>NC_092872.1:55627873-56239540 GCF_028372415.1 Notamacropus eugenii | reverse complement strand
ATGTCTGCCAGCTTGACCCCGTGTCTTTCAGGCTGAACCTCCTCAGCTACTTTGTTTGATCTTCAAATAGTGTAGTGTTCCTACAGTTTTGTCTTTCCTCTTCTGAGTGGCTAGGTGGTGCACATAGAGCACATAGAGCACCAGACCTGGATTCAGGAGGACCTGAGTTCCAATCCTGCCTCAAACACTTATTAGCTGTGTGACACTGTTTGCTGTTTGCTTTGGTTTCTTCAACTGCAGAGTGGAGCCAATAATAGCACCTACCTTGCAGGGTTGTTATGAAGACCAAATGAGATCATATTTGTAAAATGTTTAGCACAGTACAAATGCTTATTCCCTTTCAGGATGTCTTCTGGCCCTTAACACAGTATTTTATGTGCAGTCTAACCAGGATAGGGGACAGGGTCATTATCATTTTCATTGCTATGGAGCTCTGTGCTTCCCTTCATTCAGTCAGTCTATGACATCTTCCATCTCCATCCTTTTGTACAGTCTGATTCTCATATCTGTAACGACCTCCCTCTTCATGTCTATCTCTTAGAATCCTTTCAAGGCTCAGCTCAGGCTCTCGCTCCTGATCCATCTCCCTTCTTCACTCTCAACTTAGTTATCAGTTTTTTATCTTTTCCTCACATTATCATGTATATATTTATGTATACATCTTGTTCTGCTCCATTAGGATACAAACTACTTAGAGATTTGGTCTTGATGTCTCTGGTAACTGGCCCACTGCTGGTGCTTAATAAAATTTGAATTGAATTGATACATTTTAAGCTAGCAACCCACTGAAACCCTTAGATTATTTTTATTTGCTATTTTGTTGATTTGATTTTCTTCTTTTTAATCAGATTAGCTAAAGGCTTGTCAATTTTATTGATTTTTTTCAATTTTTCTTCTTCTAGTTTTACTTATCATTTCTATAATTTTCTTCAATTTTCTTCTTTTAGTTTTACTTACCATTTCCATAATCCTTTTAGTTTTCAGTTTGTCTATTTCTACATTATCTGTATCTATTTCAGTTTATCTATTTCTATATTTCTTCTTTAATTTAAAATATTTTCTTTTTTATGTTAATTTTATTTGCTTTTTTGCTGACTTCCTAATTTAAAAAAAATCATATTCAATTCATCAAACTCTCTTTTTCTATTTTGTTAATATATGTTTTGTAAGAATATGATTTTCTGCTTGAGAATTGTTTTAGGACGCATATAATTTAGTGCTTCCCCCACAGCCCACAAAATACCTGTAAAAAATGACTCTCAACAAATTCTAGGGCAGCAGAAGCCACAGAATGACAGAGTGAAAGAGATTTCCAGCCAAAGGTAACCTGTAAGGACAACAGGAAAATTTTATCCCATGGGACGCTGAGCCGAGTGGAGCCCAGTCCTGGCCACACAGCACCGGGAGGAACAGGACTGGAACAGGCCTCTGGGGAAGAATCCCCAGCCAGGAAGGTCCCAGATCCCTTAACCCACAAGTGACAAGGAAAGCTTCAGAGGTCAGTGTGGGAGGGCTTTCCCAGCTGGGTGAGAGGGGAGCAGGGTCCCCCCAGCACTGGCCCCAGGTGGTGGCAGAGGCAGTGGCAGTAACAGCAGCTGTAGTGGGCAGCAGGTGGCTATAGTGGCCATGGAAGTAGCCTGAGTCCAATGTCCCAGTGGCTCAGCTTAAAGTCCCTGGGGGAATTGAGCAGTTGATATGAACCTCAGCCCTGAGCATGGTCCTGGAGGGAGGAGGAACACTAGGCCCCTCCTCTTGACAAAGGATTCAGAAGTCAAGTAACTGGCTGGGAAAATGCCCCAAAAAGGGAAAAAAATAAGACCATAGAAGGCTACTTTCTTGGTGAACAGGTATCTCCTTCCATCCTTTCAGATGAAGAGGAACAATGCCAAAGGAAGTCAAGGCTTCTGCCTCTAGTACCTTCAAAATGAATATAAAATGGGCTCAGGCCACAGAAGAGTTTGAAAAGTGAGTCAGCAGCCTGCTAAAGGAGACCCAAAAAAATTCTGAGGAAAATAGCACCTTTAAAAATCGGCTAATTGAATTGGAAAAAGAGGTCCAAAAAGCCAATGAGGAGAAGAGAACTTTAAAAAGCAGAATTAGCCAAATGGAAAAGGAGGTTCAAAAGCTCACTGAACAAAATAGTTCTTTAAAAATGAAAGTGGAGTTAAGGGAAACTAATGACTACATGATAAACCAAGAAGTTACAAAACAAAACCAAAATATTGAAAAAAATAGAAGATAATGTGAAACATCTCATTGGAAAAACAACTGATCTGGAAAATAGATCCAGGAGAAACAATTTAAAAATTATGGGACTATCTGAAAGCCATGATCAAAAAAAGAGCCTAGATATTATCTTTCATGCAATTATCAAGGAAAACTGCCCTGATGTTCTAGAACCAGAGGGCAAAATAAATATCCAAAGAATCCATTGATCACCCGAAAGAAACCCAAAAAGAGAAACTCCTAGGAATATTGTGGTCAAATTTCAGAGTTCCAGGGTCAAGGAGAAAATATTGCAAGCAGCTAGAAAGAAATAATTAGAGTATTGTGGAAATACAATCAGGATAACACAGGATCTGGCAGCTTCTACATTAAGGGATCGAAGCGTTAGAATCAGATATTCCAGAAGTCAAAGGAACTGAGATTAAAACCAAGAATCACCTACCCAGAAAAACTGAGTATAATACTTCAAGGGAAAAAATGGTCATTCAGTGATATAGAGGACTTTCAAGCATTCATGATGAAAAGACCAGAATTGAATAGAAAATTTGACTTTCAAGCACCAGAATCAAGAGAAATATGAAAAGGTAAACAGGAAAGAGAAATCATAAAGGACTTTCTAAAGCTAAACTATTTACTATTTACATATTTACATTCCAGGAGGTGTTACATTCCTACACGGAAAGATATTTGTAACTCTTGAGACTTTTCTCAGTATTTGGATAGGTGGAGGGATTACACACACACACACACACACACACACACACACACACACACAGAGTTCAGGTTGAGTTGAATCAGAAGAGGTGATATCGATAAAAAAATAAAATAAACTTAAGGGATAAGAGAGGAAAATATTGGGAGGAGAAAGGGAGAAATGGAATGGAGCAGACTTGCTGGGGATGGAAGCTCAATTCCATGTGGACAGTCTCTGGCGGGTAAAGGTGGGAACTTCTAAATCTTAGAGTTCTCACGAGGCCCCCCAGAAAACGACTGGGAATCGAGGTGAACCGAGCTATCTCGTGTATTTCCGCCTCTTCCCGTGAGAAACGTGATGGGAGAGAGCTCTCCCCACCCTCAAGATTGTCCCGGATCTGGGCACACTATTGTTATCTAACAGCACGGTATTCAGATGCAAACTATGCGGCTGGAGAGCTTAAGTAGGATCAGGAAAGCCTGAAAGCGCTCTTGGGAGGAGGGGCCATGGGTGAGGACAGAAGGCTCCGCTTTTCCTCTCTCCGCTCTCCCCTCCCCCTCTCTCCCCACTTACACTTCTATTTCCAATCTCTTATTGTAAGATCTTTGCCTCCTTGGGAGATTCTTCTCTCCCTCCTAAGGAAGAATTCCCCTGCACTTGTAACCAGAACCCTGAATAAAGCTCAACCCTTGTTCGACTCTGGAACGTCCTTTCTCTCATACGAGCATCTGGCTTGGCCAGCTGAAGACCTCGGGAGGTGAGGTAAGAAGACTCGGGTAGCCCACAGGCCTCTAGGCCTGGCACAGACTATCACTCATAAAAGAGATAAGAAAAATGTTTTTCAATGGAGGAGAAAAGGGAGAAGGTGAGAGGGGAAAAGTGAAGCTTACTCTCTTCACATATAGCTTAAGGAGGGAATAACCTGCTCCCTAAATTTTGTATGAAAATCTATCTTACACTACAGGAAAGTAGGGGACAAACAGGGTGAGGGAGATGATAGAAGGGAGGGCAACTGGGAGAAGGGAGTAACTAGAAGTAAACATTTTTGGGAAAGGACTAGGCCAAATGAGAGAACTGGAAAAAAAAGGAGGAACAGGGTAGGATGGAGGGCAATATAATTAGTCTTATACAATATGACTATTATGGAAGTCTTTTGCAAAACGACACATATATAGCCTGTATTGAATTGCTTGCCTTCTCAGTGGGGATGGGTGAGGAAGGAGGGAGGGAGCCAAGTTGGAATTCAAAGTATTAGAAATGAATGTTGAGAATTGTTATTGCATATAACAGGGAAAAAAGAAACATAGATAATGGGGTATAGAAATTTATTTTGCCCCACTAGAAAAGAGAGAAGATGGGGATAAGGGAAGGGTGGGGTGTGATAGAAGGGAGAGCACATTGAGGGAAGGAGTAATCAGAATGCAAGGTGTTATGAGGTGGGGGGAGGGGAGAGATGGGGAGAAATATTGGAACTCAAAATTTTGTGGAAATGAATGTTGAAATCTAAAAATAAATAAAACCATTAAAGAGAATTGTTTTAGATGCATGCCAGAAATTTTTAGTATGCTGTTTGATCATTATCATTTTATTTCACATAATTATTAATTGCTTCTATGATTTGTTCACTGATCTGCTTATTATTAGAATTTCATTGTTAAGACTTCATTTGGATATGTCTTTTGTTTGTGGTCTCTGAATTTCTTCTAAGATTAGATTTTTAGAATGTTATGGTCTGTAAAGGATATGTTTACTATTTCTACCTTTTTACATTTGTTTGCAATATCTCACTGTACTAATATACATTCAATTTTCATGAAAGTTGCATGTAGTGCAAAGAAATATGTATGTTCTTTAGTAGGCCCATTAAAAAGATGTCTCTTCAGCTACTTCTGGCCTTAGATCCTATCAAAATCTATCTATGCCCAAATCTAGCCCAGCCCAGCCCTCCATTGTCTCTTATCTTCAGGTAGACTTCAGCTACTTCTCACTCTTATTCCTAAAGTGCTCAGATTCAATCTGGCTAGCTGACATTAGGGTTACAAATGCTCAGATTCCTTAGGAGTCTAGCCAATGATGGGATTTCTTAAGAGTCTGGCCAATATGGTGGATCCTTAACAAACTTTGTTTTTCTTTGGCTGAAAGAAGGCTTGAGTTGAATTCATTTGGGCAGGACCTGGCATGTTGGTATTTCAGGGTCCCCAGCTCCTCTAAACCTCAACATCTCCATTTAGTCAGTGGGACTAGTACAAAGGTTTTTATCAAATGACCTGATGAAAAGATTAGGGTTAGATCTAGCATGGGACTGTGTCTTGGACTTAGCACATATGTGTTTCTTCTCTGTCCCTTTTCTGGTATGGGCCTGTGTACACTTGCACATCATTTCAGCAGAATACTTAGATAGACTTTGATTTATATTCTCAAGACCCTACTCTATCTTGACATTTGCAGCTTCTCAGGCTCTGCGAATATTGAGGTTTAGGGGTGTTGGGACCCCAAAATAGCAACACATAGTTTCTGCCTGAATGAAATGAACTTCTTTCAGCCAAACAAAAACAAGGTTGATTAAAGATCCACCATACTGGGTAGGAATCTGAGCATTTGTGTCACTAAAGTAAGCCAGACAGATTGAATCTGAGCACATTCATAGAAACAAGATGGATCTTATATACAGAAAACTGTGAGAGGGATCTAGGGTTGGTCAAGGAGTCTGGGGTGACTAGAGGAGGGGTTTAGGGAGGGTCTTGATGTGAGGGGCCAGTAGGCTGGGGTGACTAGAGATCAGAAGCCAGGAACCAAGAAAATGAGGTATTGATAGGACCAAGGGTGGGAAGTAGCTGAAGGTGATCTGGAGATAACAGACAATGGAGGGCTAGGCTAGGTTAAAGGTAATAGAACTGGGTGTAGTGATAATGAGAGGCTTGTAGCCTCAGGTGAATGCCAGATTGAGTAGGAAGATTCAAGTAGTGTTCAAGGGGGATCCTGAGCCTGTACCACATCAGAACAGTCAAAAACCAAGGAAGAGGATTTGGAGTCAGAGAACCTAGGAAAGAGCTCAGGATTTGAAATCCAGATAATCCGGATATTATATGGATTCAAATTTCAGAAATGACCCTTCCTCCCTTATGGACAAGTTACTGGGCTTCTTTGAATCTTTCCCCCATTACAAGATAAAGAGGTTGGTATTCATGTGTGAGTTCAGGACCATCTCCCTGAGCCAGGTTCTAGTTTTCTCTGATTCCTTACAATCCATGGTTCTGTCACTAGAGCATTTGAAAAATCCCAAGGAAATCTTTTAAAAAGCTTTGGTGGATATTCGCTTTTATTTTGCCAATGCAATGTATCAGAAAGACTTTATTGAATACCCCTAATAATTTAATACCCCATTTTTTTTGACCAAATGAATTAGGGTTGTCTTTGAGTGTTTATAGGAGATAATTTAAAGGGGGAATTGATCAGATTCTTCTCTTCATATTTTCCCCCCTATATTTAATGGCAATTATTCCCTCAGTGATTTTGTGCTTAAATGATCACACCCAGGGAGTAAAGAAACAGACCACAGGCACAGCACTTGCTTACAACAAAAGGATTTATTGAAAGGGAAAGGTCTCAGGAGGGCTGGATATGGGACAGGAATTTCTTCTAAAACTAGGCTTTGAAGTACATCTCTATCACCTTTCTGGGCAGCATAAAGGCCAGAGAGTTCAGATGTGTGTGTGTTGGAAAGGTTAAAACATCAAAGGTTGTGTGGCAGCGCTGCAGATGGAGACCCAGGCACCAAATATATCTCAGCGGCATCCTTGCTTTATACTGGAAAGGTCTACTGGGTAGGATGGTGAGTGATAGACCAGAATGTTTTTGGGATGCAAAAGTTTGTTACCTGTAACCCCAGGAACTAGAATGTTATAAAATTAAAAGGAAACAAATAGAAATGGTTTCATTCAGGCCTAGGGGAGCATATCTTAATTTTTTGGAAAGAGGGAAAGATCTCAGCAGTTCTCAGCAGTAAAATAAAATATCACAGGCAATAAATTGCTTAGGTAAGCAGACTGGGAAAAAAAAACCCAGTAGTAAAAGAGCTGAGTATCTTAATGTGTCTTTATATCTAAATGGCTTCAATCATTGCCAAGGGGAATGACCATGAGGCATGATTTTTGAAAAGATAACAGGGCCTTTGTTTTTAAAGAGTTACAGCTTTCCCTGGATACAGTTTTAGCTAGTCTGACCAATTCACTTACTAGGAAAGCATTGCAGCTTGAAAAGTCCTAACTACAGATATAATGATTTAAAAAAATTAATTATTTTTATTTTTCAACATTCATTTCCACAAGATTTTAAGTTTCAAATTTTCTCTCCATCTCTTCCCTCCCCCTCCCCCAAGACTGCATGCATTCTGAGTACCCCTTACCTTAATCTGCCCTCCCTTCTATTTCCCCTGCCCCTTCTCTCATCCTCTTCCCCTTCTATTTTTCTATAGGGTAAGATAGATTTCTATACCCTATTGCCTGTGTATCTTATTTCCCAGTTGCATGTAAAAATAATTTTTAACATTTGTTTTTAAAACTTTGAGTTCCAAATTCTCTCCCTTCCTCCCTCTGCACCCACCCTCATTGAGAAGGCAAGCAATTCGATATGGGTTATACAGGTGTAGTCATGCAAAACACTTACATAATAGTCATGCTGTGAAAGACTATATTTCCCTCCATCCTATCCTACTTTTTGTTTATTCTATTCTCTCCTTTCACTTTGTCCCTCCTCAAAAATATTTACTTCTGATTACTCTCTCCCCCATTCTTCCCTCCCTTCCACCCCCCCCACCCCCATTCCATTCCGCCCTACTTTCCTGTAGGGTAAGATGGATTTCCATACCCACTTTAGTGTGATTGTTATTATCTCCTGAAGCCAAATCCAAATCCAAATCCACTCATTTCCTCTCACATCCCCCCCCTCTTCCTCTCCACCATAAAAGCTTTTTTCTTGCCTCTTTTGTGTGAGATAATTTATCCCATTCTATCTCTCCCTTTCTCCTTCTCCCAGTACATTCCTCTCTCACCCTTTAATTTTATTTTTTAGATACCATCCCTTCATATTCAACTCACCCTGTGCCCTCTGTCTATATATATTCCCTCTAACAACCCTATACTGAGAAAGATCTCATGAGTTACAAATATCATCTTTCCATGAAGAAATATAAAAAGTTCAACTTTAATAAGTCCCTTATGGTTTCTCTTTCCCATTTGCCTATTCATGCTTCTCTTACTCTTATCAATTTTTCTCTTTAGTTCTGGGGTGTTTTTTTTTTCAAGAATGCATTAAATTCCTCTCTGTCATTGAATATCAACCTCCCCTCCTCTCCTGCATTGATTGCACACTGATCCCTTAATGTAGAAGCTGCTAAATCTTGTATTATCCTGATTGTGTTTCTACAATACTCAAGTTGTTTCTTTCTGGCTGCTTGTAGTATTTTCTCCTTGATCTGGGAACTCTGGAATTTGACTATAATTTTCATTTTGCATTCTCTTTCAGGAGGTGATCAGTGGTCTATTTTATCCTCTGGTTCTAGAATATCAGCACAGTTTTCCTTGCTAATTTCTTGAAAGGTGATGTCTAGGTTCTTTCTTTGATCATGGTTTTCAGGGAGTCCAATAATTTTAAAATGATCTCTCCTGGATCTATTTTCCAGATCAATTGTTTTTCCAATGAGATATTTCACGTTGTCTTTTATTTTTTCAATCTTTTGGCTTTGTTTTATAATTTCTTGATTTCTCATTGAATCATTAGCTTTTATTTGCTCCATTCTAATTTTGAAGCAATTATTTTTGTCAGTGAACTTTTGGACTTCCTTTTCCATTTGGCCAATTCTGCTTTTAAAAATATTCTTCTCCTCATTGACTTTTTGGATCTCTTTTGCCATTTGGTCTAGTCTATTTTTAAAGGTGTTATTTTCTTCAGTATTTTTTTGGATCTCTTTTAGCAAGCTGTTGACTCATTTTCATGATTTTCTTGCATCACTCTCATTTCTCTTCCCAATTTTTGCCCTGCTTCTCTTACTTGATTTTCAAAATTCTTTTTGAGCTCTTCCATGGCCTGAGACCAATTCATATTTTTCTTGAAGGTTTTGTATGTAGGAGCTTTGACTTTGTTGTCTTCTTCTGAGTGTACGTTTTGATTTTCCTTGTTACCAAAGTCAGTTTTCTATAGTCTGAGTTTTTTTTCATTGTTCATTTTCCCAGCCAATTATTTGATTTTCTGACTCTTTGTTAAGGTAGGGCTCTGCTTCTAGTGTGGAGGATGTACCATCCCAAGCTTCAGGGATTTTGTGTAACTATTTTCAGAGATACTTCTAGAGACCTGTAAGTTTTCAGTTCTTCCAAGGTGGTGTGCTCTAAGGAGAGATGTTTACACTTCTCCTGGCCTGTGCTCTGGTTTGTGAGTGACTGCAAGCATTCTTTTCTGCCCTGGAACTGTGATGAGGGTCTCCTTTCCACTGATGCCACAAGCTTTGCTATGCCAGTGCTCCTCCTTGCCCTAGGACTGCCACCCAGGACTGTGATCCAGATCCAAGTATGGACAAAGCAATAGGGTCCTACCTCAGTGCCAGCAGAGACCCCTGCAATCTCCTTCTAACTGGCTGTTTGATCCCCTTACCACCTGTAGACTGAGAGCTCTGGAAGCAGCTGCTGTGGCTGTCGCTGCTGATTGAGTTATTCCCAAGCCTTGCTCCTGGTTTGCTGGGGTGTTTTGGGCCTGGGGCTTGACTGCATTCCTCTTTTACCCAGGTCTACAGAGCTTTTCTTCTGATCTTCTAAGCTGTCTTTGGCATCTGTGGATTGAGAAGTGTGGAAACCGCCTCAGGTGCTTGTGATTCAGTCCCCTGAGGTCTGCTCTCAGTTCACTGGGACCTGGTCTGTGCTGGTGTGGTTTGTGCTGAACTGTGTTCCTCTCTCAGCCCGGTGCAATACACCTTTCCTGTTGACCTTCCAGGTTGTCTTAGACTGGAAATTTGTTTCACTCGGTCTTTTTGTGGATTCTGCTGCTCTAGAATTTGTTTAGAGTCATTATTACAGGTATTTGGAGGGATTTGGGGAGAGCTCAAGTGAGTCCCTGTCTTTACTCCTCCATCTTGGCTCTGGCCCCAGATGTAGTCTTATGTACAGCAAGAAAAGGGACATAAAGACTATAGGACAACTGTGTGCAGTGCGTTAAGGTAAAGTTTAGTTGAATAGAGAAGTAGAAAGTCCTTATAATGTCGCCAGACTTTTGTCGATCACACATGAGGCAAAGAATATGGTCCTGGACTTAAAGGACATTTTAAATTGGGGAGATGACCAGTAAGAAACAATAAAAGAGCGATATAAGACTGGATAAGATCCAGGGCTGGGCTTCTATGGTACTGACCATAAATGCTATAGGATGTCAGAGAAGGAGAAATCAGCATGGCCTGGAGTCATCAGGGCTGACTGGCTTCATGGAGGAGGATTAGGTAAAATGTGGATTGAAGAATGGTGGGGGATACATTTCTGTGTGTGTGTGTGTGTGTGTGTGTGTGTGTGTGTGTGTGTGTGTGTGTGTGTGTGTGTAAAAGACAATAGAGACCAACATAAGTGATTTAGAGGTTGCTTAAAACAAAGCCCACACAGTGGAGGTCTAGTCTATATGCATACTTCTAGTGACAGGCTGCTCACTTCTGATAAGGTAGCTCATTCTATCACTAGACAGCTCTGAACATCCTGTAATGAACTTCCCTTTCTCTTTCCTTTCTAAGTCAAAATCTGTCTCCTTGTGTCTTCCACTGGTTGACCTCAGTTTCTTCCTGAGGGGCCAAGCAGAGCAAATCTAATTTATCTTCCAAATACTAGCCCTCTTGATATTGAATAACAGGGATCATGTCTTCCGACTCCACCCCAAAGTTGATTAGGCTAGGCATCTTAATTAATTCTGTTCACTCAGCTTCTTAGTCACCACCCTCTCTATCATCTCTAGTTTATCAGTACTTCTTCCCACTGTAGTGCCCAGAATCGGACACAGTTTTTGAAATGTAGTCTAACAGGCATCAAAGACAATGGGATGATCACCTCTCATTTTCTGGACACTATTTCTATCAATGAAGTGTAAGATCACATAGCCTTTTAGGATCCCACCTCATCCTTGTGAACCCAACCATGTATCCTCAACACAATTTTTTTACATTAAAAAATTCTGTTTTTCAGGTTTATTTTCTCAGTTTGTCTGGAAGGGAGAGTGTATGAGGGTGACCCTTGGGAGAGAAGGTTGAAATACAGAGCTGGGGGTGGGTGCGGTGACAGGAGGAAGACTGATCACACTTTTAGCACATCTCCAAGTCAAGGGAACTGTGCTGGGGCTGGAGCTAGACTAACTCAATAAAGTTATAGCTGGTAGCAGCAGAAAAGGGAGGAAAAGCCTGGTGGATTCAGCAGCATCAAAGACCTCAGCTTCTGGAACTAGGTTTAGGATCCAGCTTTTGTAGACGTTGACATTGGTGTAGACTCCGGGCCTATAGGGACGGGCACAGCCCTGTCCCCAGCTTACAATGCCAGCTTGGAACCAGACTCCATTGATACTGCATACCAGTGGTCCTCCGGAGTCACCCTGGAGAGGTGAAGGGAATGGTTAATCTGGACAATGGGAAAATCTGGGGAGGAAAGAATTCAGCAGAGGACCATGGGGCTTTTTAGGGCTAGTTTGGGACACCTAGGCAGGGAGTATGAGGCACTGAGTGGCCATGGAAGGGATGCTGTGTTAAACTGGCTAGTTGCAGTACAGCAGTAGATATGAATGACTGATTCCTAAGCAGGACAATAGAGAGATAGGTACATCTGGAATATTGGGGGTGGGAAAGGATTCCTAGAAGAGGTCCCAGTGAGCCATCTTACCTGGCAGGAGTCCTTCTGACCCTCAGGGAAGCCAGCACAAATCATATCAGACAGGATGATGGGCTCAGAGGCAGAGATACCTGATCCTTGGTGGTAGTAGTCATCACAGACTTGAGTGCTGATGAGGGGCACTTCCAGTTCTTGTAGGGTAAAAGGTGGAAGGAGGTCTGTGGAGAGGAGAGAGAGAGAAAATGTCACAGACAAGTCAAGAAGTGGCTGACTGTGAGATGGGAATAGATAATAGCTAAGTAAAAATAATATTGTGCTCACACTTTTATAGACATGGGTTCTAATCCTGACTGCTATTTAATAGTTGGGTGATCTTGGATAAATCACTTACTCTTACTAGGATTTATTTTCCTCATTTATAAAATAAGAGAATTAGACTACATGACATCTGAGGTAGATGTCATGTATAGTTCTATGATCCATGTCCATGTATAGTTCTATGATCTATAGCTTTTCTCACAATAATATTTTTTTGAGCTATTTTTTTATGCTTATTTTACAAATGAGGAAACTGAGACTCATAAAGGTGAAATGATTTGGCCAAGGGCATACAGGGGAAGAGCTGGAAGTTGTGATTCTTAGCCCTGAGTCCAGGGCTCTTGCCATTGTACCACACTGAATAGTTGTTGCCTTTTATTTATCTATACTAGAAACTTTCAGTCATTCAGATAATTTCTGTATGGTTTTGCAATGTGTTTTTACTGCAGGTAGCAGATAGAGTGCTGGGTTTGAAATCTGGAAGACTGTGGGTTTGAATCCTTCCTCAGGCATTTACTTAGCTATGTAACCCTAGGCAAGGTACTTAACATGTCAGCCAGAGTTTCCTCACCTGTAGAACGGGAATGACAATAGCAAATGAGATAATATTCACAAATATTAGCACTATCATAGTGATGGCACACAATAGGTGCTTAATAAATGCTTATTTTTCTCCTCCCCACCTCCTTATTTTCAAGGTTTGTTTGAGATTGGCAAGAGATAATATATGTAAAGTTATTTGTAAGCTTTAAAGTGCAATATAAATGCTAGTTATTGGCCTAATTCTTGAATATAAATATGTTTAAAATTTCAGGATTCATGATAACCTATTTATCACAGTCCTTATCTATAGTCTCAATTAGCCTACGACAAGGGATCCATAGTGGGTAGAGTATTATTCCCATCCTCCTCCAACACTCTCCTTTTCCTAAATTTCCTATTTCAGTTGATGGCTCTACCATCTTCACAATCACCCAGGTTCAACTATCTATCTGCCTCTATCTATATCTATCTATCTATCTATCTATCTATCTATCTATCTATCTATCTATCTATCTATCCATCTCATCCATCTATCATCTTTGACTTCTCCCTTCCTCTTCTCCCTTCCATTTTCCCAACCAGTTGCCAAGTTTTCCCATTTTGCCTCTTTAATATCTCTCATATCTACCTCCTTCTTTACTCTCAAAGAACCACCATCCTAGTTTAGGCTTGACCACCTAGCATCTGAACTATTCCAAAAGCCTCCTAATTGGTCTTCCCATCTCAAGTCTTACCCCTCTCCATTCCATCCATCCTTCTACCATATAGCTGCTAAAGTGACATTCCTGAAACAGATTTCACTACCTCATTTCTTTATTTAAGAAATGCCTGTGATTTTCTGTTGTCTCCAGGATAAAATACAAAAATCCTCTCTTTATGATCTGGCTACACTCTATTATTTAAAAAATGGATTTTTTGTTTGTTTGTTTTTTAGATCACATTCATTTCCTTATATAGCTCTCCTTCCTGGACACAATGAGCATTCTCTAGTGATAAAGATTAAACAAAGAAAGAAAAAAAGCAGCTTAACAAAACTAACAAATGCATCCAAACACAATTGACAATGTACATACTATTTCATACCCAGTCCCCACCCTTGTAATAAGAAAAGGAAGTGCATTTTCATAACTCTTCGCCAAGTCAAAGCTTATTCATTAGGGTTTGTTTTATTGTCCTTTTTGCTTACACTGTTGTAGTCATTATGCATATTGTTTTCCTGTTTCTACCTCACTGCAACAGTTCACAGATGTCCTCCTATGTTTCTCCAAATCCTTCACATTAATATTTTTTTTTACAGCATAATAGCATTCATGTACCATAAAGTCTTTAGCCATTGCACAATCTTTGAACAGTTATTTTATTTTTATTTTTTTACTACCATAAAAAGAGATATTATAAATGTTTTGGTATATATGAGACCCATCTGTCTTTGACCTGCTTAGTATATATGGCTATTAGTGGGATCTCTGGCTCAGAGGCTATGGAAATTTTGATTAATTTTTTCATCTGACTTCCAAATTACTTTGCAGAATGGTTCAATGTATCTTTCTAGACTGATTTCATGTTTGTGTGTGGTATATATTCTTTAGTAAGTATCTATCCCAGCTGTACTGGTCTGCTTACAGTTCTCTGTGCATGACCTTCCTTCCGTTTTTTTTTTTTAAATTAATTTATTTATTTTTAGTTTTCAACATTCACTTCTACAAGATTTTAAGTTCCAAATTTTCTCCCCATCTCTCCCCTCTGCCTACCCCAAGAGATTGCTCATTCTCATTACTCCTTCCCCTAGTCTTCCCTCTCTTCTATCATATCTCTCCCTTCTCTCATCCTCTTCTCCTCTATTTTCTTGTAGGGCAAGGTAGATTTCTATACTCTATTGCCTGTTGTCTTATTTCCCAGTTGCATGTAAAAACAATTTTTAACATTCATTTTTAAAACTTTGAGTTCCAACTTCTCTCACTTCCTCCCTCCCCACCCATCCCCACTGAGAAAGGCATACAATTCAATATAGGTTGTACATGTGTAGTTATGCAAAACACTTCCATAACAGTCATGATGTAAAAGACTAACTGTATTTCCCTCCATCCTTTCCTGCCCCTCATTTATTCTATTCTCTTTTTTGAACCTATCCCTCCTCAAAACTATTTACTTCTAATTACCCTCTCCTCTCATTTGCCCTCCCTTCTATCATTCCCTTCATCCCCCCACTTGTCCCCTTTTCCCCTACTTTCCTGTGGTGTAAGATAGATTTTCCTACCAATTGAGTATGCATGTTATTCCCTCCTTAAGTCAAATCTGATGAGAGTAATATTCACTCTTTCCCTCTCACCTCCTCCCTCTTCCCCTCCATTTTTTGCCTGTTTTATGTGAGAAATAATTTACCCCATTTTATTTCTCCCTTTCTCCTTCTCCCAATATATTCCTCTCTCACCCCTTAATTTTGTTTTTTTAGATATCATCCTTTCATATTCAACTTACCCTATGCCCTCTGTCTATATGTATATAATCCCTCGAACTACCCTAATACTGAGAAAAATCTCAAGAATTACAAATATTATCTTTCCATGTAGAAGTGTAAACAGTTTAACTTTAGTGAGTCCCTTATGATTTCTCTTCCCTATTTGTCTTTTTATGCTTCTCTTGATTCTTGTGTTTGAAGGACAAATTTCTATTCAGCTCTGGTCTTTTCATCAAGCATGCTTGAAAGTTCTCTATTTCATTGAATGACCATTTTTTCCCCTCAAATATCATACTCAGTTTTTCGGGGTAGATGACTCTTGGTTTTACTCTTAGCTCCTTTGACCTCTGGAATATCATATTCTAAGCCCTCCAATCCCTTAATGTAGAAGCTGCTAGATCTTGCGTTATCCTGATTTTGTTTCCACAATATTCAAATTGTTTCTGGCTGCTTGCAATATTTTTTCCTTGATCTTTGGAGCTCTGGAATTTAGCTACAATATTCCTACGAGTTTTCCTTTTAGGATCTCTTTCAGGAGGTGATTGGTTGAATCTTTCAATATCTATTTCACCCTCTGGTTCTAGAATGTCAGGGCAGTTTTCCTTGATAATTTCTTGAAAGATAATGTCTAGGCTCTTTTTTTGATCATGGCTTTCAGGTAGTACAATAATTTTTAAATTGTCTCTCCTGGATCTGTTTTCCAGGTCAGCTGGTTTTCCAGTGAGATATTTCACATTAACTGCTATTTTTTCATTCTTTTGGTTTTGTTTTATAATTTCATGATTTTTCATAAAGTCATTAGCTTCTATTTGCTCCATTCTAATCTTTGAGGAATTGTTTTCTTCAGTGAACATTTAGACCTCCTTTTCCATCTGACCAATTCTGCTTTTAAGGCATTCTTCTCCTCATTGGCTTTTTGGATCTCTTTTGCCATTTAGTCTAGTCTATTTTTTAAGTGGTTATTTTCTTCAGCATTTTTTTAGGTCTCTTTTAGCAATCTGCGGACTCATTTTTCATGATTTTCTTGCATCGCTCTCATTTCTTTTCCCAATTTTTGCTCTACTTCTCTTACTTGATTTTCAAAGTCCTTTTTGACCTCTTCCATGACCTGAGACCAACTCATATTTTTCTTGGAGGCTTTGGATGGAGGAGCTTTGACTTTGTTGTCTTGTTATGTTTGTATATTTTGGTCTTCCTTTTCACCAAAGTAAGATACTATAGTCTGATTCTTTTTCTGGTTTTTACTCATTTCTCCAATCATTTACTTGACTTTTGAACTCTTTTTCAAGGTAGTTCTTTGATTCCAGTAGGAGTTGGAGGGATGTACTATCAGTTGCTTGATGCCCCCACACTCTGTGGGACTAGAGTTCCAGAAACAGCAACATCTGCCCCTGCTGTGGCTGCCATGGACTCCTCCACTCCCTCTGCCACCTTGAGGTTGGGGCCTAAACACTCTACTCTCTCACACAGGTCCAACAGGTTTTTTCCACTGACCTTCCAATTTGACTTCAGTGCTTTGGGGGTCTGAATTCTGGAAACCACCACAGGTGCCAAAGATTCAGTCACCCCCAGACCTGCTCAGGTCCTGTCTCTGCTGCTGCAGCCCACTCTGGACAGTGCTCTGCTTCCAGCATGGCATGATAGATGCTTCCCGTCAACCTTCCAGGTTGTCTTGGGCTGGAGATTTGCGTCACACTGTCATTCTGTGGATTCTGCAGCTCCAGAATTTGTTTAGAGTAATTTTTTACAGATATTTGGCTGGGTTTGGGGGACAGCTCTAACAAGTCTCTGCTTCTACTCTACATCTTGGCTCTACCCCATAACATTTCTTCTTTAACCTCTCTTGCCTTTGTGTGGTTTTTCAGCCATTCCTGAGACCCTTTCCCTTCTTACTTTTAGCTCTATTCAAGGCTCAACTCATACACCACCTTCTACAGAATACCTAAACTGAGTTTTCTAGTCAATGCTGTCATTGATTCTGCTCCCATACCCTCACCCACACCTCCACTCCATTTACTTTGCATTTATCTTCTCCTTGTCAGTATACACACTAAGGGCATGTTCGTTTTGGCATCTCCAATGGTCTGTAATACCATGTCTGGCACACAGGAGGCAGTTAATACTTATTTAAATGAATTGAATCCCCAAATTATAATGGAAAAGGGAGTAATGAGAAACATCTTAAAAAGTAGGCCAGAGCCTGGTTGTGAATGCTATTAAATTAAATGCTATACAGAATCACTTGTATTTTATTCTTTGCATGGTGGGGAACCATGAAAGCTCCTGGAGTTAGGAATGGGTATGGTCAGAACCTCACTTGAGGAACATCAATTTGGCAGCAGTGTGGAGGATAGATTAAAGGGATTAGAGATTGGAGATGGGAGGACAATTTAGGAAGCTACTGTCATGGGCCAGGCAAGGAGTGATGGAGGCCTGAACTAGGGTGATTGCAGAGAGAAAGGGAAGGATACAGGAGATATTTTAGCACTAGAATCTATAAGCTTTAGCAATTGATTTGACAGGGGGGTTATGGAGAGTGAAAAGTCAAGAATTACTTTAAATTTGAAAACGTTAGGGGATCTGAAGAAGATTATCCTTCATAGAAATAGGGATGTTAGGAGGCTACAGAGGATGGCGGGGGAGGAAAATGGAAAGGGGGAAGGGAAGGGATAGAGGGAGAGAGAATGAGTTCTATTGTTGAGTTTTCAATCTAAATGGAACATCCTGGTGGAGATGTCCATTAGGTAGCTGGAAATGCAATACTGGAACTCAGGAAAGAGAAGGTTTGCATATGAATATCTATCATCCATGTAGAGGATCACATAGGATCTGATGAGCTTACCAAGACAGAGCGTACAGAGAGCAGTTGGTATTAAGTGTCTACTATGTGTCAGGCAGTGTACTAAGCCCTGGGGATACAAAGAAGGGCAAAATAGAATCCCCACCCTCACAGGATAGTCCTTTTCAATAGTCCACCTGGAGGAGTAGAGAAGAGGGTCCAGGACAGAGGCTTGGATGACACCCAGGCAGAGGGGTCAGTATATGGGAGTGTTCTGCAAAGAAGCCTGAGAAGGATTAGCAAGTGAAAAGAGAACCAGGAGAGAATAATGTCATATTAAAGCCATGGAAGAGAGAGTGTCCTGAAAGAGAAGGTGGTAACGATATCAAACACTGCAGAGAAGACAAAAAGGATAAAAAATGAAAAAAAGGCCTTTGAATTTAGCAGTGAAGAAAGCGATCATTGGAGGAAACAGTTTCAACTGGAGTGGGCTCCAAAGCTCCAAAGTAAAGGGTGGAGAAGTGAGGGGGTTAAGGAAAGATCTGGGTATGTTTGTAGGCAACAGGGAAGGAATTAGTGTGTAAAGTGAGGTTGCCATTTAGGGAAAGAGAGAGGGAATGGTGAAAGGAAGAAAGCTCTCAGAAATGGGTGGGATGGGTCAAACACTCAGGTAGTAGAGAGGGCCACCTCATCATTCATCTCTGCAGCATGGTGCCCTAGATGGGCTGTTCCTGCTCCATGCTTCTAAGCCTAGGTTTGCCACTAGCCAACCTGGGATTTTGGACAAGTCCCTTTGCCCCTTTTTTTCTTTTTGTTTTCTCACCTGTAAAGTGAGGAAGTTGGACCAGACTAAGAAGGAGACTAAGGTCTCTTTCATCTTTGATTTTAAGTGATTTGACTATAAAGAACTTCCTTTTTCATTCCTGTTGTACTCTAGGGCACACTTAGAGTAAACAGAAATAATTTTAATATGACTTTGTAGGATCATAAGACTTAAGAGCTCAAAGAGACCATTTAGACCAGAGCTGTCAAATTCATTGCCATAGGCTGTAAGCAGCCTGCAAAACTGGCTGAACCAGATTAAAATGTAATTGGGAAATGTTTCACAAAATATCCCTTGCAACATTGACACTAGTAATTTGTAGTTTTCTAAGTCAATACACAGCCTGTGGGGATCTGTTTTTCTTTAAGTTTGACACTTAGACCAGGTAATTCCCTTTGAGTCCCACAGATGGGCCCCTACGTGAATGACCCCTTTGCAATTTATCTGTTCAGTGGAGGCTGCTTTCCGGGGCTTCTGATGACATTGTGTGCTTTCAATATGGGAGTGCCTTCTCTTTTTGAAATGAGAGGGGCACTGTGTTTGTATTTTCTCCTCTTTTCTTTGGAGAGGCAGCGCAATATAGTGGGAAGTCAGCAGTTTTGGGCTCTGACATTTATTAGTTATGTGATTCTGGATAAGTTACTGAACGTCCGTTTCCTCATCTATATGCTGGGCATAGTAACTCTTGAATGACTTACTTTATGGAGCTGTTCAGAGTAAAGTCCTCTGTAATCCTACAACGTTTTAAGAAGGTAAACTTTTAGAGGTGTATTGCTCCTGTGAATAAACTCTCAAAATAACTTGTGATCTGAAGGGCATGGGGACTAGGAAAAGAAGTGAAATGTCAAACTCAGGACTAGAATTAAACCCCAGAAGCACTGTCGATAACAGGAGAAAGGGGACAGTGAATTTGGGGTTGGATACAGCAAAGCAAAGCAGATTTAGGTGCAAAGGAAGTCAGGAGGCTTCAAGTTCCAACAACCACTAAAGTCCTCGAAAGAAGGGAAAGGTGAGGCAGCTAGGTGGCACAGTGGATAGAGTGGTAGAGCACCCAGGTTCAAATCCAACCTCAGACACTTGATACTTACTAGCTATGTGACCCTGGGTAAGTCACTTAACCCCATTTTCTTACCAAAAACAAACCAAAAAAAAAAAAATAGTGGAAGGTGACTTCCAGATCTTAAGGACAAAAATCTCCTGGGTCAGTTTTAAGAAGAAGTTGGATTCCTGGGAAGCTGCCTGAGGCCTCAGTTCCAGGGCTGTAAAGACTGTGTGCCTGGGAAAGTAGAGAGATTATTTTGATGGAAACCCTTCTCCCCTGGCCCACTCTTACTCTGGTTTTCCCCAGTGTCCCCCCAGCCAGTCACCCAGCACAGATTCCCTTCAACCAGTCGGTCTTCAGTGTCTGGGAGGCAGATGGGGAGAATGAGGTTGTTGAAGCTGACTGGTGAATCCATTTGAATCAAAGCAATGTCCCCAGGTCCAGATTCTTTTTGGTAGTCAGGGTGTAGCTTGACTTGGGCCACTTTTTGAATCTGTACATCAGCACCATCAATTTCTGGGTAGGAGGAGAGCGAACCCAGTACTACCGAGTAACCTGAGGGAGCCTGGGACCTAGGAGAAGAAAAGAGGGACAGAAAGGATGGTTTTGGAGACTTGAGAGTGTGTGCATATGCATGTGTGTGTGCATGTGCATGTTTGTGTGCATGTGCGTGTGCGTGTGTTTGTGTGTGTTGGAGTTGGTGGGGGAAAACATCACTGGGACAGCTAATCTTGGAAAAATTTTTAAAGCATAGGTCCTAAGTGAATTCTTCAGGGCTGGCCTGAGGGCATGGTCAGCTTTGATTGAATGTCTGGGGTAGGAATCACGGAACAGTAGAACTTTTGGGCCTGGAAGCTTTTTGATATGAACAAGAATTCCTCCAGAGAACAATTTTATGTAGTAGCAATGATGTAGTAAAGACAAATAACTGAAAGAATTAGTAGCTCTGACCAACGAAAGGTGTCATCTAAGTGTTAGCTACTACTATTATTATTGCTTATGTAGCACTATAATAACTAACTTCATATAATACTTTGAGGTTCGCTACCTTAAACAGAAGGTAAGCCACCCTTCTTCTTCTTGTTTATATAACACTAATTGCTTTACATGTATTATCTCATTTGATCCTCACAACAACTCTGGGAAGTACATGCTATTATTATCTCCAATTTATAGATGAAGAAACTGAGGCAGACAGAGGTTAAGTGATTTACCCAAGGTCACACAACTAGTAATGACTGAGGCCAGATTGTGATTCTGGTCTTTCTGACTTAAGAGACCAATGCTCTATCTGTTATATCATTTTACACTGAACAGGGCATGCTTCTTACCTTCCAGTAGTTGCATTCCACATGAGTTTTCCCTTCCCCCATATCTCTGCCCTACAATCCTTCCTCTTCCCCCAACCTCTGGTACAAAGATTCCCAGTTATTGCTGTGAATAGGTGACAGTTAAGGTCCCTTCCAGCTTCAAGATCCAAAGATCTAATGAATCAATGACTAAGCTCAGAAATATAAGGTCAGTTTAAAAAAAATTATATAAACTTTAAAAATTACATTTATTATTTATTATATCTTATATCACATTATATTATATTGCATTATATCATATATCATACTATATTATATAAATTTTATTTAAGATAAAAACTGCATGACTGGAGAATAAAATTTTAATGCTAGCTTAATAATAACTGGAATTCCCATATGTTCTAAAGTTTGTGAATGTTTTACATATATATTTACCTTTAAATACTTGTATATCCTCATAACAACTTTGTGAAATAGGTGCCATTATTACTTCTATTTTATAGATAAGGAAACTGAAAGTCAGCTTGTTTTCTGGCCAGACACAGTAAGTAGTTTTGGTCGTGGTGACGACTTCACTTTAATAATCCTTTGTGTTCATGGTTCATACTGATTAAAGTTTGTAAAGTGCTTTGCAAACCTTAAAGAACTAGCTATATTATTTATTTGTTCAATATATATTAATTAATATATTATTACATATAATATATTACAATATTATAGATACAATTATTATTGTTTCTGTGAAATACAATGCAGTCAAGTGTTAGTGCATTAATACATTCCTTAATTACTAACATTTCCATGGCACTTTACTAAAGGGTTTTAAAATGCATTTTTCACAACAGTCAATGTAAGTATTTTTTTAATCTCTATTTTCACAAATAAGGAAGCTGAAATGCTGGAAAGTTAGATGACTTCCGAATACTAGATCTAATAAACGTTGGAGCTGGGAAGTCTGTCTGACATCAAGTTAGTCAATCAGTAAACATTTAACAAGTGCCTGCTATGTGTCAATTACTGGATCAAGACCTGGGAATACCAAAAAATGACGAAAAAACTTTGTCTTAAGAAGTTCACAGCCTACTGGGAGAGACAACATGGAATCATTTGTGAAGGCAAAATATACATGAGATAATTTGGAGATTACCAATAGAAGGAAGGCAGTAACATTAAGGGGGATCCTCTATAGCCATAAATACTGAAAAAAACCGTGAAGAAAGAGCCTAAAGAGTGACTGTGATATGGAGATACTTTATTTTACAAAGCTAGGCAACAATAGGAGAAAAAACCAAATAGTAGACAAGGTGAGGAGGGTACTACTCTTTCCCCAGAAACAACAACACAGAAACAAGGAAGGAAATTGCCGTGAGATAGATTCAATGGGACGATTGTATAGGTTAGTTAGGAAAAAAAGGGTCCAGAAATTGTGTCCTCCTGCCTTTCTTTAGCCAGGTGAGCACACATCTGAGTTAATCCGAGGGAACCTGTTGCTAGAATTGAACATGCAGGAATTCTCTGCAGGCTGATCTCTGTTTCTGGAAATGCTTCCTCTATTCTCTCTGCCTTTCAGAGTCCTTCACTTTTCTTGAAGCTCAGCTAAGGTCAGGAATTTGCTGGAACCAGCTCTGACCAGCTTGTGAGAATCAAAAACTGCTACCAGTTGGGCTTAATTTATTTTTAAGTTGATTGTTTAGACTTAGGAAAGTGTTAACATTGCAGAATAAACTTAAAAGTTTGTATATGCTTTATCACTTTCCTCGCCCCCAGTCCAATTAAACATTTGTCAGCAATTCCTTGATTGCTCTATAGAAACTCAGTGGAAATTATTAGAGTTCAGCAGGGCTTCAGTAAAAGACTCAGGGAATGAAGTCAACACCAGGTTGGAGTTGTATTGAGTGTTTTCAGGGCAGTCAATAAGGGCTTATTAAGCTCCTATATATTTTACAATGAGGTCATGAAGAGCTGGACATGACCGAATAACAACAAATATTTCACACACTTTGCTAAGCATTAGGATACAAAGAATAAGGGCAGCCCCTGTTCCTAAGGAGCTCACTGTGTAATAAGGGGAGACAGTATGTAAACAACTATGCACAAATAAGCTATATGCAGAGTAAATTGGGGATAATCAACAGGGAAAGCACTAACATAAAGGGAGAATGGTAAAGTCTTCCTGTAGATAGCTGGATTTTAGCTGGGACTTGAAGGAAACCAGGGAAGCCAGGAGGTGAAGAGGAGGAGGGAAAGCATTCCAGCATGGGGGACAGTCAATAAGAGTGCCTTGGATTATTATATTATAAATAAAAATTTAAAAAAGAAAAAAAGAAAATGCCCTAGGTCAGGAGATGGAACGCCTTGTACAAGGAATAGCACGGAGGCCTAGGCCGTGTGAGCGGGGGTTGTATGAGATGTAAGAAGACTGGAAAGGTGGGAGGGGGAGGTGATAAAGGACTTTGAATTCCCAACAGAGGATTTGATATCTGACCTTGGAGGTCCTAGAGAGCTATTAGAGTTTATCAAGTATGGGAGTAATAGGGTCAGATTAGTGCTTTGGACGGATTAATTTGACATCTGAATGAAAGAGGGACCAGAGTGGGGAGACGTGAGAGATGTGACAGGGAGATAGACCAGCAGGCTCTTACAATGGTCTAGCCATGAGGTGAAGAGTACCTGCACCAGGTTAGTGGTAGTGTCAGAAGAGGGAAGGGGGTGTATATAAGGCATGTTAAGAAGATCAAACTGGAAAGATTTGGCAACTGATTGAGTATGGGGGAGGTAGAGAATGAGGAGTCAAAGATGGCGTCTAAGTCATAAGCCTGAGTGCCTGGGAAGATGATAATGCCTTTGAAAATAATATGAATATTTGGAAGGGAGGAGGGTTTTGGGAGAAAGATAATGAGCTCAGTTTTGGACATGTTGATTTTAAGATGTCTACAAGACATCCAGTAAGTAGCTGGAGAAGAGAGACTGGGGATCAGTAGAGAGGTTAATGTTTGAAAAAGTAGATTTGAAAATAGTTGACATAGATATGAGCTGATGAGATCCCAAGTAAAAGAGGAAACAGGGAGACACAAAGAGGGTCCAGGGCAGACCTCTGTGAGATATCTACAGATGTGGGCATGACTGAATGAAGCCCTGAAGGAGACCAAGGAACAGTCAGATTGGAGGAGAAATCTGGAAAGAGCAGACTCACGAAGACCTAGAGAGAAGATAAGATCAAGGAGAAGATGGCACTTGACAACGTGAAAGGCTGAAGAGACATCAAAAAGGATGATGATTGAGAAAAGGCCATTAGGTATGATAATTAAGAGATTGTTAGGAACTTTGGAGAGCATGGTTTTGGGTGAATTATGAGGCAGGAAGGAGAACTGGGAAGAGTGTGAGAGGAAAGGAAAAGGAGGCATCGGCTGGGTAGGCAGTTTCTTAAGGAATTTAACAACATAAGAGAGGAGAAATATGGATGATAGATTGGGGGCATGAATGGATAGATCAAGTGAGGATTTTTTGAGGATGGGGTATGTATTATAGACATGGAGGGAAGCAGGTAGGGAGAAGAAAAGTGAGAAGGTGGGTATGATAGAGAGGGTATCTGCTCTTTGTGTTCTTAGAGGGGATTGCCTTGGCAAGGAGTCATTCCACATGAGACAGAGATGAAGGAGGAGATAGTGGCAGAAGGCATCTAGGTGACTGATGTCAGGTGAGGAGAAGAGGGAAGTGGCCTCAATTTTTTCAGTAAAATTTGAGACAGTTTTCTCAGCTAGGATGGTAGAAAGACAGTGAGCCAAGGGAGATTCAAGGACTTTTTGGCAAAACAAGCGTCTTTCTATCTGGACCCTGCTACTTAAGCCCCATACTCTGGCATAAAGGTATAGCCATGGAGTTTAGCATTGGTGACCAGAGGTGTATATCTTAAACATATACATTTTTTCTTTTTTGCCTTCCTTGCCTATACCGTCCAGACCCTAGAGGTCAGAGGAATGAAACAGGAAAATCAAGGTCTAGTTGCTTTTTCCCCTTCATCTAGTTGCAGGCAGCTGAAGTGCTGGGGCAGGAGCAGTCTTGCTAGAGTTGGGAAGGAGGACAAGAGAAACTGAGGATTGGGAGTAGGATTGTAGAGGGGTGAGGAGAAGTTACCAAGTTACCGGACTGGCCTCCTTCTTCCTTTCAAATTAGATGCTCCCAGAGGCAACACAGGGGAAGGGAATGGGAAGAAGGAGGAAGAGTAAGGTTGGTGGTAATTATATTAACCTGGGGTCCCTAGAGACTGGGAAAGCTTTCCCCTCAGCCTCACACTTGAAGGGCTCTAGATTCTGGATAGCCACACTGTAATGAGTGCTGCTACCTGGAACATCCATACATAGGCTTATGGGAATGTTGAACCTATTCTGTCTAGAGAGAAGGGGATTTCAGTGTCCTAAACCCAGGACTATCCTCACTCTGGATATGGGGAGAAGTAGCTAAGGCCCTCTTTATCTTAACTCTCAATACTCATCATAGGCAACCCTCTCCTCCTCCAGCCCAGCATGGATACTCACAGATCTATACAGTGGGCAGCTGTTAGGACCCAATATGGAGAAATGAGGGAGCCACCACAAACATGGACTCCATTCTCCCGAAGACTGATTTGCCATGGCCACCGCCCCAGCAGGGCATCCTGCCCTGAGACAATTCGCCTTCTGACTTGGGGGCGTCCACAACCTGTGTGAAGAGAGTAGACAGACAACCAAGTCTAATTGGCTCCAGTTCTTCCTCTTCTTTGAGCTCCCAGGTAGCCTCTTCATCAGTCTCTGGCTTTTGACATCTCACCCGTTATTCCACTTGCAGAGCCCAAATCTCTAGCTCCTTTCCCCGCCCTAGTTTAATCTCCTCCTCTCCCGAGATTTCCCACTCAGGTTAAGTGTCGCACCTGATGAGGTGACATTGCTCCCTGTGAGGGGCTCACTCAGCAAGCCCAGCAAGAAGGGCAGCAGCAGAAAAGCTTGAGTGGATGAGGCACCCATTATCTCTTTTTTGGTGTTAGTACTTCCTTGTTGTTAGGTTATGTACTAGGCTTCTGGGAAGGAAGACTCCTATTGACTGCTCCGCCTTTACTGAGTCAGGGAGCAGACAGGGGACAGGTTCTTTTCCTTTCCTTATTCTCATAAAACCATAAAACCTAAAGCAGAGACAAAAAGAAGCATATTGAGATAAAAAGAAAAGAAAAACAGACATTTAGCTTAAAATTTTCCAATTATTTAAAAAAAAGTGTTCTATCTGACAACCACCAATAAAAACATTTGAATACACAAATGTAGTAGGGTTTTGGGTGTGTAATACTATGTGTGAGTAACGAAAAATACAGCTTCTGACAAAGCTGAACATGGCAAACTATTTCAAGAGACTATGACTAACAGCAGCTTTGGCTTTTTTTCTTTCTAGAGGCAATATGTGTGTGTGTGTATGTGTGTGTGTGTGTGCACATGTGTGTGTATTCTATAGATCACAGCAATGGTTTAGATGCACTAAATAAGTTCAAGTGAGATCTGACAATAGGCATAACCAGGAAACACAAAGTTGAACTGTCTGTGGGGCTCTCATTGCCCCATCTTCTGAACACTGGTTGAGTCTTGAGGGAGAAACTTGGCTAATGCCAAGGAAAGGGATAGGAAGCACTGCAGTGTCACATTGGAAGGACTGTACCCAGGAACCCACAAACAGGAATGTGGCACCCATTAGACATTGTTCAGGGTGGCCAGGGAGAACCTTGCTTTCCAATAGCTCTGAGCTGGCACCATTCCCAGTGCTCACATGGCAGACTTTGTCCTCAGTGTTCCATTTGGCACAGGAAGTGGCGGTATTCCCCACCCATGATAGTGATGCAGCCTCTCTTGGTGGCTCCCACCTCATTGTTCATTAGCCCTTCGCTTCTCAAACAAAGGCTTCCCATTCAAATACTCCAACACAATATGTTTGGCCTGCACCACAGCTTTCATGCACTTCTTGCTGCTCTCGAGGCCACAGTCCAAACAGGGACATTGTCCAAGCAGGGATACCAGAGGCCAATGTGACTTGGCCAGCCTTGGCATTCCCATCAAACTTGTCCACTCTGAG
Source organism: Notamacropus eugenii (assembly GCF_028372415.1). Taxonomy (NCBI): domain Eukaryota; kingdom Metazoa; phylum Chordata; class Mammalia; order Diprotodontia; family Macropodidae; genus Notamacropus; species Notamacropus eugenii. The sequence goes on along the minus strand of NC_092872.1, from coordinate 56,212,417 downwards.
GAAGTCAACGGGCAAAATGATCTTTTTTAAAAATTTTAAAGAAGAAGTTTATTTAAACAAGATACTTGACTTGAAAAAAAACTAAGATCAATTTCTTTATAGTAATTTATCTCTACTGAGAGACAGAGATTGCCCTATATGTAACAGCTTTGTACAAAAAAGTTATAAAATTCTCCTTGGTTTTACAATGATAAAAGAAAAAAATATTGAAATTATCCAGTCAAACAAGGTGTGCAAGGATTTTTTTGTGTTGTTTTTGTTGCTGTTGTTGTTAATTAGTGAGAGCAAAAGAACTACTGGAATATAAAGATAAAAGTTGAATGAGCATGCCACTAATGGAGAAAAGGGATATTTTCATAGAACCAGTTTGTTTTTTCTCCTCCCCAACTCTATTTGATGTTGATCAAAACATACCATAGGCTATTTCGTTAAAAAAAACCCACAATGCATTGTGCCTGTACACATATACCAGTTACTTTATGTACAAGAAAGGTATGGGAGAAGGAAATCAAAGGAGAGAGAAAATTATATTACGGTAGTCACAATGTGAATGAACCAAATCTTGGTTTTCTAATTGTGAATGTATTGTTTTCCTTGGGAGCACAGTTCTGAAGTAGAGTTATAGATTCTCTTTTTAGTAAGAGATTCTCTTTTTAGCTTCCTGTCTGCTGCTAGAATACATTAATTGTATCTTCATCCTCCATTTTCAACTGTGCAGGTATGTCTGTTTCATTGATTGGTTGCCCATCAAATCAGACTCTGATCTGCCTCATTGATAAACACTGTCATTTGCAGCAGGCTTTCATTAGTTTACTAAGTGGTGTGAGCCTCTTAATCTTAAATTGCACCACCCAACCATCTTAAATTGCCCTGCCACCTTCAAATTAATGTGGTCATTGTTTTCAGTCTTGACTCTTTCCTTTGCCTTTTCTTTGGCCATGACGTGTCTGGGGGTCTCCTCAGTTGCCACTTCATGAAGAAGCACGGGGATGGTCCGCTCTAAGGGAATGGGGGGAGAAGCAGCAGCAGTAGGAGCAAGAGCAAGAGGAGGAGAAGGAGGAAGATGGTGGTGATGATGGTGAGGAAGAGCAGGCAAGGTGATCTTGACTCCATTCTTAGGCTTGGCCATCAGGGGTTTGACAATCTTGGCCCTCTTTTCATCAAAAAGAGAAGTTCTGAATTCCATGTTGTTGAGTACCTAGAAGAAGGTGAAACCCATCCAACCAGTAATCGTCTTATTGACTTTATCTAGCATATTGTTGATCAACTCGATTTTGTCGGCAACTTTAGCTCCTCCCAAGATGGTCAGAAATTGCCTCTCTGGGATCTCCTTGGAAAAATAAGTCAGTTCCTTTGTCATGAGGAAACCACATGCCTCCTGGGTCAGATTCACTCCCACCATGGAACTGTGGGTGTGGTAAGCAGTACCAAAAGCACCATTGACATAGACATGTCCCAGTTTGGAGAGGGATGCTTGGAAGGCTTCCATGTTGGCTAGCTCAAATTTGATTTTGTTCCCAGTAGCGTCTTTGCCTTTTCTTTCTTCTTCTACATGGAAGCGAAGATTCTCCAGCAAAATAATAGAACCATTGGTTGGGTTAGCACAGGTTTTCTTCATTTCTGGTCCCACACAATCCTTCAGGAACAGATCATCTTTGCCCAGAAAGAATTTGAGCTCTGCCACCACGGGCTCAAAGGAGTATTTGTCAATCATGGAGATTCTATCAGGTCGGCCTATGTGGCTCATCAGAACAATGAACTTGGCTTCATTATCCAAGCAGTAATGGACGCTAGGAAGAGCAGCCTTGATTGGCTGGTTTGGGGTTATTGTTTTGTTCTTCATGGGAACATTAACATCCACCCTCATGATGACTTTTTCCCTTCAAGTCCACCTCCTCCGAGGTCAGTTAGCTGGAAAGAGACATGTTGGTGGTAAGATCCCAGGGTGGCTGTGGCTGTGACTGTGGCTGCCTGAGCTAGGGACTGCTGTGCCCCTGGGGTCAGTCCCCACTGCCCAGTGCCCAGGCCATATTATTTATTAAATTGAAGAAACGTCTTTTTGCTTTAAGCAATTGCTTGTTTCTCTGTCTCTTTCTTTCTCTCACACTCTTCCTTAAATCTCATAATCTCCTAGGTTTAAATAAACATCACGGTTACTGGCTATGTATATATACACATATATATGTACATACACATTTAGCAGTGTAACAACCAATAAAATAAAGGCATAAATAACTATTTATAATGAGAAATAGCATAGCCAGAGTCACGCTTAACAATTATTATCATTGCTGACTTCATTCCTTTCTGCATCTCACTTCTCTCAGAATCTTTTTCTTGAACTCCCTTCGCAAGATAACATTTAAAACACTTCTCTTAGTTCTTTCCCTTTGATTTACCAGTTTTACTCAAGACATGAATGGTAGCTCTGGAGGGTCTTCAAGGAGAACTAGTACCTTTAGTGTGAGGACTTGCTGAACTCTTTTTCAGGGCTGCCCATTCACCTTCGGTGACCACCTTCACTAAGCTCTCACCTGTGGCTCTAAGAAGCTGTAGAGTGGCAGTGGCCATATCCCAATAAAACCACACGGGCAGATGGGCTAAACAAGGTTGAGGGTAACCAAGAGGTGTCAAACCCATCAGTGAATTAGGGGGATATCTACCTCAATATGTGAAGACTTTGCCTGGAGGAATGGGTGGATGAGAACATTTTGTTCCAATGTCCAGAAGGTGGATGAAACGGGACCTAAGGAGAGTTTAGAGCTTGGTCAGACATTGAAGACACCAAGGTCATCCACTGCATACCAAGGCCATCACCAGTCATCCTGACCTTTGTCTTGCTACTGGACTTCAAAGAGAGATAATGAAGCTGATGCTTTTGTGCAATGCTGCCTCATTTAAATCCAGTTCATGTGCAAGTCAAGACATCACCTTGTGATATAATTTGTCCTCTTCAGAAACAAAGGATGAACAATAACAGTGGTAACTTTACAGAATAACGGTTCCTCAGGAGGTGATTAGTGGATTTGATTTCTACTTTGCCTTCTGATTCTAAGAGATCCGGATAGTATTCTTTTTAATATTTCGGATAGATGATGTCTAAGTTACTGTTTTGACCATGATATTTGGGTAGTATGATAATTCTTAACTTTTTTCTCCTCAATATCTTTTCCAGGTCATTTTTTTTTTCCCTATGAGATGTCATAGTTTTCTTTTCTTTTCTTCCTCCAGTCTTTTGACTTGATTTTGATCTTTCTTGTCTTATAGGGTCCTTGGCTTCTATTTGGTCCATTCTAATAATGTTCAGGGAGTTCATTTCTTGGGCAAGGTTTTGTACTTCTTGTGCCAAGTTTTTCCTTTCCATTTCTTCATATTAATTTCTTTTCCATTTCTCCCCTCTAGAGCTCTCATTTCATTGACAAAAACATTTTAAAACTCTCGCTTTATCTTTTCCAAAGGTTCTAGTTGAATTTATTCTCAAGCTGCCTTTTAAAAAAAATTTCTTCGCTTATTGATATTTGTAATAGTAATTTAAGTGGAAAGATCTTTCTCATTAATTAATAGGCCCATATGATCTGCTTAAATCACCTGGAAACCTAAGTCACATGTGGTAAGAGGAGCTTGCTGAAGGGGCGGAACAGGGGGGGTGGAGCTGAACCAGGAGGAAGTGAGTGAGTGGGGTCAGGTCAGAGGGGATAGAATGCAGGCCAACTGACACAGGCCCAGCTGACACAGTGTGACAGTGGATGGTGTCCACTGTCTGAGGGAGGGAAGACTTGAGAATGGCTTTGCCCCCTGCTGTGATCATGCTTATTAACTTCTTGATCACCATGATGGATTTTGATTTCTGGTTCTGGGATTTGACTTTCTGGTGTTTAAATAAATGTTTTTCTTCTGCCTTCTATATGGAGAGTCTTTTCTACTTGGCGATGAAGGCCTATGCTGGCACATTCATAGTCACCACCAGTGCTGTGAATATTGCCTTGGCAATACAATGTTTTGGAGTCATTCTCTGCTTCTGGCTTTATGTCTTGTGTTCTTGTCATAAATAGCTTTTATAATGCAATTTGTTTTTGGTTTCTCATTTGCCAGCCTACATTCTGACTTCAGCCTTGATAGTAGAGCTAAGTTCTGTATACTTCTGGAAGGAAGTATTGGCTGATCCTTGTTTTGCTTTCTTAGGATATTGAGCATTTTGTTGTTCCAGGATTTCAAAGACAGCTGAGGTTTGGGACTTGCAAGTTTTCAGTGTTCCCAAAGAGATCTGATTGTTGCACCCAATCTGAGTTCTGACTTGAGTCTGAGTCTGAGCAGCAGTAGACTGTTTCTGGATGTAAGCACTAACAGCAGTGATCTTTGAGCCCCAAATATAGAATTTGTCACTTGTTCCGTTTCTTCTCCTTATTTTTGCCCGGAAGTGATGGGACTAATATCTTAGTTTTTTTGATATTAAGCTTGAATTCAACTTTTATGATTTCCTTTTTCTCCCTCATTAAGAGACTTCTTAATTCCTCTTCACCTTCTGCCATCAGTGGTATCATCTGCATATCTGAGATTGCTGATATTTCTCCCAGAATCTTAATTCTGACTTTTGATTTATTCAGCCTGGCATTTCACATGATGTACTTTGCATATAAGCTAATAAGTTGATAATATACAATAGACAGTGACTATAGTCATGAGATACTTGCTCTTTGGAAGGAAAATTATGGCAAATCTGAATAGCATACTAAAAAGCAGAGACATCACCTTGCTGATATAGGTCTATATAGTCAAAGCTATGGTTTTTCCAGTAGCAATGTATGACTGTGAGAGTTGGACTATAAGGAAAGCTGAGGCATACACACATGCAAACAGGTACCTAAGAAAAAAGACAATGGAAAAAGAAAATCTGATGATCAAGTCTTCTCTAGTGTTACAATGAACAGTCCACCAATGGGCACATTTTAAACTATTCTTATTGTTAACTCTAAAAACAAAAACAAAAACAAAAAAAAACGGAAAGCTGAAAGCAGAATGCCATAAAATTGATGCTTTTGAATTATGGTGCTGGTTAAGACTTTGGTAACCTTTTGGACAGTAAGGAAATCCAATCAGTCAATACTTAAAGAAATTGTTTCAGAATATTCACTGGAAGGTCAAATACTGAAGATGAAACTTAAATACTTTGGTCACATAGTGAGAAGATGGGACTCACTGAAAAAGACCCTGATGTTGGGAAAGAATGAAGGCAAAAGAAAAAGGGGACAGCAGAGTATGAGATGGATAGATGGTATCATGGAAACCATCTTGGACAGGCTTTGAGAGATGGTAGAGGACAGAAGGGCCTGGTGTGCTTTCTCAAAGCGTTGGATATGACCGAATGACTGAGTAACAGTCAGAACAACTTAAATACCTATATCATATTTGCTTGTAATATTGACTGTTATGTGTGACCACATAGGTGAAAATCCAATCAAGATGTTTGAATGAACACAGAATTCAATATGAGAGTTAACCACCAGGTGATAATTCTCAAGTCTTCGCAGGGCTACTCTTTTAAAGAGTGCAATATTCCTTCTGTCCCCTAGAGGGAACTAAATCCTTAAAAACCACTGTGATCCAAGGATCATTGCAACAGGCACTTTGCTCTGTGACTCAGAAATGTTTTAAACCTTTACCTCTTCTGAGTCCCTGGTCTAGGAGATGAACTATAAAATCATTCACATACGCTATTTCATAAATTCATCAAAGTTGGTTTGCATTTCCATTAAGATTCATAGATTCTTCCCAACTACATGAGACCCAAAGAGAAACACACTATCATAGATTTGAACATATTTTCTGCATAAAATTGGAATTTACAAGATAATAGTATTATAATGCGGAGTGACTGGAAACTTGGTTGTTTTTTAGGGGGCATTGAACTCTGAGAAAAATGATTATAATAACCTACGATTTGAGGAGATCCAGATTCCCCCTTTTTCTAAAGTCCTCTTGAAGGACATTGCTGATAATGAGACTGAATTAACTATCCTCAATCTTGGTCAGATCCCACTTAAACTTCTACTCAGGTTTGAGTGGGGATAAATTCTTTGAATAATAGATGGCCCAAGGCTGGGTAATTAAGAAGGAAATGACATAATCAAAGTTCACTAGAATAGGTCCACTCCCTCATTGTAATATTCATTCTCTCATTAATTGTTAACCAATCAGAATTGTTTGCCACCTTCAGGAACATTCCTTTTCCTAGGGCATGTAAACCTTGAGCCCACCACCATGATTTTCTTTGGTATTTGAGAGTGCCACTGACCTTACTTTTATTAAAATGCTGACATTTTTAATAAATTGTCTATTTATCCAGAAATTACGTCTCTTGTCACAACTCCAAACTCAGTTTACAATTTCACTTTCACCACAGGAATAGCTGTCTCCTGAGGCTTTTTGCATAGGAGTTGTTGCTTAGCCTTTACCTTTCAACCTCCAAACACTGAAGTCATAAAGTAGGGATTTAATACAATTTTACCATGGAGTAGATGGTGTTCTTAGTTCTGACTCCTTAAGAGGCAACATTTCCTTCCTGATCAATTGTTAGACAAACTGGACATCACAGGGGGTGACTTTAAAGGTCTTCGACATTACTGTGAACTATTTCCCTCCTTCCCCCCTCTTCTCTGTGATCTAGACTTCCTGAAACTCATGCCTCAATTCTTCTGTCCATGCGGTAGGTCATTCTTGTGTTCATTCTGGACTTTTGACTACTTTTAGGTTGCCATAGCCTTTCCAGCAGTTCATAGGCTCTGACTCATTGTTATTTAAGAAAGAAGAGAGAGGGTCAGAATCTCATCCTCCCATCCTGGATGTTGTGAATTCACTGGCTCTGCCATCTCTTGGCTGACTTCCACCTTCTGGGGTTACCTGGCATGGTGTTCTGACACAACTGTCAGAAAACAAGTATAATCTCTTGGTTTTAATTTTAATCCCTGCTTAGTGGACAACAAGAACCGTCCCCTTCTCCCCCTCTTTTTTTTTTACAAGAAACTTTTTAACCATTCTGTTTACATGAGCAGTTTGGAGTAATTCACTCTGATCCTCTGCATTTTCTGTCTCTATCTGCTGGGGACATCTGCTGTCATTTGAGTGGGCACCACAGGAGGATGGGAAGGAAAAAAGAAGCTTCCCAAAGCAGGAATTACATTATAACTCTCCTCTTAGACATCTGAGAGTTTGATGTGCTGATGTTAGGGGAGCAAGAGGAAAGAAGATGCTCATTTGGCTTACTTCTACTACCTAAAAGATTCCAGAAGAGTTAGGAGAAGTTGTGGAAGCAAAGTTGCTTTGGACAGTCAGTCAGTTAATAAACATTTTTTCAGCACTTATCATGTTCTCAGTACCATGATTAGCACTGGGGAAACAAAGAAAGGCAAAAACCTTCCTGGTCTTGACATCCTCCCAGTCTAATGAGGGACACAACTTGAAAATAACTATTTATAAACAAAGTCTTAACAGGATAAGTTGGAGATGACCAATGGAGAGAAAGCATTCATATTGGGAAAGGTTTCTTGTAGAAAGCTGAAGTTTAGTTGGAACTTGATAGAAGTCAGGGAAAGCAGGAAACAGAGAGGAGAAGTGAGAGTGTTCAAGTTTCAAGGCTAGTGAATATGCCAGGGGTGAGGAAATAGAGTGTCTTGTATAAGGAGCAGCAAGGACATCCAAGGGTGTCATTGGATTGTAGAGTGAACAGGGGTGGAGTTAGGGGAGTAAGGTGTGAGAATACTGGAAAGGTAGCAAGAGTCCAGGTTGTGAAGGGCTTTGAATACCAAACAAAGGATTTTACATTTGATCCTGGAGATGACTGGAGCCACTGGAGTTACTGAATGTGTGTGTGTGTGTGTGTGTGTGTGTGTGTGTGTGTGTGTGTGTATGTGACATTGTCAGATCTCTGCTTTAGGAAGATTAATTTGACAGCTGAGTTGGAAATGGATTGGAGTAGGGAAAAAGGGATTTGAGGCAAGGAGACCAACCAGCAGGCAATGAGGTGATGAGTACCTGTCCCAGGATGGTAGCAATGTCAGAGGAGAGAAGGGACCATGTATGAATGATGTCACAAAGGTAAAATTCATAGGGCTTGGTACCAGATTGGATAGAGTATGAGAGGAAGTGAGGAGTCAAGCATGACATCTGGGTTGCTGGCTTGGGTGAATATTGGGAGGATATTGGTACATTAGGTAATAGGGAAGTTCAGAAATCTGCCATTTGACAGCAGCATCATGAAGCTGGAGGGCCAGGGATTCTGGTGGTTGTGAGATCATCAGTTCATATGATCACAGTTTTAAGGTGGAAAGGACTTCGTAGGCTATCCAATCCAACACCTTCATTTCACAAATCAGGAAACTGAGGCCCTAAGAGGTTAAGTGACTTAACTTGTTCAAGATCACACAGCTGACAGAATCAGGATTAGAATCTGGACCTTCTGACCTCAAATCCAGCATGCTTTCCATTGCATTGATGGAAAGGACTAGATCTGGAGTTAGAGCACCTGGATTTCAATCCTTGCTGTGATACATATTACCTGTGTGACTTTGGACAAGTCACTTGAGTTCTCTGTATCTTTGGTCCCTCATTTGCAAAATGGAGTTAAACTGGGTGATTTCTGAGATTGCTGCCATCTCTAAAATGCTTTAATTCTAAGGTCCCTTCTAGCAATAAGTCCATGATCCTATGATGTCCTACATTCTCTAAGCACAGGGTCAATGGCACCCCAAGTCCTCACTTGTGAAATCCCCCTTTGCCTTCTCTGGGTTTTAAGAGGGAGGGAGAGCTAGGAAGATGGGATGGTGGGGCTCTACAAACTGGAGTCAGAGGACGGGGGTCAGAGGACGGGAGAAGGTAGAGGAAGAGAGTCTCTATAAACATATCCGTAGCAATGACGGTTGCTTCTCCACACAATCAAAAAGATCAGAGTCTGACCTATTCTTGCCAACATAACCTCATTCTTAGGTATGTCCATTGTTCAATTCCTTTATTCATGGAAGTTATAACTGTTACTACCACCTCATGGTAAGATGGGAAATGACCAGGCTACTAGAATCAGCCACTGGAAATTAAACTTTCAGCGTAACTGAAGAGTAAATCCCAAATACTACAAATCAGGGTTTGATTGTTTGCTTTTATTGACTATCTTGGTTTGAGGAGGAGAAGCAAAGTGGAGCAGTGGATAGAGTGCTAGGTCTAGAGTCAGGAAGGCACCTTTTCCTGAGTTTAAATCTAGTCTCAGACACTTACTACCTGTATGAACATGGGCAAGTCACTTAACCTTGTGCATCTCAGTTTCCTTCCTGGAGAAGGAAATGGTAAACCCCTTCAGTGTCTTTGCCAAGAAAAGCCAGAGTCAGACTTGACTGAAACAACAACAAGACAAGGAAATGATGTAGAAAATGTTAATTACGCAGATTGAATTTCAATGTCATGCCATGCACACAGTTTTTTTCCTGTAAAGAGATGGTTGTTAGATATTTACCATCTCACCACTAACATTGACTCAATTCTGGAACCCTGCAAAGAGTTGGGAGGTGCCCAGTTGGTTTCCAGACCACAGGATCTCTTAAGCTTTATGTTGTGATCATGGTAGTCAGACTGGAAACCCATTGGGGCAAGGAGAGCCAAGGCCATTTGGAGGAGCTTCCCCATCATACTAAACATGGAACTGGTATATAGTCTCAGCATCCAGGGCTCAATTCATATTATCTGAAGGATGAGAAAATCTCAAGGTGGGGAGGACTCTCAGAGGTCATCTGCCCATCTTCAGACCTCTTTTTTCCTTCCACCCCCTTTCTTGCCTCCTCTTCAATATCTCTAACAGTGATATTCTTCCTGAATATCTTCAGTGAAAGAGAAGTCATTGCTTCACTGGGGCACCTGGTTATGCTGTTGCGAAGTTCTAACTATGAAAATATGCTTTCTTATATTTGAATTGAAATCTGTCTCCTTGTAACTTTTACCAATTAGTTCAAGTTCTCCCCTGAGGAGAAAATTGGATTGGGAGTCAGAGGAATTAATTTTAAATACTAAGATCTATTATATATTAGCTATGTGAACCGATGCAAATCTCTTAATTTCTCTGATTTAAGTTTCATCTGTAAAGTGAAACAGTGTGCTGGTAAATATTTAACAACCTACTCTCTGAGAAAAAAGTATACACAACATACTTTAAGTTTTTAATCTGTATTATTTTCATTTTCTCCATAACTTTCTCACATCTAGACAATAAGACAAGAAACCAATATCTGCTTTGTATCATGTGACAGTTTCTGAGGTGTAAATGTTCACGTGGAATATTTAACAACTGTCTCCTCTGTGCAGTTTGAGGTGGCTCTAGCGCCCCCCATTTGTGCTTTTTGTTGTTTAGTGGTTTCAGTCGTGTCTCACTCTTTGTGACCCCATTTGGAGTTTTCTTGGCAAAGATTTTCAGTTCCTTTTGCAGATGAGGAAATGGTGGCCAAAAGAATTAAGTGACCTGCCCAAGGTCACACAGCTAGTAAGTGTCTGAAACCAGAGTTGAACTCAATTTCTAAGGTCTCTTCCATTTCCAAATCCTACGATATCTTCCACATGAAGGAATTTGAAGACAAAAATTATGTCCTTTGCCAAGTCTCCTATCTAGGCTAAATACTCTCAACTGTTCCTTATTATATGGTTTTGTACCTTTGACCTGCTTGACTCAACTCTTATTCTAATTTCTCCTTACATCTTTTCATTCTTCACATGGCTGAACTCCTCTGGACTTTACCATTATGCCCTGAAGCCTTATCATCCTGCAAGATCTGGGCTCAGCTCTATCATCCTTCAGCTCTGGAGGTCACAGCTCCTCAGCACAATCTTCTCCTGGGGCCCTTCTCTCTACTTGGGGGAGTTCCTCCAATAATTTCTCGTTCCCTACTAGCTATATAAATTTGGGCATCTAGGCCAGCTTTCTCTTTCATTTCTATCTCTTCTATCTCCCCCCTTTCAGCTTTCTTTTGTGTGTTGTCATTTCCCATTAGATTGGAAGCTCCTTGAGGACAGGGAATATCTTTCTTTTTCATATTTTAAAAAATTCCCAGTACTTCGCACAATATGTGAAACATAGTAAGCACTTAATAAATATCGATTGACATCTCTGACCATGCCTTCTCTGACTCCTCATCTCCCTTTCAGTTTCTAAATGTGATGGTGACAATAACCTATTTTGCTTAGAGTTAATACCTATTTAATGTTATGTTAGAACATTTTTATATTTTGTATTTAAGCATTTTATGTTTAATAATTAATGTTAAATTTATACAAATGTGCATACATGTTATAACATAATGTATATTATACAACATAAATTAAACATATTAAGTTTGTAGAACATATTATTCATAGATTGTTAGCTCTAAAAGAGGCTTAAGAGATCACATGGTTCTCACCCTTTTTGTATAGATGATGAAATCAAGGTATAAAGAAGTGAAATGAATTGCATAAATTCCTCTAATTAGAGGCATAGCTGAGACACAGCTCAGATCTCCTAACTTATAGTCTGCCCTTTTTTCTGTGACATCATCCTCATTCCACCACTCAGCACTCAAAGAGACCTATGATCTCATCAATTCAGGAATTCTCTCCCATGATTCCGATTGCAGCCCAGCTATGCCTGCCTATACTGTACTGTGTGACTCTTATTCATGTCCTACCTAACGTTCAAAAAGGACCCATCCAACATGAGGGAGGCCTTCCTCAATTTGCCCAACATCCTCAGGGTGCCAGTGGAGTACTCTGGTGATTTACCTGTTGTCTTTCACTTGGCAAGTCACCGGTTCATCTTCTGTTGATGTCATATAATCCTTTTATGAAACCATTTACTCTTATTCTTCTCTGGAGTTCCTGGTTGCTTTATACATTGTGTGTGATGCTCCTTTTTATTTTTAATTAAATTTTATTTTATAATATTTATTTTATTAAATAAATTTTATTTCTTTTAGTGAACAAAAATCCAACTCCCTTCCTTCCCAATCCTTCCTGTCCCTTCCACTGAGGAAAGAAAAACAAAACCCTTGTATCAAAATATGCATAGTCAAGAAAGTTGAATAACGGCAGTGGCCATGTCCCCAAAATAGATCCCAGTCTGCTCTCTGAGTCCATCACTACTAAGCACTATGTAGTGAGTCCAGCACTAGTAGGCACTCTAAAAATGTTGGCTATTATTATTTTTATCATTATTAGTATGATCATATGACAGGTAGCATAGAGATAAGGAGGCTGCATCTGTGTGAATCAATACTGCACGTGTCTGAATATCCTTTCTCTGCTCTAAATGTTTCTCTCTTGCTAAGGCTAAATAAGCCTCTTTTCCTTAACTCTTCTATGAGTATCTCATTTCATTCCATTCTCAAAGCTAAGCCAATAGAGTAGTCCAGTCTGGATGACTATAGTTTGCAACTTGGCCACTAGGTGGAAGCTTAAGGAAGGACTATTAGCGTGGAAAGGATTTAACAAGTTATTTTCAAATGCTCTGAAGAAATAAGAGGGAAGAAATGCTGGAGTTGGCACCGAGTGATACCACTGTAGTCATGGTTTGTACTACCTAATCTTGACCACCTTGAGTTCTTCACAGTTGGTTCCACTTTCCATGTACCTATTCCTGTCTTGTTTAGGTCTGCAGAGTTATAGGGGTGTGCATGTGTGTGGTTTGTAGGGTGCTACTCTGCTCTAACCTCTTGGAAGGAAATGTGATAGATAGCTCTCCCCTCCTCCCTTCCCCATCACAAGACTACACAACAAAACCAGAAACCTGACCTTTCTGCACACAATTTCCATGCCTGTACATATTTCCTACTTTCCCCATATTCTCATTGATCCATTAGCCCCAGTCACTTCTAGGGGCATTAGAAAAGCCTGTTACAGGTCACCTACTAAGTTTTAGTGGATTGTGAACTTTGTAAGTGGAAGGAGTGCTCTCAGAAAACAGGAGATTTTTGAAAAATTGTGGGATTAAAGTAAATAAACTTAACTTTTGCTATTGTTAATGCAGATAGCTTTGAATTAATGGACTTGTATTGAACTTCCCAAATTTCTCTGAATCCATCCCTTCTGTCATTTCTTATACAATAATGTTACCTGACATACCTATACCAGAATATGTTCAATCATTCCCCAATTAGTGGACACTCTATTTTCACAGGCTCCCTTTTTCCAGCTCCATGTGTCTTCTACTCATTTTCATTAGTAACTCTTTGAGTCTGACTTCTGTCTCCTTTGAACTGACTTTTAAAGGGCCATGTCCAACTTCATCCACTCTATTCTTTTCTAATTCATTCAAGGGATTAATCTGTGTGTCTCATATAGGAATCACCTGGAATGACAATTTTCTTCTTTTTTGTAATTATTGTTTTTTGAGTCAAGCTTTTTAAATAGGTTTTTAAAAAAAATTTATTTATTTAACTTTTCAACATTCATTTCCACAAAATTTTGGGCTCCAAATTTTCTCCCCATTTCTCTCCTCCCCCCATCCCAAAATGCCGAGCATTCTAATTGCCCCTATCACCAATCTGCCCTCTCTTCTAACATCCCTTCCTCCCCTTATCCCCATCTTCTCTTTTGTCCTGTAGGGCAAGATAAATTTCTATACTCCATTACCTGTATTTCTTATTTCCTAGTTGCAAGAACAATACTCAACAGTTGTTCCTAAAACTTTGAGTTCCAACTTCTCCCCATCTCTCACTCCCCACCCATTCCCTTTGGGAAGGCAAGCAATTCAATGTAGGCCATATCTGTGGAGTTTTGCAAATGACTCCCATAATAGTCATGTTGTGTAAGATTAACTATATTTCCCTCCTTCCTATCCTGCTCCTCCATTTCTTCTATTCTCTCTTTTGATCCTATTCCTCCCCAAAATTGCTCCCTCCTCCCACTGCCCTCCCTTCCATCATCCTCCCAACCTGCTTATCCCCTTCTCCCCCACTTTCCTGTATTGTAAGATAGGTTTTCATACCAAAATGAGTGTGCATTTTATTCCTTCCTTTAGTCGAATGTGATGAGAGTAAGCTTCATGTTTTTTCTCTCACCTCCTCACTTTTCCCCTCCACTGAAAAGTCTTTTACTTGCCTCTTTCATGAGAGATAATTTGCCCCATTCCATCTCTCCCTTTCTCCTCCCAATATATTTTTCTCTCACCCCTTAATTTCATTATTTTAAGATATGATCCTATCCTATTCAATTCACCCTGTGCTGTATGTGTGTGTGTGTGTGTGTGTGTGTGTGTGTGTGTGTGTGTGTAATCCCACCAACTACCCAGATACTGAAAAAAGTTTCAAGAGTCACAAATATTGTCTTTCCCTGTAGGAATGTAAATAGTTCAACTTTAGTAAGTCCCTTATGACTTCTCTTTGCTGTTCACCTTTTCATGCTTCTCTTGATTCTTGTGTTTGAAGGTCAGATTTTCTTTTTAGCTCTGGTCTTTTCATCAAGAATGCTTGAAAGTCCTCTATTTCATTGAAAGACCATTTTTTCCCCTGAAGTATTATACTCAGTTTTGCTGGGTAGGTGATTCTTGGTTTTAGTCCTAGTTCCTTTCACTTCTGGAGTATCATATTCCACACACTTCAGTCCCTTAATGTAGAAGCTGCAAGATCTTGTGTTATCCTGATTGTATTTCCACAGTACTTGAATTGTTTCTTTCTAGCTGCTTGCAGTATTTTCTCCTTGACCAGGGAACTCTGGAATTTGGCCACAATGTTCCTAGGAGTTTCTCTTTTTGGATCTCTTTCAGGAGGTGATCAGTGGATTCTTTCAATATTTAATTTGCCCCCTGGTTCTAGAATATCAGGGCAGTTTTCCTTGATAATTTCATGAAAGGTGATGTCTAGGGTCTTTTTTTGATCAAAGCTTTCAGGTTGTCCCATAATTTTTAAATTGTCTTTCCTGGATCTCTTTTCCAGGTCAGTTGTTTTTCCAATGAGATATTTCGCATTCTCTTCCATTTTTTCATTCTTTTGGTTTTGTTTTGTGATTTCTTGGTTTCTCATAAAGTCATTAGCCTCCATCTTTTCCATTCTAATTTTTAAAAAACTATTTTCTTCAGTGAGCTTTTGAACCTTCTTTTCCATTTGGCTAATTCTGCTTTTGAAAGCATTCTTCTCCTCATTGGCTTTTTGAACCTCTTTTGCCAATTGAGTTAGCCTATTTTTAAAGGTGTTATTTTCTTCAGCATTTTGTTGGGTTTCCTTTAGCAAGGTGTTGACCTGCTTTTCATGCTTTTCTTGCATTTCTCTCATTTCTCTTCCCAGTTTTTCCTCCACCTCTCTGATTTGATTTTCAAAATCCTTTTTGAGCTCTTCCATGGCCTGAGACCACTGAATATTTATTTTGGATGCTTGGGATACAGAAACCTTGACTTTTATGTCTTTCACTGATGGTAAGAATTGTTCTTCCTCATCTGAAAGGATGGGAGGAGATATCTGTTCAGCAAGAAAGTAACCTTCTATGGTCTTATTTTTTTCCCCTTTTTTGGGCATTTTCCCAACCAGTTACTTGACTTTTGGGTCCCTCTGGGGACCTGTAAGATATCAGTTCCTCCAAGGTGGGACAATCAAGTGTGTACTGGTCTGAGTGTAGGGAGGGATTTTTGTGCCCAGAATCTTAGCAGAGTTTCCTCTTCATAGGCACCTGACCTCCAGTTCTGCCAAGCCAGCACTGGGGGGGTGGGATTCAGTCAAACTGTGGGGCAGGGCCAGCATTCAGTGCAAGACAAAGAGAACCTCCCTCAGGGCCTCTACACAGGGCTGAGGCTTGAATCATCTCCTCAATGCCCCCAGGGGTTTTTATGATCCAGCAATGGTGTCAGGCTGCTGTAGGGGCTGCTGTGAGAACTGCTGAGCCTGTCGATATGGCCTCTGCAGCTGCTGCCTGAGGCTGGAGCTATGGGAAGACCGTTCTCCCTTCCCAGCCAGCTGAAAAAATCCTGTCACTGACCTTTGGCACCTGTGGGTTGAGGGATCTGCGAACCCACTGCTGCTGCGACTGGGGATTCCAAGACTGGGGATTCCTCTCCTGAGGGCTGTTCTTGAGCCGTGCCATGGGACTAAGGCTGGGCTCCGAGCTCTGCTCCACGTCTGGTGCAACCGACGTTTCCTGTGGGCCTTTCAGGTCACCCTGGGCTGGAAATCTCCTCCACTCTGTTGTTCTCCACTTCTGCGGCTCCAGAATTTGTTAAGAGTCCCTCTCTACAGGTATTTTATGGGCTGTGTGGGGAACGTCTGCATTTTTGTGCCTTTCTAATCTGCCATCTTGGCTCTGCCCCCAACAATTTTCTTTTTTAACAGTTAAATCCCTCATCATGGGCCCTTTATTGTGAGTAGGTCTTTGGCTTTCAGTGACCATGTGCTTAACTCTGTAAAGCAGATAGATGAAGGATATCATCATTATTTTGAATAGTATTTAATTTTTCCCCAATTACATGCACAAAATTTTGAGTTCCAAATTCTCTCCCTCCCTACCACTTCTTCTCCCTCCCTACTGCTTTTCCTCCTTTCCTGAGATGGAAGTCCATCTTATATAGGTTATACAAGTGCATTATGTAGAAGATATTTCCATATTAGTCATTTTGTGGAAGAAACCCCCCCAAACACCAAGTGAAACATAGTATGCTTCAGTCTGTATTCAGACTCCATCTGCTCTTTTTCTGGGAGCAGACAGTATTTTTCATTATGAATCTTTTGGGATTGTCTTGGATCATTGTATTAGTGAATGTAGTCAAGTCATTCACAGTTTTTCATTGCTACTCCTGTGTAGAATGATTCTCCTCACTTTACTGCATCAGTTCATGGAAGTCCTTGCTTTTCTGAAATTATTTTGCTCATTTCTTATAACATAATAATATTCCATGATAGTCTTACAGCACAAGCCCTTGTAGGATATGTTCAGTCATTCTTCAACGGATGGGTATCCCTTCAGTTTGCAATTTGTTGCTACCACAAAAAAAAGTTGCTCTCAATATTTTTGCACAAATAGGTCCTTTTCCAGTTTTTTTGGATCTCTTTGGGATGTAGACTCAGTAGATCATAGGGTATGCAATGTTTTATAGCCTTTTGAACATAGTTCCAAATTACTCTTGAGAATGGGTGGATCAATTCCCAAATTCACCAACAGTGCCTTAATGTCCCATTTTCCCCTCATTCCCTCCAACATTTATAATATTCCTTTTCTGTCATATTTTCCAATGTAATAGGTATGTGAGCATACCTCAGGATTGTTTTAATTTGCATTTCTCTAATCCATAGTGATTTGGAGTATTTTTTCCTATATCTATGGACAACTTTGATTTCTTCATCTGAAAGCTGCCTGTTCATATTCTTTGACCTTATATCAATTGAAGAATGACTTGCATTCTTATAAATTTGACTCAGTTCTTTATATCTTTGAGAAATGAAGCCTTTACCAGAGATTCTTGTAAAATTCCCCCTTCCCCAGTTTTCTGCTTTCCTTCTAATTTTGCTTGTATTGGTTTTGTTCATGCAGTCTAGCTTTAATTTAATGTAATCAAAATTATCCATTTTATGTCTTGTAATGCTCTTTATTTCTTGTTTGGTCCTAATTTTTTTGTCCATAGATCTGACAGGCAAAGTACCTGGGGCCAGCTCAGGTTGGGGTAGATGCCAGCCAGAAAGTGCTAAAAGTGGGGAGGGGAACAGGTTTTTCATGCTTTGTCAGAATAACATGGGATGATCAAATTTTTTCACCCCCAGGACAGGTTAATTTTTTAATCATATGACAGGCTGATGCTCATTTTTAATCGAAGGAAACTGGAAAATGAGACAGATGTGGGCACACAGAACTCTCAGAACACTACAGCAAGCATCTCCGCACACCCTCTACCCACACCAACTCTCACAGAATCTTGCCCATAGCAGGAGGCAGCTGGTGGCACAGTGGACACAGTGCTGGTGTTGGAGATGGGAAGATGTAAGTTCAAATTGAACCCCAGACATGGAGTAGTGGTGTGACCTTGGGCAAGTCATTTAACTTCTGTTTGATGATAACAGTAGCACCTATTTCCCAGGCTTGTTGTGAAGGTCAGATGAGATAATCTCTGGGAAGTGCTTAGCCCCAGTGACTTGCTCATAGTAGTCACTATATAAATCTTATTATTATAGAAGGGGGCTCATAATGTATTTAAAGGAAAAGGTCACAAATTGTCATCTTTGCTCCAGTTTGCTTTGAATTTCACAGTTTACACAGCATTCTCCTTCCAACCCTCTGAGGTAGCTCAGTGCAAAATTATTGCCCCCACTTAACAGATGAGGAAACTGAGTCAGGGGTGGGGTAGGGTGGTTAGAGGCAGTCCACCATAGCCCCATAGCTCTAGTAAATATCAGAATCAGGACTTGAACCCAGGTTTCCTTACTCTATTCTCAGTGCTCTAATACCTCAAAGTTCAGACAATGGACTTGTGGAAAGTACCAAATGTTCCTTGGATTTGAGCACAGACCCTCCATGGCCTTTGGTCTTACAGGGAGCAATCAAAGATGACTATTTCCTAACCTTACGCAGTCCCCCTTTCCACAGGAGACAATCACTATTTTTTCTGTTTTGAGGGTTTCCTATATCAGAGTGAGAACTTCTGATGTTCCCACATTTTGCCCCCATAACTGCCAAATTCATTTCCCAAAAAAACCACACTTTACAGCCCAGGACACAGGTGTTGCAGAAGCTTTATTGGCTGATTAGACTTCTAAATCTTCTGAGGTACTCTCCCCATCACAATCTTAACTCCTTTCCTCCTTCCCTTGTAGACTAGCAGCTTCTGGGGGAGCCACATCACCTGGGTGGTGGGTATGCTTTTCCCTCCCAGATCCCAGGGTCCTTAGGCCAGCCATTGGGTCCAGGTCTCTGGAAGAGTAACCCAGGTCATGGTATATATAGATTAAAAAGAAAATCTCAGGGTAACTACAGGTTCTGATCTTTTCCTAGAAGGGATAAAGGGCTTAGTATAGTGTTCAGTAGTTGTAGGATGCTAAGCAATGGCATTGTTAAGTTGAGGTGTCTTCAATAGGGACTCAGCTGAGGTGTGTTGGGAGGCACTTAGGTGTTTTCAGTAGGCCCAGCTGAGGTGTCTTCAGCAGGGGGCTTTAATAGGATCTAAAACAGGTGTTGAAGGTATTGCTGAAGGTATTTCAGTTGTGGTAAATATTTCAGGAATGTATGACCAATCAAATTCCAGTTTTTTGATACATGTAATTCCATATAAACCCCTGATGCCACTGAGCTCCATATCCTCATAAGGTGGGTACTTGTCAAAATAGTTGCCGATAGGCTTCCCCTCTCTGAAAATTCTCCCAGTGTTGGTTTCCATCTCTATGAAACGGATGCAGACCTTACCCTGGCCTGACACTCTTATTATGCTTTCTCCATCATAGAGAATGAGACTCGACTCACTGCCCCCTGAGACTCCGTATCTGGGACTCCATTCATCACCGATTTTTGCCTGTATGCTGCAAGAAAAGAAAATTTTAAAATTCCTTTGAACTTCGGAGTTATCTCCCCCAGACTTTTTCTCTAGATAGGGACACATTTCCCCAAACTGGATCGTAAATTATAGGAGAGAATTTGGGGATTGTTTGTAGTTTCTGTCCTGGGTCATCTCCAGGAAAGGTGATTCTAGAGCCCCCATTGCAAATTACTATCTGTAAGACACTGTGGTGGACAGAATTCTGAACTTGGAGCAAAGAGACCAAGGTTCAAATCCTAGTTCTGACCCTTATTATCTGGATGATGTTGGGCAAGTGACTTTACTCCTTTAGGTCTCAGTTTCCTTATCTGTAAAATTAGGGATGGTAATATTTGCACTGCCTGCCTCACGGAATTATTGTGAGGAAAACACTTTACAAACGTAAAAGCGCTAAATAAATGTGAATTCTAATTTCCCTGTCTCCAGTTCAACATCAAGGCAAGTTTCTTAAATGAACCTGTTTCCCATCTACAAAGTGTGGTGGTTGAATATTATTATCTTTAAGGTCTATCACAGTTCTCACTTGTCTTATTCTTTCTTATATATTTTAGGAGCTCTTCCTGCCCTTATATTCTACATATGAGGAATCTGAAGCCAGTGACATGAAACCACTACCCTTTTTCCCCCTTATATCTTTCCCTACACATTAACACTTCATTGTCTTCTCCCTGCACCCAATTTAATGAATATGTATAATCAGGCAAAATCATTCTGCACAGCGGTCAGGAATGAGAATGTACGTCTGACCTTATACCACTAGTTTGTCACCTCATGTGTTTTCATCCACTTCTTTTGAAGTCA
Organism: Notamacropus eugenii; assembly: GCF_028372415.1. Taxonomy (NCBI): domain Eukaryota; kingdom Metazoa; phylum Chordata; class Mammalia; order Diprotodontia; family Macropodidae; genus Notamacropus; species Notamacropus eugenii. Next base: position 56,192,112 of record NC_092872.1, on the reverse strand, counting down.
CGTTTGGTGCCTGCTTTGCTCAGAGTTCTCAGGTCTTTCAAAGTTGTCTCTCACTTTATTATTAGGATCATCATGTGAATTGTTGCTTATTTCACCCTGCAACAGTCTTTCCACATTTCTCTAAATCTTCCATGTGCCTCCTTCTTTTCTTCATCAGTAATCCACAATCATTTTTTCAGCTCAGTTGCCATGAGAAGTGAGACCTCTCTATGCCCTGTCCCTTAAAACTGCCAAGGTCCTTGTGTTTGGTAATCCCTGCAGTGTGTGTTTAGGAGGTATCCTCTATCACTAACATGATTATTAAGAGTTAGTAATGGATGGGGCAGCTAGGTGACACAGTGGATAGAGCACCAGCGCTACAGTCAGGAGGATCTGAGTTCAAATTTGGCATCAGGCATTTACATCAGGGTCTGTGTGACCCTGGGCAAGTCACTTAACCACACTTCCCCCCCCCCCCCCCAACTAAAAAACAAACAAGGAAAAGGAAACACAAGGGTTAGTAATGGATAATAGAGGCTTTAGTGGGGGACACAGAAGAAGTCTGAATTTCAGGTTGAGCACGTGCTTCTTGCTCAATACATCTTATCTCCAGTTTCAAAAACAGAGCTTCTCAGTCTATACTCAACATGCCAGGGTAGTAGAAAGAGCATGAACTTGGAGTGGAAACACCCAGGCTCTGATACCCTCTTTGAATTCCACTTCTCTCATCTGTGAAATGTGGATGATAATACATACACTATTCACCTCACAGATTACTATAGAAGTGATTTTCTGGAGGGACATCCCATTATTCCTTCTTGCCACATCATCTGTCTCTTGCTAAGTCCTACCCCTTCTGAGGCAATGAGACCCGATGGTATAGAGGAAAGAGAAATTGATCTAGAGTCAAAGCACTTGGGTTTGAATCTTGGGCCTTCACATTACTAACTGTATTTGAACTATTGTCTTAAATTTCTTGTGCTTCTTTCTGGGCTTCTGGAAACTTCTCAGTTTCCTTATTTGTAAAATGAGTTGGACCAGATGGTCTCTGAGGTCCTTGCCAGCTCTAGATCCTATGATCTGCAAAATGAAGGGGCTAGACTCAATGATTTCAAAGCTCCTGTCAGTGATGACATTTTTTGATCATTCATTCTTTCATTCTTTTACTCTCTCATGGCTTGGGACTAAAGAGGGCAGGAAATGGAAAAACAGGGAAACTGAGACTCATCCTTACAAAAAGGGTAAGGAACAGTGGTTATCTTTGTATGAGTGATGAGTCTGCCTAACTACCTGGCCAAAGTCAGTTGAAGGAGCTCTGGTTTCAGACACTAAGTTGAGCTTCTCTAAAGTTGGGGTTACTGTAGTCCTGGGATGGGAGCAGACAACCTGGAAAATGGAGAGGGTGATGGGCCTCAATTCTATCCTTCCCTATGCATGTGCTCTCCTACCCAGGCAACCCCAATGTTCAAAACTCTCTCATTTGTTGCCTATGTATGACCCCTAGTTTAGTTCCGCAGTTTATGTCCTATGTGAGTAGACGTATGTTGATTATAAGTCCTCAGAAAACAGAGGATCTGTTGATGTGCAAAACTGAGCATAGAATCTTGTGCAATTAATAATTTGGAGTCATAGAATCTCAGAACTGGAAGAGACCTTAGAACCTAAAATGTTGAAGTTGAGAGGGACCTTAGAACACAAAATATTTCCAATGTGCATCTTCCAATCTTTCCATCTTCCAATATTTCCAGTTTTCTATCTGCAATATCCTATGATACCAGAGTTAGAAGGAATGTTGGAAATCACCTAATACAATGCCATCATTAGAATGATGAGGAAACCAAAGCTTAGAGAAGTCATGACTTCTCCAGGCTTACACAGGAAATGAGTGGGACCTTTGGGACTTCTAGGCTAGAGCTCTGGTCTCCTGACTGTCTGTCCAGTGCTCATTGCCCTTACAAAGTCTGTTTACAGAGATCACTGTTGTTGTGGGAAGGCTAAGGTGGATGATGGATAAAGAGTGGAGGCTGGAGCAGAGGGACTTTGCAGTGAAAAACCAGACTCATGGTTTCAAGGCAAGCTGGATCAGATGGAAGAGGCCTGGGAATTCCTTACCCTCTTAAGAAGCCCAGTGGTCCAAAGAAAAATTTTATGGCCCGCACAGTGTCTCCAAAATACTGCCCACTAATGGAGAAAAGGGTACCAGTGCCAGAGAGCTCCTCTGAAAGTGCACCTAGAAGAGGAAGGAAGAGAAATATTGCTATGAGGTGTGACATGTGGAGGAGGATTAAGAGTTTGGAGATCTAGGAGATCTCCAAATGGTTAGTTACTATTATAACTCATTGGGGTGGGTCTGGGGAGAATCCCTAAGCTTCTCTGAGTGTCATTTTTCTGACTCAAAAAATAGGGCTAATCCTATAGGCTTACTGTGAGAATTAAATCCCCTTCAGTTCAATTTCTGAAGTACCTACTATGTGTAGGACACTTCCAGGCACTGGGGATGTAGGCAAGATAACAGTCCCTATCCTCAAGAAACTTAAATTGTCCTGGGCGTGGGAGTGAGGCCAGGACAATGGGATGTATAGCATGTCCACCAAGAAGTCAATAGGAGGTAACAAAGTGGGAGAGAGCCCTAAGAAATGAGGGAATCAAGAAAAATGTCCTGAAGGCAGTGTCACTGAATAGAGCCTCAAAGAAGATAGATTCTGTGGGGCAGTGATGAGGAATGACTTGTATGGAATGCACAAAGATAATGAAGTAATAGAGAGGTAGCATCCCCTCTGGGCTCTCTCCTAAAGACTCAAACTCTAAAGTCTCAATACTTTGGTCAAGGTTTAAAGACATAGTAGGAATGGTGGTTACAAGGTATTTCCTCTCCATGAGGATGGTCTGAGGGATCTCTATAGGGGACACAAGTGGTTCAGACATCTCACAGCTCTGGAACTGCAAGCTGTTCCTGTGAAGAAAATTATTTGATGCAACTCCAAAGGAGTCAAGATGTTCATATTCCACATCTATCATATCACAGGATCTTTGATTTAGAGCTAGAAGGGATTCTAGATAATAATAATGATAATAACCACAATAATATTAATAGTTGGGGTCACACAAGCAACAGGATAGAAGACTACACATTTTTTGGGCACTCTCAAACCTTTCCAAAGCAGAAGTCATGCAAATGAACATAAAGCACCTTCATCTGTCTCCCTGGTCAAGCACACCCCGAGTCCAAAAGATGGTAACCCCTTCCCCCACACCTATGAATTGGTGCTCACCAAGCCTGAGCTCACTCAGTACGTCTTTCCCCATCCCTCATGCTACCAGCAGTGAGGCTGCACTAGTAGACCCAAGGAGAGTGTTGCAACAAAACTCAATCCCGCATTCCATACTCCCTCCCTCTTCCTGATGCTGGGTAGACCCTACCTCCAGGTTGAAGTAGTTCTTTTGGACTAAAATGGGCATCCAATGCAGTGGCATCTTTCAGGAACAAAACCATGTGGGGAGTCTGGGGTGGATGTGTGTGAAGGGTACAACCTTGTAGGACCAGCACTGAAAAGCTCTGAACTTGATTCCATGGTTGTCAGTGCTAGAGCGTTTAGCACCAAGAAAGCAGCTCTTTTAACTTCAAGTGCCAGCATAGAAAACTTAAGGAGAGAGGGAGTGAAATAGGGCACCATGCGGGGGGCTGTGGATCACTCTACTAAATTAGGGGAAAAGAACATATCATCTAGCTGAGGCAAGTTCTGACCACCCAAAAGTCATGTGGGCCAGACACCTAGCCTGGTGAACTGTGATTTGTCCAGCATGGGAAGAGATCCCCAACAAAACCATGATCAAAAGGGAGAGTGTCAGAAAGTGAATAGGGGAAAAATGAGAAAAAAGAAATGAAATTGTCAAAGATCTTAGAAAGAAGAAAAGTCCGAGACCTTGAACATCACTTAAATCAATAAGGAAAACATTAACAACCAGAGGAAATGTGGTCTCCAGATTTGGTAACTGAGTTTGGGCATCTATGAGAAAGTACTGCAAAGAAAAAGGAAATAATCCAACTCTTGATGATACAGAGGACCTTGAGAAACGTGACGAGAATGGAGATCCACAACATGTACCTCCTTGGTGAAAAAGGGAAATAGGAATTCTGAGGGCAGAATTTATGGCTTGCATAGCAAAAATAATGAGAAGAGAAAAACTGGGATCTGTAATGGCAAATCTCAGCAGAGACCAATATTAGAAATAGGAAAATAGAAACCTAAGTCCCATAAATTTAAATGTGAATGGAATAATTAGTTCAATAAAATGAAAAAAGATTGGATAAGTGAATCCTAAAAAGCAAGAGTAGCATTCATATGATCAGACAAAGCAAAAACAAACATTGAAAAAATAAAAAGGGATAAACTTGGAGGCTGTATTATAAAAACAACCAAAGAAAATAAATTAATATAATAATAAACTTTTATGTTCTAAATGCCTATGCATTCAAATTCCTAAAGGAAACATTTGACCTAGACACACTATTGGTGTATGCTATGAAACACACTAATATAGTATTGGTGGAGCTATGAAATGGTGCAACTACTTTGGAAAGTAATTTGGAATTATGGAAATAAGGTGACTAAAATGTCTATACTCTTTAAACCAGAGATTCCATTTTTGGGTTTATAACCCAAGAAAACCACGGATAAGAAAAATGTCCCCATATATTCCAATAATATTTATAGCAACACTTTTTTATGATAGCTAAAAATTGGAAACAAAGTAGATGCCCATCAACTGGGGAATGACTAACCAAATTGTAGTATTTGAATGTATGGGAATGCCGTAAGAAATGATGTGTGTGACAAATATAGAGACACATGGAAAGAGGAAGAGGTTTTCAGCAGGTGGAGAGATGCACATGGGGTAAGTCTGTCCCAGGAGTGGAGAGGAGCCTGAATAAATGCAGGGAGGGATCAATTCTTACCATGGAGACTACAGACTATTCCTCCTAAGAGGACAAGGACCAGGAAAGATTGCATGGTCTGGAAAGAAGATACAGTGGCATTAAAAAACCATTCAACCATATGATTTGTTTATTTACATTCTAAATTTTCAATTTTTTCTTATGAACTTAATCACTGTCAACAAGTACAAACATTTTCATATACAAAGAACAAAAATATATGTCCAATCTTGAATCCAAATATGTCTTTTTCATATAGTTATTCTTAGAAGGATTATAAAATTTAACAAGGTAGTAATAAAATTGCTCTGTTCATTACCACTCTTTTTTCTATTTATTTAAAAGTATTTTATCAATGCTCTTTTTTTCCTGCCTTTCTGTTCCTAACTACTGTCTCCTCTGCTATTATGACCCCCTCCATAACACTGAATCCCAAGCTCTCTCTTGTAATAGGTAGAGTCCAACAAAACACATCAACATGTTGGCTGTATCTGAAAATGTATGCCTCATCCTGCACCTGTATTCCACCACCTTTCTGCCAAGAGGTGGGAGGCATGTCATAGAATTTAGCCTGAAAGGAACCATAGAAATCTAGAATTAAGCCAAAAGTGGAGAAGTAACTTGTCTAATGTCATCCAGCTGTAGAGAGCTAGGATTTCAAAGCTGCTCCTCTAGAAAAAGAGGATAGATGATTGTGTAGGGCAAAGATTACATAGTGATCACAGGCCTATAGATTTAGAGTTGGAAAGGGACCTTAGAGGTCATAAAGTCTAACCTGCTCATTTTACTGATGAGGAAACTGGGGCTGAGAGGTTACATGACTTGCCCAGAGTCATAGCTAGTAACTGATTAAGGCAGTATTTGAACTCAGGGATTTTTTCATTCTAAACCCAGAATTCTACCCATTGCTCTACTTACCATCTCAAGGAACTCATATTCCTTTCTCCTGTTCTGTTCCATGCTTCTCAAACCCCCTCAACCTTCCTAAATCTTAGCTTGTCATTTATGTCTCTGTCTCTGTCTCTCTCCTGGTGCTTGAAAGCTCTGATGTTTCTAGATCTGAATGTAGAAATACCATCCTCATTCCCATTGCTGTATCTTGTCCCTTAGGTCCTGGGCTCAGATCTCATCCTAGGGCCCATCTGTTTCCCCATCTGTTGCTTACCTGTTCTGGGCTGAGAGTGCTTTGCTGGTCTCCACAAACCCAGGTGATTTATACTTACCCATTGTTTATTTAGATGAGTGTGAGTTCTTCCTGGTGACAGCTGGCTTGGCCCAGCCCAGCCCTGCTTCCTGAAGAGCTCTCCAAGCTTGCTTTTAGAATTGTGAGGGCTCCTCATGAGAGCTGCCACTCAAATGGTGACCTTTGCATAGGGCTTACCTGAAGTTAGCTAAGAAATGTTCTTGGATGTGTAGTGCTACGTATGTACAGACCCTTGCTGTATAGAAGAGAGGGTATGGGGGCAACAAAGAATTGAGACCACCTTTTCTCCCCCTGCCAGGAGAAATTTCTATCCTGGACCCTGATGGATGTTTCTAGGCATTTTGGAGGTGGTCCCTAGGCCCTGAGGTATAGGTAGGGGATGCATCCTCTTAGAGTTGAAAGAATCCTGGATATGGACTCAAGTCCAATGTTTTGGGCCTTGTATGACCAAATCATTTCCCATTTGACTGTATTAATTTCTCATCTGTATAATGAGTGGGTTGGAGTAGATGATATGTAAGACCACTTCCTTTTCTAACAACTTGAATCTATGAGTGTATGGCCCATTGTACAGTGCTGGAGAAGAAAGGAATGATGGTGAGCCCCTTTGGACTGACTCAGGAAATGCCAAGTCCAAAGTCCTTACTGTTCTGACATTATTTGGTTTACGTTCTAAGGGTCTTCCATTTAACCATCTCTGACCTTTCTAGGCAATTCATAGTTTCTAGATCTCTTCTTTTTTTCTCCTTATCCTGACTCTCAGTGGGCAAACAATGCCACTCTGTTGTCCAAAATCTTGAATCTTTGTTCAAGGAAATGAAACAGAATCAAGTCATGATTACTTCCCCAAGAAAATTGTTTTTGGCCCTTCTGATAGATTTCTGTCAGGCTCCTGGGGTGGGGCAGAGTAGTGGGGAGGGTTAAAGGAGAATGTCTTGGAAAATTCTTATACAATGAACTTCTTTTTCTCCACTCCCATTCTTCCATCAAAGTGATATAGGAATGTCACACAAATTTTTTGATGGGTCAAACTTATCCTTGTGAAAATATTATTGGGCAGAATTGTGTTATTTCATAAGCGTATTTGGTTAGTGCATTGAGTTGGGGGAAGGCTTTGGAGAAAAATGTCCCTCCAGTTCTCTTCTTGTCTAATCATTCTCCCTGTTGTTTCTTTTCCCAAATATTATGAAAAGTCCCTTGTTCTTTGTTGGCTTTTCTATGTCTCTGAACCCTAATGTTATTCTTATCTGCCATACCGCATGAACTGACTTCTTGCATCGTGGTGCACCTGAAAGAATGTTGGCTGGGAAGGAAGCAGACCTTGGTTTCACTCTGCGTCTCGGACGCTGACTTACTTTGTGACCTTGGGCAAGTCATTTAACCTCTGAAGGCTTTAGTTTGCCCTCTGTAAGAGGAAAGAGTTAATCTCTCAAGACTTTTTGATATCTGGAATTCTGTGCCATATGGGCTTCTCCATCTGTGAATACTTTGTATGTTAATTTGAGATCTCTCATAGTACTGATGTTTTATATTCAGTGTTCCAAAGTCCTTACTGTTCTGACATTCTTTGGTTTACATTCTAAGGGTCTTCCAGCTTTGGATTCTCTTTTCTGCCTTCTAAGGACTCTTTCAACATCGATATTCTGCATTCCATGGTTCCAGTTGTATCAAGTGTCCAACCTCCTTTAGTTACTATATTTTTCAGCCTCTGATTGTGCAATACCTATCACCAAAACTGCAAGGTGACTCAGCCAGTTAAATCAAACAATGGGTCAATTCAATGAGCTTGATTTGACTCTGGTGCAAAAATATGTAAGGGGAAACGAATCAGACCTCTGATTTCATTAGTATAGTAAACTTTGGGGTGAGGAAACTGCCTCTATCAATGCAGCATAGTGCCTTCTCTGCAATGTAGGCTTAGAGAATTGACTAGAGTGCTGAGAGGTCCAATGACTTTCCTGGGTCACACAGTCAGTAAGTGTCAGATGCAGAACTTGAACCCAGGTCATCTGGTTTTGAAACCAGCTCCCTCATCCTCTTTGCTTTGCTTCTTTTCCTGAGGGAAGGTAGAAAATGTATGTGTGTATATGCACACACATGTATGTATACACACATATGTGTATACATATTCTTACATGTTTATATGTATGTGTGTGTGTGTAAGAAATTGCCATGTCCTTAGTGAGTGAACCATTGGGTCTCTTGAACCTTCACAACCTTCTTTTACATCATTACTTGTTTGGTTCCCTCTGGTTTGGGGAGGTGACTCGTTGCATAGAGCTGGCCAGATGCTAAATCTGACAATCATTTTGATTGATAGCTACTCCATCTATGATAATCCACCTCTGTATCTCACTGTTGATGAGATCCTCCTCTTTCTTTCTTTCACTCTCCTTCTCTTCTCTTTCTTACTCTCTGTCTTCTGTTTTTCTCTCCCAGCCTCTCTGTCTCACTTTGTCTCCCTATCCTTTCTTTTACTTTCTTCTCTCTCTCTGTATCTCTTTCTCTCTCACTCTGTCTCCTCTCTGTCTCTCTCTTCCACCTTCTGCTCCCCTTCTCCTTTCTTTTATTCCCTGTCTTTCTCTCTGTCTCTCTCTCTTTCTTCCTCTTTCTCTGTCTTTTTTGTCTCTTTCTCTCTCCCCTCCCCTCTCTCCCTCTCTTCCTGTCTATGTCTGTGTGTCTCTCCCACTTTGTTTCTCTCTTTCTTTGTGTGTCATTTTGTCTCTTTTTCCTCTCTGTCTGTCCATCTTCTATTTTAGAAATTCATTCCCTTGGGGACCCCTGCCTGTTTTCTTGATGCTTGGTGTTGCGTATCTTTCTATGTCTTTTGCTTTCCATACACCTTTCCTTCCTCAGTCCCCATCAATCTGGTTTCCACTACCCAAATGCTTCAGTGACTGCTATTATCAGCAACTCTAATGGTTTATATTCAGAATTAATGACCTTTTTGTGTACACCTTCCATGACCACTTTGCAACATTTGTGACCTGATAGGAATAGGACTTGGCTTGGAACCAGCAGAGAGCTGGGTTCAAACCTCTTCCCCCCACTCCCATTGCAACTTCTAAGGTGTATCACCTTGGGCAAGTTATTTAACTTTTCTGAAGCTCAGTTTCCTCATCTGTAAAATGGGTACACTCGACCCTCACAGGAATGAAGTATAAAAGGCTTGCAAATTTCAGAGGACTGTAGTCATGTCAGCTATTATTGTTCTTCCCTTCTACTGGGTACTCTCTCTTTATCTGACTTCTAAGACATTGTTCTTTCCTAGTTCTTAGGGAGATGGCATGCTGTGATAGAAGGAGCATTGACTCTGAAGTAAGAAGGCCTTGGTTCAAATCCTGCCTCTGATGCTCGTTTTGTGTGTAGCTTTGGGTAAGTCCTTAACCTCTGTGGGCCTTAGTTTTCCCATCTATAAAATAAGAAGATTGTACTCGATGCCCTCTGGGGTCCCTTCTGACTCCAAGTCCATGATTTGTTCACTGCTTACTTTTCCAGCTCCTAACCTTGTTCATTTCTCAAGGTTCTATCCTTGGCACATCCTCTCCCTTCAACTTTTGTCTCTAGCCCTAACCTCTCTCAAGAGCTCAAAGCAAGCCACTTAACCTCTGATTCGGTTTCTTCATCTGTAGAATGACAATAATGATGGTACCTACTTCCAGAGTTGTTGCTAGGATCAGATGAGATAATAGCTGTAAAGTGTTTTTAGCACGGTGCCTGACACAGTGTTGTGGTTGTTATTCAGTTGTTTAGTAGTGTTTCACTCTTCATGACTCCATCCGCCACAGCAAACCAGGCCCTTCTAACCTCCGCTATCTCCCAAAGTCTGTCCAAACTAATTTTCATTGCTTCCATGATGCTATCTCTCCATCTCATCCTCTGTCATCCCCTTCTCACAGTAGTCTGATGTAAGACTGCGAATACAGATAAGAGTCTTAGAGGCAAGGGAACTTTCTTTTCTATCTGGGACATAAAGGACACAGGAGAGCTAGAAGTGCTCAACGTAGTAATGTCAATGTGAGTTCCAGAAGAGGAGTGAGACCAGACTGACTTTGGGAAATCACAGAAGGGTCAAGAACGGGGTTCACCCTATAGTCCTGCAAGGCCATGCCACAAAGCATGACATAGTGGATAGAATGAACTTGGGAGTCAGGAAGATCTGCATTTGAATCATAATTCAGATACTTGCTGTATCTGACTCTAAAATTCTTGAACTTCTCTTAGCTTCAGTTTCTTCCTCTGCCAAACGAGGGGATTGAACTTGATGGCCCTAAGGCCCCTTCCAGCTCTCAGTCTATGATCCTATGATAGTTACTCTTCCTTGAGTACACCTGCATCCACAGGACACATCATCTATAGCTAGGATAAAGCTGAATAAAATTATAGAGTACTTTGTTGTACGGAGTAGTTGATGCCAAATGATATTTACATTCCAGTTCTTTTAGGAAGGACATTTCTAAGAAGTATGACTGAAGCTCATACTGGGACTAAGTCTTTATGGGCTTGATGAGAAGAATTACCAATATTAATGCTACATGAATGAGTTCAAAGTTCCCTAAGGAAGTAATGGATGTACGTCAATAGGAAGGTGGATACATCCCACCCAGCTTAACTCCATTGGTCTTCTCCATTATGCCACCTGGAACCTCACAATCCTGCAGGATAAAATCAGTCTTGGTACTTGCACCTTACTAGTACTCTGCCCCAGAGCAGCTCTGACTGGAGAGTGGAGTGGGGAACTCTTCCCAACACCTTGATTTATGGGTATCTAGGTCATCTATCTCTTCATTTCCTACCCAACTATCTTCTTTTGGATTTCCCCATAGTGCCCTCAGTGGGGTACCTTCCCTTTCCCCCAACTTTATATCTTCCTTTTGTGTCTTATTCTGTTTAATTTTCAGCTCTTTGAGGGTAAGAAGAGTCTTTCTTTCTTGTATTTGTGTCTGATATGGTGCTTGGTACATAGTAGGCACTTAATAAATGATTATGGACTGACTGACTGTGTGTGTGTGGTATGTTCAGACCTGGTAGACTGATTTGTTAACATTTGTTGGAACCAACTCCATCCAAAAATATTAACTTCAGGTAGTAAGCTGTGAGGCTTCATATCTGGACTGTGCCATGTCTTCTGTTTAGAAGTTTTCAGGAGAATAGAAACCAGTGGAGACAGGAAACACCAAAGGAATTCTGACCCTTTGCAAGCTTCTAGAGCCCTGGTTTAAAAGTCCTGCTCTCCAGCATGTCTATTTAGATGCATGTTGACATTGGGGCAATAGATATTTCTTGGAATGATTTCAGATCTCTTGTTGGAGCCTCTGCCGTGTTTTGGAGCTTGATGCAATCAGCACAATACTGTCTACCAACAGGAGCACCTCGCTATCCCCAAAGAAGCCTTCTTTGACTTAGACTTTCTGTTGAATCTGCTCTAATACAGTGGGGAATCCTTTTTAGTAAGTGTAGATTCCGTTTTGTACCTTGTGTGATGTTTATTATCAGTGGGTCATATGATTTCTGTTGTTTCATCTTCCAAGAACTTTTGAATAGTTTTGGTTTATTGATGGGGAACACTTTGTTTTAAAGTATCCCAAGGGCAGCATTTTGTTCTACTGATTCATTAGCTTTTTGTAATTAAAAAATGATAAGTGCAGTGCTATTGTATATTCTCTGCTCCTTAAGGCAATTGCAAAATGGTAAAGATGTGGTGTGTTTTTGAATATTACCTGAGAAAGCTGGCTTATTTGTATTAATACCTTCATCAAGGATGCTCTCAATGTGTTTCAGGATTATTCTAGAAGATTTTATAGAGACAGGAGAGCAAGCATGCACGTTGGAAGTTGCTGATGTTTCACTGTTTATCTGATTTTGAAATTGATATAATCCAAGATTTTTTTCCATACCTTTGGTATGTTCCACTCCTTTAGATACTTTGTAAATAAGTTTCTCAATGTGCTTACAGTTTTATCACCTCTAGCAGAGATCTGCGGTACATATACTTAATTTAATTTGTCCACTTTTCCCATTTTTGGTACTTTTTCTACTTATGTAAGCCCTCTGGGATTGTGATGTCAGGATCAAAGTAAGATAGTTTCCGTATCCCTGATGGAGAAAACAAATTGTTTTTATATACAGTCACAGACACATACAGATGCACAGATACGTAGAAATATATATATATATTTGTGGCATTTTTCTTCTGTCTGTAGTCCTCTGTTTTCATCCTTGATTGTCCTGGAGATGAATTTGTTTCATCAGTTACCTAGAAAAACTTTGTTTACATTAGTTTTTCCCTCCACTGCTTTTCTTTGCTGCATGAGATCATACTAATCATAATCATCTATCAATCATCTTCATCACATTTTACAAATTAATTTATCCTAACTCAGATTAAAACATAAATTTTTATGGCAACCATCTCTGTTTGACAAATAAGTCAAATCTTTGCTGACATTTTGAGGCTATTTCAGTTTTCTTGTTGCAGCAATTAATTTACTTTGGTTTAACTTTTGGACAAAATTATTATAGTTGGTTTTGATGTTATTTTTATAGTCCATTTCCCAAGTCTGATTTTTGAATAGCTTGTTTAAATAATTTGGGATAAATAATTGTATGCCACAATTTTTTTCTCATTGCTATTCTTTCTTCTTCTTTATTATGCATTTTGATATTAACTTTGGTTTGACTGTGTGTAGACAGCTAACTCAGAAATCACCTCTGTGTCCATAATAAATGTTTTCCTATGTGTGAACATGTAGTGCATTTCATTCTTCATGATATTAGTTGTTTGCTATGTACAGAGCCTACCATTTTCTTTTTCTTAAATTTAAGTTTTCAATATTAATTTTCATAAGATTTTGAGCTCAAAATTTTCTCCCAGTCTCTCCCCTCCCTTTATCCCAAGACTCCGTGCTTTCTGATTACCCCTTCCACCAATCTGTCCTCTTTTCTATCATACCCCTCCCTTCCCTTATCCCCATCTTCCTTCTTTTCTTGTAGGGCAAGATAGATTTCTGTACCCCATTACCTGTATCATTTATTTCCCAGTTGCATGTGGAAACAATTCTCAACATTTGTTCCTCAATCTTTGAGTTCCAACTTTTCTCCCTTCCTCCCTCCTCAGACATTCCCACTGTGAAGGCAAGCAATTCAATATAGGCTATACATGTGTAGTTATGCAAAAGACTTCCATAACAGTCATGTTGTGAAAGACTAACTATATTTCCCTCCATCCTATCCCCCATTTCTTCTATTCCCTCTTTTGACCTTGTCCCTCCCCAAAAGTGTTTACTTCTAATTACTCCCTCCTCCCCTTTTCCCTCCCTTCTATCATCCTCCCACAGCTTACTTATCCCCTTCTTCCCTACTTTCCTGTGATGGAAGAAGGATTTTCATACAATATTGAGTGTGCATTATTCCCTCCTTAAGCCAAATGTGATGAGAGTAAACTTCACTTTTTCCCTGTCACCTCCCCCCTTTTCCCCTCCATTGAAAAGCTTTTTCTTGCCTTTTTTATGAGAGATAATTTGCCCCATTCCATTTCTCCCTTTTCTTCCCAATGTATTCCTCTCTCACTCCTTAATTTTTTTTTTAAGATATCATTCCTTCCTTTTCACTTACCCTATGTTTTCTGTCTATATGTATATAATCTGTCCAACTATCCAAATACTGAGAAAAGTCTCAAGAGTTACAAATATTATCTTACCATGTGGAAATGTAAACAGTTCAGCCTTAGAAAGTCTTTTATGATTTTTCTTTCATGTTTACCTTTTCATGCTTCTCTTGATTCCTGTGTTTGAAAGTCAAATTTTCTATTCAGCTCTGGTCTTTTCATCAAGAATGCTTGAAAGTCCTCTATTTCATTTAATGACCATTTATTCCCCTGAAGTATTATATTCAGTTTTGCTGGGTAAATGATTCTTGGTTTTAATCCTAGTTCCTTTAATTTCTGGAATATCATATTCCATACCCTTTGATCCCTTAATGTAGAAGCTGCAAGATCTTGTGTTATCCTGATTGTATTTCCACAGTACTTGAATTGTTTCTTTCCACCTGCTTGCAATATTTTCTTCTTCACCTGGGAACTCTAGAACCTGACTACAATATTCCTATGAGTTTTTCTTTTTGGATCTCTTTCATTAGGTGATTGGTAGATTCTTTCAATATTTATTTTACCTTCTGGTTCTAGAATATCAGGGTTCCTTAATAATTTCATTAAAGATGATGCCTAGGCTCTTTTTTTGGTCATGGCTTTCAGGTAACCTCATAATTTTTAAATTGTCTCTCTTAGATCTATTTTCCAGGTCAGTTGTTTTTCCAGTGAGATATTTCATATTGTCTTCATTTTTTTCATTCTTTTGGTTTTGTTTTGTAATTTCTTGGTTTCTCATCAAACCATTAGCTTCCATCTGCTCCATTCTAATTTTGAAAGAGCTATTCTCTTCAGGGAGCTTTTGAATCTCCTTTTCCATTGGCTAATTCTGCTTTTTAGAGCATTTTTCTCCTCATTGGCTTTTTGGATGTCTTTTGCCATTTGGGTTAGTCTGTTTTTAAAGGTGTTCTTTTCTTCAGCATTTTGTTGGGTCTCCTTTAGCAAGCTGTTGACTTGCTTTTCATGATTTTCTAGCAATGCTCTCTTTTCTCTTCCAATTTCCTCCACCTCTCTTACTTGATTTTCAAAATCTCTTGTGAGCTCTTCTATGGTCTGAGATCCTTGCATATTTATTTTAGAGGTTTTGGAAGCAGAAACCTTGACTTTTATGTCTTCCTCTAATGGTATGCTTTGCTGTACCTCATCTGAAAGGATAGAGGAAAATACCTGTTCACCAAGAAAGTAACCTTCTGTAGTCTTATTCCCCTCCCCTCCCACCTTTTGGGCATTTTTCCAGCCAGTTACTTAACTTTTGAGTCCTTTTTCAATTGGAAGATATACTCTAGGGACCTGTAAGTTCTCAGTTCCTCCAAGGTGGCACAATCAAGGGAGAGGAGTTTACTCCTCTCCTGGCCTATGTTGTGATCTGGGAGCAACCATAAGCTATTCTGTCCAGGATCTGGGAGTACAGTTCCCTCTCCACAACCTCCTGCAGCTCCACCATCCAGCACTCCTCCTTACCCCCGGGCTGCCACTAAGGGCTGAGATTCAGACCAGGGTCTTTAGCCTGAGGTCTCCAGAAATGGATGCTGCATCTGCCAGGGGTTGGGTGCAGGCAGGACCCTGCTCCCTTCTCACCCAGGTGAAAGAGCTTTCTCACTGACCTTTGAAGCTCTCTCTGGTGTTTGTGGGTTGACTAATCTGGGAACCACAGCTGCTACTCAGGGTTTTGGGCCCTGAAACCTGCTGCAGTCCTGCCCCTACCTTGCCATGGCTGGGTTCTCCTTCAAGGGATGTGCTCTGTTCTGAACCTAGTGTGATGGACCTTTCCTGTCAGCCTTCCAGGCTGCTTTGGGCTGGAAATCTCTTTCACTCTGTCATTTTGTAGCTTCTGTTGCTCTCGAATTTGTTTAGAATCATTTTACATTTTTAGAAGTATTTTATGTGCTTTGGGGGGAAAACTATCACCGGTCCTCTGCCATCTTGGCTCTGCCCCCCTACCACTTTCTTTTAAGAGTAAGTATTAATGAAATAGGGATGAGAGGCTTCTCTGTAATCCAAAAGTTTTGGGCTCGCTCATTTCTTTCTCTTGAAGCATACTTTCCCATGTTATTTCTCCTTGTCTTCATTGTTCCCATATTTTCACTGAAGTCACCAAATATCAGAGCATCTGTTGTATGGATTTGGAGGGCCCTAGAAAAATTCAGCATAGAATTTCTCTACCAGTTTGATTGCTGTTCATTTGGAAGCTATAATAATTTTTATACTTTTCTTTTTACAAATGACTTTATCAACAGTATGGAAGTATGTGATGACCCACTAGCCCACAAAATAATATTTTTCCATAGTTTTTGAATATATAATAAAATTGACTCCATCAACCCCTTTCTTTAACTCTCCAGGGGGTTCCTGTAAGCCTTCTTTTCATTAAATTGCAACTTCCTCTTTCTTCTGCTTTTGTTTATAGGAAGGAAATCAAGATTAATATGATTTGACTCCTCCAGGAATATTAATCATTAGTTAAGGATCTCACATTTAGAGTATCAATGGTCAAATAAAAGTTTACTAATGGTCTAAATACCATTTGATCCATAGTTCCCTCTGTCCCCTTTTATGTCCTTCTGTCACAGTCAATGCAAGAAGTTGAAGGGCATCCAAAGAGAACCCCAGGGCCATGTTTAATTTTTCCCTGTCTCATGGGTTGTCATGATCAGAAAAATTTTAGCACCAGGTAACCAGCCCAAGTGCGGTGAACCTTTCAGTGATAAGCAAGGCTGGTCCTCAGAAAACAGACCTGATTATTTTCCTCAGGCAATGCTCAAGATAGACTTTTCCAGCTTGTTCCAACCTGCTTGTGTTATGTTGGTATAGCCACCGAGAGCTCAGAGTGACTTCCATGCAACAATGAGGCATCTGAGTAGAACTTTTGTGGAGATCCTTTCAGCAAACACTTATTAAATTCAACTAGATAGGCAGAGAATTTATCAAATGCTTTTTGCAGTGGATACAAATAAAAGCAAGTAATTTCTACATTATCCATGTTCTAAAAAGTAAGAGGAAAGAAAGAGAAAAAAATATGCTTCAATCTGTACTCTGAGTTAGTCCATCAATTCTCCATATATGTAGGTAGGAATTGTGGTGGTTCAATGTATTGATCAGAATTACTAAGTCATTCATAGTTAATATTGTTACATTATTACTGTTCTCTTGATTCTGCTCACTTCACTTTTGCTCACTTCACTTTACATCTGTTCATACAAGTCTTCCCTGGTTTTTCTGAACCATTGTCCTTAATAATTTCTTATAGCACAATAGTATTCCATGACAGTCATATACCATAGCATTTAACCATTCCCCAATGGATGTACATCCCTTCAGTTTCTGATTGTTTGAGACCCCAAAAAGAGCTTCTATGAATATTTTCTTACATATGGGTCCTTTCCCTCTTTCTTTCATTTATTTGGAGTACAGATTTAGTAGCAGTATTACTGGGTCAAAGGATATGCACAATTTTATAGCTTCTTGGGCATAGTTCCAAACTATTTTCCAAATGGTTCAACTGGTTCATAGGAGCTTAAATTTTAAAGAAGGAAGATACCAAACAAATCGGGCTTGGGCAGTGGGAAAAGAGGAAGTTGAATAGAGATCTAGAACCAAGCAAGGTAAATCCAGAGCTAGGCTGTCAAAGCCCAAAGTGAGTGTCGGGGCACCATTCTGTTTTTATGGTGAGAGGAAGTTAATCACAGATGGAATGTCCGAAGACATTTGCAATGTTTTTTAGGCTCTACTATGGACAGAATACAGTGTAACACCTAGGGTACATGCTTAGTCCACTAGGTCAAACAATATGCTTTATGGAAGCTGCCAGAGTGGGCCAGGTCATTCCTTATGGAGGGGATTCTAAGGACAGCAGTTGGAAAGGCTCCAGATCCTAAACTGATGCTGCCTCCTAACTGGTAGAGACATTTAATGTGTGGCTCAACATTTGCTTTGCATTTACTGTTTATGAGTATGGAAGAGATGACCTTTACTCTGGAATTTACTTTTGATTTTATGAGACACATACTTTTATTTTTATTATAAATCCTTCTAGGGAGAATTCCAAGTTGACCCACAGAATTACCTTTGTCAGGAGAGTGGGCTTTGATTACAAACAATTTCCTGTTGTTACTGAAATTAAAAAGTTATTATGTAGGGCACTGATGCTGAATCAGCTGCTATTCCGAAGTACAAGAAAAAACATTTCATCCAAAGAGAAATAGGGACAGAGTATGCAGTTTTCAGAGATAGCTTTGAAACATCTTATGATATTGCTTTCCACAGTGATATGTGAGGATTTTCAAAATTGTCCAATCTGCAAGAGAAATCCCTGAAGCAGTTCTGAGCCAATGGCACTTTATTAAATGGTCCCTTGCCCCCTCTAACGAAGTGGACCTCGGAGTTTCATCCTGATCTGAGATGTCCCCTTCCTCCAGGGCTTTGGTTTTAGAGTGCTTGATACTTGGACAATATAAGAGGAACAGGTCAAAAATACAGTCTAATTGGTGGATAGACCTTGCACTTGCCTCATGATTCCTTGAAAGCTCTTTATGGAACCAAAACCTCTGGTGCATCACAAGTACTCAGTGCTGATGGAGCCTCATTTATCAGTGATAAGAACACGATCCTGGAGAATGGGCTGAACACTTCCATAGTGTTCTCAACAGACCATCATCAAACAATGCTGAGGCCATTGACTGTTTACCTCAGGTTGATATCAATCCCTCTTTCGCTGAATTTCGAACTGAAGCAGAGGTTTTGAGGGTCATTAGGCTCCTTTCATGTGGCAAAGCATGTGATGCTGATTCTACTCCACTGATTAGGTAGAGGGACCATTACTCATACAAAAACTGACTGAAATTTTTTAGGTTATGTGGCAAGAAGAGGTTATCCCCTAGGAGTTCAAGGATGCCTCCATTGTCTCTCTCCATAAAAGTAAATTGAATAGATTGTCCTGTGACAATCACAGGGGGATCCTCTCTTAGTCATCACTGGCAAGATTCTTGCTAGAGTTCTCCTTAATAAGCTGATCCTCCATTTGGAAGATGGACATATACCTGAGAGCCAGTGTGGCTTCAGAAAGGGCAGAGGAACAGTCGATATGGTGTCTGCCACCTGATAACTCCAAGAGAAATGCCAGGAGCAGAATAAAGGTCTGTACACAATGTCTTTAGATCTGACCAAGGCCTTTGACATTGCTAGTCTTGAAGGCTTATGGAAACTTATGTCAAAATTTCATTGCCCAGAGAAGTTTATCAGCCTTGTACGTCATTTTCATGATGGCATATTTGCCCAGGTTCTGGATAATGGACAAGGGTCTCATGCCTTCCCAGTCACCAATGGAGTGAAACAGGGCTGTGTGCTTGCTCCCATGCTTTTTAGCATGATGTTTTTAGTCATGTTGTCAAATGTTTTTAATAAGGATGAACACAGCATCAAGGTCAACTACTGTACTGATGGTAAGTTCTTCAATTTGAAAAGGCTACAAGTCAAGATCAAAATGGAGGCACTGTTGGTGCATGATTTTCTGTCTGCAGGTGATTGTGCGCTCAGTGCAGCCGCTGAAGCTGAGATGCAACAAAGGATGGATCAATTCTCTGCTGCCTGTGCTAATTTTGGCCTAATAATTAACACCAAAAAAACACAGGTGCTCCATCAGCCACCACCACACCATCCATATGTGGAACCATCCATTACAACAAACGGAGAAGTTTTAAATGCTGTAGATAAGTTCACTTACCTTGGTAGTGTACTTTCCAGGGATATACACATTGACAATGAAGTTGACACATGCATTGCCAGAGGTAGCTCAGTGTTTAGGAGGCTCTGAAGAAAACGTTTGGGAGAGAAGAGTTCTTAGACTGACTACCAACCTGAAGGTCTACAGAGCCGTTGTGCTGACCTCATTGTTGTATGCCTCTGAAACATGGACATTCTCCCAGCGCCATGCCAGGAAACGGAATCTCTTCCACTTGAACTGTCTTAGGAAGATTCTGAAGGACAAGGTCCCAGACTCGAACTAAACTGCCAAGCATTCAAACTATGTTTCATAGAGCACAACTCCAATGGGCTTGCCATGTTGTTTGAATGCAAAATGTATGCTTGCCAAGAAGACTATTTTATGGAGAACTCACATGGGGTAGGCCACATGATGGCCAGAAGAAGCGATACAAGGACACTCTCAAGTTCTCTCTCAAGAACTTTGGATTTGATTTTGTGACATGGGAGACACTGATACAGGACCACTCTACATGGTGTGCCCACATCAGCAGAATTCAGACAGCACAAAGAAAACATAGGATGAGTAATTTTGGTGCAACTACCTCAAATGTTCACATGGACTATCTGTGCCCAATTTGTGGTAGAGCACTCTGAGCTCATGTTGGTGTGATCAGTCACAGTTGTACACATTGAATCTTCACTTTATCATGTTGATGTGATTTTGGTCCTCTTGGAGACTGAAGGACAACAACCATCAACACAAAATGTCCCTTTGGTTGACATATAGGCTATTGAGCAGACCTTAAGAGACCTATCTTTACCTTCTAAAAGGTCCCACCAAAACTGATGAGCAGGCTCATGGTGTTGGGCTGATGAATGGATATAAAAACATCCATGTGAGCTGATGGGCCAGTAGAAGGGCAGGCTGCATTGTGGCAACCAGGGTCACTCATTGGCTGTGTGCACATGGTCATCTTCCCATGTTGGGCAATAGAGGGATGAGAAGGGACAGAGGGCCAACAAAGAGAGAGTGTCTTGAATCTTTAGGTTCCTCCATAAGGCTGCTGGTTTACCCTTGTTCCCATATATGCCTGTAAGATACCTCACTTTGCCCTGTAACTGTACACCTCCTCTGTGTAATTGAGTTTACCTCCACCACCCTGGACTTGTTTATAAAACAAGAAAAAATAAGGGTGGTGGTACTCTATAGCTTCCTATGATTAAACAAGTGAACCTGCCATCCGCAGTTCACACCACTGAGGCCTGCTATTGGAACTTACATTCACTACACCTATGTAATCCCATCTAACTAATTAATATTGATTGGAATAAAGTAGGGGTCCAATAAATCATCTATCACAGAAAAGAGGATAAAAATGTACCATGAATGACCTTGGTCAGCAGTATAGCTTTACAGGAGACCCAGTATATACTTCTTCGAATTATTTCCTGCTTAGACTGGTGGTCCATGCCTTAATCTCTGCTACTGAGACTGCTCGCATCTATTGGAGCTCTGTCTGGATTTCTGAGCTGCAATAAATAAAGTCAATAGTCTGTCTGCACTACGTTTGGCATTAATGTGGTGAGTTTCCTGCAGCAGGGGGCTACAAGGTTGTCTAAGAGAGCAGGTCAAAGCTCTCCTGCAGATCACATTTGGACTGGACTGGGAGTATCCCTTGCAATTCTAGACGGTGTGAGATAAGAAGATGCAGTTTTAAACTCAGTGGGCAGCTTGGTGGAGTAGTGGATAGAGTGTTGGGCCTGGCATCAGGATGAGTCTTCTTCCTGATTCCACATCCAGCCTCAGATACTTAGTAGCTGTGTGACCCTGGGCAAGTCACTGAACCCTGTTTGTCTCAGTTTCCTCATTTGTCAAGTGAGCTGGAGAAGGAAATGTCAAACCACTCCAGTGTCTTTGCCAAAAACCCCAAATGAGGTCACAAAGAGTCGAACACAACTGAACAGAAAGTTTTATGATCTCTCTGTCTCCCTTTTCCCCCACATACAAATATGTGTATATACAATTTTTATATGACATACAATCAATTAATTAATTACCTACACATGCCTTATATATATATATATATATGTATGTATATATACCCACAATTTACATCTACACATATCTCCTTATAACAGGAACCTTTACTCTAAATTTTAGACATGAATTTACATGGTATATCTAGTTTGCATGCTGTTCTAAGCTAGATCTCTAAGGGTTAGAACTTGTTTTTTGTTTCTTTGTAAATCTGGCAATTAGCACAATGCTTACCACATGGTAAGGGAGTACAATAACACTACTACTTCTACTACTTTTACTACTACTAGTAACATCTCACCTCATTTGATCCTGACAACAATCCTGCACAGTAGATGCAGTGTTTATCCCCATTTTATATATAATGAAACTGAGGCTGAGAGAAGTGAAGTGACTTGGCCAGGGTGATACAGCTGGTAAGCATCTGAAGCAGGATTTAAATTGAGCTTTTTCCAGCACTCTACCCACTGGACCAGCAAGCTGACTTGACTAGAACTGATTTAATTATTTAATGAGCGGCTATCCTGAATCTAGGTTTCTTCATGAGGCTACTGGCTGACTCTTGTTCCCATTTATGTCTGTAGGATTCGCTGCTTTGCCTGTAACTGCACACCTCCCCTGTTGACACTATCTGCACAGCTTAATTGAAACCTGAGTATCATTTTATCTCTATTAGGCTAACATAGACGGTGAGGAAATGTGTCCTGGAGAAAGTGACATTTGAATTCAACATTAAAGAATGGGTAGAATTTCATTAGGTGGGAAAAGGGTGATGGAGGATCAGAGTGGGAGACTGCAAGGGTTAATATGGTTGGTGGCCCAGTGGATAGAATGGTGGACCTGGAGTTGGGAAGACTTGAGTTCAAATCCAGCCTCAGATCCCTCCACCTGGGTGATCTGGGCAAGACACTTAACTACTCCTGCTTCATTTTCCTCAATTATAAAATGGGGAGTAAGAGTTGTATCTATCTCCCAGGGTTGTTGTGAGGATCCAATGAAATATTTGTAAAGTTCTTGGTGTAGTGCCTGGCATATAGTAGGTGCTTAATAAATGCTTATTCCATTC
This sequence comes from Notamacropus eugenii, assembly GCF_028372415.1. Lineage (NCBI taxonomy): Eukaryota > Metazoa > Chordata > Mammalia > Diprotodontia > Macropodidae > Notamacropus > Notamacropus eugenii. The sequence continues at coordinate 56,169,544 of NC_092872.1, read as the reverse complement.
TACCAAATATGGATTTGGTGATGGATTCTTGTCTTTTGTCTGAAGATCAGCCTAACTAGGCTTGGAGAAGGTCATCTGTACACTGGCTTTGAGGTGATGAAGTTTTGGACCTGCCAAAGACTTGTGACAGGTAGTGTTTGTGTGGGAGCTGGTAGGTGCACATGTGTAGAAAGTGCTGTTTCCTGAGCTATATTCACCATATCTGGCTCCTTGCTCTGCTTTTTGTAAGCTACCACAGGCAGCAAATTGTCAATTAATTGATTAACTGATTGGCTATGTGTCTGTGGACCTATAATGAGCATTATTCCAAGGTCCTATCACATGTAGGCAAGGCTGGTTTTTCCTTTCAGGGTCTTGAAATAGTTCTTAATTCCCTCAGGACACTTGTAGCTGGTGTACTGATAGAGCTTCCTGGCAGTGTAAGTATAAAATGTCAGGGCATGAGGAATGTACATTTATCTCAGGTATTTGACCATCATGGCAGCTAGATGGTACAGTGGATAGAGAGGACTAGGTCTTGTATCAGAAATACCTGAGTTCAAACCTGGTGTCAAATTTAGTTAGGCTGATCCTCAGAGAAGAGACAGAGTCCATCATCATACCCAAATTTAATAGCAAGGAAGGACAGAATTAACAGACCCTCATTACCTGTTTGACCTTGGACAAGTCACTTGGCCTCTGCCTCCAGGTTTGTGGTGAGTTAAGTGGTTAGCACAGTGCCTAAGCAATATTTATATAACATTCTCTCTCTCTCTCTCTCTGTATATATATATATATATATATATATATATATATATATATATATATATATATATATAGTAGGCACTCTATAAATGTTAGCTATTATTATTTTTATCATCATTTATGTTGGGATTGGAAGCTCAATTCCGTGTGGACGGTCTCGGGCGGGTAAAAGTGGGACTTCTAAATCTTAGAGTCTTACGAGGCCCTCCATAAACAGCAGGGATTCGAGAAGGTCAGACTGAGCTAGCTCGGCTGACTCGGGTATTTCCGCCTCTCCCCGGGAGATACGTGATGGGTGGAGTCTCCCTGCCCTCGAGATTGTCCCGGATTGGAGCACACCTAGTTACCTAACAGCACGGTATTGAGATGCAAACTGTGTGGCTGAAGGTTAAGTAGGATTGAGGAAGGCTGAAAGCTCTCTTAGCACGTGTGGAGCCAAGAGGACAGTAGGCTCCGCTCCTCTTCTTTCCTCTCTCCCCTCCTCCTCTCTCCCCGCTTGTACTTTTACTTCCAATCCCTTAAGCTTAGCCTCCTTAGGAAATCTCCCCCTCTTCCTCCTAAGGAAGAACCCCCTGCACTTGTAACTAGACCCTGAAATAAAGCTCAACCCTTGTTCGACTCTGGAACGTCCTTTCTCTCATATGTGCATCCGGCTTGGCCAGCAGAAGACCTCGGAGGTGAGGTAAGAAAGACTCGGGTAGCCCCACACAGGCCTCTAGGCTTGGCAATTATTATGATCATACCACAGGTAGCATAGAAATAAGAAGATTGCATCTATGTCAATTTGTACTAGACTTGTCTGAACATCCTTTCCCTGCTCTAAATATTGTCCCTCTTGGTAAGACTAAATAAGTCTCTTTTCCTTCAGTCTTCTATGAGTATCTCCATAGTATTTCATTCTGTTCTCAAAACTAAGCTGATACAATGGTCCAGATTGGATGATTATAGTGTGCAGCAAGTGGCACCACTTTCTAACCATTTCAGATGATAGATAGCAAGTGCATTGGATGGGAACTTTCTCCATCAGCTGCAGTCTCCCTCACTGTTCACCAGATGGTGCTCTAACCTCACAGGAATCATCCATTTTCCCCTCCCATTGTCCCCTTCATCCAAGTGAGTGGTTGTAGAGTCACCATTTTTAAAAGTATAAATATGGAGTTAATATGCTAAAACATGACCACAGCAGGAACCACCCCCCCCCCCGCATCTACTTCTATGCCCCATTTCCCATTCATATGTTTGACAATTTACTTTTTGAAAATTAATCTTATTTTTGAAATAAGAAATAACAAAATTGTAAAGAACTTTCAAATTAAAAAGCTTCAGGGTAGTTACAGTAGGGTCAACTCCCCTTATCACTCTGACCCTCCAAATGTCTCCTTTGAAGCAGTTTAAGGAAGGGCTACTAGTGTGGAAAGGGTTTAACAAGTTTTCTTCAAATACTCTGAGGAAATAAGAGGTAAGGAGTGCTGGAGTTGGTACCAGGTGATATCACTGTAGTCATGTTTTGTGCTACTCTAATCTTGCCCACCTTGAGTTCTCCAGTTGGTTCCACTTCCCATGTACCTATTCCTGTCTTCTTTAGGTCTGCAGAGTTGTAGGGGTGTGTTTGTATGTGGTTTGTAGTGTTCTACTCTGCTTTAGCCACTTGGAAAGAAACCCCTAAGTGGAATGTGATGGATAGCTCTCCCCTCCTCCTTTCTCCATCACAAGACTACACAAGTTAAGGATGGAAGGATGGAAGAAGCAGAAACCTGATCTCTCTGATGCATGTATTCTGCACACAGTTTCTATGCTTGTACATATTTCCTACCTTCCCCATATCTTCATTGATCCATAAGCCCCAATCACTTCTGGGGGCACTAAAAAAGCCTGTTACAGGTCACCTGCTCAGTTTTAGTGAGTTGTGATCTTTATAAGTGGAAGGAGTGCCCTGAGAAAATCAGAGATTTAAAAAACATTGTAGGATTAAAGTAAATTAACTTAAGTTTTGCTATTGTTAACACAGATACCTTTGAACTGGGGCAGCTAGGTGGTGCAGTGGATAGAGCACCAATGCAGGAGTCAGGAGGACCTCAGTTCTAATCTCACCTCAAACAGTTGACACTCCCTAGCTACGTGACTTTGGGCAAGTCACTTAGCCCCAGTTGCCTCATTCTGGGCCATCTCCAGTCATCCTGATGAATATCTGGTCACTGGATTCAGATGGCTCTGGAGGAGAAGTGAGGCTGGTGACCTGCACAGCCCTCCGTTACTCAGAATAAAGTCAAGTGTAAGTCGTCATTATTTCTCTGAAGGCATGGTCTTCTTCAGCAATGAAGGATGAACACACACCTTTGAATTAATGAACTTGTATTGAACTTCCCAAATTTCTCTGAATCCATCCCTTCTGTCATTTCTTATACAATAATGTTACCTAACATCCCTATACCAGAATATGTTCAATCATTCTCCAATTAGTGGGCACTCCCCTTTCACAGGCTCCCCTTTTCCAGTTCTATGTGTCTTCTATTCATTTTCATTAAGAACTCTTTGAATCTGACTTCTGCCTCCTTTGAAGTGACTTTCAAAGGGACATGTCCAATTTCATCCACTCTACTCTTTTCTAATTCAAGGGACCCATTTGTGTGCCTCATACAGGAATCACGGAGAATGACAGTTTTCTTTTTAAGCAGTTAAACCCCTCACTGTGGACCCTTTATTGTGATTAGGTCTTTGGCTTTGAAAGACCATGTGCTGAACTCTGTAAAGCAGATGAAGGATATCATCATTATTTTGAATCGTATTTAATTTTTCCCCAATTACATGTAAAACCAAATTTTGAGTTCCAAATTCTCTCCCTCCGTATCACTTCTTCTCCCTCCCTACTGCTTTTCCTCCTTTCCTGAGATGGAAGTCTATCTTATGTAGGTTATACATGTGCATTATGTAGAAGATATTTCCATATTAGTCATTTTGTGGAAGAAACCCCCCAAACACCAAGTGAAACATAGTATGCTTCAGTCTGTATCCAGACTCCATCTGTTCTTTCTCTGGGAGCAGACAGTATTTTTCATTATGAGTCTTTTGGGATTGTCTTGGATCATTGTGAGAATAGTGAGAATAGCCAAGTCATTCACAGTTTTTCATTGCTACTCCTGTGTAGAATGATTCTCCTCACTTCACTCTGCATCAGTTGATGGAACTCCATGCTTTTCTCAAATTATTTTGCTCATTTCTTATAGCATAGTAATATTCCATGACAGTCTTACAGCACAAGCGCTTGTACTATATGTTCAGTCATTCTTCAACGGATGAGTATTCCCTCAGTTGGCAATGTGTTGGTACCACAAAAAGAGTTGTTGTAAATATTTTTGCACAAATAGGTCCTTTTCCAATTTTTATGGATCTCTTTGAAACACAGACCCAGTAGATCATAGGGTATGCAATGTTTTATAGCCTTTTGAACATAGTTCCAAATTACTCTTTTTTTTTTAAATTAAACTTTTAACATTTATTTTCACACAGTTTTGGGTTACAAATTTTCTCCCCTTTTTTCCCCCTCCCCCCCCCCAGACCCAAGTTTTCTAATTGCCCCTGTGACCTATCTGCTCTCTCCTCTATCCTCCCTCCCTGCCCTTGTCTCCGTCTTCTCTTTTGTCCTGTAGGGCCAGATAGCTTTCTTGACCCCTTAACCTGTGTTTCTTGTTACCCAGTGGTAAGAACATTACATTTGGTCCTAACCCTTTGAGTTCCAACTTCTTTAGCTCCCTCCTTCTCTACCCCTTACCCTTGGAAGACAGGCAGTTCAATATAGGCCATATCTGTTTAGTTTTGCAAATGATTTCCATACTAGTTGTGTTGTATGAGACTAACTATATTTCCCTCCATCCTGTCCTGTCCCCCATTACTTCTATTTTCTTATGGTCCTTTCCCTCCCCATGAGTGTCGACCTCGTATTGCATTCTCCTCCCCATGCCCTCCCCTCTATCCTCCCCCCCTTCCTGCTTGTGCCCCTGTCCCCCACTCTCCTGTATTATGAGATAGGTTTTCCTATCAGAATGAGTGTGCATTATATTCTTTCCTTTAGTGGAATGTGATGAGAGTAGATCTCATGTTTTTCTCTTGCCTCCCCTCTTTATCCCACTACTAATAAGTCTTTTGCTTGCCTCTTTTATGAGAGATAATTTGCCCCATATAACTTCTCCCTTTCTCCTCCCAATATTTCTCTCTCACTGCTTGATTTCATTTTTTTTTTTTAGTATATGATCCCATCCTCTTCAATTCACTCTGTGCACTCTGTCTCTATGTATGTGTGCGTGTGTGCATGTGTGTGTGTGTGTACTCCCACCCAGTGCTCAGATACTGAAATGTTTCAAGAGTTATAAATATTGTCTTTCCATGTAGGAATGTAAACAGTTCAACTTTAGTAAGTCCCTTATGATTTCTCTTTGCTGTTCGCCTTTTTATGGTTCTCTTCATTCTTGTGTTAGAAAGTCAAATTTTCTTTCCAGTTCTGGTCTTTTCATCAGGAAAATTTGAAAGTCTTCTATTTCATTGAAAGACCATTTTTTCTCCTGAAGTATTATACTCAGTTTTGCTGGGTAGGTGATTCTTGGCTTCAGTCCTAGTTCCTTTGACTTCTGGAATATCCTATTCCATTCCCTTCTATCCCTCAATGTAGAAGGTGCCAGATCTTGTACTATCCTGATTGTATTTCCACAATACTTGAATTGTTTCTTTCTAGCTGCTTGCAATATTTTCTCCTTCACCTGGGAATTCTGGAATTTGGCCACAATGCTCCTAGGAGTTTCTCTTTTTGGATCTCTTTCATGCGGTGTTCTGCGGATTCCTTGAATATTTATTTTGCCTTCTGGTTCTAGAATCTCAGGGCAGTTTTCCTTGATAATTTCATGGAAGATGATGTCTAGGCTCTTCTTTTGATCATGGTTTTCAGGTAGGCCCAGAATTTTTACATTGTCTCTCCTGATTCTATTTTCCAGGTCAGTTGTTTTTCCAATAAGATATTTCACATTATCTTCCATTTTTCGAATCTGCGCAGTATGTTCTGAGATATCTGTCTTTCTCGAAAAGTCCAAAGCTTCCATCTGTATCATTCCAGATTTGAGAGATCTATTTTCTTCAGTAAGCTTTTGAATCTCCTTTTCCATTTGGTTAATTCTGCTTTTGAAAGCATTCTTCTCCTCATTGGCCCCTTGCACCTCCCTTGCCAGCTGAGTTAGGCTAGTTCTCAAGGTGCCAATTTCTTCAAGATTTTTTTGGTTCTCCTTTAGCAGGGAGCTGATCTGTTTTTCATGCTTCTCCCTTATCCCTCTCATTTCCCTTCCCAGTCTTTCCTCCATCTCTCTAACTTGATTTTCAAAATTCCTCTTGAGCTCTTCCATGGCCCGAGCCCATTGGGTGAGCTGGGACACAGAGTCCTCGATTTCTGTGTCTTTGCCTGATGGCAAGCATTGTTCCTCCCCATCAGAAAGGAAGGGAGGAAGTGTCTTTTCTCCGGTAAAGTACCCTTCGATAGTTTTATTTCTTTTCCCTTTTCTTGGCATTTTCTCCAACCAGTGGCCTGACCTCTGAATGTTCTCCTCACACCCACCTCGCCTCCTGGTCCTCCCAGCCAGCGTTTGGGGACTGAGATTCAAATGCTGCTTCCCGCCTTAGGATTTTTGGCGGGGGCAGGGCTGCTATTCAGTGTGAGAATTAAGTTCAGGTGCTGAGGTCAGGGGCAGGGCCACCTCTCTGGCTCAATTCCCTCAGGAGGTTTATGCACAGACCTTCCACAATGGGTCCAGGCTCCCGTCCGTTTGGGGAGCCCCCGTCCGCAGCTGCCTCTCAGCCCCCACCTCCCGGGGGGGCCCGAGCTATGGGGGCACCTCACTCCCCTCTCAACCCGCCAGAGAGACTCTCTCACCTACCCCCGTCAGTCACCTGTTGGTGGGGGGCCTGTGCAGCTGCTGAAGATCCCGCCTCCAGATCCCTCTCAGAACTTTGTCTCTCGGAGTCGGGGCCGCCGTCGCTGCCTCAGGTCTGGGCTGGGCACCGTGTCTGCAGCGTGACGGACCTTTTGAGAGAGGTTTGCAGGTCCCTCCAGAACAGAAATCTCCCTCGCTCCAATATTCCGTGGTCTCTGGGTGCAGAATTCGCCCTGGGTTAGTCCCCTCTGCCGTTCTGTGGTTTGTGAGTTTGGAGCTATGTATATGTGCGTCTTTCTACTTCACCATCTTGGCTCCGCCCCCCAAATTACTCTTGAGAATGGGTGGATCAATTCACAAATTCACCAACAGTGCCTTAGTGTCCTATTTACCCCTCATTCCCTCCAACATTTATAATATTCCTTTTCTGTCATATTTTCCAATGTGATAGGTATGTGATCATACCTCAGGGTTGTTTTAATTTGCATTTCTCTAATCCATAGTGATTTGCAGTATTTTTTCCTATATCTATGGACAACCTTGATTTCTTCATCTGAAAGCTGCCTGTTCATATTCTTTAACCTTATATCAATTGAAGAATGATTTGCATCCTTATAAATTTGACTCAGTTCTTTATATCTTTGAGAAAGGAAGCCTTTATCAGAGATTCTTGTAAAATTCCCCCCTCTCCAGTTTTCTGCTTTCCTTCTAATTTTGCTTGTATTGGTTTTGTTCATGCAGTCTAACTTTAATTTAATGTAATTAAAATTATTCATTTTATGTCTTGTAATGCTCTCTATTTCTTGTTTGGTCCTAATTTTTTTTGTACTTTTAAAATCATTGGCCAGTTTTCCTTCTATTTCCTTCTTCAGCTCTTCCAGGAGAACTGTTTGTGCTTGCGAGCAGTTCATAGTCCCTTCTGAAGTTTCAGATGGAAGTACAGTCTCACTGCTCAGCTCTTTGGTATTTGTGTTTTGGTCTTTGTCCCCATAGAAAGATTCTATGGTTTTTTTGCCCTTGTTTTGCTTTTTCTTGTTCATGATGGTGATTGTGTGTTGTGGCTTCAGGTTCTTTCAGTTAGAATGTGCAGGACTTGGTGCTGAGCTGACTTGTGTGAAAAAGCTAAGAGCAGGTTTTTGTTTCATGATTCCCAGATCAGCCCTGGGGTTAGCTTGTTAAGTGTGGGGGAGGAGTGGTCTGGTCAGGGGAGATCTCCTCAGCTGGACTGAGGCAAATGCAAGCTCTGGGGATGGTGATCACAGCTGCCCTATTGTCTTCCCGTTTCCTCTGGAGTAGTGAGGCACACCTAGATCCTAGTGTGAATTTTCACCCCTCCTGGGGATCCTCTCCTGGTGCTGAGGCTTGCCTGGGTCCTAGAGCGAGTTTTCTCCACCTTGGGTCACCTTTCCTTCTGGTTTGCCTCTGCCACAGTAGGAGGAATCCCCCTTATCTATTTTCCTATCTTCAGGTGTTATGAGACTATTTTCCCCTTCTGCTGTTCTTGCTGATCCAGGATTTTTCTGGGGAAATATTTTATGATTCTTTCAAGGTCATCAAGTGGGGAGGAGAGAGCATTTACTCATCACTCCTCTATCCTGGCTCCCAGAAGTTCAACAGAAGATCAAGTAGGTGACTTACAGATATTTAATCCTCAGGCTGAAAGTCTCAGGAGCTGCTGTGCTGATATCTGGTGCTCAGTGGCTGTTACTCACTCTGCTGGTCTCTCATCCTGGGCTGCGACTCCTCTGGTTCTGCCTACTGCTGTCTCATGTTTCCCGGGTCCCTCCTGCTCTGCTGTGCTGGACGTGCTGTGCTGTGTGCTGTGGGCTCACCCCCACAGAACAGATACTTCCCATGGACCTTCCAGTCTGTCCTGAGTTTTGAATCTGCCACTGTCTGTCTCCTATTGAATTATGCACCTCCAAAATTTGGTCAGATTCTCTTTTTAGAGGTATCTGAAAGAGTTTGTGTGAATGCTTAGGTGAGTCTTGCTCTTACTCTGCCATCTTGGCTCTGCCCCCCCAATTTTTTTTATCCATAGATCTGACAGGCAAAGTACCTGGGGCCAGCTCAGGTTGGGGTAGATGCCAGCCAGAGAGTGCTAAAAGTGGGGAGGGGCACAGGTTTTTCATGTGTTGTCAGAACAACATGGGATGATCAAATTTTTTCACCCCCAGAACAGGTTAATTTTTTAATCATATGACAGGCTGATGCTCATTTTTAATCGAAGGAAACTGGAAAATGAGACAGGTGTGGGCACACAGAACTCTCAGAACACTACAGCAAGCATCTCCACACACCCTCTACCCACACCAACTCTCACAGAATCTTGCCCACAGCAGGAGGCAGCTGGTGGCACAGTGCTGGTGTTGGAAATGGGAAGATGTAAGTTCAAATTGAACCCCAGACATGGAGTAGTGGTGTGACCTTGGGCAAGTCATTTAACTTCTGTTTGATGATAACAGTAGCACCTATTTCCCAGGCTTGTTGTGAAGGTCAGATGAGATAATCTTTGTGAAGTGCTTAGCCCCAGTGGCTTGCTCATAGTAGTCACTATATAAATCTTATTATTATAGAAGGGGGCTCATAATGTATTTAAAGGAAAAGGTCACAAATTGCTGTCATTGCTCCAGTTTGCTTTGAATTTCACAGTTTACACAGCATTCTCCTTCCAACCCTCTGAGGTAGCTCAGTGCAAAATTATTGCCCCCACTTAACAGATGAGGAAACTGAGTCAGGGGTAGAGTAGGGTGGTTAGAGGCAGTCCACCATGGCCCCATAGCTCTGGTAAATATTAGAATCAGGACTTGAACCCAGATTTCCTTACTCTATTCTCAGTGCTCTAATACCTCAAAGTTCAGAAAATGGATTTGTGGAAAGTACCAAATGTTCCTTGGATTTGAGCACAGACCCTCCATGGCCTTTGGTCCTACAGGGAGCAATCAAAGATGACTATTTCCTAATCTTACTCAGTCCCCCTTTCCACAGCAGACAATCACTATTTTTTTCTGTTTTGAGGGTTTCCTATATCAAAGTGAGAACTTCTGTTGTTCCCACATCCTGCCCCCATAACTGCCAAATTCATTCCCCAAAAAAACCACACTTTACAACCCAAGACACAGCTTTTGCAGAAGCTTTATTGGCTGATTAGACTTCTAAATCTCCTGAGGGTACTCTCCCCATCACAATCTTAACTCGTTTCCTCCTTCCCTTGTAGTCTAGCAGCTTCTGGGGGAGCCACATCACCTGGGTGGTGGGTATGCTTTTCCCTCCCAGATCCCAGGGTCCTTAGGCCAGCCATTGGGTCCAGGTCTCTGGAAGAGTAATCCAGGTCATGGTATATATAGATTAAAAAGAAAATCTCAGGGTAACTACAGGTTCTAATCTTTTCCTAGTAGGGATAAAGGGCTTAATATAGTGTTCAGTAGTTGTAGGATGCAAAGCAATGGCATTGTTAAGTTGAGGTGTCTTCAATAGGGACTCAGCTGAGGTGTCTTGGGAGGCACTTAGGTGTTTTCAGTAGGCCCAGCTGAGGAGTCTTCAGCAGGGGGCTGATGTAGTAGGATCTAAAACAGGTGTTTAAGTTGTTGAAGGTATTTCAGTTGCGGTAAACATTTCAGGATTGTATGACCAATCAAATTCCAGTTTTTTGATACATGTAATTCCATATAAACCCCTGATGCCACTGAGCTCCATATCCTCATAAGGTGGGTACTTGTCAAAATAGTTGCCGATAGTCTTCCCCGCTCTGAAAATTCTCCCAGTGTTGGTTTCCATCTCTATGAAACGGATGCAGACCTTACCCTGGCCTGACACTCTTATTATGCTTTCTCCATCATAGAGAATGAGACTTGACTCACTGCCCCCTGAGACTCCGTATCTGGGACTCCATTCATCACCGATTTTTGCCTGTATGCTGCAAGAAAAGAAAATTTTAAAATTCCTTTGAACTTCAGAGTTATCTCCCCCAAACATTTTCTCTAGATAAGGACACATTTCCCCAAACTGGATCGTAAATTACAGGAGAGAATTTGGGGATTGTTTGTAGTTTCTGTCCTGGGTCATCTCCAGGAAAGGTGATTCTAGAGCCCCCATTGCAAATTACTATCTGCAAGACACTGTGGTGGACAGAATTCTGAACTTGGAGCAAAGAGACCAAGGTTCAAATCCTAGTTCTGACCCTTATTATCTGGATGATGTTGGGCAAGTGACTTTACTCCTTTAGGTCTCAGTTTCCTTATCTGTAAAATTAGGGATGGTAATATTTGCACTGCCTGCCTCACGGAATTATTGTGAGGAAAACACTTTACAAACGTAAAAGCGCTAAATAAATGTGAATTCTAATTTCCCTGTCTCCAGTTCAACATCAAGGCAAGTTTCTTAAATGAACCTGTTTCCCATCTACAAAGTGTGGTGGTTGAATATTATTATCTTTAAGGTCTATCACAGTTCTCACTTGTCTTATTCTTTCTTATATATTTTAGGAGCTCTTCCTGCCCTTATATTCTACATATGAGGAATCTGAAGCCAGTGACATGAAACCACTACCCTTTTTCCCCCTTATATCTTTCCCTACACATTAACACTTCATTGTCTTCTCCCTGCACCCAATTTAATGAATATGTATAATCAGGCAAAATCATTCTGCACAGCGGTCAGGAATGAGAATGTACGTCTGACCTTATACCACTAGTTTGTCACCTCATGTGTTTTCATCCACTTCTTTTGAAGTCACGTTTGGTGCCTGCTTTGCTCAGAGTTCTCAGGTCTTTCAAAGTTGTCTCTCACTTTATTATTAGGATCATCATGTGAATTGTTGCTTATTTCACCCTGCAACAGTCTTTCCACATTTCTCTAAGTCTTCCATGTGCCTCCTTCTTTTCTTCATCAGTAATCCACAATCATTTTTTCAGCTCAGTTGCCATGAGAAGTGAGACCTCTCTATGCCCTGTCCCTTAAAACTGCCAAGGTCCTTGTGTTTGGTAATCCCTGCAGTGTGTGTTTAGGAGGTATCCTCTATCACTAACATGATTATTAAGAGTTAGTAATGGATGGGGCAGCTAGGTGACACAGTGGATAGAGCACCAGCGCTACAGTCAGGAGGATCTGAGTTCAAATTTGGCATCAGGCATTTACATCAGGGTCTGTGTGACCCTGGGCAAGTCACTTAACCACACTTCCCCCCCCCCAACTAAAAAACAAACAAGGAAAAGGAAACACAAGGGTTAGTAATGGATAATAGAGGCTTTAGTGGGGGACACAGAAGAAGTCTGAATTTCAGGTTGAGCACGTGCTTCTTGCTCAATACATCTTATCTCCAGTTTCAAAAACAGAGCTTCTCAGTCTATACTCAACATGCCAGGGTAGTAGAAAGAGCATGAACTTGGAGTGGAAACACCCAGGCTCTGATACCCTCTTTGAATTCCACTTCTCTCATCTGTGAAATGTGGATGATAATACATACACTATTCACCTCACAGATTACTATAGAAGTGATTTTCTGGAGGGACATCCCATTATTCCTTCTTGCCACATCATCTGTCTCTTGCTAAGTCCTACCCCTTCTGAGGCAATGAGACCCGATGGTATAGAGGAAAGAGAAATTGATCTAGAGTCAAAGCACTTGGGTTTGAATCTTGGGCCTTCACATTACTAACTGTATTTGAACTATTGTCTTAAATTTCTTGTGCTTCTTTCTGGGCTTCTGGAAACTTCTCAGTTTCCTTATTTGTAAAATGAGTTGGACCAGATGGTCTCTGAGGTCCTTGCCAGCTCTAGATCCTATGATCTGCAAAATGAAGGGGCTAGACTCAATGATTTCAAAGCTCCTGTCAGTGATGACATTTTTTGATCATTCATTCTTTCATTCTTTTACTCTCTCATGGCTTGGGACTAAAGAGGGCAGGAAATGGAAAAACAGGGAAACTGAGACTCATCCTTACAAAAAGGGTAAGGAACAGTGGTTATCTTTGTATGAGTGATGAGTCTGCCTAACTACCTGGCCAAAGTCAGTTGAAGGAGCTCTGGTTTCAGACACTAAGTTGAGCTTCTCTAAAGTTGGGGTTACTGTAGTCCTGGGATGGGAGCAGACAACCTGGAAAATGGAGAGGGTGATGGGCCTCAATTCTATCCTTCCCTATGCATGTGCTCTCCTACCCAGGCAACCCCAATGTTCAAAACTCTCTCATTTGTTGCCTATGTATGACCCCTAGTTTAGTTCCGCAGTTTATGTCCTATGTGAGTAGACGTATGTTGATTATAAGTCCTCAGAAAACAGAGGATCTGTTGATGTGCAAAACTGAGCATAGAATCTTGTGCAATTAATAATTTGGAGTCATAGAATCTCAGAACTGGAAGAGACCTTAGAACCTAAAATGTTGAAGTTGAGAGGGACCTTAGAACACAAAATATTTCCAATGTGCATCTTCCAATCTTTCCATCTTCCAATATTTCCAGTTTTCTATCTGCAATATCCTATGATACCAGAGTTAGAAGGAATGTTGGAAATCACCTAATACAATGCCATCATTAGAATGATGAGGAAACCAAAGCTTAGAGAAGTCATGACTTCTCCAGGCTTACACAGGAAATGAGTGGGACCTTTGGGACTTCTAGGCTAGAGCTCTGGTCTCCTGACTGTCTGTCCAGTGCTCATTGCCCTTACAAAGTCTGTTTACAGAGATCACTGTTGTTGTGGGAAGGCTAAGGTGGATGATGGATAAAGAGTGGAGGCTGGAGCAGAGGGACTTTGCAGTGAAAAACCAGACTCATGGTTTCAAGGCAAGCTGGATCAGATGGAAGAGGCCTGGGAATTCCTTACCCTCTTAAGAAGCCCAGTGGTCCAAAGAAAAATTTTATGGCCCGCACAGTGTCTCCAAAATACTGCCCACTAATGGAGAAAAGGGTACCAGTGCCAGAGAGCTCCTCTGAAAGTGCACCTAGAAGAGGAAGGAAGAGAAATATTGCTATGAGGTGTGACATGTGGAGGAGGATTAAGAGTTTGGAGATCTAGGAGATCTCCAAATGGTTAGTTACTATTATAACTCATTGGGGTGGGTCTGGGGAGAATCCCTAAGCTTCTCTGAGTGTCATTTTTCTGACTCAAAAAATAGGGCTAATCCTATAGGCTTACTGTGAGAATTAAATCCCCTTCAGTTCAATTTCTGAAGTACCTACTATGTGTAGGACACTTCAAGGCACTGGGGATGTAGGCAAGATAACAGTCCCTATCCTCAAGAAACTTAAATTGTCCTGGGCGTGGGAGTGAGGCCAGGACAATGGGATGTATAGCATGTCCACCAAGAAGTCAATAGGAGGTAACAAAGTGGGAGAGAGCCCTAAGAAATGAGGGAATCAAGAAAAATGTCCTGAAGGCAGTGTCACTGAATAGAGCCTCAAAGAAGATAAAGATTCTGTGGGGCAGTGATGAGGAATGACTTGTATGGAATGCACAAAGATAATGAAGTAATAGAGAGGTAGCATCCCCTCTGGGCTCTCTCCTAAAGACTCAAACTCTAAAGTCTCAATACTTTGGTCAAGGTTTAAAGACATAGTAGGAATGGTGGTTACAAGGTATTTCCTCTCCATGAGGATGGTCTGAGGGATCTCTATAGGGAACACAAGTGGTTCAGACATCTCACAGCTCTGGAACTGCAAGCTGTTCCTGTGAAGAAAATTATTTGATGCAACTCCAAAGGAGTCAAGATGTTCATATTCCACATCTATCATATCACAGGATCTTTGATTTAGAGCTAGAAGGGATTCTAGATAATAGTAATGATAATAACCACAATAATATTAATAGTTGGGGTCACACAAGCAACAGGATAGAGGACTAGACATTTTTGGGCACTCTCAAACCTTTCCAAAGCAGAAGTCATGCAAATGAACATAAAGCACCTTCATCTGTCTCTCTGGTCAAGCACGCCCAGAGTCCAAAAGATGGTAACCCCTTCCCCCACACCTATGAACTGGTGCTCACCAAGCTTGAGCTCACTCAGTATGTCTTTCCCCATCCCTCATGCTACCAGCAGTGAGGCTGCACTAGTAGACCCAAGGAGAGTGTTGCAACAAAACTCAATCCCGCATTCCATACTCCCTCCCTCTTCCTGATGCTGGGTAGACCCTACCTCCAGGTTGAAGTAGTTCTTTTGGACTAAAATGGGCATCCAATGCAGTGGCATCTTTCAGGAACAAAACCATGTGGGGAGTCTGGGGTGGATGTGTGTGAAGGGTACAACCTTGTAGGACCAGCACTGAAAAGCTCTGAACTTGATTCCATGGTTGTCAGTGCTAGAGCGTTTAGCACCAAGAAATCCGCTCTTTTAACTTCAAGTGCCAGCATAGAAAACTTAAGGGAGAGGGAGTGAAATAGTGCACCATGCGGGGGGCTGTGGATCACTCTACTAAATTAGGGGAAAAGAACATATCATCTAGCTGAGGCAAGTTCTGACCACCCAAAAGTCATGTGGGCCAGACACCTAGCCTGGTGAACTGTGATTTGTCCAGCATGGGAAGAGATCCCCAACAAAACCATGATCAAAAGGGAGAGTGTCAGAAAGTGAATAGGGGAAAAATGAGAAAAAAGAAATGAAATTGTCAAAGATCTTAGAAAGAAGAAAAGTCCGAGACCTTGAACATCACTTAAATCAATAAGGAAAACATTAACAACCAGAGGAAATGTGGTCTCCAGATTTGGTAACTGAGATTGGGCATCTATGAGAAAGTACTGCAAAGAAAAAGGAAATAATCCAACTCTTGATGATACAGAGGACCTTGAGAAACGTGACGAGAATGGGGATCCACAACATGTACCTCCTTGGTGAAAAAGGGAAATAGGAATTCTGAGGGCAGAATTTATGGCTTGCATAGCAAAAATAATGAGAAGAGAAAAACTGGGATCTGTAATGGGAAATCTCAGCAGAGAGATAACAGAGAGAACAATACATTGGGAATATAAATATACAGAAGTGAAGGACAATTTAGAAGAAGAGAAGTAAAAAGCAGTAACGTTAAAAGCAAATATGCACACTATGCGAGCAATAGATACTTATTTCAAAGACAAAGATACATTGAAACAACCTAAGGATCATATATTTCCCAGAAAACACAAGGGAGAACTAAGAAACTTCAATGCTATAATATAGAAATAATGAAGGGGACTTGTGAGAACAGCTGAACATAGAAAATGAAATGCCAATAGAAAAAATTCTTAAACTTTAGAAAAAATCCTTTAGACAGCAAGCTTCTAGACCCAGAGTGGTTACAATTCACAATTCAGTTAAGAAACAAGTTCTGCAAGTGATCTGGAGAAAGACTTTTAAATACAAAGGATATTTAAATAACACAAAACTATTCTATACTCACCAGAAGTGAGAATGAACAAGTAATTTTCAGAAATAGAAATCAAAATCTTCAATAGTTATATGAAAAGCTGGTCTAGATCACTATTGATTAGAGAAATGCAAATCAGAATGTATCTGAGGTACCTCCTCATACCTATCAGAAATGACAAATATTGGATGGGATGAGAAAATATAAGTACCCTAATAAATTGTTGGTGGGCTTATGCACTGATCTAACCATTCTGGAGAACAATTTGACCTAAAGAACCATATGCCCAAAGGTCTATAAAATTGTGCACATTTAGAGTTTTGACTTTTGACTGAGCAATACCAGTACTAGGTGTATACCCTAAAGACATCAAAGAAAAGGAAAAAGACCTATCTGTACCAAAATATTTCTGGTGGCAAAGAATTGGAAATTGAGGGGAAGCTTCTCAATTGAGGAATGGCTGAATGAGTTGTGACATATGACTGTGATAGAGTACTATTGTGCTATGAGAAATAAAAAGTGGGTGGTTTCAGGAAAAAAAAAACCAAACATGATTAGACGTATATGAAGTGATTCCACATGAAGTGAGAAGAATCAGGAGATCATTGTGTAAACGCAGTGATTATCAGCTCGGAAAGATTTGGCTACTCAGATCAGTACAATGATGCAAAATCATTTCCAGATACCTCATGATTAAAAACTGCTATCCATTTCCAGAGAGAACTGATGAACTGAGTGCAAATTGAAGCATAAATTTCTTTTTCTTTAAAAAAAAATTATTAAAGCAAAGGAATTGATGGAACATAGCATAGTATTTATAACAGAAGGGGGAAAAATTATTACTAAAAAATACCAATATTAGAAATAGGAAAATAGAAACCTAAGTCTCATAAATTTAAATGTGAATGGAATAATTAATTCAATAAAATGAAAAAAGATTGGATAAGTGAATCCTAAAAAGCAAGAGTAGCATTCATATGATCAGACAAAGCAAAAACAAACATTGAAAAAATAAAAAGGGATAAACTTGGAGGCTGTATTATAAAAACAACCAAAGAAAATAAATCAATACAATAATAAACTTTTATGTTCTAAATGCCTATGCATTCAAATTCCTAAAGGAAACATTTGAGCTAGACACACTATTGGTGTATGCTATGAAACACACTAATATAGTATTGGTGGAGCTATGAAATGGTGCAACTACTTTGGAAAGTAATTTGGAATTATGGAAATAAGGTGACTAAAATGTCTATACTCTTTAAACCAGAGATTCCATTTTTGGGTTTATAACCCAAGAAAACCACGGATAAGAAAAATGTCCCCATATATTCCAATAATATTTATAGCAACACTTTTTTATGATAGCTAAAAATTGGAAACAAAGTAGATGCCCATCAACTGGGGAATGACTAACCAAATTGTAGTATTTGAATGTATGGGAATGCCGTAAGAAATGATGTGTGTGCTGTAAAAAATGACGTGTGTGACAAATATAGAGACACATGGAAAGAGGAAGAGGTTTTCAGCAGGTGGAGAGATGCACATGGGGTAAGTCTGTCCCAGGAGTGGAGAGGAGCCTGAATAAATGCAGGGAGGGATCAATTCTTACCATGGAGACTACAGACTATTCCTCCTAAGAGGACAAGGACCAGGAAAGATTGCATGGTCTGGAAAGAAGATACAGTGGCATTAAAAAACCATTCAACCATATGATTTGTTTATTTACATTCTAAATTTTCAATTTTTTCTTATGAACTTAATCACTGTCAACAAGTACAAACATTTTCATATACAAAGAACAAAAATATATGTCCAATCTTGAATCCAAATATGTCTTTTTCATATAGTTATTCTTAGAAGGATTATAAAATTTAACAAGGTAGTAATAAAATTGCTCTGTTCATTACCACTCTTTTTTCTATTTATTTAAAAGTATTTTATCAATGCTCTTTTTTTCCTGCCTTTCTGTTCCTAACTACTGTCTCCTCTGCTATTATGACCCCCTCCATAACACTGAATCCCAAGCTCTCTCTTGTAATAGGTAGAGTCCAACAAAACACATCAACATGTTGGCTGTATCTGAAAATGTATGCCTCATCCTGCACCTGTAATCCATTTCCCGAGAGAACTGATGAACTGAGTGCAAATTGAAGCATAAATTTCTTTTTCTTTAAAAAAAATGATTAAGGCAAAGGAATTGATGGAACATAGCATAGTATTTATAACAGAAGGGGGAAAAATTATTACTAAAAAATACCAATATTAGAAATAGGAAAATAGAAACCTAAGTCTCATAAATTTAAATGTGAATGGAATAATTAATTCAATAAAATGAAAAAAGATTGGATAAGTGAATCCTAAAAAGCAAGAGTAGCAATCATATGATTAGACAAAGCAAAAACAAACATTGAAAAAATAAAAAGGGATAAACTTGGAGGCTGTATTATAAAAATAACCAAAGAAAATAAATCAATATAGTAATAAACTTTTATGTTCTAAATGCCTATGCATTCAAATTCCTAAAGGAAACATTTGAGCTAGACACACTATTGGTGTATGCTATGAAACACACTAATATACTATTGGTAGATTTAGAGTTGGAAAGGGACCTTAGAGGTCATAAAGTCTAACCTGCTCATTTTACCGATGAGGAAACTGGGTCTGGGAGGTTACATGACTTGCCCAGAGTCATAGCTAGTAACTGATTAAGGCAGTATTTGAACTCAGGGATTTTTTCACTCTAAACCCAGAATCTCAAGGAACTCATATTCCTTTCTCCTATTCTGTTCCATGCTTCTCAAACCTCCTCACCCTTCCTAGATCTTAGCTTGTCATTTATGTCTCTGTCTCTGTCTCTGTGTCTGTCTCTGTCTCTCTCCTGGTCTTTGAAAGCTCTGATGTCTCTAGATCTGAATGGAGAAATACCATCCTCATTCCCATTGCCGTGTCTTGTCCCTTAGGTCCTGGGCTCAGATCTCATCCTAGGGCCCATCTGTTTCCCCATCTGTTGCTTACCTGTTCTGGGCTGAGAGTGCTTTGCTGGTCTCCACAAACCCAGCTGATTTATACTTACCCATTGTTTATTTAGATGAGTGTGAGTTCTTCCTGGTGACAGCTGGCTTGGCCCAGCCCAGCCCTGCTTCCTGAAGAACCCTCCAAGCTTGCTTTTAGAATTGTGAGGGCTCCTCATGAGAGCTGCCACTCAAATGGTGACCTTTGCATAGGGCTTACCTGAAGTTAGCTAAGAAATGTTCTTGGATGTGTAGTGCTACGTATGTACAGACCCTTGCTGTATAGAAGAGAGGGTATGGGTGCAACAAAGAATTGAGACCACCTTTTCTCTCCCTGCCAAGAGAAATTTCTATCCTGGATCCTGATGGATGTTTCTAGGCATTTTGGAGGTGGTCCCTAGGCCCTGAAGTATAGGTAGGGGATGCATCCTCTTAGAGTTGAAAGAATCCTGGATATGGACTCAAGTCCAATGTTTTGGGCTTTGTATGACCAAATCATTTCGCATTTGACTGTATTAATTTCTCATCTGTATAGAGTGGGTTGGGGTAGATGATATCTAAGCCCACTTCCTTTTCTAACAACTTGAATCTATGAGTGTATGGCCCATTGTACGGTGCTGGAGAAGAAAGGAATGATGGTGAGACCCTTTGGACTGACTCAGGAAATGCCAAGTCCAAAGTCCTTACTGTTCTGACATTATTTGGTTTACGTTCTAAGGGTCTTCCATTTAACCATCTCTGACCTTTCTAGGCAATTCATAGTTTCCAGATCTCTTCTTTTTTTCTCCTTATCCTGACTCTCAGTGGGCAAACAATGCCACTCTGTTGTCCAAAATCTTGAATCTTTGTTCAAGGAAATGAAACAGAATCAAGTCATGATTACTTCCCCAAGAAAATTGTTTTTGGCCCTTCTGATAGATCTCTATCAGGCTCCTGGGGTGGGGCAGAGTAGTGGGGAGGGTTAAAGGAGAATGTCTTGGAAAATTCTTATACAATGAACTTCTTTTTCTCCACTCCCATTCTTCCATCCAAGTGATATAGGAATGTCACATAAATTTATTGATGGGTCAAATTTATCCTTGTGAAAATATTATTGGGCAGAATTGTGTTATTTCATAAGCCTATTTGGTTAGTGTATTGAGTTGGGGGAAGGCTTTGGAGAAAAATGTCCCTCCAGTTTTCTTCTTGTCTAATCATTCTCCCTGTTGTTTCTTTTCCCAAATATTATGAAAAGTCCCTTGTTCTTTGTTGACTTTTCTATGTCTCTGAACCCTAATGTTATTCTTATCTGCCATACCGCATGAACTGACTTCTTGCATCGTGGTGTAGCTGAAAGAATGTTGGTTGGGAAGGAAGCAGACCTTGGTTTCACTCTGCGTCTTGGACGCTGACTTACTTTGTGACCTTGGGCAAGTCATTTAACCTCTGAAGGCTTTAGTTTGCCCTCTGTAAGAGGAAAGAGTTAATCTTTCAAGACTTTTTGATATCTGGAATTCTGTGCCATATGGGCTTCTCCATCTGTGAATACTTTGTATGTTAATTTGAGATCTCTCATAGTACTGATGTTTTATATTCAGTGTTCCAAAGTCCTTACTGTTCTGACATTCTTTGGTTTACATTCTAAGGGTCTTCCAGCTTTGGATTCTCTTTTCTGCCTTCTAAGGACTCTTTCAACATCGATATTCTGCATTCCATGGTTCCAATTGTATCAAGTGTCCAACCTCTTTAAGTTACTATATTTTTCAGCCTCTGATTGTGCAATACCTATCACCAAAACTGCAAGGTGACTCACCCAGTTAAATCAAACAATGGGTCAAGTCAATGAGCTTGATTTGACTCTGGTGCAAAAATATGTAAGGGGAAACGAATCAGACCTCTGATTTCATTAGTATAGTAAACTTTGGGGTGAGGAAACTGCCTCTATCAATGCAGCATAGTGCCTTCTCTGCAATGTAGGCTTAGAGAATTTACTAGAGCGCTGAGAGGTCCAATGACTTTCCTGGGTCACACAGCCAGTAAGTGTCAGATGCAGAACTTGAACCCAGGTCATCCGGTTTTGAAACCAGCTTCCTCATCCTCTTTGCCTTGCTTCTTTTCCTGAGGGAAGGTAGAAAATGTATGTGTGTATATGCACATACATGTATGTATACACACATATGTGTATACATATTCATACATGTGTATATGTATGTGTGTGTGTGTAAGAAATTTCCATATCCTTAGTGAGTGAACCATTGGGTCTCTTGAACCTTCACAACCTTCTTTTCCATCATTACTTGTTTGGTTCCCTCTGGTCTGAGGAGGTGACTCGTTGCATAGAGCTGGCCAGATGCTGAATTTGACAATCATTTTGATTGATAGCCACTCCATCTATGATAATCCACATCTGTATCTCACTGTTGAAGAGATCCTCCTCTTTCTTTCTTTCACTCTCCTTCTCTTCTCTTTCTTACTCTCTATCTTCTGTTTTTCTCTCCCAGCCTCTCTGTCTCACTTTGTCTCCCTATCCTTTCTTTTACTTTCTTCTCTCTCTCTGTATCACTTTCTCTCTCACTCTGTCTCCTCTCTGTCTCTCTCTTCCACCTTCTGCTCCCCCTCTCCTTTCTTTTATTCCCTTCTCTGTCTTTCTCTCTGTCTCTCTCTCTTTCTCCCTCTTTCTCTGTCTTTTTTGTCTCTTTCTCTCTCCCCTCCCCTCTCTCTCTCTCTTCCTGTCTATGTCTGTGTGTCTCTCTCACTTTGTTTCTCTCTTTCTTTGTGTGTCATTTTGTCTCTTTTTCCTCTCTGTCTGTCTGTCTTCTATTTTAGAAATTCTTTCCCTTGGGGACCTCTGCCTGTTTTCTTGATGCTTGGGGTTTGCGTATCTTTCTATGGCTTTTGCTTTCCATACACCTGTCCTTCCTCAGTCCCCATCAATCTGGTTTCCACTACCCAAATGCTTCAGTGACTGCTATTATCAGCAACACTAATCGTTTATATTCAGAATTAATGACCTTTTTGTGTACACCTTCCATGACCACTTTGCAATATTTGTGACCTGATAGGAATAGGACTTGGCTTGGAACCAGCAGAGAGCTGGGTTCAAACCTCTTCCCCCCACTCCCATTGCAACTTCTAAGGTGTATCACCTTGGGCAAGTTATTTAACTTTTCTGAAGCTCAGTTTCCTCATCTGTAAAATGGGTACACTCGACCCTCACAGGAATGAAGTATAAAAGGCTTGCAAATTTCAGAGGACTGTAGTTATGTCAGCTATTATTGTTCTTCCCTTCTACTGGGTACTCTCTCTTTATCTGACTTCTAAGACATTGTTCTTTCCTAGTTCTTAGGGAGATGGCATGCTGTGATAGAAGGAGCATTGACTCTGAAGTAAGAAGGCCTTGGTTCAAATCCTGCCTCTGATGCTCGTTTTGTGTGTAGCTTTGGGTAAGTCCTTAACCTCTGTGGGCCTTAGTTTTCCCATCTATAAAATAAGAAGATTGTACTCGATGCCCTCTGGGGTCCCTTCTGACTCCAAGTCCATGATTTGTTCACTGCTTACTTTTCCAGCTCCTAACCTTGTTCATTTCTCAAGGTTCTATCCTTGGCACATCCTCTCCCTTCAACTTTTGTCTCTAGCCCTAACCTCTCTCAAGAGCTCAAAGCAAGCCACTTAACCTCTGATTCGGATTCTTCATCTATAGAATGACAATAATGATGGTACCTACTTCCAGAGTTGTTGCTAGGATCAGATGAGATAATAGCTGTAAAGTGTTTTTAGCACGGTGCCTGACACAGTGTTGTGGTTGTTATTCAGTTGTTTAGTAGTGTTTCACTCTTCATGACTCCATCCGCCACAGCAAACCAGGCCCTTCTAACCTCCGCTATCTCCCAAAGTCTGTCCAAACTAATTTTCATTGCTTCCATGATGCTATCTCTCCATCTCATCCTCTGTCATCCCCTTCTCACAGTAGTCTGATGTAAGACTGCGAATACAGATAAGAGTCTTAGAGGCAAGGGAACTTTCTTTTCTATCTGGGACATAAAGGACACAGGAGAGCTAGAAGTGCTCAACGTAGTAATGTCAATGTGAGTTCCAGAAGAGGAGTGAGACCAGACTGACTTTGGGAAATCACAGAAGGGTCAAGAACGGGGTTCACCCTATAGTCCTGCAAGGCCATGCCACAAAGCATGACATAGTGGATAGAATGAACTTGGGAGTCAGGAAGATCTGCATTTGAATCATAATTCAGATACTTGCTGTATCTGACTCTAAAATTCTTGAACTTCTCTTAGCTTCAGTTTCTTCCTCTGCCAAACGAGGGGATTGAACTTGATGGCCCTAAGGCCCCTTCCAGCTCTCAGTCTATGATCCTATGATAGTTACTCTTCCTTGAGTACACCTGCATCCACAGGACACATCATCTATAGCTAGGATAAAGCTGAATAAAATTATAGAGTACTTTGTTGTACGGAGTAGTTGATGCCAAATGATATTTACATTCCAGTTCTTTTAGGAAGGACATTTCTAAGAAGTATGACTGAAGCTCATACTGGGACTAAGTCTTTATGGGCTTGATGAGAAGAATTACCAATATTAATGCTACATGAATGAGTTCAAAGTTCCCTAAGGAAGTAATGGATGTACGTCAATAGGAAGGTGGATACATCCCACCCAGCTTAACTCCATTGGTCTTCTCCATTATGCCACCTGGAACCTCACAATCCTGCAGGATAAAATCAGTCTTGGTACTTGCACCTTACTAGTACTCTGCCCCAGAGCAGCTCTGACTGGAGAGTGGAGTGGGGAACTCTTCCCAACACCTTGATTTATGGGTATCTAGGTCATCTATCTCTTCATTTCCTACCCAACTATCTTCTTTTGGATTTCCCCATAGTGCCCTCAGTGGGGTACCTTCCCTTTCCCCCAACTTTATATCTTCCTTTTGTGTCTTATTCTGTTTAATTTTCAGCTCTTTGAGGGTAAGAAGAGTCTTTCTTTCTTGTATTTGTGTCTGATATGGTGCTTGGTACATAGTAGGCACTTAATAAATGATTATGGACTGACTGACTGTGTGTGTGTGGTATGTTCAGACCTGGTAGACTGATTTGTTAACATTTGTTGGAACCAACTCCATCCAAAAATATTAACTTCAGGTAGTAAGCTGTGAGGCTTCATATCTGGACTGTGCCATGTCTTCTGTTTAGAAGTTTTCAGGAGAATAGAAACCAGTGGAGACAGGAAACACCAAAGGAATTCTGACCCTTTGCAAGCTTCTAGAGCCCTGGTTTAAAAGTCCTGCTCTCCAGCATGTCTATTTAGATGCATGTTGACATTGGGGCAATAGATATTTCTTGGAATGATTTCAGATCTCTTGTTGGAGCCTCTGCCGTGTTTTGGAGCTTGATGCAATCAGCACAATACTGTCTACCAACAGGAGCACCTCGCTATCCCCAAAGAAGCCTTCTTTGACTTAGACTTTCTGTTGAATCTGCTCTAATACAGTGGGGAATCCTTTTTAGTAAGTGTAGATTCCGTTTTGTACCTTGTGTGATGTTTATTATCAGTGGGTCATATGATTTCTGTTGTTTCATCTTCCAAGAACTTTTGAATAGTTTTGGTTTATTGATGGGGAACACTTTGTTTTAAAGTATCCCAAGGGCAGCATTTTGTTCTACTGATTCATTAGCTTTTTGTAATTAAAAAATGATAAGTGCAGTGCTATTGTATATTCTCTGCTCCTTAAGGCAATTGCAAAATGGTAAAGATGTGGTGTGTTTTTGAATATTACCTGAGAAAGCTGGCTTATTTGTATTAATACCTTCATCAAGGATGCTCTCAATGTGTTTCAGGATTATTCTAGAAGATTTTATAGAGACAGGAGAGCAAGCATGCACGTTGGAAGTTGCTGATGTTTCACTGTTTATCTGATTTTGAAATTGATATAATCCAAGATTTTTTTCCATACCTTTGGTATGTTCCACTCCTTTAGATACTTTGTAAATAAGTTTCTCAATGTGCTTACAGTTTTATCACCTCTAGCAGAGATCTGCGGTACATATACTTAATTTAATTTGTCCACTTTTCCCATTTTTGGTACTTTTTCTACTTATGTAAGCCCTCTGGGATTGTGATGTCAGGATCAAAGTAAGATAGTTTCCGTATCCCTGATGGAGAAAACAAATTGTTTTTATATACAGTCACAGACACATACAGATGCACAGATACGTAGAAATATATATATATATTTGTGGCATTTTTCTTCTGTCTGTAGTCCTCTGTTTTCATCCTTGATTGTCCTGGAGATGAATTTGTTTCATCAGTTACCTAGAAAAACTTTGTTTACATTAGTTTTTCCCTCCACTGCTTTTCTTTGCTGCATGAGATCATACTAATCATAATCATCTATCAATCATCTTCATCACATTTTACAAATTAATTTATCCTAACTCAGATTAAAACATAAATTTTTATGGCAACCATCTCTGTTTGACAAATAAGTCAAATCTTTGCTGACATTTTGAGGCTATTTCAGTTTTCTTGTTGCAGCAATTAATTTACTTTGGTTTAACTTTTGGACAAAATTATTATAGTTGGTTTTGATGTTATTTTTATAGTCCATTTCCCAAGTCTGATTTTTGAATAGCTTGTTTAAATAATTTGGGATAAATAATTGTATGCCACAATTTTTTTCTCATTGCTATTCTTTCTTCTTCTTTATTATGCATTTTGATATTAACTTTGGTTTGACTGTGTGTAGACAGCTAACTCAGAAATCACCTCTGTGTCCATAATAAATGTTTTCCTATGTGTGAACATGTAGTGCATTTCATTCTTCATGATATTAGTTGTTTGCTATGTATAGAGCCTACCATTTTCTTTTTCTTAAATTTAAGTTTTCAATACTAATTTTCATAAGATTTTGAGCTCAAAATTTTCTCCCAGTCTCTCCCTTCCCTTTATCCCAAGACTCCGTGCTTTCTGATTACCCCTTCCACCAATCTGTCCTCTTTTCTATCATACCCCTCCCTTCTCTTATCCCCATCTTCCTTCTTTTCTTGTAGGGCAAGATAGATTTCTGTACCCCATTACCTGTATCATTTATTTCCCAGTTGCATGTGAAAACAATTCTCAACATTTGTTCCTCAGTCTTTGAGTTCCAACTTTTCTCCCTTCCTCCCTCCTCAGACATTCCCACTGTGAAGGCAAGCAATTCAATATAGGCTATACATGTGTAGTTATGCAAAAGACTTCCATAACAGTCATGTTGTGAAAGACTAACTATATTTCCCTCCATCCTATCCCCCATTTCTTCTATTCCCTCTTTTGACCTTGTCCCTCCCCAAAAGTGTTTACTTCTAATTACTCCCTCCTCCCCTTTTCCCTCCCTTCTATCATCCTCCCACAGCTTACTTATCCCCTTCTTCCCTACTTTCCTGTGATGGAAGAAGGATTTTCATACAATATTGAGTGTGCATTATTCCCTCCTTAAGCCAAATGTGATGAGAGTAAACTTCACTTTTTCCCTGTCACCTCCCCCCTTTTCCCCTCCATTGAAAAGCTTTTTCTTGCCTTTTTTATGAGAGATAATTTGCCCCATTCCATTTCTCCCTTTTCTTCCCAATGTATTCCTCTCTCACCCCTTAATTTTTTTTTTTAAGATATCATTCCTTCCTTTTCACTTACCCTATGTTTTCTGTCTATATGTATATAATCTGTCCAACTATCCAAATACTGAGAAAAGTCTCAAGAGTTACAAATATTATCTTACCATGTGGAAATGTAAACAGTTCAGCCTTAGAAAGTCTTTTATGATTTTTCTTTCATGTTTACCTTTTCATGCTTCTCTTGATTCCTGTGTTTGAAAGTCAAATTTTCTATTCAGCTCTGGTCTTTTCATCAAGAATGCTTGAAAGTCCTCTATTTCATTTAATGACCATTTATTCCCCTGAAGTATTATATTCAGTTTTGCTGGGTAAATGATTCTTGGTTTTAATCCTAGTTCCTTTAATTTCTGGAATATCATATTCCATACCCTTTGATCCCTTAATGTAGAAGCTGCAAGATCTTGTGTTATCCTGATTGTATTTCCACAGTACTTGAATTGTTTCTTTCCACCTGCTTGCAATATTTTCTTCTTCACCTGGGAACTCTAGAACCTGACTACAATATTCCTATGAGTTTTTCTTTTTGGATCTCTTTCATTAGGTGATTGGTAGATTCTTTCAATATTTATTTTACCTTCTGGTTCTAGAATATCAGGGTTCCTTAATAATTTCATTAAAGATGATGCCTAGGCTCTTTTTTTGGTCATGGCTTTCAGGTAACCTCATAATTTTTAAATTGTCTCTCCTAGATCTATTTTCCAGGTCAGTTGTTTTTCCAGTGAGATATTTCATATTGTCTTCATTTTTTTCATTCTTTTGGTTTTGTTTTGTAATTTCTTGGTTTCTCATCAAACCATTAGCTTCCATCTGCTCCATTCTAATTTTGAAAGAGCTATTCTCTTCAGGGAGCTTTTGAATCTCCTTTTCCATTGGCTAATTCTGCTTTTTAGAGCATTTTTCTCCTCATTGGCTTTTTGGATGTCTTTTGCCATTTGGGTTAGTCTGTTTTTAAAGGTGTTCTTTTCTTCAGCATTTTGTTGGGTCTCCTTTAGCAAGCTGTTGACTTGCTTTTCATGATTTTCTAGCAATGCTCTCTTTTCTCTTCCAATTTCCTCCACCTCTCTTACTTGATTTTC
The DNA here is from genome assembly GCF_028372415.1 of Notamacropus eugenii. NCBI lineage: Eukaryota > Metazoa > Chordata > Mammalia > Diprotodontia > Macropodidae > Notamacropus > Notamacropus eugenii. The sequence continues at coordinate 56,141,825 of NC_092872.1, read as the reverse complement.
AAAATCTCTTGTGAGCTCTTCTATGGTCTGAGATCCTTGCATATTTATTTTAGAGGTTTTGGAAGCAGAAACCTTGACTTTTATGTCTTCCTCTAATGGTATGTTTTGCTGTACCTCATCTGAAAGGATAGAGGAAAATACCTGTTCACCAAGAAAGTAACCTTCTGTAGTCTTATTCCCCTCCCCTCCCACCTTTTGGGCATTTTTCCAGCCAGTTACTTAACTTTTGAGTCCTTTTTCAATTGGAAGATATACTCTAGGGACCTGTAAGTTCTCAGTTCCTCCAAGGTGGCACAATCAAGGGAGAGGAGTTTACTCCTCTCCTGGCCTATGTTGTGATCTGGGAGCAACCATAAGCTATTCTGTCCAGGATCTGGGAGTACAGTTCCCTCTCCACAACCTCCTGCAGCTCCACCATCCAGCACTCCTCCTTACCCCCGGGCTGCCACTAAGGGCTGAGATTCAGACCAGGGTCTTTAGCCTGAGGTCTCCAGAAATGGATGCTGCATCTGCCAGGGGTTGGGTGCAGGCAGGACCCTGCTCCCTTCTCACCCAGGTGAAAGAGCTTTCTCACTGACCTTTGAAGCTCTCTCTGGTGTTTGTGGGTTGACTAATCTGGGAACCACAGCTGCTACTCAGGGTTTTGGGCCCTGAAACCTGCTGCAGTCCTGCCCCTACCTTGCCATGGCTGGGTTCTCCTTCAAGGGATGTGCTCTGTTCTGAACCTAGTGTGATGGACCTTTCCTGTCAGCCTTCCAGGCTGCTTTGGGCTGGAAATCTCTTTCACTCTGTCATTTTGTAGCTTCTGTTGCTCTCGAATTTGTTTAGAATCATTTTACATTTTTAGAAGTATTTTATGTGCTTTGGGGGGAAAACTATCACCGGTCCTCTGCCATCTTGGCTCTGCCCCCCTACCACTTTCTTTTAAGAGTAAGTATTAATGAAATAGGGATGAGAGGCTTCTCTGTAATCCAAAAGTTTTGGGCTCGCTCATTTCTTTCTCTTGAAGCATACTTTCCCATGTTATTTCTCCTTGTCTTCATTGTTCCCATATTTTCACTGAAGTCACCAAATATCAGAGCATCTGTTGTATGGATTTGGAGGGCCCTAGAAAAATTCAGCATAGAATTTCTCTACCAGTTTGATTGCTGTTCATTTGGAAGCTATAATAATTTTTATACTTTTCTTTTTACAAATGACTTTATCAACAGTATGGAAGTATGTGATGACCCACTAGCCCACAAAATAATATTTTTCCATAGTTTTTGAATATATAATAAAATTGACTCCATCAACCCCTTTCTTTAACTCTCCAGGGGGTACCTGTAAGCCTTCTTTTCATTAAATTGCAACTTCCTCTTTCTTCTGCTTTTGTTTATAGGAAGGAAATCAAGATTAATATGATTTGACTCCTCCAGGAATATTAATCATTAGTTAAGGATCTCACATTTAGAGTACCAATGGTCAAATAAAAGTTTACTAATGGTCTAAATACCATTTGATCCATAGTTCCCTCTGTCCCCTTTTATGTCCTTCTGTCACAGTCAATGCAAGAAGTTGAAGGGCATCGAAAGAGAACCCCAGGGCCATGTTTAATTTTTCCCTGTCTCATGGGTTGTCATGATCAGAAAAATTTTAGCACCAGGTAACCAGCCCAAGTGCGGTGAACCTTTCAGTGATAAGCAAGGCTGGTCCTCAGAAAACAGACCTGATTATTTTCCTCAGGCAATGCTCAAGATAGACTTTTCCAGCTTGTTCCAACCTGCTTGTGTTATGTTGGTATAGCCACCGAGAGCTCAGAGTGACTTCCATGCAACAATGAGGCATCTGAGTAGAACTTTTGTGGAGATCCTTTCAGCAAACACTTATTAAATTCAACTAGATAGGCAGAGAATTTATCAAATGCTTTTTGCAGTGGATACAAATAAAAGCAAGTAATTTCTACATTATCCATGTTCTAAAAAGTAAGAGGAAAGAAAGAGAAAAAAATATGCTTCAATCTGTACTCTGAGTTAGTCCATCAATTCTCCATATATGTAGGTAGGAATTGTGGTGGTTCAATGTATTGATCAGAATTACTAAGTCATTCATAGTTAATATTGTTACATTATTACTGTTCTCTTGATTCTGCTCACTTCACTTTTGCTCACTTCACTTTACATCTGTTCATACAAGTCTTCCCTGGTTTTTCTGAACCATTGTCCTTAATAATTTCTTATAGCACAATAGTATTCCATGACAGTCATATACCATAGCATTTAACCATTCCCCAATGGATGTACATCCCTTCAGTTTCTGATTGTTTGAGACCCCAAAAAGAGCTTCTATGAATATTTTCTTACATATGGGTCCTTTCCCTCTTTCTTTCATTTATTTGGAGTACAGATTTAGTAGTAGTATTACTGGGTCAAAGGATATGCACAATTTTATAGCTTCTTGGGCATAGTTCCAAACTATTTTCCAAATGGTTCAACTGGTTCATAGGAGCTTAAATTTTAAAGAAGGAAGATACCAAACAAATCGGGCTTGGGCAGTGGGAAAAGAGGAAGTTGAATAGAGATCTAGAACCAAGCAAGGTAAATCCAGAGCTAGGCTGTCAAAGCCCAAAGTGAGTGTCGGGGCACCATTCTGTTTTTATGGTGAGAGGAAGTTAATCACAGATGGAATGTCCGAAGACATTTGCAATGTTTTTTAGGCTCTACTATGGACAGAATACAGTGTAACACCTAGGGTACATGCTTAGTCCACTAGGTCAAACAATATGCTTTATGGAAGCTGCCAGAGTGGGCCAGGTCATTCCTTATGGAGGGGATTCTAAGGACAGCAGTTGGAAAGGCTCCAGATCCTAAACTGATGCTGCCTCCTAACTGGTAGAGACATTTAATGTGTGGCTCAACATTTGCTTTGCATTTACTGTTTATGAGTATGGAAGAGATGACCTTTACTCTGGAATTTACTTTTGATTTTATGAGACACATACTTTTATTTTTATTATAAATCCTTCTAGGGAGAATTCCAAGTTGACCCACAGAATTACCTTTGTCAGGAGAGTGGGCTTTGATTACAAACAATTTCCTGTTGTTACTGAAATTAAAAAGTTATTATGTAGGGCACTGATGCTGAATCAGCTGCTATTCCGAAGTACAAGAAAAAACATTTCATCCAAAGAGAAATAGGGACAGAGTATGCAGTTTTCAGAGACAGCTTTGAAACATCTTATGATATTGCTTTCCACAGTGATATGTGAGGATTTTCAAAATTGTCCAATCTGCAAGAGAAATCCCTGAAGCAGTTCTGAGCCAATGGCACTTTATTAAAGGGTCCCTTGCCCCCTCTAACGAAGTGGACCTCGGAGTTTCATCCTGATCTGAGATGTCCCCTTCCTCCAGGGCTTTGGTTTTAGAGTGCTTGATACTTGGACAATATAAGAGGAACAGGTCAAAAATACAGTCTAATTGGTGGATAGACCTTGCACTTGCCTCATGATTCCTTGAAAGCTCTTTATGGAACCAAAACCTCTGGTGCATCACAAGTACTCAGTGCTGATGGAGCCTCATTTATCAGTGATAAGAACACGATCCTGGAGAATGGGCTGAACACTTCCATAGTGTTCTCAACAGACCATCATCAAACAATGCTGAGGCCATTGACTGTTTACCTCAGGTTGATATCAATCCCTCTTTCGCTGAATTTCGAACTGAAGCAGAGGTTTTGAGGGTCATTAGGCTCCTTTCATGTGGCAAAGCATGTGATGCTGATTCTACTCCACTGATTAGGTAGAGGGACCATTACTCATACAAAAACTGACTGAAATTTTTTAGGTTATGTGGCAAGAAGAGGTTATCCCCTAGGAGTTCAAGGATGCCTCCATTGTCTCTCTCCATAAAAGTAAATTGAATAGATTGTCCTGTGACAATCACAGGGGGATCCTCTCTTAGTCATCACTGGCAAGATTCTTGCTAGAGTTCTCCTTAATAAGCTGATCCTCCATTTGGAAGATGGACATATACCTGAGAGCCAGTGTGGCTTCAGAAAGGGCAGAGGAACAGTCGATATGGTGTCTGCCACCTGATAACTCCAAGAGAAATGCCAGGAGCAGAATAAAGGTCTGTACACAATGTCTTTAGATCTGACCAAGGCCTTTGACATTGCTAGTCTTGAAGGCTTATGGAAACTTATGTCAAAATTTCATTGCCCAGAGAAGTTTATCAGCCCTGTACGTCAATTTCATGATGGCATATTTGCCCAGGTTCTGGATAATGGACAAGGCTCTCATGCCTTCCCAGTCACCAATGGAGTGAAACAGGGTTGTGTGCTTGCTCCCATGCTTTTTAGCATGATGTTTTTAGTCATGTTGTCAAATGCTTTTAATAAGGATGAACACAGCATCAAGGTCAACTACTGCACTGATGGTAAGTTCTTCAATTTGAAAAGGCTACAAGTCAAGATCAAAATGGAGGCACTGTTGGTGCATGATTTTCTGTCTGCAGGTGATTGTGCGCTCAGTGCAGCCGCTGAAGCTGAGATGCAACAAAGGATGGATCAATTCTCTGCTGCCTGTGCTAATTTTGGCCTAATAATTAACACCAAAAAAACACAGGTGCTCCATCAGCCACCACCACACCATTCATATGTGGAACCATCCATTACAACAAACGGAGAAATTTTAAATGCTGTAGATAAGTTCACTTACCTTGGTAGTGTACTTTCCAGGGATATACACATTGACAATGAGGTTGACACACGCATTGCCAGAGCTAGCTCAGTGTTTAGGAGGCTCTGAAGAAAACGTTTGGGAGAGAAGAGTTCTTAGACTGACTACCAACCTGAAGGTCTACAGAGCCGTTGTGCTGACCTCATTGTTGTATGCCTCTGAAACATGGACATTCTCCCAGCGCCATGCCAGGAAACGGAATCTCTTCCACTTGAACTGTCTTAGGAAGATTCTGAAGGGCAAGGTACCAAACTCGAACTAAACTGTCAAGCATTCAAACTATGTTTCATAGAGCACAACTCCAATGGGCTTGCCATGTTGTTTGAATGCAAAATGTATGCTTGCCAAGAAGACTATTTTATGGAGAACTCACTTGGGGTAGGCCACATGATGGCCAGAAGAAGCGATACAAGGACACTCTCAAGTTCTCTCTCAAGAACTTTGGATTTGACTTTGTGACATGGGAGACACTGATACAGGACCACTCTACATGGTGTGCCCACATCAGCAGAATTCAGACAACACAAAGAAAGTGTAGGATGAGTAAATTTGGAGCAACTACCTCAAATGTTCACATGGACTATCTGTGCCCAATTTGTGGTAGAGTACTCTGAGCTCATGTTGGTGTGATCAGTCACAGTTGTACACATTGAATCTTCACTTTATTATGTTGATGTGATTTTGGTCCTCTTGGAGACTGAAGGACAACAACCATCAACACAAAATGTCCCTTTGGTTGACATATGGGCTATTGAGCAGACCTTAACAGACATATCTTTACCTTCTAAATGGTCCTACCAACACTGATGAGCAGGCTCATGGGATTGGGCTGATAAATGGATATCAAAACATCCATGTGAGCTGATGGGCCAGTAGAAGGGCAGGCTGCATTGTGGCAACCAGGGTCACTCATTGGCTGTGTGCACATGGTCATCTTCCCATGTTGGGCAATAGAGGGATGAGAAGGGACAGAGGGCCAACAAAGAGAGAGTGTCTTGAATCTTTAGGTTCCTCCATAAGGCTGCTGGTTGACCTTTGTTCCCATACATGCCTGTAAGATACCTCACTTTGCCCTGTAACTGTACACCTCCTCTGTGTAATTGAGTTTACCTCCACCACCCTGGACTTGTTTATAAAATAAGAATTAATAAGGGTGGTGGTACTCTATAGCTTCCTATGATTAAACAAGTGAACCTGCAATCTGCAGTTCACACCAGTGAGGCCTGCTATTGGAACTTACATTCACTACACCTATGTAATCCCATCTAACTAATTAATATTGATTGGAATAAAGTAGGGGTCCAATAAATCATCTATCACAGAAAAGAGGATTAAAAATGTACCATGAATGACTTTGGTCAGCAGTTTAGCTTTACAGGACACCCAGTATATACTTCTTCGAATTATTTCCTGCTTAGACTGGTGGTCCATCCCTTAATCTCTGCTACTGAGACTGCTCGCATCTATTGGAGCTCTGTCTGGATTTCTGAGCTGCAATAAATAAAGTCAATAGTCTGTCTGCACTACGTTTGGCATTAATGTGGTGAGTTCCCTGCAGCAGGGGGCTACAAGGTTGTCTAAGAGAGCAGGTCAAAGCTCTCCTGCGGATCACATTAGGACTGGACTGGGAGTATCCCTTGCAATTCTAGACTGTTTGAGATAAGAAGATGCAGTTTTAAACTCAGTGGGCAGCTTGGTGGAGTAGTGGATAGAGTGTTGGGCCTGGCATCAGGATGAGTCTTCTTCCTGAGTCCACATCCAGCCTCAGATACTTAGTAGCTGTGTGACCCTGGGCAAGTCACTGAACCCTGTTTGTCTCAGTTTCCTCATTTGTCAAGTGAGCTGGAGAAGGAAATGTCAAACCACTCCAGTGTCTTTGCCAAAAACCCCAAATGAGGTCACAAAGAGTCGAACACAACTGAACAGAAAGTTTTATGATCTCTCTGTCTCCCTTTTCCCCCACATACAAATATGTGTATATATAATTTTTATATGACATACAATCAATTAATTAATTACCTACACATGCCTTATATATATATATATGTATGTATATATACCCACAATTTATATCCACACATATCTCCTTATAACAGGAACCTTTACTCTAAATTTTAGACATGAATTTACATGGTATATCTAGTTTGCATGCTGTTCTAAGCTAGATCTCTAAGGGTTAGAACTTGTTTTTTGTTTCTTTGTAAATCTGGCAATTAGCACAATGCTTACCACATGGTAAGGGAGTACAATAACACTACTACTTCTACTACTTTTACTACTACTTGTAACATCTCACCTCATTTGATCCTGACAACAATCCTGCACAGTAGATGCAGTGTTTATCCCCATTTTATATATAATGAAACTGAGGCTGAGAGAAGTGAAGTGACTTGGCCAGGGTGATACAGCTGGTAAGCATCTGAAGCAGGATTTAAATTGAGCTTTTTCCAGCACTCTACCCACTGGACCAGCAAGTTGACTTGACTAGAATTGATTTAATTATTTAATGAGCGGCTATCCTGAATCTAGGTTTCTTCATGAGGCTACTGGCTGACTCTTGTTCCCGTTTATGTCTGTAGGATTCCCTGCTTTGCCTGTAACTGCATACCTCCCCTGTTGACACTATCTGCACAGCTTAATTGAAACCTGAGTACCATTTTATCTCTATCAGGCTAACATAGAAGATGAGGGAATGTGTCCTGGAGAAAGTGACATTTGAATTCATCATTAAAGAATGGGTAGAATTTCATCAGGTGGGAAAAGGGTGATGGAGGATCAGAGTGAGAGAGTGCAAGGCTTAATATGGTTGGTGGCACAATGGATAGAATGGTGGACCTGGAGTTGGGAAGACTTGAGTCCAAATCCAGCCTCAGATCCCTCCACCTGGGTGATCTGGGCAAGTCACTTAACTTCTCCTGCTTCAGTTTTCCTCAACTATAAAATGGGGAGTAAGAGTTGTATCTATCTCCCAGGGTTGTTGTGAGGATCCAATGAAATATTTGTAAAGTTCTTGGTGTAGTGCCTGGCATATAGTAGGTGCTTAATAAATGCTTATTCCATTCTATCAAATTTAGGTTTGGTTATGGATTCTTGTCTTTTGTCTGAAGATCAGCCTAGCTAGGTTTGGAGAAGGTCATCTGTACATTGACTTTGAGGTGATCAATTTTTGTACCTGCCAAAGACTTGTGACAGGTAGTGTTTGTGTGGGAGCTGGTAGGTGCACATGTGTAGAAAGTGCTGTTTCCTGAGCTATATTCACCACATCTGGCTCCTTCCTCTACTGTTTGTAAGCTGCCACAGGCAGCAAATTGTCAATTAATTGATTAACTGATTGGCTATGTGTCTGTGGACCTATAATGAGCATTATTCCAAGGTCCTATCACATGTAGGCAAGGCTGGTTTTTCCTTTCAGGGTCTTGAAATAGTTCTTAATTCCCTCAGGACACTTGTAGCTGGTGTACTGATAGAGCTTCCTGGCAGTGTAAGTATAAAATGTCAGGGCATGAGGAATGTACATGTATCTCAGATATTTGACCATCATGGCAGCTAGATGGTACAGTGGATAGAGAGGACTAGGTCTTGTATCAGAAATACCTGAGTTCAAACCTGGTGTCAAATTTAGTTAGGCTGATCCTCAGAGAAGAGACAGAGTCCATCATCACACCCAAATTTAATAGCAAGGAAGGACAGAATTAGCAGACTCTCATTACCTGTTTGACCTTGGACAAGTCACTTGGCCTCTGCCTCCCGGTTTGTGGTGAATAAAGTGGTTAGCACAGTGCCTAAGCAATATTGATGTAACATTCTCTCTCTCTCTCTCTCTCTCTCTCTCTCTCTCTCTCTCTCTGTATATACATATACATATATATATATATAATAGGCACTCTGTAAATGTTGGCTATTATTATTTTTATCATCATTATTATGCTCATACCACAGGTAGCATAGAAATAAAAAGGTTGCATCTATGTCAATTAGTACTGGACTTGTCTGAACATCCTTTCCCTGCTCTAAATATTTTCCCTCTTGGTAAGACTAAATAAGTCTCTTTTCCTTCAGTCTTCTATGAGTATCTCCATAGTGTTTCATTCTGTTCTCAAAACTAAGCTGATATAATGGTCCAGATTGGATGATTATAGTGTGCAGCAAATGGCACCACTTTCTGACCATTTCAGATGACAGATAGCAAGTGCATTGGATGGGAACTTTCTCCATCAGCTGCAGTCTCCCTCACTGTTCACCAGATGGTGCTCCAACTTCACAGGAATCATCCATTTCCCCTCCCATTGTCCCCTTCATCCAAGGGAGTGGTTGTAGAGTCACCATTTTTAAAAGTATAAATATGAAGTTAATATGCTAAAACATGACCACAACAGGAACCCCCCCCTTGCATCCTCTTCTATGCCCCATTTCCCATTCATGTGTTTGACAATTTACTTTTTGAAAATTAATCTTATTTTTGAAATAAGAAACAACAAAATTGTAAAGAACTTTCAAACTAAAAAGCTTCAGGGTAGTTACAGTAGGGTCAACTCCCCTTACCACTCTGACCCTCCAAATGTGTCCTTTGAAGCAGTTTAAGGAAGGACTACTAGTGTGGAAAGGGTTTAACAAGTTTTCTTCAAATACTCTGAGGAAATAAGAGGTAAGAAGTGCTGGAGTTGGTACCAAGTAATATCACTGTAGTCATGTTTTGTGCCACTCTAATCTTGCCCACCTTGAGTTCTCCACAGTTGGTTCCACTTCCCATGTACCTATTCCTGTCTTCTTTAGGTCTGCAGAGTTGTAGGGGTGTGTTTGTATGTGGTTTGTAGAGTGCTACTCTGCTCTAGCCACTTGGAAAGAAACCCCTAAGTGGAATGTGATGGATAGCTCTCCCCTCCTCCTTTCTCCATCACAAGACTACACAAGTTAAGGATGGAAGGATAGAAGAAGCAGAAACCTGATATCTCTGATGCATGTATTCTGCACACAATTTCTATGCTTGTACATATTTCCTACCTTCCCCATATCTTCATTGATCCATAAGCTCCAATCACTTCTGGGGGCCTTAAAATGCCTGTTACAGGTCACCTGCTCAGTTTTAGTGAGTTGTGATCTTTATAAGTGGAAGGAGTGCTCTGAGAAAATCAGAGATTTAAAAAAAATTGTAGGATTAAAGTAAATTAAGTTTTGCTATTGTTAACACAGATACCTTTGAATTGGGGCAGCTAGGTGTTGCAGTGGATAGAGTACCAATGCAGGAGTCAGGAGGACCTGAGTTCAAATCTCACCTCAGACAGTTGATACTCCCTAGCTATGTGACTTTGGGCAAGTCACTTAGCCCCAGTTGCCTCATCCTGGGTCGTCTCCAGTCATCCTGATGAATATCTGGTCATTGGATTCAGATGGCTCTGGAGGAGAAGTGAGGCTGGTGACCTGCACAGCCCTCCCTTACTCAAAACAAAGTCAAGTGTAAGTCATGTCATTATTTCTCTGAAGGCATGGCCTTCTTCAGCAATGAAGGATCAACACACACCTTTGAATTAATGAACTTGTGTTGAACTTCCCAAATTTCTCTGAATCCATCCCTTCTGTCATTTCTTATACAATAATGTTACCTGACATCCCTATACCAGAACATGTTCCATCATTCCCCAATTAGTGGACACTCCCTTTTCACAGGCTCCCCTTTTCCAGTTCCATGTGTCTTCTATTCATTTTCATTAAGAACTCTTTGAATCTGACTTCTGCCTCCTTTGAAGTGACTTTTAAAGGGACATGTCCAATTTCATCCACTCTACTCTTTTCTAATTCAAGGGACCCATTTGTGTGCCTCATACAGGAATCATGTAGAATGACAATTTTCATTTTTTAGCAATTAAACCCCTCATTATGGGCCCTTTATTGTGATTATGTCCTCGGCTTTGAAAGACCATGTGCTTAAATCTGCAAAGCAGATGAAGGATATCATCATTATTTTGAATTGTGTTTAATTTTTCCCCAATTACGTGTAAAAGAAAATTTTGAGTTCCAAATTCTCTCCCTCCCTCCCACTTCTTCTCCCTCCCTACTGCTTTTTTCCCTTTCCTGAGATGGAAGTCTATCTTATGTAGGTTATACATGTGCAGTATGTAGAAGATATTTCCATATTAGTCATTTTGTGGAAGAAACCCCCCAAACACCAAGTGCAACATAGTATGCTTCAGTCTGTATTCAGACCCCATCTGTTCTTTCTATGGGAGCAGACAGTATTTTTCATTATGAGTCTTTTGGGATTGTCTTGGATCATTGTATTAGTGAATGTAGCCAAGTCATTCACAGTTTTTCATTGCTACTCCTGTGTAGAATGCTTCTCCTCACTTCACTGCATCAGTTCATGGAAGTCCTTGCTTTTCTGAAATTATTTTGCTCATTTCTTATAGCATAATAATATTCCATGATAGTCTTACAGCACAAGCCCTTGTAGTATGTGTTCAGTCATTCTTCAACGGATGGGTATCCCCTGAGTTTGGTATTTGTTGCTACCACAAAGAGAGTTGCTATAAATATTTTTGCACAAATAGGTCCTTTTCCAATTTTTATGGATCTCTTTGGAACACAGACCCAGTAGATCATAGGGTATGCAATGTTTTATAGCCTTTTGAACATAGTTCCAAATTATTCTTGAGAATTGGTGTATCACTTCACAAAATCCCCAACAGTGCCATAGTGTCCCATTTTCCCCTCACTCCCTCCAACATTTATAATATTCCTTTTCTGTCATATTTTCCAATGTGATAAGTATGTGATCATACCTCAGGGTTGTTTTAATTTGCATTTCTCTAATCCATAGTGATTTGGAGTAGTTTTTCCTATATCTGTGGACAACCTTGATTTCTTCATCTGAAAGCTGCTTGTTCATATTCTTTGACCCTATATCAATTGTAGAATGACTTGCATTCTTATAAATTTGACTCAGTTCTTTATATCTTTGAGAAAGGAAGCCTTTATCAGAGATTCTTGTAAAATTCCCCCCTCCCCAGTTTTCTGCTTTCCTTCTAATTTTGCTTGTATTGGTTTTGTTCATGCAGTCTAACTTTAGTTTAATGTAATTAAAATTATTCATTTTATGTCTTGTAATGCTCTTCATTTCTTGTTTCGTCCTAATTTTTTTTATACTTTTAAAATCATTGGCCAGTTTTTCTTCTATTTCCTTCTTCAACCCTTCCAGGAGAACTGTTTGTGCTTGTGAGCAGTTCATAGTCCCTTCTGAAGTTTCAGATGGAAGTACAGTCTCACTGCTCACCTCTTTGGTATTTGTGTTTTGGTCTTTGTCCCCATAGAAAGATTCTATGGTTTTTTTGCCCTTGTTTTGCTTTTTCTTGTTCATGATGGTGCTTGTGTGTTGTGGCTTCTGGTTCTTTCAGTTAAAAGATGCAGAACTTGGTGTTGAGCTGACTTGTGTGAAAAAGCTAAGAGCAGGTTTTTGTTTCATGTTTCCCAGGTCAGCCCTGGGGTTAGCTTGTTAAGTGTGGGGGAGGGGTGGTCTGGTCAGGGGAGATCTCCTTAGCTGGACTGAGGCAAAGGCAAGCTCTGGGGATGGTGATCCCAGCTCCCCTATTGTCTTCCTATTTCCCCTGGCATAGTGAGGCACACCTAGATCCTAGTGTGAATTTCTACCCCTCCTGGGGCTCCTCTCCTGGTGCTGAGGCTTTCCTGGATCCTAGTGTGAGTTTTCTCCACCTTGGGTCCCCTTTCCTTCAGGTTTGCCTCTGCCACAGTAGGAGGAATCCCCCTTATCTATTTTCCTATCCTCAGGTGTTATGAGACTATTTTCCCCTTCTGCTGTTCTTGCTGATCCAGGATTTTTCTGGGGAAATATTTTATGGTTCTTTCAAGGTCATCAAGTGGGGAGGAGAGAGCATTTACTGATCATTCTTCCATCCTGGCTCCCAGAAGTTCAACAGAAGATCAAGTAGGTGACTTACAGACATTTAATCCTCAGGCTGAAAGTCTCAGGAGCTGCTGTGCTGATATCTGGTGCTCAGTGACTGTTACTCACTCTGCTGGTCTCTAACCCTGGGCTGGGACTCCTCTGGTTCTGCCCACTGCTGTCTCAGGTTTCCTGGGTCCCTCCTGCTTTGCTGTGCTGGACGTGCTGCGCTGTGTGCTGTGGGCTCACCCCCACAGAACAGATCCTTCCCATGGACCTTCCAGTCTGTCCTGGGTTTTGAATCTGCCACTGTTTGTCTCCTATTGAATTATGCACCTCCAAAATTTGGTCAGATTCTCTTTTTAGAGGTATCTGAAGGAGTTTGTCTAACGGCTTAGGTGAGTCCTTGCTCTTACTCTGCCATCTTAGCTCTACCCCCCCACCCCCAATTTTTTTTATCCATAGATCTGACAGGTAAAGTACCTGGGGCTAGCACAGGTTGGGGTAGATGCCAGCCAGAGAGTGCTAAAAGTGGGGAGGGGAACAGGTTTTTCACACCTTGTCAGAATAACATGGGATGATCAAATTTTTTCACCCCCAGAACAGGTTAATTTTTTAATCATATGACAGGCTGATGCTCATTTTAAATAGAAGAAAACAGGAAAATGAGACAGGTGTGGGCACACAAAACTCTCAGAACACTACAACAAGCATCTCCACACACCCTCTACCCACACCAACTCTCACAGAATCTTGCCCATAGCAGGATGCAGCTGGTGGCACAGTGGACACAGTGCTGGTGTTGGAGATGGGAAGATGTAAGTTCAAATTGAACCCCAGACATGGAGTAGTGGTGTGACCTTGGGCAAGTCATTTAACTTCTGTTTGATGATAATAGTAGCACCTATTTCCCAGGCTTGTTGTAAAGGTCAGATGAGATAATCTTTGTGAAGTGCTTAGCCCCAGTGGCTTGCTCATAGTCGTCACTATATAAATCTTATTATTATAGAAGGGGGCTCATAATGTATTTAAAGGAAAAGGTCACAAATTGCTGTCATTGCTCCAGTTTGCTTTGAATTTCACAGTTTACACAGCATTCTCCTTCCAACCCTCTGAGGTAGCTCAGTGCAAAATTATTGCCCCCACTTAACAGATGAGGAAACTGAGTCAGGGGTGGGGTAGGGTGGTTAGAGGCAGTCCACCATAGCCCCATAGGCCTAGTAAATGTCAGAATCAGGACTTGAATCCAGGTTTCCTTACTCTATCCTCAGTGCTCTAATATCTCAAAGTTCAGACAATGGACTTGTGGAAAGTACCAAATGTTCCTTGGATTTGAGTAGAGACCCTCCATGGCCTTTCATCTACAGGGAGCAATCAAAGATGACTATTTCCTAATCTTACTCAGTCCCCCTTTCCACAGCAGACAGTCACTCTTTTCTCTGTTTTGAGGGTTTCCTATATCAGAGTGAGAACCTCTGTTGTTCCCACATCTTGCCCCATTAATTGCCAAATTCATTTCCCAAAAAAAACCACACTTTACAGCCCAAGACACAGCTTTTGCAGAAGCTTTATTGGCTGATTAGACTTCTAAATTTCCTGAGGGTACTCTCCCCATCACAATCTTAACTCCTTTCCTCCTTCCCTTGTAGTCTAGCAGCTTCTGGGGGAGCCACATCACCTGGGTCGTGGGTATGCTTTTCCCTCCCAGATCTGAGGGTCCTTAGGCCAGCCATTGGGTCCAGGTCTCTGGAAGAGTAACCCAGGTCATGGTATATATAGATTAAAAAGAAAATCTCAGGGTAACTACAGGTTCTGATCTTTTCCTAGAAGGGATAAAGGGCTTAGTATAGTGTTCAGTAGTTGTAGGATGCTAAGCAATGGCATTGTTACGTTGAGGTGTCTTCAATAGGGACTCAGCTGAGGTGTCTTGGGAGGCACTTAGGTGTTTTCAGCAGGCCCAGCTGAGGTGTCTTCTTCATCCTGAACTTTGGACCGGTATGTCAGTTGTGTCAACTATTTCAGTTACGGCAAACATTTCAGGACTGTATGACCAATCAAATTCCAGCTTTTTGATACATGTAATTCCATATAAACCCCTGATGCCACTGAGCTCCATATCCTCGTAAGGTGGGTACTTGTCAAAATAGTTGCCAATAGGCTTCCCCGCTCTGAAAATTCTCCCAGTGTTGGTTTCCATCTCTATGAAACGGATGCAGACCTTACCCTGGCCTGACACTCTTATTATGCTTTCTCCATCATAGAGAATGATACGCGACTCACTGCCCCCTGAGACACCATATCTGGGACTCCATTCATCACCGATTTTTGCCTGTATGCTGCAAGAAAAGAAAATTTTAAAATTCCTTTGAACTTCAGAGTTATCTCCCCCAGACTTTTTCTCTAGATAGGGACACATTTCCCCAAAGTGGATTGTAAATTATAGGAGAGAAATTGGGGGTTGTCAGAGAATTTGGGGATTGTTTGTAGTTTCTGTCCTAGGTAATCTCCATGAAAGGTGATTCTAGAGCCCCCATTGCCAATTGCTATTTGTAAGACACTGTGGTGGACAGAATTCTGAACTTGGAGCAAAGAGACCAAGGTTCAAATCCTAGTTCTGACCTTTATTATCTGGATGATGTTCGGCAAGTGACTTTACTCCTTTAAGTCTCAGTTTCCTTATCTGTAAAATTAGGGATGGTAATATTTGCATTGTCTGCCTCACAGAATTATTGTGAGGAAAACACTTTACAAACGTAAACATGCTAAATAAATGTAAATTCTAATTTCCCTGTCTCCAGTTCAACATCAAGGCAATGATGAACCTTAAATGAACCTGTTTCCCATCTACAAAGTGTGGTGGTTGAATATTATTATCTTAAGGTCTATCACAGTTCTTACTTGTCTTATTCTTTCTTATATATTTTAGCAGCTCTTCCTGCCCTTATATTCTACATATGAAGAATCTGAAGCCAGTGATATAAAACCACTACCCTTTTTCCCCCTTATATCCTTTCCTACCCATTAACACATCATTCTTTTCTCCCTGCAACCAATTTAATGAATATGTATCATCAGGCAAAATCATTCTGCACAGTGGTCAGGAATGAGAATGTACGTCTGACCTTATACCACTAGTTTGTCACCTCATGTGTTTTCATCCAGTTCTTTTGAAGTCA
The DNA here is from genome assembly GCF_028372415.1 of Notamacropus eugenii. NCBI lineage: Eukaryota > Metazoa > Chordata > Mammalia > Diprotodontia > Macropodidae > Notamacropus > Notamacropus eugenii. Next base: position 56,126,041 of record NC_092872.1, on the reverse strand, counting down.
TGTTTGGTGCCTGCTTTGCTCAGAGTTCTCAGGTCTTCCAAAGTTGTCTCTCACTTTATTACTAGGATCATCATGTGAATTGTTGCTTATTTCACTCTACAACAGTCTTTCCACATTTCTCTAAATCTTCCATGTTCCTCCTTCTTTTCTTCATCAATAATCCACAATAATTTTTTCAGCTCAGTTGCCATGAGAAGTGGGACCTCTCTATGCCTTATCCCTTAAAATTGCCAAGGTCCTTGTGTTTGGTAATCCCTGCAGTGTGTTCAGGAGGTATGCTAAATCACTAACATGATTATTAAGATTTAGTAATGGATGGGGAAGCAAGGTGACACAGTGGATAGAGCACCAGTCCTACAGTCAGGAGGATCTGAGTTCAAATTTGGCGTCAGGTATTTAAATCAGGGTCTGTATGACTCTGGGCAAGTCACTTAACCACACTTGCCACCCCCCACCCCAACCACAAAACAAACAAACAAAAGGAAACACAAGGGTTAGTAATGGATAATAGAAGCTTTAGTGAGGGACACAGAAGAACTCTGAATTTCAGGTTGAGCACGTGCTTCTTGCTCAGTACATCTTATTGATACATCTTATCTCCAGTTTCAAAAACAGAGCTTTTCACTCTACACTCAACATGCCAAGGTAATAGAAAGAGCTTGAACTTGTCGTGAAAACACCCAGGCTCTGATACCTTCTTTGAATTCCACTTCTCTCATCTGTGCAATGTGGATGATAATGCATGCACTATTCATCTCACAGGTTACTATAGAAATGATTTTCTGGAGGGACATCCCATTATTCCTTCTTGCCACATCATCTGTCTCTTGCTAAGTCCTACCCTTCTGAGGCAATGAGACCCAATGATATAGAGGAAAGAGAAATTGATCTAGAGTCAAAGCACTTGGGTTTGAATCTTGGGCCTTCACATTACTAACTGTACTTGAACTATTGTCTTAAATTTCTTGTGCTTCTTTCTGGGCTTCTGGAAACTTCTCAGTTTCCTTATTTGTACAATGAATTGGACCAGATGGTCTCTGAGGTCCTTGCCAGCTCTAGATCCTATGATCTGCAAAAGGAAGGGGCTAGACTCAAAGATTTCAAAGCTCCTGTCAGTGATGACATTTGTTGATCATTCATTCTTTCACTCCCTCATGGCTTGGGACTAAAGGGGGCAGGAAATGGAAAAACAGGGAAACTGAGACTCATCCTTACAAAAAGGGTAAAGAATAGTGGTTATCTTTGTATCAGAGATGAGTCTGCCTAACTACCTGGCCAAAGTCAGTTGAAGGAGCTCTGGTTTCAGACTCTAAGTTGAGTTTCTCTAAAGTTGGGGTTACTGTAGGTCCGGGGATGGGAGCAGACAACCTGGAAAATGGAGAGGGTGATGGGCCTTCAATTCTGTCTTTCCCTATGCATGTGCTCTCCTACCCAGGCAATCCCAATGTTAAAAACTCTCTCATTTGTTGCCTATGTATGACCCCTAGTTTAGTTCTGCAGTTTATGTCCTATGTGAGTAGACGTATGTTGATTATAAGTCCTCAGAAAACAGAGGATCTGTTGATGTGCAAAACTGAGCATAGAATCTTTTGCAGTTAATAATTTGGAATCATAGAATCTCAGAACTGGAAGAGACCTTAGAACCTAAAATGTTGAAGCTGAGAGGGACCTTAGAACATAAAATATTTCCAGTCTCCATCTTCAAATCTTTCCATCTTCCAATATTTCCAGTCTTCCATCTGCAATACCCTATGATACCAGAGTTAGAAGGAATCTTGGAAATTGCCTAATACAATGCCATCATTAGAATGATGAGGAAACCAAAGCTTAGAGAGGTCATGACTTCTCCAAGCTTACACAGGAAATGAGTGGGACCTTTGGGACTTCTAGGCTAGAGCTCTGGTCTCCTGACTGTCTGTCCAGTGCTCATTGCCCTTACAAAGTCTGTTTACAGAGGTTACTTTTGTTGTGGGAAGGCTAAGGTGGATGATGGATAAGGAGTGGAGGCTGAAGCAGAGGGACTTTGCAGTGAAAAACCAGACTCATGGTTTCAGGGCAAGCTGGATCAGATGGAAGAGGCCTGGGAATTCCTTACCCTCTTAAGAAGCCCAGTGGTCCAAAGAAAAATTTTATGGCCCGCACAGTGTCTCCAAAATACTGCCCACTAATGGAGAAAAGGGTACCAGTGCCAGAGAGCTCCTCTGAAAGTACACCTAGAAGAGGAAGGAAGAGAAATATTGCTATGAGGTGTGACATGTGGAGGAGGATTAGGAGTTTGGAGATCTAGGAGATCTCCAAATGGTTAGTTACTATTATAACTCATTGGGGTGGGTCTGGGGAGAATCCCTAAGCTTCTCTGAGTGTCATTTTTCTGACTCAAGAGATAGGGCTAATCCTATAGGCTGACTACTACTATGTGCAGGACACTTCTAGGCAATGGGGATGTAGGCAAGAAAATAGTCCCTCTCCTCAAGAAATTCAAATTGTCCTGGGTGGGGGAGTGAGGCCAGGACAATGAGATGTATAGCATGTCCACCAAGAAGTCAATAGGAGGTGACAAAGTGGGAGAGAGTCCTAAGAAATGAGGGACTCAAGAAAAATGTCCTGAAGGCAGCGTCACTGAATAGAGGCTCAAAGAAGATAAAGGTTCTGTGGGGCAGTGATGAGGAATGACTTGTATGGAATGCACAAAGATAATGAAGTAATAGAGAGGTAGCATCCCCTGTGGGCTTTCTCCAAAAGACTCAGACTCTAAAGACTCAGTTGTTTGATAAAGGCGTAAACACAAAATAAGAATATTGGTTCCTCTTGATGAGGATGGTGTGAGGGATCCCTATAGGGAACTCAGGTGGCGGAGACATCTCAGCGTTCTGGAACTGCAGGCAGTTCCTGTGAAGCCAATTATCTGATGCAACTCCAAAGGAGTCGGGATGTTCATATTCCACATCTATCATATCACAGGATCTTTGATTTAGAGCCAGAAGGGATTCTAGATAATAATAATGATAATAGCCACCATAATAGCAATAGTTGGAGTCACACAAGCAACAGGATAGAGGACTAGACATTTTTGGGCACTCTCAAACCTTTCCAAAGCAGAAGTCATGCAAATGAACATAAAGCACCTTCATCTGTCTCTCTGGTCAAGCACGCCCAGAGTCCAAAAGATGGTAACCCCTTCCCCCACACCTATGAACTGGTGCTCACCAAGCTTGAGCTCACTCAGTATGTCTTTCCCCATCCCTCATGCTACCAGCAGTGAGGCTGCACTAGTAGACCCAAGGAGAGTGTTGCAACAAAACTCAATCCCGCATTCCATACTCCCTCCCTCTTCCTGATGCTGGGTAGACCCTACCTCCAGGCTGAAGTAGTTCTTTTGGACTAAAATGGGCATCCAATGCAGTGGCATCTTTCAGGAACAAAACCATGTGGGGAGTCGGGGATGGATGTGTGTGAAGGGTACAACCTTGTAGGACCAGCACTGAAAAGCTCTGAACTTGATTCCATGGTTGTCAGTGCTAGAGCGTTTAGCACCAAGAAAGCAGCTCTTTTAACTTCAAGTGCCAGCATAGAAAACTTAAGGGAGAGGGAGTGAAATAGGGCACCATGCGGGGGGCTGTGGATCACTCTACTAAATTAGGGGAAAAGAACATATCATCTAGCTGAGGCAAGTTCTGACCACCCAAAAGTCATGTGGGCCAGACACCTAGCCTGGTGAACTGTGATTTGTCCAGCATGGGAAGAGATCCCCAACAAAACCATGATCAAAAGGGAGAGTGTCAGAAAGTGAATAGGGGAAAAATGAGAAAAAAGAAATGAAATTGTCAAAGATCTTAGAAAGAAGAAAAGTCCGAGACCTTGAACATCACTTAAATCAATAAGGAAAACATTATCCACCAGAGGAAATATGATCTCCAGATTTGGTAACTGAGATTGGGCATCTATGAGAAAGTACTGCAAAGAAAAAGGAAATAATCCAACTCTTGATGATACAGAGGACCTTGAGAAACGTGACGAGAATGGGGATCCACAACATGTACCTCCTTGGTGAAAAAGGGAAATAGGAATTCTGAGGGCAGAATTTATGGCTTGCATAGCAAAAATAATGAGAAGAGAAAAACTGGGATCTGTAATGGGAAATCTCAGCAGAGAGATAACAGAGAGAACAATACATTGGGAATATAAATATACAGAAGTGAAGGACAATTTAGAAGAAGAGAAGTAAAAAGCAGTAACGTTAAAAGCAAATATGCACACTATGCGAGCAATAGATACTTATTTCAAAGACAAAGATACATTGAAACAACCTAAGGATCATATATTTCCCAGAAAACACAAGGGAGAACTAAGAAACTTCAATGCTATAATATAGAAATAATGAAGGGGACTTGTGAGAACAGCTGAACATAGAAAATGAAATGCCAATAGAAAAAATTCTTAAACTTTAGAAAAAATCCTTTAGACAGCAAGCTTCTAGACCCAGAGTGGTTACAATTCACAATTCAGTTAAGAAACAAGTTCTGCAAGTGATCTGGAGAAAGACTTTTAAATACAAAGGATATTTAAATAACACAAAACTATTCTATACTCACCAGAAGTGGGAATGAACAAGTAATTTTCAGAAATAGAAATCAAAATCTTCAATAGTTATATGAAAAGCTGGTCTAGATCACTATTGATTAGAGAAATGCAAATCAGAATGTATCTGAGGTACCTCCTCATACCTATCAGAAATGACAAATATTGGATGGGATGAGAAAATATAAGTACCCTAATAAATTGTTGGTGGGCTTATGCACTGATCTAACCATTCTGGAGAACAATTTGACCTAAAGAACCATATGCCCAAAGGTCTATAAAATTGTGCACATTTAGAGTTTTGACTTTTGACTGAGCAATACCAGTACTAGGTGTATACCCTAAAGACATCAAAGAAAAGGAAAAAGACCTATCTGTACCAAAATATTTCTGGTGGCAAAGAATTGGAAATTGAGGGGAAGCTTCTCAATTGAGGAATGGCTGAATGAGTTGTGACATATGACTGTGATAGAGTACTATTGTGCTATGAGAAATAAAAAGTGGGTGGTTTCAGGAAAAAAAAAACCAAACATGATTAGACGTATATGAAGTGATTCCACATGAAGTGAGAAGAATCAGGAGATCATTGTGTAAACGCAGTGATTATCAGCTCGGAAAGATTTGGCTACTCAGATCAGTACAATGATGCAAAATCATTTCCAGATACCTCATGATTAAAAACTGCTATCCATTTCCAGAGAGAACTGATGAACTGAGTGCAAATTGAAGCATAAATTTCTTTTTCTTTAAAAAAAATGATTAAGGCAAAGGAATTGATGGAACATAGCATAGTATTTATAGCAGAAGGAGGAAAAATTATTACTAAAAAATACCAATATTAGAAATAGGAAAATAGAAACCTAAGTCTCATAAATTTAAATGTGAATGGAATAATTAATTCAATAAAATGAAAAAAGATTGGATAAGTGAATCCTAAAAAGCAAGAGTAGCATTCATATGATCAGACAAAGCAAAAACAAACATTGAAAAAATAAAAAGGGATAAACTTGGAGGCTGTATTATAAAAACAACCAAAGAAAATAAATCAATATAATAATTAACTTTTATGTTCTAAATGCCTATGCATTCAAATTCCTAAAGGAAACATTTGAGCTAGACACACTATTGGTGTATGCTATGAAACACACTAATATAGTATTGGTGGAGCTATGAAATGGTGCAACTACCTTGGAAAGTAATTTGGAATTATGGAAATAAGGTGACTAAAATGTCTATACTCTTTAAACCAGAGATTCCATTTCTGGGTTTATAACCCAAGAAAACCACGGATAAGAAAAATGTCCCCATACATTCCAAAAATATTTATAGCAATACTTTTTTATGATAGCTAAAAATTGGAAACAAAGTAGATGCCCATCAACTGGGGAATGACTAACCAAATTGTAGTATTTGAATGTATGGGAATGCCGTAAGAAATGATGTGTGTGACAAATATAGAGACACATGGAAAGAGGAAGAGGTTTTCAGCAGGTGGAGAGATGCACATGGGGTAAGTCTGTCCCAGGAGTGGAGAGGAGCCTGAATAAATGCAGGGAGGGATCAATTCTTACCATGGAGACTACAGACTATTCCTCCTAAGAGGACAAGGACCAGGAAAGATTGCATGGTCTGGAAAGAAGATACAGTGGCATTAAAAAACCATTCAACCATATGATTTATTTATTTACATTCTAAATTTTCAATTTTTTCTTATGAACTTAATCACTGTCAACAAGTACAAACATTTTCATATGCAAAGAACAAAAATGTATGACCAGTCTTGAATCCAAATATGTCTTTTTCATATAGTTATTCTTAGAAGGATTGTAAAATTTAACAAGGTAGTAATAAAATTGCTCTGTTCATTACCACTCTTCTTTTTTCTATTTATTTAAAAGTATTTTATCGATGCTCTTTTTTTCCTGCCTTTCTGTTCCTAACTACTGTCTCCTCTGCTGTTGTTGTCTCCTCTATAACACTGAATCCCAAGCTCTCTCTTGTAATAGGTAGAGTCCAACAAAACACATCAACATATTGGCCGTATCTGAAAATGTATGCCTCATCCTGCACCTGTATTCCACCACCTTTCTGCCAAGAGGTGGGAGGTATGTCATAGAATTTAGAGCTGAAAGGAACCATAGAAATCTAGAATTAAGCCAAAAGTGGAGAAGTAACTTGTCTAAGGTCATCCAGCTGTAGAGAGCTAGGATTTCAACACTGCTCCTCTAGAAAAAGAGGATAGATGATTGTGTAGGGCAAAGATTACATAGTGATCACAGGCCTATAGATTTAGAGTTGGAAAGGGACCTTAGAGGTCATAAAGTCTAACCTGCTCATTTTACCGATGAGGAAACTAGGGCTGAGAGGTTACATGACTTGCCCAGAGTCATAGCTAGTAACCGATTAAGGCAGTATTTGAACTCAGAGATCTTTTCACTCTAAACCCAGAATTCTACCCATTGTTCTACTTAGCATCTCAAGGAACTCATATTCCTTTCTCCTATTCTGTTCCATGCTTCTCAAACCCCCTCAACCTTCCTAGATCTTAGCTTCTCATTTATGTCTCTGTCTCTGTCTCTGTGTCTGTCTCTGTCTCTCTCCTGGTCTTTGAAAGCTCTGATGTCTCTAGATCTGAATGTAGAAATACCATCCTCATTCCCATTGCTGTATCTTGTCCCTTAGGTCCTGGGCTCAGATCTCATCCTAGGGCCCATCTGTTTCCCCATCTGTTGCTTACCTGTTCTGGGCAGAGAGTGCTTTGCTGGTCTCCACTCACCCAGGTGATTTATACTTACCCATTGTTTATTTAGATGAGTGTGAGTTCTTCCTGGTGACAGCTGGCTTGGCCCAGCCCAGCCCTGCTTCCTGAATAGCCCTCCAAGCTTGCTTTTAGAATTGTGAGAGCTCCTCGTGAGAGCTGCCACTCAAATGGTGACCTTTGCATAGGGCTTACCTGAAGTTAGCTAAGAAATGTTCTTGGACGTGTAGTGCTATGTATGTACAGACACTTGCTGTATAGAAGAGAGGGTATAGGGGCAACAAAGAATTGAGAGCACCTTTTCTCCTCCTGCCAAGAGAAATTTCTACCCTGGACCCTGATGGATGTTTCTAGGCATTTTGGAGGTGGTCCCTAGGCCCTGAAGTATAGGTAGGGGATGCATCCTCTTAGAGTTGAAAGAATCCTGGATATGGACTCAAGTCCAATGTTTTGGGCCTTGTGTGACCAAATCATGTCCCATTTGACTGTATTAATTTCTCATCTGTATAGAGTGGGTTGGATTAGATGATATCTAAGGCCACTTCCTTTTCTAACAACTTGAATCTATGAGTGTATGGCCCATTGTACGGTGCTGGAGAAGAAAGGAATGATGGTGAGACCCTTTGGACTGACTCAGACAATGCCAAGTCCAAAGTCCTTACTGTTCTGACTTTCTTTGGTTTACGTTCTAAGTGTCTTCCATTTAACCATCTCTGACCTTTCTAGGCAATTCATAGTTCCCAGATCTCTTCTTTTTTTCTCCTTATTCTCACTCTCAATGGGCAAACAACGCCACTCTGTTGTCCAAAATCTTGAATCTTTGTTCAAGGAAATGAAACAGAATCAAGTCATGATTACTTCCCCAAGAAAATTGTTTTTGGCCCTTCTGATAGATTTCTATCAGGCTCCTGGGATGGGGCAGAGTAGTGGGGTGGGTTAAAGGAGAATGTCTTGGAAAATTCTTATATAATGAACTTCTTTTTCTCCATGCCCATTCTTCTAACAAAGTGATATAGAAATGTCACTCAAATTTATTGATGGGTCAAATTTATCCTTGTGAAAATATTATTGGGCAGAATTGTGTTATTTCATAAGCCTATTTGGTTAGTGTATTGAATTGGGGGAAGGCTTTGGAGGAAAATGTCCCTCCAGTTCTTTTCTTGTCTAATCATTCTCCCTGTTGTTTCTTTTCCTAATTATTATCAAAAGTCCCTTGTTCTTTGTTGACTTTTCTATGTCTCTAAACCCTAATGTTATTCTTATCTGCCATACCGCATGAACTGACTTCTGGCATCGTGGTGCGGCTGAAAGAATGTTGGTTGGGAAGGAAGCAGACCTCGGTTTCACTCTGCGTCTCGTACACTGACTTACTTTGTGACCTTGGGCAAGTCATTTGACCTCTGAAGGCTTTAGTTTGCCCTCTGTAAGAGGAAAGAGTTAATCTTTCAAGACTTTTTGATATCTGGAATTCTGTGCCATATGGGCTTCTCCATCTGTGAATACTTTGTATGTTAATTTGAGATCTCTCATACTACTGATGTTTTATATTCAGTGTTCCAAAGTCCTTACTGTTCTGACATTCTTTGGTTTACATTCTAAGGGTCTTCCAGCTTTGGATTCTCTTTTCTGCCTTCTAAGGACTCTTTCAACATCGATATTCTGCATTCCATGGTTCTAGTTGTATCAAGTGTCCAACCTCTTTAAGTTACTATATTTTTCAGCCTCTGATTGTGCAATACCTATCACCAAAACTGCAAGGTGACTCAGCCAGTTAAATCAAACAATGGGTCAATTCAATGAGCTTGATTTGACTCTGGTGCAAAAATATGTAAGGGGAAACGAATCAGACCTCTGATTTCATTAGTATAGTAAACTTTGGGGTGAGGAAACTGCCTCTATCAATGCAGCATAGTGCCTTCTCTGCAATGTAGGCTTAGAGAATTGACTAGAGTGCTGAGAGGTCCAATGACTTTCCTGGGTCACACAGCCAGTAAGTGTCAGATGCAGAACTTGAACCCAGGTCATCCGGTTTTGAAACCAGCTCCCTCATCCTCTTTGCTTTGCTTCTTTTCCTGAGGGAAGGTAGAAAATGTATGTGTGTATATGCACACACATGTATGTATACACACATATGTGTATACATATTCTTACATGTTTATATCTATGTGTGTGTGTGTAAGAAATTGCCATGTCCTTAGTGAGTGAACCATTGGGTCTCTTGAACCTTCACAACCTTCTTTTACATCATTACTTGTTTGGTTCCCTCTGGTTTGGGGAGGTGACTCGTTGCATAGAGCTGGCCAGATGCTAAATCTGACAATCATTTTGATTGATAGCTACTCCATCTATGATAATCCACCTCTGTATCTCACTGTTGATGAGATCCTCCTCTTTCTTTCTTTCACTCTCCTTCTCTTCTCTTTCTTACTCTCTGTCTTCTGTTTTTCTTTCCCAGCCTCTCTGTCTCACTTTGTCTCCCTATCCTTTCTTTTACTTTCTTCTCTCTCTCTGTATCTCTTTCTCTCTCACTCTGTCTCCTCTCTGTCTCTCTCTTCCACCTTCTGCTCCCCCTCTCCTTTCTTTTACTCCTTTCTCTGTCTTTCTCTCTGTCTCTCTCTCTTTCTCGCCCTTTCTCTGTCTTTTTCGTCTCTTTCTCTCTCCCCTCCCCTCTCTCCCTCTCTTCCTGTCTAAGTTTGTGTGTCTCTCTCACTTTATTTCTCTCTTTCTCTCTGTGTCTCTCTCACTTTGTTTCTCTCTTTGTGTGTCATTTTTTCTCTTTTTCCTCTCTGTCTGTCTGTCTCCTATTTTAGAAATTCATTCCCTTGGGGACCCCTGCCTCTTTTCTTGATGCTTGGGGTTTGCGTATCTTTCTATGGCTTTTGCTTTCCATACACCTGTCCTTCCTCAGTCCCCATCAATCTGGTTTCCACTACCCAAATGCTTCAGTGACTGCTATTATCAGCAACACTAATCGTTTATATTCAGAATTAATGACCTTTTTGTGTACACCTTCCATGACCACTTTGCAATATTTGTGACCTGATAGGAATAGGACTTGGCTTGGAACCAGCAGAGATCTGGGTTCAAACCTCTTCCCTCCACTCCCATTGCAACTTCTAAGTTGTATCACCTTGGACAAGTTATTTAACTTTTCTGAAGCTCAGTTTCCTCATCTGTAAAATGGGTACACTCGACCCTCACAGGAATGAAGTATAAAAGGCTTGCAAATTTCAGAGGACTGTAGTTATGTCAGCTATTATTGTTCTTCCCTTCTACTGGGTACTCTCTCTTTATCTGACTTCTAAGACATTGTTCTTTCCTAGTTCTTAGGGAGCTGACATGCTGTGATAGAAGGAGCATTGACTCTGAAGTAAGAAGGCCTTGGTTCAAATCCTGCCTCTGATGCTCGTTTTGTGTGTAGCTCTGGGTAAGTCCTTAACCTCTGTGGGCCTTAGTTTTCCCATGTATAAAATAAGAAGATTGTGCTTGATGCCCTCTGGGGTCCCTTCTGACTTTAAGTCTGTGATTTGTTCACTGCTTACTTTTCCAGCTCCTAACCTTGTTCATTTCTCAAGGTTCTATCCTTGGCACATCCTCTCCCTTCAACTTTTGTCTCTAGCCCTAACCTCTCTCAAGAGCTCAAAGCAAGCCACTTAACCTCTGATTCGGTTTCTTCATCTATAAAATGACAATAATGATGGTACCTACTTCCAGAGTTGTTGCTAGGATCAGATGAGATAACAGCTGTAAAGTGTTTTTAGCACAGTGCCTGACACAGTGTTGTGGTTGTTATTCAGTTGTTTAGTAGTGTTTCACTCTTCATGACTCCATCCGCCACAGCAAACCAGGCCCTTCTAACCTCCGCTATCTCCCAAAGTCTGTCCAAACTAATTTTCATTGCTTCCTTGATGCTATCTATCCATGTCATCCTCTGTCATCCCCTTCTCACAGTAGTCTGATGTAAGACTGTGAATACATATAAGAGTATTAGAGGCAAGGGAACTTTCTTTTCTATCTGGGACATAAAGGACACAGGAGAGCTAGAAGTGCTTAATGTAGTAATGTCAATGTGAGTTACAGAAGAGGAGTGAGACCAGACTGACTTTGGGAAATCACAGAAGGGTCAAGAACGGGGTTCACCCTGTAGTCCTGCAAGGCCATGCCACAAAGTATTACATAGTGGATAGAATGAACTTGGGAGTCAGGAAGATCTGCATTTGAATCATAATTCAGATACTTGCTGTATCTGACTCTAAAATTCTTGAACTTCTCTTAGCTTCAGTTTCTTCCTGTGCCAAATGAGGGGATTGAACTTGATGGCCCTAAGGCCCCTTCCAGCTCTCAGTCTATGATCCTATGATAGTTACTCTTTCTTGAGTACACCTGCATCCATAGGACACATCATCTATAGCTAGGATAATGGGGAATGAAGTTATAGAGTACTTTGTTATACTGGGTAGTTGATGCCAAGTGATAATTACATTCCAGTTCTTTTAGGAAGGACATTTCTAAAAAGTATGACTGAAGCTCATACTGGGACTAAGTCTTTATGGGTTTGATGAGAAGGATTACCAATATTAATGCTACATGAATGAGTTCAAAGTTCCCTAAGGAAGTAATGGATGTATGTCAATAGGAAGGTGGATATATCCCACCCAGCTTAACTCCATTGGTCTTCTCCATCATGCCACCTGGAACCTCACAATCCTGCAGCATAAAATCAGTCTTGGTATTTGCACCTAACTAGTACTCTGCCCCAGAGCAGCTCTGACTTGAGAGTGGAGTGGGGAACTCTTCCCAACACCTTGATTTATGGGTATCTAGGTCATCTATCTCTTCATTTCCTACCCAACTATCTTCTTTTGGATTTACCCATAGTGCCCCCAGTGGGGTACCTTCCCTTTCCCCCAACTTTATATCTTCCTTTTGTGTCTTATTCTGTTTAATTTTCAGCTCTTTGAGGGTAAGAAGAGTCTTTCTTTTTTGCTTTTGTGTCCCCAGTGTTTGATATGGTGCTTGGTACATAGTAGGCACTTAATAAATGATTATGGACTGACTGACTGTGTGTGTCTGGTATGTTCAGACCTGGTAGACTGATTTGTTAACATTTGTTGGAACCAACTCTATCCAAAAATATTAAAAATATTAACTTCAGGTACTAAGCTGTGAGGCTTCATATCTGGACTGTGCCATGTCTTCTGTTTAGAAGTTTTCAGGAGAATAGAAACCAGTGGAGACAGGAAACACCAAAGGAATTCTGACCCTTTGCAAGCTTCTAGACCCCTGGTTTAAAAGTCCTGCTCTCCAGCATGTCCATTTAGATGCATGTTCATATTGGGGCAATAGATATTCCTTGGAATGATTTCAGATCTGTTGTTGGAGCCTCTGCCGTGTTTTGGACCTTGATGCAATCAACACAATACTGTCTACAAACAGGAGCACCTCGCTATCCCCAAGGAAGCCTTCTTGACCTAGACTTTCTGTTGAATCTGCGCTAATAAAGTGGGGAATCCTTTTGTTAAGTGTAGATTCCGTTTTGTACCTTGCCTGATGTTTATTATCAGTGGGTCATATGATTTCTGTTGTTTTGTCTTCCAAGAACTGTTGAGCACTTTGGGTTTATTGATGGGGAACACTTTGTTTTAAAGGATCCGAAGGGCAGCGTTTTGTTCTACTGATTCATTAGCTTTTTGTAATTAAAAAATGATAAGTGCAGTGCTATTGTATATTCTCTGCTCCTTAAGGCAATTGCAAAATGGTAAAGATGTGGTGTGTTTTTGAATATTACCTGAGAAAGCTGGCTTATTTGTATTAATACCCTCATCAAGGATGCTCTCAATATGTTTCAGGATTATTCTAGAAGATTTTATAGAGACAGGAGAGCAAGCATGCACGTTGGAAGTTGCTGATGTTTCACTGTTTATCTGATTTTGAAAATGATATAATCCAAGATTTTTTTCCATACCTTTGGTATGTTCCACTCCTTTAGATACTTTGTAAATAAGTTTCTCAAAGCTTACAGTTTTATCACCTCTAGCAGAGATCTGCAGTACATATACTTAATTTAATTTATGCACTTTTCCCATTTTTGGTACGTTTTCTACTTATGTAAGCCCTCTGGGATTGTGATGTTAGGATCAAAGTATGATAGTTTCCGTATCCCTGATGGAGAAAATAAGTTGTTTTTATATACAGTCACAGAGACATACAGATACACAGATAAAAAAAAAAAATATATATGTATATATGTTTGTGGCATTTTTCTTCTGTCTGTAGTCCTCTATTTTCATCCTTGCTTGTCCTGGAGATGAATTTGTTTCATTAGTTACCTAGAAAAACTTTGTTTACATTAGTTTTTCCCTCCACTGCTTTTCTTTGCTGCATGAGATCATACCAATCATAATCATCTATCAACCATCTTCATCACATTTTACAAATTAATTTATCCTAACTCAGATTAAAATATAAATTTTTATGGCAACCATTTCTCTTTGACAAATAAAATCAAATCTTTGCTGACATTTTGAGGCTATTTCAGTTTTCTTGTTGCAGCAATTAATTTACTTTGGTTTAACTTCTGAACAAAATTATTATAGTTGGTTTTGATGTTATTTTTATAGTCCATTTCCCAAGTTTGATTTTTGAATAGCTTCTCTAAATAATTTGGGATAAATAATTGTATGCCACAATTTTTTTTCTCATTGCTATTCTTTCTTCTTCTTTATTATACATTTTGATATTAACTTTGGTTTGACTGTGTGTAGCCAGCTAACTCAGAAATCACCTCTGTGTCCATAATAAATGTTTTCCTATGTGTGAACATGTAGTGAATTTCATTCTTCATGATATTAGTTGTTTGCTATGTACAGAGCCTACCATTTTCTTTTTCTTAAATTTAAGTTTTCAATATTAATTTTCATAAGATTTTGAGCTCAAAATTTTCTCCCAGTCTCTCCCCTCCCTTTATCCCAAGACTCCGTGCTTTCTGATTACCCCTTCCACCAATCTGTCCTCTTTTCTATCATACCCCTCCCTTCCCTTATCCCCATCTTCCTTCTTTTCTTGTAGGGCAAGATAGATTTCTGTACCCCATTACCTGTATCATTTATTTCCCAGTTGCATGTGAAAACAATTCTCAACATTTGTTCCTCAATCTTTGAGTTTCAACTTTTCTCCCTTCCTCCCTCCTCAGACATTCCCACTGTGAAGGCAAGCAATTCAATATAGGCTATACATGTGTAGTTATGCAAAAGACTTCCATAACAGTCATGTTGTGAAAGACTAACTATATTTCCCTCCATCCTATCCCCCATTTCTTCTATTCCCTCTTTTGACCTTGTCCCTCCCCAAAAGTGTTTACTTCTAATTACTCCCTCCTCCCCTTTTCCCTCCCTTCTATCATCCTCCCACAGCTTACTTATCCCCTTCTTCCCTACTTTTCTGTGATGGAAGAAGGATTTTCATACAATATTGAGTGTGCATTATTCCCTCCTTAAGCCAAATGTGATGAGAGTAAACTTCACTTTTTCCCTGTCACCTCCCCCCTTTTCCCCTCCATTGAAAAGCTTTTTCTTGCCTTTTTTATGAGAGATAATTTGCCCCATTCCATTTCTCCCTTTTCCTCCCAATGTATTCCTCTCTCACCCCTTAATTTTATTTTTTTACGATATCATTCCTTCCTTTTCACTTACCCTATGTTTTCTGTCTATATGTATATAATCTGTCCAACTATCCAAATACTGAGAAAAGTCTCAAGAGTTACAAATATTATCTTACCATGTGGAAATGTAAACAGTTCAGCCTTAGAAAGTCTTTTATGATTTTTCTTTCCTGTTTACCTTTTCATGCTTCTCTTAATTCCTGTGTTTGAAAGTCAAATTTTCTATTCAGCTCTTGGTCTTTTCATCAAGAATGCTTGAAAGTCCTCTATTTCATTTAATGAGCATTTATTCCCCTGAAGTATTATATTCAGTTTTGCTGGGTAAATGATTCTTGGTTTTAATCCTAGTTCCTTCAATTTCTGGAATATCATATTCCATAACCTTCGATCCCTTAATGTAGAAGCTGCAAGATCTTGTGTTATCCTGATTGTATTTCCACAGTACTTGAATTGTTTCTTTCCACCTGCTTGCAATATTTTCTTCTTGCCCTTTGAACTCTTGAACCTGACTACAATATTCCTATGAGTTTTTCTTTTTGGATCTCTTTCATTAGGTGATTGGTAGATTCTTTCAACATTTATTTTACCTTCTGGTTATAGAATATCAGGGTTCCTTAATAATTTCATTAAAGATGATGCCTAGGCTCTTTTTTTGGTCATGGCTTTCAGGTAGCCTCATAATTTGTAAATTGTCTCTCCTAGATCTATTTTCCAGGTCAATTGTTTTTCCAGTGAGATATTTCATATTGTCTTCATTTTTTTCATTCTTTTGGTTTTGTTTTGTAATTTCTTGGTTTCTCATCAAACCATTAGCTTCCATCTGCTCCATTCTAATTTTGAAAGAGCTATTCTCTTCAGGGAGCTTTTGAATCTCCTTTTCCATTGGCTAATTCTGCTTTTTAGAGCATTTTTCTCCTCATTGGCTTTTTGGATGTCTTTTGCCATTTGGGTTAGTCTGTTTTTAAAGGTGTTCTTTTCTTCAGCATTTTTTGGTCTCCTTTAGCAAGCTGTTGACTTGCTTTTCATGATTTTCTAGCAATGCTCTCATTTCTCTTCCAATTTCCTCCACCTCTCTTACTTGATTTTCAAAATCTCTTGTGAGCTCTTCTATGGTCTGAGATCCTTGCATATTTATTTTAGAGGTTTTGGAAGCAGAAACCTTGACTTTTATGTCTTCCTCTAATGGTATGCTTTGCTGTACCTCATCTGAAAGGATAGAGGAAAATACCTGTTCACCAAGAAAGTAACCTTCTGTAGTCTTATTCCCCTCCCCTCCCACCTTTTGGGCAATTTTCCAGCCAGTTACTTAACTTTTGAGTCCTTTTTTCAATTGGAAGGTGTACTCTAGGGACCTGTAAGTTCTCAGTTCCTCCAAGGTGGCACAATCAAGGGAGAGGAGTTTACTCCTCTCCTGGCCTATGTTGTGATCTGGGAGCAACCATAAGCTATTCTGTCCAGGATCTGGGAGTACATTTCCCTCTCCACAACCTCCTTGCAGCTCCACCATCCAGCACTCCTCCTCACCCCCGGGCTGCCACTCAGGGCTGAGATTCAAACCAGGGTCTTTAGGTTGAGGGCTCCAAAAATGGGTGCTGCATCTTCCAGGAGCTGGGTCCAGGAAGGACCCTGCTCCCTTCTCACCCAGGTGAAAGAGCTTTCTCACTGACCTTTGAAGCTCTCTCTGGTGTTTGTGGGTTGACTAATCTGGGAACCACAGCTGCTACTCAGGGTTTTGCACCCTGAAACCTGCTCCAGTCCTGCTCCTGCCTCACCATGGCTGGGTTCTCCTCCAAGGGATGTGCTCTGTTCTGAATCTAGTGTGATAGACCTTTCCTGTCAGCCTTCCAGGCTGCCTTGGGCTGGAAATCTCTTTCACTCTGTCATTTTGTGGCTTCTGTTGCTCTCGAATTTGTTTAGAATCATTTTACATTTTTAGAAGTATTTTATGTGCTTTGGGGGGAAAAGTATCACAGGTCCTCTGCCATCTTGGCTCTGCCACCCTACCACTTTCTTTTAAGAGAAAATATTAATGAAATAGAGATGAGCGGCTTCTCTGCAATCCAAAAGTTTTGGGCTCTCTCATTGCTTTCTCTTGAAGCATACTTTCCCATGTTATTTTTTCCTGTCTTCATTTTTTCCATATTTTCACTGAAGTCACCAAATATCAGAGCATCTGTTGTATGGATTTGGAGGGCCCTAGAAAAATTCAGGATAGAATTTCTCTACTACTTTGATTGCTGTTCATTTGGAAGCTATAATAATTTTTCTACTTTTCTTCTTACAAATGACTTTATCATCAGTATTGAAGTATGTGGTGACTCACTAGCCCACAAAATAATATTTTTCCATAGTTTTTGAATATATAATAAAATTGACTCCATCAACCCCTTTCTTTAACTCTCCAGGGGGTACCTGTAAGCCTTCTTTTCATTAAATTGTAACTTCCTCTTTCTTCTGCTTTTGTTTATAGGAAGGAAATCAAGATTAATATGATTTGACTCCTCCAGGAATATAATCATTAGTTAAGGATCTCACATGTAGAGTATCAATGGTCAAATAAAAGTTTACTAATGGTCTAAATACCATTTGATCCATAGTTCCCTCTGTCCCCTTTTATGTCCTTCTATCACAGTCAATGCAAGAAGTTGAAGGGCATCGAAAGAGAACCCCAGGGCCATGTTTAATTTTTCCCTGTCTCATAGGTTGTCATGATCAGAAAAATTTTAGCACCAGGTAACCAGCCCAAGTGCGGTGAACCTTTCAGTGATAAGCAAGGCTGGTCCTCAGAAAACAGACCTGATTATTTTCCTCAGGGAATGCTCAAGATAGACTTTTCCAGCTTGTTACAACCTGCTTGCATTATGCTGGTATAGCCACCGAGAGCTCAGAGTGACTTCCATGCCACAATGAGGCATCTGAGTAGAACTTTTGTGGAGATCCTTTCAGCAAACACTTATTAAATTCAACTAGATAGGTAGAGAATTTATTAAATGTTTTTTGCAGGGGATACAAATAAAAGCAAGTAATTTCCACATTATCCATGTTCTAAAAAGTAAGAGGAAAGAAAGAGAAAAAAATATGCTTCAATCTGTACTCTGAGTTAGTCCATCAATTCTCCATATATGTAGGTAGGAATTGTGGTGGTTCAATGTATTGATCAGAATTACTAAGTCATTCATAGTTAATATTGTTACATTATTACTGTTCTCTTGATTCTGCTCACTTTACTTTGCATCAGTTCATACAAGTCTTCCCTGGTTTTTCTGAGCCATTCTCCTTAATAATTTCTTATAGCTCAATAGTATTCCATCACAGTCATATACCATAGCATTTAACCATTCCCCAATGGATGTACATCCCTTCAGTTTCTGATTGTTTGAGACCCCAAAAAGAGCTTCTATGAATATTTTTTTACATATGGGTCCTTTCCCTGTTTCTTTCATTTATTTGGAGTATAGATTTAGTAGTAGTATTACTGGGTCAACGGATATGCACAATTTTATACCTTCTTGGGCATAGTTCCAAACTATTTTCCAAATGGTTCAACTGGTTCATAGGAGCTTAAATTTCAAAGAACAAAGACACCAAACAAATCATACTTAGGCAGTGGGAAAAGAGGAAGTTGAATACAGATCTAGAACCAAGCAAGGTAAATCCAGAGCTAGGTTGTCAAAACTCAAAGTAAGTGTAGGGGCAGCCTTTTGTTTTTATGTTGAGAGGAAGTTAATCACAGATGGAATGTCTGAAGACATTTGCATTGCTTTTTTAGGCTCTACTATGGACAGAATACAGTGTAACACCTAGGGTACATGCTTAGTCCACTAGGTCAAACAATATGCTTTATGGAAGCTGCCAGAGTGGGCCAGGTCATTCCTTATGGAGGGGATTCTAAGGACAGCAGTTTCAAAGGCTCCAGATCCTGAACTGATGCTGCCTCCTAACTGGTAGAGACATTTAATGTATGGCTCAACATTTGCTTTGCATTTACTGTTTATGAGTATGGAAGAAATGACCTTTACTCTGGAATTTACTTTTGATTTTATGAGACACATACTTTTATTTTTATTATAAATCCTGATAGGGAAAATTGCAGGTTGACCCACAGAATTACCTTTGTCAGGAAAGTGGGCTTTGATTACAAGCAATTTCCTGTTGCTACTGAAATTAAAAAGTTATTATGTAGGGCACTGATACTGGATCAAATGCTATTACGAAGTACAAGAAAAAACATTTCATCCAAAGAGAAATAGGGACAGAGTATGCAGTTTTCAGAGAGAGCTTTGAAACATCTTATGATAGTGCTTTCCACAGCGATATGTGAGGATTTTCAAAATTGTCCAATCTGCAAGAGAAATCCCTGAAGCAGTTCTGAGCCAATGGCACTTTATTAAAGGGTCCCTTGGCCCCTCTAACGGAGTGGACCTCAGAGCTTCATCATGATCTGAGATGTCCCCTTCCTCCAGGGCTTTGGTTTTAGAGTGCTTGATACTTGGACAATATAAGAGGAACAGGTCAAAAATACAGTCTAATTGGTGGATAGACCTTGCACTTGCCCCATGATACCTTGAAAGCTCTTTATGGAACCAAAACCTATGGTGCATCACAAGTACTCAGTGCTGAGTGAGCCTCATTTATTAGTGATAAGGACATGATCCTGGAGAATGGGCTGAATGCACCCATAGTGTTCTCAACAGACCATCATCAATCAATGCTGAGGCCATTGGCTGTTTACCTCAGGTTGATGTCAATCCCTCCTTAGCTGAATTTCAAACTGAAGAAGAGGTTTTGAGGGTCATTAGGCTCCTTTCATGTGGCAAAGCATGTGATGCTGATTCTACTCCACTGAGAAGGTAGAGGGACCATTACTCATACAAAAACTGACTGAAATTTTTTAGGTTATGTGGCAAGAAGAGGTTATCCCCTAGGAGTTCAAGGATGCCTCCATTGTCTCTCTCCATAAAATTAAATTGAATAGATTGTCCTGTGACAATCACAGGGGGATCCTCTCTTAGTCATCACTGGCAAGATTCTTGCTAGAGTTCTCCTTAATAAGCTGATCCTCCATTTGGAAGATGGACATATACCTGAGAGCCAGTGTGGCTTCAGAAAGGGCAGAGGAACAGTCGATATGGTGTTTGCTCCCTGATAACTCCAAGAGAAATGCCAGGAGCAGGATAAAGGTCTGTACACAATGTTTTTAGATCTGACCAAGGCCTTTGACATTGCTAGTCTTGAAAGCTTATGGAAACTTATGTCAAAATTTCATTGCCCAGAGAAATTTATCAGCCTTGTACGTCAATTTCATGATGGCATATTTGCCCAGGTTCTGGATAATGGACAAGGCTCTCGTGCCTTCCCAGTCACCAATGGAGTGAAACAGGGCTGTGTGCTTGCTCCCATGCTTTTTAGCATGATGTTTTTAGTCATGTTGTCAAATGCTTTTAATAAGGATGAACACAGCATCAAGGTCAACTACTGTACTGATGGTAAGTTCTTCAATTTGAAAAGGCTACAAGTCAAGATCAAAATGGAGGCACTGTTGGTGCATGATTTTCTGTCTGCAGGTGATTGTGCGCTCAGTGCAGCCGCTGAAGCTGAGATGCAACAAAGGATGGATCAATTCTCTGCTGCCTGTGCTAATTTTGGCCTAATAATTAACACCAAAAAAACACAGGTGCTCCATCAGCCACCACCACACCATCCATATGTGGAACCATCCATTACAACAAACGGAGAAGTTTTAAATGCTGTAGATAAGTTCACTTACCTTGGTAGTGTACTTTCCAGGGATATACACATTGACAATGAAGTTGACACATGCATTGCCAGAGGTAGCTCAGTGTTTAGGAGGCTCTGAAGAAAACGTTTGGGAGAGAAGAGTTCTTAGACTGACTACCAACCTGAAGGTCTACAGAGCCGTTGTGCTGACCTCATTGTCGTATGCCTCTGAAACATGGACATTCTCCCAGCGCCATGCCAGGAAACGGAATCTCTTCCACTTGAACTGTCTTAGGAAGATTCTGAAGGGCAAGGTACCAGACTCGAACTAAACTGCCAAGCATTCAAACTATGTTTCATAGAGCACAACTCCAATGGGCTTGCCATGTTGTTTGAATGCAAAATGTATGCTTGCCAAGAAGACTATTTTATGGAGAACTCACATGGGGTAGGCCACATGATGGCCAGAAGAAGCGATACAAGGACACTCTCAAGTTCTCTCTCAAGAACTTTGGATTTGATTTTGTGACATGGGAGACACTGATACAGGACCACTCTACATGGTGTGCCTCATCAGCAGAATTCAGACAGCACAAAGAAAACATAGGATGAGTAATTTTGGAGCAACTACCTCAAATGTTCACATGGACTATCTGTGCCCAATTTGTGGTAGAGCACTCTGAGCTCATGTTGGTGTGATCAGTCACAGTTGTACACATTGAATCTTCACTTTATCATGTTGATGTGATTTTGGTCCTCTTGGAGACTGAAGGACAACAACCATCAACACAAAATGTCCCTTTGGTTGACATATGGGCTATTGAGCAGACCTTAACAGACCTATCTTTACCTTCTAAAAGGTCCTACCAAAACTGATGAGCAGGCTCATGGTGTTGGGCTGATGAATGGATATCAAAACATCCATGTGAGCTGATGGGCCAGTAGAAGGGCAGGCTGCATTGGGGCAACCAGGGTCACTCATTGACTGTGTGCACATGGTCATCTTCCCATGTTGGGCAATAGAGGGATGAGAAGGGACAGAGGGCCAACAAAGAGAGAGTGTCTTGAATCTTTAGGTTCCTCCATAAGGCTGCTGGTTGACCCTTGTTCCCATACATGTCTGTAAGATACCTCACTTTGCCCTGTAACTGTACACCTCCTCTGTGTAATTGAGTTTACCTCCACCACCCTGGACTTGGTTATCAAAGCAAGAAAAAATAAGGGTGGTGGTATTCTATAGCTTCCTATGATTAAACAAGTGAACCTGCCATCCGCAGTTCACACCACTGAGGCCTGCTGTTGGAACTTACATTCACTACACCTATGTAATCCCATCTAACTAATTAATATTGATTGGAATAAAGTAGGGGTCCAATAAATCATCTATCACAGAAAAGAGGATAAAAATGTACCATGAATGACCTTGGTCAGCAGTATAGCTTTACAGGAGACCCAGTATATACTTCTTCGAATTATTTCCTGCTTAGACTGGTGGTCCATCCCTTAATCTCTGCTACTGAGACTGCTCGCATCTATTGGAGCTCTGTCTGGATTTCTGAGCTCCAATAAATAAAGTCAATAGTCTGTCTGCACTAAGTTTGGCATTAATGTGGTGAGTTCCCTGCAGCAGGGGGCTACAAGGTTGTCTAAGAGAGCAGGTCAAAGCTCTCCTGCGGATCACATTAGAACTGGACTGGGAGTATCCCTTGCAATTCTAGACAGTGTGAGATAAGAAGATGCAGTTTTAAACTCAGTGGGCAACTTGGTGGAGTAGTGGATAGAGTGTTGGGCCTGGCATCAGGATGAGTCTTCTTCCTGAGTCCACATCCAGCCTCAGATACTTAGTAGCTGTGTGACCCTGGGCAAGTCACTGAACCCTGTTTGTCTCAGTTTCCTCATTTGTCAAATGAGCTGGAGAAGGAAATGTCAAACCACTCCAGTGTCTTTGCCAAAAACCCCAAATGAGGTCACAAAGAGTTGAACATAACTGGACAAAAAGTTTTATGATCTCTCTGTCTCCCTTTTCCCCCACATACAAATATGTGTATATACAATTTTTAT
This sequence comes from Notamacropus eugenii, assembly GCF_028372415.1. Lineage (NCBI taxonomy): Eukaryota > Metazoa > Chordata > Mammalia > Diprotodontia > Macropodidae > Notamacropus > Notamacropus eugenii. The sequence continues at coordinate 56,103,266 of NC_092872.1, read as the reverse complement.
ATGACATACAATCAATTAATTAATTACCTACACATGCCTTATATATATATATATGTATGTATATATACCTACAATTTATATCCACACATATCTCCTTATAACAGGAACCTTTACTCTAAATTTTAGACATGAATTTACATGGTATATCTAGTTTGCATGCTGTTCTAAGCTAGATCTCTAAGGGTTAGAACTTGTTTTTTGTTTCTTTGTAAATCTGGCAATTAGCACAATGCTTACCACATGGTAAGGGAGGACAATAACACTACTACTTCTACTACTTTTACTACTACTAGTAACATCTCACCTCATTTGATCCTGACAACAATCCTGCACAGTAGATGCAGTGTTTATCCCCATTTTATATATAATGAAACTGAGGCTGAGAGAAGTGAAGTGACTTGGCCAGGGTGATACAGCTGGTAAGCATCTGAAGCAGGATTTAAATTGAGCTTTTTCCAGCACTCTACCCACTGGACCAGCAAGCTGACTTGACTAGAATTGATTTAATTTTTTAATGAGCGGCTATCCTGAATCTAGGTTTCTTCATGAGGCTACTGGCTGACTCTTCTTCCCGTTTATGTCTATAGGATTCCCTGCTTTGCCTGTAACTGCATACCTCCCCTGTTGACACTATCTGCACAGCTTAACTGAAACCTGAGTACCATTTTATCTCTATTAGGCTAACATAGAAGATGAGGAAATGTGTCCTGGAGAAAGTGACATTTGAATTCAACATTAAAGAATGGGTAGAATTTCATCAGGTGGGAAAAGGGTGATGGAGGATCAGAGTGAGAGAGTGCAAGGCTTAATATGGTTGTTGGCACAGTGGATAGAATGGTGGACCTGGAGTTGGGAAGACTTGAGTCCAAATCCAGCCTCAGATCCCTCCACCTGGGTGATCTGGGCAAGTCACTTAACTACTCCTGCTTCAGTTTTCCTCAACTGTAAAATGGGGAGTAAGAGTTGTATCTATCTCCCAGGGTTGTTGTGAGGATCCAATGAAATATTTGTAAAGTTCTTGGTGTAGTGCCTGGCATATAGTAGGTGCTTAATAAATGCTTATTCCATTCGATCAAATTTGGGTTTGGTTATGGATTCTTGTCTTTTGTCTGAAGATCAGCCTAACTAGGTTTGGAGAAAGTCATCTGTACATTGGCTTTGAGGTGATCAATTTTTGGACCCGCCAAAGACTTGTGACAGGTAGTGTTTGTGTGGGAGCTGGTAGGTGCACATATGTAGAAAGTACTGTTTCCTGAGCTATATTCACCATATCTGGCTCCTTCCTCTGATTCTTGTAAGCTACCAGAGGCAGCAAATTGTCAATTAATTGATTAACTGTTTGGCTATGTGTCTGTGGACCTATAATGAGCATTATTCCAAGGTCCTATCACATGTAGGCAAGGCTGGTTTTTCCTTTCAGGGTCTTGAAATAGTTCTTAATTCCCTCAGGACACTTGTAGCTGGTGTACTGATAGAGCTTCCTGGCAGTGTAAGTATAAAATGTCAGGGCATGAGGAATGTACATTTATCTCAGGTATTTGACCATCATGGCAGCTAGATGGTACAGTGGATAGAGAGGACTAGGTCTTGTATCAGAAATACCTGAGTTCAAACCTGGTGTCAAATTTAGTTAGGCTGATCCTCAGAGAAGAGACAGAGTCCATCATCACACCCAAATTTAATAGCAAGGAAGGACAGAATTAGCAGACTCTCATTACCTGTTTGACCTTGGACAAGTCACTTGGCCTCTGCCTCCCGGTTTGTGGTGAATAAAGTGGTTAGCACAGTGCCTAAGCAATATTGATGTAACATTCTCTCTCTCTCTCTCTCTCTCTCTCTCTCTCTCTCTCTCTCTCTCTCTCTCTCTGTATATACATATACATATATATATATATATAATAGGCACTCTGTAAATGTTGGCTATTATTATTTTTATCATCATTATTATGCTCATACCACAGGTAGCATAGAAATAAAAAGGTTACATCTATGTCAATTAGTACTGGACTTGTCTGAACATCCTTTCCCTGCTCTAAATATTTTCCCTCTTGGTAAGACTAAATAAGTCTCTTTTCCTTCAGTCTTCTATGAGTATCTCCATAGTATTTCATTCTGTTCTCAAAACTGAGCTGATACAATGGTCCAGATTGGATGATTATAGTGTGCAGCAAATGGCACCACTTTCTGACCATTTCAGATGACAGATAGCAAGTGCATTGGATGGGAACTTTCTCCATCAGCGGCAGTCTCCCTCACTGTTCACCAGATGGTGCTCCAACTTCACAGGAATCATCCATTTCCCCTCCCATTGTCCCCTTCATCCAAGTGAGTGGTTGTAGAGTCACCATTTTTAAAAGTATAAATATGGAGTTAATATGCTAAAATATGACCACAGCAGGAACCACACCCCCCCTTGCATCTACTTCTATGCCCCATTTCCCATTCATATGTTTGACAATTTACTTTTTGAAAATTAATCTTATTTTTGAAATAAGAAATAACAAAATTGTAAAGAACTTTCAAATGAAAAAGCTTCAGGGTAGTTACAGTAGGGTCAACTCCCCTTACCACTCTGACCCTCCAAATGTCTCCTTTGAAGCAGTTTAAGGAAGGACTACTAGTGTGGAAAGGGTTTAACAAGTTTTCTTCAAATATTCTGAGGAAATAAGAGGTAAGAAGTGCTGGAGTTGGTACCAAGTAATATCACTGTAGTCATGTTTTGTGCTACTCTAATCTTGCCCACCTTGAGTTCTCCAGTTGGTTCCACTTCCCATGTACCTATTCCTGTCTTCTTTAGGTCTGCAGAGTTGTAGGGGTGTGTTTGTATGTGGTTTGTAGTGTTCTACTCTGCTTTGGCCACTTGGAAAGAAACCCCTAAGTGGAATGTGATGGATAGCTCTCCCCTCCTCCTTTCTCCATCACAAAACTACACAAGTTAAGGATGGAAGGATAGAAGAAGCAGAAACCTGATCTCTCTGATGCATGTATTCTGCACACAGTTTCTATGCTTGTTTCCTACCTTCCCCATATCTTCATTGATCCATAAGCCCCAATCACTTCTGGGGGCATTAAAAAAGCCTGTTACAGGTCACCTGCTCAGTTTTAGTGAGTTGTGATCTTTATAAGTGGAAGGAGTGCTCTGAGAAAATCAGAGATTTAAAAAAAATTGTAGGATTAAAGTAAATTAAGTTTTGCTATTGTTAACACAGATACCTTTGAATTGGGGCAGCTAGGTGTTGCAGTGGATAGAGCACCAATGCAGGAGTCAGGAGGACCTGAGTTCAAATCTCACCTCAGACAGTTGATACTCCCTAGCTATGTGACTTTGGGCAAGTCACTTAGCCCCAATTGCCTCATCCTGGGTCGTCTCCAGTCATCCTGATGAATATCTGGTCATTGGATTCAGATGGCTCTGGAGGAGAAGTGAGGCTGGTGACCTGCACAGCCCTCCCTTACTCAAAACAAAGTCAAGTGTAAGTCATGTCATTATTTCTCTGAAGGCATGGCCTTCTTCAGCAATGAAGGATGAACACACACCTTTGAATTAATGAACTTGTGTTGAACTTCCCAAATTTCTCTGAATCCATCCCTTCTGTCATTTCTTATACAATAATGTTACCTGACATCCCTATACCAGAACATGTTCCATCATTCCCCAATTAGTGGACACTCCCTTTTCGCAGGCTCCCCTTTTCCAGTTCCATGTGTCTTCTATTCATTTTCATTAAGAACTCTTTGAATCTGACTTCTGCCTCCTTTGAAGTGACTTTTAAAGGGACATGTCCAATTTCATCCACTCTACTCTTTTCTAATTCAAGGGACCCATTTGTGTGCCTCATACAGGAATCATGTAGAATGACAATTTTCATTTTTTAGCAATTAAACCCCTCATTATGGGCCCTTTATTGTGATTATGTCCTCGGCTTTGAAAGACCATGTGCTTAACTCTGTAAAGGAGATGAAGGATATCATCATTATTTTGAATTGTGTTTAATTTTTCCCCAATTACATGTAAAAGAAAATTTTGAGTTCCAAATTCTCTCCCTCCCTCCCACTTCTTCTCCCTCCCTACTGCTTTTTTCCCTTTCCTGAGATGGAAGTCTATCTTATGTAGGTTATACATGTGCATTATGTAGAAGATATTTCCATATTAGTCATTTTGTGGAAGAAACCCCCCAAACACCAAGTGAAACATAGTATGCTTCAGTCTGTATTCAGACTCCATCTGTTCTTTCTATGGGAGCAGACAGTATTTTTCATTATGAGTCTTTTGGGATTGTCTTGGATCATTGTATTAGTGAATGTAGCCAAGTCATTCACAGTTTTTCATTGCTACTCCTGTGTAGAATGCTTCTCCTCACTTCACTGCATCAGTTCATGGAAGTCCTTGCTTTTCTGAAATTATTTTGCTCATTTCTTATAGCATAATAATATTCCATGATAGTCTTACAGCACAAGCCCTTGTAGTATGTGTTCAGTCATTCTTCATCGGATGGGTATCCCCTGAGTTTGGTATTTGTTGCTACCACAAAGAGAGTTGCTATAAATATTTTTGCACAAATAGGTCCTTTTCCAATTTTTATGGATCTCTTTGGAACACAGACCCAGTAGATCATAGGGTATGCAATGTTTTATAGCCTTTTGAACATAGTTCCAAATTATTCTTGAGAATTGGTGTATCACTTCACAAAATCCCCAACAGTGCCATAGTGTCCCATTTTCCCCTCACTCCCTCCAACATTTATAATATTCCTTTTCTGTCATATTTTCCAATGTGATAAGTATGTGATCATACCTCAGGGTTGTTTTAATTTGCATTTCTCTAATCCATAGTGATTTAGAGTAGTTTTTCCTATATCTATGGACAACCTTGATTTCTTCATCTGAAAGCTGCCTGTTCATATTCTTTGACCTTATATCAATTGAAGAATGACTTGCATTCTTATAAATTTGACTCAGTTCTTTATATCTTTGAGAAAGGAAGCCTTTATCAGAGATTCTTGTAAAATTCCCCCCTCCCCAGTTTTCTGCTTTCCTTCTAATTTTGCTTGTATTGGTTTTGTTCTTGCAGTCTAACTTTAATTTAATGTAATTAAAATTATTCATTTTATGTCTTGTAATGCTCTTCATTTCTTGTTTGGTCCTAATTTTTTTTATACTTTTAAAATCATTGGCCAGTTTTTCTTCTATTTCCTTCTTCAACTCTTGCAGGAGAACTATTTGTGCTTGTGAGCAGTTCATAGTCCCTTCTGAAGTTTCAAATGGAAGTACAGTCTCACTGCTCACCTCTTTGGTATTTGTGTTTTGGTCTTTGTCCCCATAGAAAGATTCTATGGTTTTTTTGCCCTTGTTTTGCTTTTTCTTGTTCATGATGGTGCTTGTGTGTTGTGGCTTCTGGTTCTTTCAGTTAAAAGATGCAGAACTTGGTGTTGAGCTGACTTGTGTGAAAAAGCTAAGAGCAGGTTTTTGTTTCATGTTTCCCAGATTAGCCCTGGGATTAGCTTGTTAAGTGTGGGGGAGGGGTGGTCTGGTCAGGGGAGATCTCCTCAGCTGGACTGAGGCAAAGGCAAGCTCCTGGGATAGTGATCACAGTTGCCATATTGTCTTCCCCTTTCCCCTGGAGTAGTGAGGCATACCTAGATCCTAGTGTGAATTTCCACCCCTCCTGGGGCTCGTCTTCTGGCGCTGAGGCTTTCCTGGATCCTAGTGTGAGTTTTCTTCACCTTGGGTCCCCTTTCCTTCCAGTTTGCCTCTGCCACAGTTGGAGGAATCCCCCTTATCTATTTTCCTGTCCTCAGGTGTTATGAGACTATTTTCCCCTTCTGCTGTTCTTGCTGATCCAGGATTTTTCTGGGGAAATATTTTATGATTCTTTCAAGGTCATCAAGTGGGGAGGAGAGAGCATTTACTGATCATTCTTCCATCCTGGCTCCCAGAAGTTCAACAGAAGATCAAGTAGGTGACTTACAGACATTTAATCCTCAGGCTGAAAGTCTCAGGAGCTGCTGTGCTGATATCTGGTGCTCAGTGACTGTTACTCACTCTGCTGGTCTCTAACCCTGGGCTGGGACTCCTCTGGTTCTGCCCACTGCTGTCTCAGATTTCCCGGGTCCCTCCTGCTCTTCTGTGCTGGATGAGCTGTGCTGTGTGCTGTGGGCTCACCCCCACAGAACAGATCCTTCCTGTGGACCTTCCAGTCTGTCCTGGGTTTTGAATCTGCCACTGTCTGTCTCCTATTGAATTATGCACCTCCAAAATTTGGTCAGATTCTCTTTTTAGAGGTATCTGAAGGAGTTTGTCTAAAGGCTTAGGTGAGTCCTTGCTCTTACTCTGCCATCTTGGCTCTACCCCCCCACCCCCAATTTTTTTTATCCATAGATCTGACAGGTAAAGTACCTGGGGCTAGCAGAGGTTGCGGTAGATGCCAGCCAGAGAGTGCTAAAAGTGGGAAGGGGAACAGGTTTTTCACACCTTGTCAGAATAACATGGGATGATCAAATTTTTTCACCCCCAGAACAGGTTAATTTTTTAATCATATGACAGGCTGATGCTCATTTTAAATAGAAGAAAACAGGAAAATGAGACAGGTGTGGGCACACAAAACTCTCAGAACACTACAACAAGCATCTCCACACACCCTCTACCCACACCAACTCTCACAGGATCTTGCCCATAGCAGGATGCAGCTGGTGGCACAGTGGACACAGTGCTGGTGTTGGAGATGGGAAGATGTAAGTTCAAATTGAACCCCAGACATGGAGTAGTGGTGTGACCTTGGGCAAGTCATTTAACTTCTGTTTGATGATAAAAGTAGCACCTATTTCCCAGGCTTGTTGTGAAGGTCAAATGAGATAGTATTTGTGAAGTGCTTAGCCCCAGTGGCTTGCTCATAGTCGTCACTATATAAATATTATTATTATAGAAGGGGGCTCATAATGTATTTAAAGGAAAAGGTCACAAATTGTCATCATTGCTCCAGTTTGCTTTGAATTTCACAGTTTACACAGCATTCTTCTTCCAACCCTCTGAGGTAGCTCAGTGCAAAATTATTGCCCCCACTTAACAGATGAGGAAACTGAGTCAGGGGTGGGGTAGGGTAGTTAGAGGCAGTCCACCATGGCCCCATAGCTCTACTAAATGTCAGAATCAGGACTTGAACCCACGTTTCCTTACTCTATCCTCAGTGCTCTAATACCTCAAAGTTCAGGCAACGGACTTGTGGAAAGTACCAAATGTTCCTTGGATTTGAGCACAGACCCTCTATGGCCTTTGGTCCTACAGGGATCAATCAAAGATGACTATTTCCTGACCTTACTCAGTCCCCCTTTCCACAGCAGACAACCACTATTTTCTCTCTTTTGAGGGTTTCCTATATCAGAGTGAGAACCTCTGTTGTTCCCACATCTTGCCCTCATAACTGTCAAATTCATTTCCCAAAAAAAACCATACTTTACAGCCCAAGACTCAGCTTTTGCAGAAGCTTTATTGGCTGATTAGACTTCTAAATCTCCTGAGGGTACTCTCCCCATCACAATCTTAACTCTTTTCCTCCTTCCCTTGTAGACCAGCAGCTTCTGGGGGTGGCTACCTTTATCCCTCCCAGATCCCAGGGTCCTTAGGCCAGCCATTGGGTCCAGGTCTCTGGAAGAGTAACCCAGGTCATAGTATATATGGACTAAAAAAAAAACTCAGGGTAAATACAGGTTTAGATCTTTTCCTAGAAGAGTCAGAGGGCTTAGTATAGTGGACAGTAGTTGTAGTATGCTAAGCGGTGGCATTGTTAAGTTGAGGTGTCCTCAGTAGGGACCCAGCTGAGTGTCTTGGGAAGGCCTTAGGTGTTTTCAATAGGCCCAGCTGAGGTGTCTTCAGCAGGGGGCTCATGAAGTTTGGACAGTTGCTTCAGCTGTTTGAGGTATATCAGTTGTGTTTACAGGAATGTATGACCACTTACATTTCAGTTTTTTGATACATATGTATCCATATAAACCCTCGATGCCACTGAGCTCCATATTAAATTGAGGGATGGAGTCATCAAAATAGGTGCCGACAGGCTTCCCGAATTCAAAAATTCTGCCAGCGGTGGTTTCCACCTCCACTTCATGGATGCAGAGCGAACCATGGCCTGACACTCTTATTATGCTTTCTCCCTCATAGAGAATGATTCTTGACTCCCTGCCTCCTGGAACTCCATATTTGGAACTCCATTCATCACCTATTTTTACCTGTATGCTGGAAGAAAAGGAAAATTTTAGAATTTCTTTGGATCTCAAACTTATCTTCCCCAAACTTTTTCTGTAGGTAGGGACACATTTCCCCAAACTGAATAGTAAATTATCGGAGAGAAATTGGGGGTTGAGAGAGAAGTGGGAGGTTGTTTGTAGTTTCTGTCCTGGATAATCTCCAGGAAAGGCAATTCTGGAGCCTCCATTGCAAACTGCATATTTGTAAGACTCTGTAGTGGACAGAATTCTGAACTTGGAAGAAAGAGACCAAGGTTCAAATCCTAGTTCTGACCTTTATTATCTGGATGATGTTCGGCAAGTGACTTACTCCTTTAGGTCTTAGTTTCCTTATCTGTAAAATTAGGAATGGTAATATTTGCATTGCCTGCCTCACAGAATTATTGTGAGGAAAACACTTTACAAACGTAAAAATGCTAAATAAATGTGAATTCTAATTTCCCTGTCTCCAGTTCAACATTAAGGCAAGTTTCTTAAATGAACCTGTTTCCCATCTACAAAGTGTGGTGGTTGAATATTATTATCTTTAAGGTCTATTACAGTTCTCACTAATCTTCTCTCTCATATGTTTTAGGGGCCCTTCCTGCCCTTATATTCTGTTTTATGTTCTAAGGGCTCTGCCAGATCTGACATTATATACTCTGAGGGCTCTTCAGGTTCTGGCGTTTGGTGGTTCTATAATTCTATTAGTAACAGACATTCACAGAGTGACTTCTATGTGATGACCCATGGTAAAGGGTGGATTCTAAGTCCCTATGGTTCTGTCACGGAATTCAGAGCTAGAAGGGATCTTAGAGGTCATAGTGTTCAAGCTATTTTGCATTAACATATGAGGAAACTGAAGCCAGGGATGTGAAATGATTTCCCTTTAAGTTATAGAGAATGCCTAGTTTGCCCCTTAAGGTACTGAAAATCACTCATAACTTTCTCTCTCTCTCTCTTTCTCCCTCTCTCTCTCTATCTCCCTCTGTCTCCCTCTCTCTCTCTTTAAAAATATTTTACTGATGCTTTTTTCCCCCTTATGTCTTTCACTACCCACTAACACTTCATTCTCTTCCCTCCTCCCCAATTTAATAAATATATGTAATCGAGCAAAATCATTCTACACACTGATCAGGAGTGAGAATATATGCCTGACCTTATACCACTAGTTTGTTACCTCATGTGTTTTCATCCAGTTCTTTTGAAGTCATGATTGGTGCCTGCTTTGCTCAGAGTTCCCAGGTCTTTCAAAGTTGTCTCTCACTTTATTATTATGGTCATAATGTGGATTATTATTCATTTCACTCTGCAACAATCTCTCCACGTTTCTCTAAATCTTCCATATTCCATATTCCTGAGAGCACCCTCAGGAATAGTCCATGTTCTTTTCTTCACCAGTAATCCCCAATTGTTTTTTCAACTTGTTGCTATGAGAAGTGGGACCTCTCTGTTCCCTGTCCCCTAAAATTGCCAAGGTCGTTGTGTGTGGGAAATCTCTGCAGTGTGTTCAGGAGGTATCCTCGATGACTAACATGATTATTAAGTGTTAGTAATGGATGGGACAGCTAGGTGACACAGTGGATAGAGCACCAGTCCTAGAGTCAGGAGGATCTGAGTTCAAATTTGCCCTCAGACATTTACTGTGTGACTCTAAGCAAGTCACTTAACCACTCTTGCCAATCCCCACCCCCACAAAAACAAGCAAACAAAAGGAAACACAAGGGTTAGTAATGGATCATAGAGGCCTTAGTGGAGGAGACAGAAGAACTCTGAACTTTGGGTTGAGCAAGTGCTTCTGGGAATACATCTTATCAGCAGTTTCAAAAACAGAGCTTCTCACTCTATATTTAACATCCCAGGGCAGTAGAAAGAGCACGAACTTGGAATGGAAAGACCCAGGCTCTGATGCTTATTAGTTATGTGTGTCTAAGTAAGCAGGGACTTTGTGAATACCTTCTTTGAATTTCACTTCTCTCATCTGTGAAATGTGGATGATAATGCCTGCACTATTCACCTCACAGGTTACTATAGAAATGATTTTCTGGAGGGACATCCCATTATTCCTTCTTGCCACATCATCTGTCTCTTGCTAAATCCTACCCGTTCTGAGGCAATGAGACCAGATGGTATAGAGGAAAGAGAAACTGATCTAGAGTCAAAGCACTTGGGTTTGAATCTTGGGCCTTCACATTACTAACTGTACTTGAACTATTGTCTTAAATTTCTTGTGCTTCTTTCTGGGCTTCTGGAAACTTCTCAGTTTCCTCATTTGTAAAATGAGTTGGACCAGATGGTCTCTGAGGTCCTTGCCAGCTCTAGATCCTATGATCTGCAAAATGAAGGGGCTAGACTCAATGATTTCAAAGCTCCTGTCAGTGATGACATTTTTTGATCATTCATTCTTTCATTCTTTTACTCTCTCATGGCTTGGGACTAAAGAGGGCAGGAAATGGAAAAACAGGGAAACTGAGACTCATCCTTACAAAAAGGGTAAAGAGTAGTGGTTATCTTTGTATGAGTGATGAGTCTGCCTAACTACCTGGCCAAAGTCAGTTGAAGGAGCTCTGGTTTCAGACATTAAGTTGAGTTTCTCTAAAGTTGGGGTTACTGTAGGTCCTGGGATGGGAGTAGACAACCTGGAAAGTGGAGAAGGTGATGGGCCTTCAATTCTGTCCTTCCCCATGCATGTGCTCTCCTACCCAGGCAACCCCAATGTTAAAATCTCTCTCATATGTTGCCTATGTATGACCCCTAGTTTAGTTCTGCAGTTTATGTCCTATGTAAGTAGATATATGTTGATTATAAGTCCTCAGACAACAGAGATTTGTTCATATGTAAAACAGCATACAATCTTGTGCAAGTAGTAACTTGAAATCATCGAATCTCAGATCTGGAAGAGACCTTAGAACCTAGAATACTGGAGATGAGAGGGACCTTAGAACATAAAATATTGGACTAGTCTTCTATGATATCAGTGTTAGAAGGAATCTTTGAAATCATCTAATGCAATCCCATCATTAGAAAGATGAGGAAACCAAAGCTTAGAGAGATCTTGACTTCTCCAAGGTTACACAGGAAATGAGTGGGACTTTCAGAACTCCTAGGCCAGATCTCTGGTCTCCTGACTGTCTGTTCAGTGCTCATTGCCCTTACAAAGTCTGTTTACAGAGATCACTGTTGTTGTGGGAAGGCTGAGGTGGATGATGGAGAAAGAGTGGAGGCTGGAGCAGAGGGACTTTGCAGTGAAAAACCAGACTCATGGTTTCAGGGAAAGCTGGATCAGATGGAAGAGACCTGGGGATTCCATTGGTTCCACTTACCTTTTTAAGTAGCCCAGTGATCCAAAGAACAATTTTATGGCCCGCACAATGCCTCCACGCTTCTGCTGACTAGTGGAGAAAAGGGTACCGGTGTCAGAGAGCTTCCTTGAAAGTACACCTAGATGGGGCAGAAAGAGAAATATTGCTATGAGGTGTGACATGTGGAGGAGGATTAGGAGTTTGGAGATGTAGGAGATCTTCAAATGGTTACTGTTATAACTCATTGGACTGGGCCTGGGGAGAATCCTTAAGCTTCTCTGAGAGCCATTTTCCTGACTTGAAAAACAGGGCTAACCCTTTAGGCTTGCTGTGAGGATTAAATCCATTTCAGTTCAATTTCTGAAGTACCTACTATATACAGGACACTTTTCTAGACACTGAGGATGTAGGCAAGAAAACAGTCCCTGTCCTCAAGGAACTTAAATTGTACTGGATGTGGGAGTGAGGCCAGGACAATGTGATATATAGCATGTCCACCAAGAAGTCAATAGGAGGTAACTTAAAGTGGGAGAGAGCCCTAAGAAATGAGGGAATCAAGGAAAATGTCATGAAGGAGGTGTCAACTGAATAGAACTTCAAAGGAAGATGAAGAATCTGAGGGGCAGTGATGAGGAAGGACCACATTCCAGGCATGAGGAATGACTTGTATGGAATGCACAAAGATAATGAAGTAATAGAGAGGTTGCATCCTGTGTGGGCTCTCTCCTAAAGACTCAGACTGTAAAGTCTCAATACTTTGGTAAATGTTTAAAGATGTAGTAGGAATGGTGGTTACAAGGTATTTCCTCTCTATGAGGATGGTCTGAGGGATCTCTATAGGGAATGCAAGTGACTCAGACATGTCACAGCTCTGGAACTGCAGGCAGTTTCTGTGAAGTCAGTTATCTGATGTAACTCCAAAGGAGTCGAGATGTTCATATTCCACATCTATCATATCACAGGATCTTTGATTTAGAGCTAGAAGGGATTCTAGATAATAATAATGATAATAACCACAATAATATTAATAGTTGGGGTCACACAAGCAACAGGATAGAGAACTAGACATTTTTGGTTCACTTTGGGAACTTTCAAATCTCTCCAAAAGCAGAAGTCATGTAAATGAACATAAAGCACCTTCAGCTTTCTCCCTGGTCAAGCACACCCAGAATTGAAAAGATGGTAACCCCTCTCCCCACACTTAGGAATTGATGCTTACTAAGCCTGAGTTCACTCAGTATGTGTTTTTCCATCCCCCATGCTACCAGCAGTGAGACTGCACCAGTAGTCCCAAGGAGGGTGTTGCAACAAAACCCAATTCCACACTCCATATCCCCTCCCTCTTCCTGGTGCTGGGGAGATCCCACCTACAGGATGGAGTTCTCTTGGGCTGCAATGGGTAGCCAGTGTAGTGGCATCTCCCAGGAGCAAAACCTTGTGCAAGTCCAGGGGAGTGGGGCAGGGAGGGCACAACCTTGTAGGACCAGAACTGCAAAGCTCTGAGCTGCTGTTTCCATGGTTGTCAGTGCCTGAGTTGATAGTACCATAACACCAAGAAAGCCGTTCTCCTAACTGCAGGGGCCAGCTGAGAAAACTGAAGGAGAGAGCGAGTAAAATAGGATATAATGTGTGGCAGGCTGTAGACCATCCAGTAAGACAGAAGAAAAGAACATAACATCAGCTGAGGCAAGTTCTGACCACCCAAATGTCATGTGGAACAGAAATCTAGCTTGGCGAACTATGACTTCTCCAGTGTGCAAAGAGATCCCCAGGGAAACCATCATCAAAGAGGACAGAGTTAGAAAGTGAATATGAGAAAATTAGAAAAAAAATTGAAATTGTCAAAGACCTTAGGAAGAAGAAAAGTCCAAGACCTTGAACATAAACACTGAAATCAATAAGGAAAACATTAACAAGATTAAATATGGTCTCCAGGTCTAGTAATTGAGTTTAGGCATCTATGCAAAGGAAAGGAAAATAATCCAACCCTTGATGATATAGAGTACCCTGATAAACGTAGGAGAATGGGGAATCCCCAACATGTTGTTCCACAGTGGTGAAAAAGGGAAATAAGAAATCTGAGGGGCAAAATTTTTGGCTTGTATAACATCCTCCAGCAACCAAACCTTCCTGTTGCTTCAGCACAACTCCAGGAAGCGCAATTCCAGACAGTAGTCATTTTCTGTTAGTCAAATTTTCCCATGCTTCACAGCAGCCCAGATAAGCAGGCATCCTCCAGGGCCCAGATCCTCTTCCCCCCATAAACTACAGTATTGTTGACCCCAGCTTAGCACCAGGTAAGCTGCCAGACACATACAGCTTCCAACTGTCAGCCCCTGAGACCCCAGCACACAAACCCAGTGACCAAGTCCCTGTCCCCCAGAACAAGAAGTTTGCATCAGTGCCCCCTGCGCTCCAGCAAGAGAACTCAACTTTAAAAGACCAAAAATAGGCAAACATCATGAGCAAAAAGCAGAAACAGATGATGAACACAAATTCTTTCTCTGGGGACAGGGAAGATCAAAACACAAATTCAAAAGAGGAAAACATTGTCAATATATCCACATCTGAAACCTTGAAGATGAATATGAACTGTTCTTAAATCCAAAAAGCCTTCTTGAAGAGCTCAAGAAGGATTTTAAAAGTCAAATAAGAGGTAGAGGAAAAACTGGGAAAAGAAATGAGAGGTATGCAAGATAGAATCAATAACTTGGAAAAGGATGGACAAAAAATTGACTGTGAATAATTACTTAAAAATACAGTTGGCCAAATGGAAAAAAAAGTAGAAGATAGAAGTAGAAGATAACAGCTCATTAAAAAGTAAAACTGGTCAAATGGAAAAGGAGGCACAAAAACTCACTGAAGAGAGGAACTCCTTAAAAAATAAAATGGGTCAACTGGAAAAAAAGATACAAAAGCTGATTGAGGAAAACAATTTGTTAAAAATTAGAACTGGGCACATGGAAGCCAATGACTCTATGAGACATCCATAATCAGTCAAACAAAATCAAAGGAATGAAAAAATAGAGCAATAGTTCTCAAAATATAGGCCAAGGACTGTATGTATGTGTGTGTGTGTGTGTGTGTGTGTGTGTGTGTGTGTGTTTGTATTTGTGTGTGGGTAGGATGGGTGGGTGGGGCTGAAGAGTTATAGAAAGGAGCCAGAGTTTCACCGCTCTTTATTTTATCTTTACGTGCATATCAGGTACAGTTACTATCATGAGGGATCTCGGATATTTTTTGATATACCAAAAAGTGTCCTGATACGCAAAGACATTCAAGAAACCTCCTGATATCAATTACATTCCATCCCATTCAACATACTGAAGAAGATGCAGTGATGAGATAGTATATGTTTCTTACCTTTAAGGAACTCACAGTCTAGTGGGAGGGGGAGAGACAAGCTCAGCAATAACTAAAATACAAGTTGGAAAGTGATTCAAGTGCCCAAGATAAGCTCAACATAGAGGCCTGAGAGATTCAAGGAAGAAGTCAATACCAGTGCAATATAAAATTTTTGAGCCCAGTGACTATTTCATTTTTGTGCTTGGTAAAGAGCCTTGGAAAGTAGGCAGAGAGAGGGCACATAGAAGGCACTTATTAGAGGTTTGCTAAATTGAGTTGAATTCTTGCTGGGGCTATCAGGGAATGCATCTGAGCAGGATCTTGAGGAAGAGGTTTTCAGCAGATGGAGAGATGAGCATGGGACAAGTCAGTCCCAGGTGTGGAGAGCAGCCTGAGTGAATGCACGGAGTCAAGTAGACAGGACAAGACCAGGTAATGGCTAGTCACTCAGGGTGACTGAGTCAGATTGTGTGAAGGGGAGAATTTTAAGACTGGAAAAATGGACTGAAACCAGACTGTGAAAGGTCTTGAACCCCTAAATAAGGAATTTATATTTTTTTCTGGTAAACAATGAGGAACCTTTGAACATTTTTGATGAAGGCAGGGACATGGCTCAAGCTGTGTATTAGGAAGATTATTCTGGTAGTGCATCCAGGATGGATTGGAAATGATGAGAGGATAGAATTGGAGAGATCAGTCAAGGGGCTATTACCAGATGAGAAATGATAAAAGTAGTGGTAGGGGTGCAAAGGAATGGGTGGATACAGGAGACATTTCAGGAGTATCACAGCTTGGCCCAACAGTTGATCTGATGTTGGGAATGAAGGAGGGGGAGAAGACAAAGATGAGCAAGCTTTCTAAGTGTGTTCCCACTCCCAGGCAGGCCTTCAAAGGATAGGCTTGTGATTTTGCATGCATGCAGGGAGATAAGACTCCTGATTGGTGGAGAGATTTCTGAGAGAGAAGCAGAGAATGAAGAGACTATGGAGAGAGGAGGCAAGATGGAAACTCTGAATAGTGAACAGGTGGCCCCAAGAGCCATAGGCACGTGAGGAGGAGCTGGCACCCCAGTATGTCATTTGATTCCCAGTGTCTGCCCAGAGTGGACTTTGTGGATGAAATTTTTCTCTTTCTGCTTGAGCTGAGATTTCATCTCTTTCCTGGGTCTCAGAGCCCTTTTATGCTTGTTTTATTTTATTACCTACACTAATTTGAATGGCTCCCCAGATTTCCATCTTACTTGTTTGCTTTAATAAATGACTGCTTGCTATCCGTGATTGTGTAATAAATGTTTGGTGAAAGGGGGAGTGAAGGTTGTTGAGATTAAGCTGTTATCTTCTAGCCTTAAATGAAACTACTTTCCACTACCCTCACCTTCCCTGACTGGGGAAAGTGGTTTTTTTCCTGGAACTAGAAAAATAATTCTTCCCCTAGACTACAAACACCTGATGTGTGGTACATAGAATTCTAGTGCAGTGCCCTTCTAGAAAATAGGGAAACAAAGAAATGGTTGATTGCCCAGTCTTGGCTGCTCTACTGCTTTCCACAAGGGTAAAACTCTATGTTTCCCTGGGGAATGGCTTGGTAGGGCATTGCAGATCTATCAAGAAATCCTTGTTTAGTCAGGCCAAGACCTTTTTCACATGATCCACCTTGTTGCACTACCAGTTTGGGTGACTAGCAGCTTAGAGCTTGGAATCCCTTTTCCTGAAGCCCAGGGAAAATTCTCTGCAACCTTTCCCTTTCCACCCCAGGCCCTTACCCCCACTAAATCCCATAAAAATCCTCAGACCCCTTGTATTCAAAGGAAGTTTGTAAGAGCTGTGAAACAGGTAGAGCCAAAAGGAACCAGAGGCCTGGGGAAAGAGAGCAGTTCTTTGAAGCCTTCAGCAGGAGCTGTCCAACCTGGGGGTCTGTGGCCCAAGTTTTCCTCAGTTCCTAAGTTGCATTGTGGATGGGAAGGATGGGAAGGTGGGCAGAATAAGATGCCTTGACCTCTCTAAGAGGGAGGGATCAAGACTTACCATGGAAAGTGCAGATGATTCCTCCCAAGAGGACAAGGACCAGGAAGGATCGCATGGTCTGGAAAGAAGATACAGTGGCATCAAAAAACCATAGGGCAATATGATTTATTTACTTACATTCTAAATTTTCTTTTTTTTTTCTAATTATGAACTTAACAACCATCAACAAATAAAAACATTTTCCTACACAAAGAGCAAAAATGTATGATGAATCTTGAATCCAAATGTACCTTTTTCACAGTTATTCTTAGAGGGATTATTAAATTTAATAAGGTAGTAACAAAATAGTCCTCTTTCTTATCATTCTTCTTTTTTATATATTTAAAATATTTTATTGATGCTCTTTTTTTGTCTTTCTGCCACTAACTGCTAACTCCTCTGCTGCTGTGACCCACTCCATACCATTGAATCCCAACCCATCTCTTGTAATAAGTAGAGTCAAACAAAACAAATCAACGTCTGAAACCTCATTTTGCACCAGTATTCCACCATCTCTCTGCCAAGAGGTGGGAGGCATGTCATAGAATTTAGAGCTGAAAGAAACCTTAGAAACCTAGAATTAAGCCAAAAGTGGGGAGTAACTTGTCTAATGCCATAAAGCTGCAGAAAGCTAGGATTACAACCCTAGTCCTCCAGAGATAAGGCCCTGTGGACCTAGCCTGAGAGATAGTTAGAAAAGGAGGAGAAATGGTTGCATAGAGCAAAGATTACATAGTGATCACAGGCCCACAGATTTAGAGTTGGGACCTTGGAGCCTATAAAGTCTAACCTGTCCATTTTACAGATGAGGAAACTAAGGCTGAGAGGTTACATGTCTTGTCCAGAGTCATAGCTAGCAAGTGATTAAGGCATGATTTGAACTTGGGTATTTTTTCATTCTAAACCCAGAGTTGTACCCATTGCTCCACTTAGTATCTTGAGGAACTCATTCCTTCTATTTTGTCCCATGCTTCTGAACCCCTGTAGATTATAGCTACTCATCTCTCTCTCTCCCTTCTGATCTTTCCCATTTCCCATTCCCTTGTCTTACCCCTCAGATCCTGGGCCCATCTGCTTCCCCATCTCTTCCTTACCTGTTCTGGGCTGAGTGCTTTGCTGGTCTCCACTCACCCAGGAGATTTATACTTACCCATTGTTTATTTAGATGAGTGTGAGTTCTTTCTGGTGACAGTTGGCTTGGCCCAGCCCAGCCCTGCCTCTTAGAGAGCCCTCCAAGTTTTCTTTTAGACTTCTCAGGGCTCTTCATGATAGTTGCCACTCAAATGGTGACGATAGGGCTTACCTGAAGTTAGCTAAGAAATGTTCTTGGATGTGTAGTGCTACGTATGTACAGACCCTTGCTGTATAGAAGAGAGGGTATAGGGGCAACAAAGAATTGAGACCACCTTTTCTTCCCCTGCCAAGAGAAATTTCTATCCTGGACCCTGACTGATGGTTTCTGGGCATTTTGGAGGTGGTCCCTAGGCCCTGAGGTATAGGTAGGGGATGCATCCTCTTAGAGTTGAAAGAACCCTGGATTTGGACTCAGGACCAATGTGTTTGACCTTGTTTGACCAAATCATTTCCTGTTTGGGGGGGCCTTAGTTTCTCATTTGTATAATGAGTGGGTTGGAGTAGATGATATCTAAGACCTTTTCCTTTTCTAACAGCTTGAATCTATAAGTCTATGGCCCATTGTATGGTGCTGGAGAGCAAGGGAAGTGTGGTGAGATCCTTTGGTTAGGCTCAGGAAATGCCAAGTTACCTGCATTCACCTGCCTCCAACATCTCTATGCAATTTATAGTCCCCAGATCTTTTCTTTTTTCTCCTTATCCTGACTCCCAGCTGGCAAACAATGCCACTCTATTGCCCAAAGTCTTGAATCTTAGTTCAAGGAAATGAAACAAATAAAGCCAAGTCATGATTACTTCCCAAGAAAATTGTTTTTGGCCCTTCTGATAGATCTCTATCAGGCTCCTGGCATGGGGCAGAGTAGCGGGGAGGGTTAAAGGAGAGTGTCTTGGAAAATTCTAATTCAATGAACTTTTTCTCCACTCCCATTCTTCCATCAACGTGATGCAAGGAATGTCACATAAATTTACTGATAGGTCAAATTTATCCTTGTGAAAATATCATGGAGCAGCAATTGTGTTATTTTATAGGCCTTTTTGGTTGGTGTATTGTGTTGGGGGAAGGCTTTGGGGTAAAAAGTCCTCCCAGTCCTCTTCTTGTATAATCATTCTCCCTCTTGTTTCTTTTCCCGAATATTAAGAAAAGCCCCTTGTTCTTTGTTGACTTTTCTATGTCTCTGAACCCTAATGTTATTCTTATCTGCCATACCGCATGAACTGACTTCTGGCATCGTGGTGCAGCTGAAAGAATGGGTTGAGAAGGAAGCAGACCTTGATTCCCCTCTGCATCTTGGATGCTGACTTACTTTGTGACCTTGGGCAAGTCATTTAACCTCTGAAGGCTTTAGTTTGCCCTCTGTAAGAGGAAAGAGTTAATCTTTCAAGACTTTTTGATATCTGGAATTCTGTGCCATATGGGCTTCTCCATCTGTGAATACTTTGTATGTTAATTTGAGATCTCTCAGAGTACTGATGTTTTATGTTCAGTGTTCCAAAGTCCTTACTGTTCTGACATTCTTTGGTCTACATTCCATATTTTTGTAGCATTTTTAGCATTCTACATTCTAGGGTCTTCCAGCTTCTGATTCTGTTCTCTACCTTCTAAGGACCCTTTCAGTACCGATATTCCATGTTCTATGGCTTCAATTGTATCACGTGTCCAAGTGCTTTTAGTTACTGTATTTTTCAACCTCTGATTGTGCAATACCTATCGCCAAAACTGCAAGGTGACTCAGCCAGTTAAATCAAACAACGATTCAATGAGCTCAGTTTGACTCTGGTGCAAAAGTATATAAAGGGACAAGGATCAGACCTCTGATTCCATTAGTATAGGAAGCTTTTGGGTGAGGAAACTCCCTCTACCAATGCAGGATAGTGCCTTCTTGGTAACATAGGCTTAGAGAGTTGACTAGAGCACTGAGAGGTCCAATGACACCCACATATGTATATATCTATATATCTATATGTGTGTGTGTGTGTGTGTGTGTGTGTGTGTATGTGTGTGTGTCCTGGGTCAGTGAACCCTTGGGCTGTCTTGAACCTTCACATCCTTCTTTTCCACTGTTACTTCTAATCCCTCTTATAGTTGTTTAGTTCCCTCTGGTTTGGGGAGGTGACTGGTTGCATAGAGCTGATCACATGCTGAATTTGACAGTCACTTTGATTGATACCCATCCTACCTGTCATAATCCATATCTGTATCTCACAGTTGTTGGGATCCTTTTTCTTTCTTTCACTCTCCTTCTCTTCTCTCTTTCTTAATTTTCTCTCTTTTTTTCTGTTTCTCTCTCTCTCTCACTTTGCCCTTTCTTTATTCTCTGTCTCACTTTCTCTCTCTTTCTCCTTCTCCCCTTTCTCTCCTTTTTTTACTCTCCTCTCTCTCACTCTCTCTGTCTCTGTCTCTCTCCTCTCTTCCCTCCCCTCCTCTCTCTTACTCTTCTCTTTTTTCTCTCACTCTTTCTCTGTGTCTCTCTGTTTCTCCCTTTCTCTGTGTCTCATTTTGTCTCTTTCCTCTCTGTCTCCTACTTTAGAAATTCATGCTCTTGTGATCCCTTGTGTGTTTCCTTTGCTCTTGTAGGATTGCTTACTTTGCCATAGCTTCTGCTTTCCATACACCCTTCCTTCCTCAATCCCCATCAATCTGGCTTCCACCTCACAGAAGCTTCAGAGGCTACTTTTATCAAAACAACTAATGGCAATTTTATGCTAAAATTTAATGACCTTTTAGTCCATATTTTGCTTGACTGCTCTGCAGCATTTGTGACCGGGTAGAAATAGGACTGGACTTGGAGTCAGCAGAGAGGTGGATTCGAATCCCCTCCCCATACCCCCATTGCAACTTCTAAGTTGTATTACCTTGGGCAAGTTATTTAATTTTTTTCTGAGCCTCAGTTTCCTCATCTGTAAAATGGGGCCAGTACTACCTCACAGGAATATGATGAAGTATAAAAGGCTTGCAAATTTTAAAGGGCCCTAGGCATATCAGATCTTCTTCTTCTTCCCTCATTCTGGGTACTTTTTTTTAATTTGACTTCTAAGACATTTTTCTTTCCTAATTCTCATTAGGGTGCTAGCATAGTATGGTAGAAACAGCATTGGCTCTGAAGCAAGCAGACCTGGTTCAAATCCTGCCTCTGATGCTTGTTATGTGTGTAATCTTGGGCAAGTCACTTAGCCTCTTTTAGTTTTCCCATCAATAAAATAAGGCAATTGTACTTCTGATTCTAGGTCTATGATTTGTTCACTGCTTACTTTTCCAGCTCCTAACCTTGGTCATTTCTCAAGGTTCTATCCTTGGCACATCCTCTGCCTTCAACTTTTGTCTCTAGCCCTAACCTCTCTGAAGAGCTCTGGGCCCACACTTTCACGTGTTTGTTAATCACCTCTTCTTGGATGTACCATTTACAGTTACCTGATGCTCAATACATCCAAAGCATTTTGGACTTTTCTTGGATAACATGGTTCTTTCAGTCTCCTAGTTTTACATTTTTTATCATTTGGGAGCATTCTCTAGATTAGGAGTTCTTAAGCTGAGACCCGAGAACTTATTTTTTTAAAATTTGACAACTATTTCAATAGGATTAGTATTATTTATAATTTTAAATATTTTATTTAATGCATTTAAGAACTTTATTCTGAGGAGGGCTTCACCAGACTGGCAAGGGATTCCATGACATATAAATTAAGAACTGCTATAGATTATATTTCTAAATGTCTTTGAACCAGGGACCAGCTGAGGAAGGGGTAGGTGCCAGCCAGAGAGTGGTAGAAGTCGGGAGAGGAATAGACTTTTCATGGGTCATCAGAATGACACATCATGGTCAAATTTTTTCACTTCCAGAACAGGTTAATTATTCAATTGTATGACAGCCTGATGCTCATTATAAATAGAAGAAAACCTTAGACCTCTAATTCAGTTTCTTCATCTATAAAATGATGATAAAAATAGCAACTACTTCCCAGGGTTATTGCAAGGATCAAATGAGATGATGTTCGTAAAATGCTTAGGTTTTTCTGATAGCATTGTGCTCATCACTTCTTATAGGACAATAGAATTCCATTATAACCACAAGCCACAGCTTGTTCAGCCATTCCCCAGTGCACAGGTATCCCCTCAACTTCTTATTCTTTACCCCCAGAAAAGAGCTGCTGTGTATATTTTTGTACATACAGGTCCTTTCCTTTTTGTTTTTGGGTTACAGACCTGGTAGTAGTATTGCTAGGTCAAAGGGTATGCATGGTTTTATAGCCCTTTGGACACAGTTCCAAATTGTTCTACAGAATGGTTTGAATCAATGAATTAATTTCCTTAAGCATTGACTGATTTGATCTTGCTCTCCAATGGATTCTCAAAAGTCTTCTCCCACACCACAATTTGAAAGTGTTGATTCTGCGGCGCTCAACTTTCCTTATATGCCAACTCTCACAGCCATATAGTGCTACTGAAAAAACGATGGCTTTGACTCTACAGATCTTTGTTGGCAAGGTGTCTCTGCTTTTTAGTATGCACTCCATATTTGCCATAGCTTTCCTTTCAAGGCGTGAGCATCTTTTAATTTCGTGGCCACAGTCACTGTCTGCAGTGTTCTTTGAGCCCGAGAACATAAAATCTAACGCTGCTTCCATTTTTTTCTCCTCCTTTTTGCCAGGAAATGATGCGACCAACTGCCATGATTCTAGGGTTTTTTTTTAATGTTAAGCTTTAAGCCAGCTTTTATACTCTTTTTCACCCTCATCAAGAGGCTTCTTAATTCTTTATTTTCTGCCACCAGAGTGGTATTGTTGACATATCTGAGATCGTTGATAGTTTTCCCAGCAACCTTAATGCTGGTTTTTAACTTGTCCAGCCTGGCATTTTGCATAATATACTATGCCTATGAATTAAACAAACAAACAAATAAATAGAGAAGTTAAATAAATAATACAATATATAGCCTTGTTGTACTCCTTCCCCAATCTTAAACAATCAGTTGTTCCATGTTCTTGACCCACATATAGGTTCCTCAGGAGCCAAGTAAGATGATCTGGTACTCCCATCTCTTTGAAGACTTGTCACATTTTGTTGTGATTCACACAGTCAAAGGCTTTAGCAGAGTCAATGAAGAAGTAGATATTTTTTCTGGAGCTCCCTTGCTTTCTCCTTAATCCAGCAAATGTTGGTAATTTGGTCTCTAGTTCCTCTGCCTCTTTGAAAACTAGCCAGTTCTGGTAATTTTCAGTTCATATACTGCTGAAGCCTAACTTGCAGAATCTTAAGCATAACATTGCTAGTATATGTAGTAAGTACTACTGTTTGATAATTTGAACAATCTTTTGTTTTGCCCTTCTTAAGATAAGGATATAGATTGATTTTTTCCAATGCAGTGGCTACCGTTGAGTTTTCCAAATTTGTTGTCATGTTGAGTCCAGCACTTTAACAGCACCATCTTTTAGGATTTTAAAATAGGTCAGCTGGAATTCTGTCACCTTCTCTAGCCTAATTGTTAGTGGTGTTTCCTGAGGCCCACTTGATTTCATTCTCCAGGATGTCTGGCTTTAGGTTGACAACCACAAGATCATGTTATGATATTTCTTGTATATTTCTGAATATTCTTTTTCTTTTAGGTTTCAATATTTTATTCAAGTTGTATTTTTAAGTGATGGTAAGCACAACATTTGGAGGGTAAGGCTTCTAATTCCACACAATATGGAAGATTCTAAAATGTATCCATTAATTGTTGAAAGAAAAATTAGTGTGAGAATACAACAGAAGTCCAATTTTGATTCCAAGCGATGTCACGATGTGAGCATAGTTACACAGACTCTTCCCTGCTTATGGTTCTATGTCCAAGCAACCTCTTTATGTGTAACTCAGCCAAAGTGGATGGAACCACAATGAGATTGGGAATTAAGTACTGCATTATTGACTTAATCACATCAAACTGGCTCCACAACAAAATGGTACAAAGTGAACACCTAAAGGACTCTGCAGACAACTTTTGTCAGAAGTAACTAAGCAAAACTGGAACAATTCATGAGGATTTGATTTTAAAAAAAAAGAGGCCCCTTTTCAGACAATTTTTCACTCCATCAAGGAATGAGCCTCTTTTTACCCACTTTGGATAGATATGTAGCCAAGGTGACTACAATGGACCATGAATTCTCAGGAAGTCAAAATTTCATTCATTTAATCAGTCCACATTTGCTAAGTGCCTACATGTCATTGCCTTCCACTAGCAGCTATCTTTCGATAAAAAAAGGTGGCTCAATGCACCCTTTTAATTGTTAGAGAATTCTGAAAGCTGTTGTGGGAATCATCACATATCCTGGAGTTGAAAGGACCTTTTTTTTCTGAGTTGAGTTTCTTCTGTATCTTTGAAAGGATAACACTTTAAAACTGAATCATCTTTAACCTGGAGATCTAACATGATTGATACATAACAATATTAACATCCCAGACATATAGCATGAAGAGGTACACTAATTTCTGAAGGTAGCTATCCTGTAAAATATTTTGAAATTAAAATTGTAAAATACAATTAATTGCATTTTAAAATTAAAATTGTACAATTTTGTACAACAATTTTGATTATACAATTTCTTTTATGCTTGAAATTCCAGTCCTAGACCAAGCTTGTGGCCACCAGCATCGACATTCTTGCTGTCCAGCTACGCTGATAATGTCAGTTTGATACCTGGTTGTAGAGTCTGGGTGTAACCAAAGCCTATCAGGCTAGAATTGTTCACTTTAGCAGAGAAAGAGGCCTCAGGGTCAATCTGATATTTAGATACTATTCCAAAAGGAGTGTTGCTATTGGTTGACAGCAGTTTCCAACTTCTTGTTCACCTTCTCATAAATAGATCCTCCAAACTCTGTGCCATCATTCACATTGGAGTGCAGCTGGAATTCATCGGTCTTGTAGCCAACAGCAAAGTTGCTCTGGGTCACCTGAGATTTTGAAGTTTCAAAATTCATCTGGAAGTCTGCCAACCAGCCCTCATAGCCAAGTACTGCAGCTCCTTCTATTGCAGGTCCATAAATATCAAAATTCATGTCACAGCCAAGATTGATATGTTCCCACTTATATCCTGACTTAATCTTAGCACTTTTCCCCCTCTGTTAGGTGAGAAGGACCAATCGAAGGTCAACTTCAGTCCACACGCAGGCTGATCTTCAGCAATAATTTCAGTGCCCAATGTATTATCTATGTTCCATTTTTCTATGAATGTCAAGCCATATTCAGACCATTTGTATTTTGTTTCCAAACTGCCTGAAACTTTACTGGTTTCAGTGTTTGCTGAACCTGAACTTGTAAATTGTAGCCCATTCTCAGACTTTGTTTTCAGATCAAGTTTTATTAAGCCAAATCCATAACCCTTAGTAAACACATCACTGGCAGATTTTCCAAGGTCAGTTTAAGTAGGTGGCATAGCCATTTTCTTCCTCTCCCGGTGGACACAGCAGGAGCAACATCAGGTGTCAGACACAGAGGCCATTTCTGAATATTCTTGCCACTTCTTAATCTCTTCTCCTTTTAAGTCCCTACCATTTTTGTCTTTTATCATGCTCATTTCTGCATGAAATGTTCCCTTGATAACTCTGATTTTCTTGAGGAGATCTCTTGTATTTCCCATTCTATTGTTTTCTTCTATTTCTTTGCATTACTCATTTAAGAAATTTTTTTTATTTCTCCTTGCTATTTTTTTGAATTCTGTATTCAATTGGGTATATTTTTCCCTTTCTCCTTTATCTTTCACTTTCCTTCTTCCTTAATTATTTGTAAGGCAGACAACAATTTTGTTTTCTTGCTCTTCTTTTTCTTTGGAATTTTTTGTTGTTGCTGCCTCCTGTACAATATTGTGAACCTTGGCTCATAGTTCTTCAAGCACTCTATCTACTGGATCTAACCCTTAAAATCTATTCATGATCTCCACCTCATATTCATAAGGGATGTTATTTAGGTCATATTCCTATAGTCTGATAATTTTCCCTACTTTCTTTAATTTAACTCTAAATTCTGCAATATGACACTCATGATCTGAGGCACAGTTGGCTCCAGGTCTTGTTTTAACTGACTGCGTAGAGTTCTTCTACTTTTGTCTCATTATCTCTCTGTCTTTCTCTTCATCTCTGTCTCTGTCTTTCTCTCACATAGATACACAATGGTCATTCCTCAATAGATAAGTGGTCAAAATATCTGAACAAACATTTGTCAAAATAAAAACTGCAAAGTATTAATAATCACATGAAAGAATGTTCCAATTCACTAAGAACAAGAGAAATTCGGGTCAAAATAATCTTGAGATTTGACCATATAAAGCTCCTAAAATGTCCATACCCTTTGACCCAGGTATTCCATTCCTGGGAATATACTAAGAGTTATAAGTCTCCTAAAAGAATATGATAAGTCAAAAAGCCCAAACACCATAATGCAAGATGCAATATTTTTTTAAACAACTGCACAGAACTTTTGAACACAGAAAACAAAGTGCTGAGCAGAGGAATCCCTACATCATCAAGGAATCCATTAATAAGAAACAAGTTCCCATATACATCAAAATATTTATAACAGCACTTTTTATGATAGCAAAGAATTGAAGCAAATTAGATGCCCATCGATTGGGGAGTGGCTAAACAAATTGTGGTAGATGAATATAATAGAATATTACTGTGTTGTAAGAAATAATGAATGTGATAAATACAGAGAAACTTGGAAAGATGGATATTAATTCATGTAGTGTGCAGTAGAGCCAAGAAGATAATATACATAATGTCTATAACAATATAAATGGAAAGAACTACACACACTGAAATAAAAATGAATGTTACAAAATTGTAAAGTACAAGATTGAAAGAAGAGGTATGAAAGAATGCTTCCAATCTACCCCTTCTCACAAGTGAGAAGTCCAAAAGTATTGCACATTATAAACATTTTTGACTGTCCCAAATATTGATAAGTTGTCCTGATCTTTTCCTCTTTTTTCTTTTAAAAAATGTAATATGTTATATGGAATGACTCTCTG
Organism: Notamacropus eugenii; assembly: GCF_028372415.1. Lineage (NCBI taxonomy): Eukaryota > Metazoa > Chordata > Mammalia > Diprotodontia > Macropodidae > Notamacropus > Notamacropus eugenii. Next base: position 56,076,263 of record NC_092872.1, on the reverse strand, counting down.
GGAGATGGATATGGGGCAAAATAATGATGATGTAAAAAAATCAATAAAAAACTTTCTTGAAAAAATATAAGGGTTTGGACTATTTCGCTTTTGGGGTGCCTTCTAGCTTGATCCTTTTTATCTAATTTTCCTATTCAGGGCTTGGGGTAGGGACATTGTTGTTCAACATTTAATTTCTCCATAAGGACTGAGTGAGAAAGTCACAGACTGATCTTTTCGTAGATTTTCAGGGACAAGACTCCCTTTTAATGATGAATTGTTGATTTGTCAATGTAAGCACTTTTATTAGGATCAGAATGAGATCAGAAGCAATAAGTAAGTTAATTTATAGTCTCAGGAAATTCTGCCTCCCCCAGGAGGTGTCAGTGCTAAGGTCCAACTCTCTTTGTGGTTACCATTAAAATCACCAGGTATTGGCTTTTGTTTTCAGTGATAGCATAATACATGTTCTGATTCCCTGGAAACAAATTCATTATTTACATACAGTATGGATAGGCTATTTAGCATTTTCACAACATTCCAAATATTCCAAGACCTTATGAATTGCACTGTTTTCATGTTTTTAAAGGGGCACTGCCTACTCACAGTATCAGTCAAACTCCTTAAATTTATTATGCAATTACTATTTTTCCATCTGGTATGAAGGGAGGCACAGGACTCACATATCTTTGGTAATCTATATAGACAAGGTCATGTCCAGGTATATAAATTTTGTTATATCCATGTAGGTTCTTTGTCATAATTTATCTGCAGTTTTAATGTCTGAACCTAATTCTTCCATTTTCACATTTAAATGGCTGCTGAATATCTTCATTTCTGATTTCCATTTATTCATTGGCTTTGAATTCTATAGTTTGGGCTCTGTTCTTGGGATGCCAGGCTATAACAGAGAAACCACTTCCTGGCTGTCTTCATGCAATGCTCCCTTCCCCTTTTTTCCCAGCTCACTTGTATGTATTATCTTCTCAATTCTCAATTACTCATCCATCCATCCATCCATCCATCCATCCATCCATCCATCCATCCATCTGCTTCAATATCCTGATATTTTAGCTTATTTATTGTCACGGTGCTACTGGAGAATCACTAATTTGAGATAATGATTAGTTGATGCTTATTGTACTGTAATTTTATTTGACATTTTTTCCACTCAAGATCTCCTGCGTTATTGACTAAAACCAAATTAACTTTTGATGTAATAATGTGTACACATTTCAATCACTGACAAGAAGGAATACTATGTTCTCTCAGATAAATGTTTGATTAATCATCGCACTTAGATCAAAGAGGATCCAACCTCTTAATATTACATGTGCATCATACTCTAAGTATCATTCCCAAGTATTAACTATGTAGTTTTATAACACAATCATAATGCTTGAAAATCATTAAAATAACCTTAATATAAAACATTCTTATGAATAGTTAAAATATAAAAAAGAACTTTTTGCCATCAATCAAATAGCATTAGTCCAGTTAAGGTCATCTGATTCTTGACATGGAAAAAACCTTTGTCTCTCAATTTTGGAATTCCCTTCTGGATACATGGACAGAGCATGTCACAGCTTCAAAGGACTATTGTTATTGCTCATCGATTCCTATCTACAATCTAGATCGACTATATTGTGGGTGATAATTGTCTCTAATTAGTCAATCAAATCATTTGTAGATTTGAAGTCAATACTAGATTGTTTCATGATTCCAGCTTCCTTGTCCAGATTCACCCTAAGATATCCGCATCTCCGAAATTAAGTTGAAAATCGTTAGAAATCTCTCCAGTTTCCTGGATAAGAAGCCGACAGGTCTCTCAGAGGCAATAATAATATCTCATTTATGTCTTATCTTTATCTTTATATCTTTATCTTATATTTTTAAGCTTTTAAGGTTTGCAAAGCAGTTTACATTCACTATATCATTTGATTCTCAAAACAGCTGTGTCTCAGTGGAGCGGGATAGTAGAGTGAGAAGTTCATAGCCAAACAACATATAGAGGAGACCATATTAGATCAAAACCGATGATTTAAATTACATAAAATTAAAAAGCTTTTCTACAAATAAAGTGTTTGCATCAGACATCACTGACAAAGCATGGTATCCAAAAAATATAGGGAATTTTCACAAATACATGATATTAAGAGCCATTCCTAATAAATATATATAGACAAAGGATATGAACAGTTTTCATTAGAATAGGAAGGTTGTTGAAGAAAATTGACATAGTATATATTATACTAACACTATGTATTTTAGGTTCAAATCCATCAGAAACAATTTAATTTACTTTAATATTCTAAATCCACTTCATTTTAAGCTTAGAATTAGAAATGTCCAAACTGGCATAGTTTTTTTCCCCCTCCTCTCCTTCCCCTTCTGCCTCCAATGTCCTCTGACATGCATCTACCCCAACACGTTTGAGATAACATTTAGAGGAATCTTGAACATGGAAAAGGTTGTAATATGTTTAAAAAGACTGTTTGGGGTCAGCCTTATAGAACAATGGTCAATAAATCTATTTAAATTACTGGATTTCTTCCTTGATCATTTCTTTCAAGGATAGAAAGGTCTTCCTTCCTGTAATCAATAACTTGAAAATTCTTGAAATCCTTGAAAAGAGATCACTGTTCTTAGCTGGGTCATAGTGCCAATCACTGAGGGATAGTGGAAGGCAATGCTCTTAAGTAGCTAAGTTTGCTTTCGAGAGAATCCATTTTCTCAAGGAAGTCCTTAACTTTTTGTTGTAGCCACTTTCCTAAAGAAAGTCTGGAAATGACTTTTATCCTATTTTATTCTAGATAAAATTGTTTTATCAGTTGAACTAAAAAGGATGTTGTTTATAGGCTTCCATAGTTCCTATTTTGTTCTATTAGAACAATTATTTGAAGTTTAATTTGTATTAATTCCAGGATCTTAATTTTTATTTGCTAATCAGTAGCAAAATTAGCACCTAGCTGATTCAAACTATGGAGTTTTTTCTGTTTTTAGACAATGCAGAAAATATTCAAAATCATACAACAAGAACTATTTCAGTTGCCATAACAGATGAATATTTTTACAACGAAAGAACAAGGTAGAAGGCATTGTCTCTAACTGGGCTACAGAATCCAATTCAGTGGGCACATACGAAAATAAGTATTCAAATATTTGAATCTTCAGCCCCTTATTCTTTATCAGTAGCCAAAGGCTCTGCAGATTAACAGTGTTTTCTGGGATTAAGGTGATCTAGTTTAAAGGCAATTGGAACTTTATTTGACCAGTCAGTTGGTGAATTGATAGTCTGTTTCTTTTGGCCATAGTTATTACAGAATAGATATTTAAAAACCATATATTTATCTGGAGTGTGTACTCACTATACCAATTAATATGAATTACCACCAATTCCTCCTCAAATGCATTATGCTAAACCTGGAGAAAGGAAAGGAAGAATTATCTTTGGCACAGGTAAGCTGATCTAAAGCTGCAAAAGAAGTAAGAAAAAGCCATAATTGTTCTACCCAAGGTGTAAAAAGTACTATAGATCTTGGTTACAGATTCAGCTTAGATTTAGATGAATTTCTAACTTGCTTGGATAGTCCCAGGATGACTTTGGATTATACTTTAAAAAATATTACTTTTTCCCAATTGAATGTAAAAACAAATTTTAACATTAGTTTAAAAAAATTTTGAGTTCCAAGTTCACTTGCTCCCTTTCCCCTTGCCCTCCCTCCTCCCTGAGATGGTAAGCAATTTGATATGGATTATACATGTGTAATCATGCAAAACATATTTCAGATTGTACTTCTTAAAAATCTCGCTGGAATTGGATTCCCACAGTTTGCAGAAACAAAGATGTCAAAGTTTGTTCAGGGCCTCAATTCTCCTGATTTGAGCTTTATTATACTCCTGAAATAGGCTCTTCATCACTGGAGTTTGCATCTACTCAAGGAAGAGTGTTCACAGTACTTCACAAAATGGAACACTTCACATCAGTGAAAACCTTCTGTAGGTAATTGCTAGGGGACGAAATCATCGCCAGTCACCAACACCGATTGACACATTTAATAGTACCAAAGATGAGGTTATTTGAATAGATTAGAGCATTAAGGTTTGGATTTTTAAGGAAAAAAATCACCAAATTCATCATTTAAATGTAGTATAAATAATTTTTCATATTTAAATAACATAATTATTTCTAGTCCTTGGAAATTTTACTGTTTTTCAATAATGATTTCTGATAGCATTTCCAATTTCCCAAAGATTACTATAATCCTACCAAATTCAAATGAACTCTTTCAAAATAAGAGTATACACATTTGAATACTTAAGTAGTCATTAACCAAACGAGTAAGTCTTTCAAAGTACTAGCTATAATTTATTTTATTTATTTTTAGATATTGACATTCATTTCCACAAAATTTTGAGTTCCAATTTTTCTCCCCATCTCTCCCCTCCCTCCTCTCCATAATACATTGCATTCTGATTACCCCTTTCCTCAATGTACCCTCCCTTCTATCACACCCCACCCTTCCCTTATCCCCATCTTCTCTCTTTTCTAGTGGGGCAAGATAAATTTCTATACCCCATTGTCTATGTTTCTTTTTTCCCTGTTATTTGCAATAAAAATTCTCAACATTTGTTTCTAATACTTTGAATTTCAACTTCTCTCCCTCCCTCTCTCCCTCCCTACCCATCCCCACTGAGAAGGCAAGAGATTCAATACAGACTAAATATGTGTCATTTTGCAAAAGATTTCCATAATAATCATGTTGTGTAATACTAACTATATTTCCCTCTATCCTACCCTGTCCCACCCCCTTTTTTATTCTCTCATTTGACCTTGTCCCTTCCTAAAAGTGTTTACTTCTAGTTGCTCCCTTCTTCCATTTGATCTCCCTTCTATCATCCCCCTCACCCCACTTGTCCCCTCCTCTCCTAATTTCCTGTAGTGTAAGATAGATTTTCATACCAAATTTAGAGAGCATGTTATTCTCTCCTTAAGCCATATGTGAAGAAAAGAAGCTTCACTTTTCCCCTCTCATCTTCTCCCTTTTCTCCTCTATTGAGCACGATTCTTCTTATCTCTTTTATAAGTTATGGCCTGCCCTTTTCAATTTCTCCCTTTCTCCTCCCAGTATTTTCCTCCCTCACCCCTTAATTTTTATTTTATTATTTTTTTAATGGATATCATCTCTTCTGATTCAACTCAATCTGTACTCTCTGTCTATATGTGTGTGTGTGTGTGTGTGTGTGTGTGTGTGTGTGTGTGTGTATAATTCCTCCACCTACCCAAATACAGAGAAAAATCTCAAGAGTTGCAAATATTATCTTTCCACATAGGAATGTAAACAGTTCAGCTTTAGAAAGTCTTTTATGATTTCTCTTTCCTGGTTACCTTTACATGCTTCTCTTGATTCTTGTGTTTGAAAGTCAAATTTTCTATTCAGTTCTGGTCTTTTCATCAAGAATGCTTGAAAGTCCTCTATATCATTGAATGACTGTTTATTCCCTTGAAGTATTATACTCAGTTTTGCTGGGTAGGTGATTCTTGGCTTTAATCCCGGTTCCTTTGACTTCTGGAATATCCTCTTCCAAGCCCTTCAATTCTTTGATGTAGAAGCTGCTAGATCCTGTGTTATCCTGGTTGTATTTCCACAGTGCTCGAGTTGTTTCTTTCTAGCTGTTTGTGGTATTTTCTCCTTGACCTTGGAACTCTGAAATTTGACCACAATATTCCTAGGAGTTTCTCTTTTTGGGTCTCTTTCAGGAGGTGATCAGTGGATCCTTTCAATATTTATTTTGCCCTCTGGTTCTAGAATATCAGGGTGATTTTCCTTGATAATTGCATGAAAGATAATGTTTAGGCTCTTTTTTTGATCATGGCTTTCAGGTAGTCCCATAATTTTTAAATTGTCTCTCCTGGATCTATTTTCCAGATCAATTGTTTTTCCAATGAGATGTTTTACATTATTTTCTATTTTTTCAAACTTTTGGTTTTGTTTTCTAACTGCTTGGTTTATCTCATAGTCATTAGCTTCTCTAAACTCGATTCTCTTTTTTAAAGAACTATTTTGTTCAGTGAACTTTAGAACCTCCTTTTCCATTTGGCTAATTCTGCTTTCTAAAGCCTTCTTCTCCTCATTGACTTTTTGGATCTCTTTTTCCAATTGAGTTAGCCTCTTTTTAAAGGTGTTATTTTCCTCAGCATTTTTTTGGTTCTCCTTTAGCAGGCTGCTGACTTGATTTTCAAGTTCTTTTTTTGGCCTGAGTCCATTTCATATTCATTTTGGGGGTACTGGAAGCAGAGGCCTTGACTTCCTCTGCCAGTATACCTTGTTCTTCCTCATCTGAAAGGATGGAAGAAGACACCTGTTCACCAAGAAAGTAACCTTCTATGTTCTTTTTTTTTTTTTCCCAACCAGTTGCTTGACTTCTAAATCCTTTGTCAAGAGGAGGGTCCTAGTGGTTCTCCTCTCCCCAGTACAAGGGTGAGATTCAAATCAGCTGCTCAATTCCCCCAGGGGCTTTGGGTGGGTGCGGGGTCACCACTGAGGGCTGAGGTTCAGATCAGCTGCTTAATTCCACCAGAGACTTTAAGCTGAGCTGCTTGGACAACGGACCCAGGCTGCTTCCTCGGCCACCACAGCTGCTCTCCTCCTGTTCCTGCTGCCACCTCTGCTGCCACTTGGTACCAGAGCTATGGGAACCGTGTTCCCTTCTTGCCACACTGACCTTTGAAGCATTCTTTGTCGCTTGTGGGTTGAGGGATCTGGGACCCTCCCTGCTAGGAATTCTGCCACGGAGGTCTGTTCAGATCCTGTTCCTTCCAGTGCCACTTGGCCAGGGCTGGGCTCTGCTTTGCTCAGTGTCTCATAAGATAGACCTTTCCTGTCAGCTTTCCAGGTTACCCTTGGCTGGAAACCTCTTTCACTCTGTTGTTCTGTGGCTTCTGCTGCTCTAGACTTTGTTGAGAGTCATTTTTTACAGTTTTTGTGGGTTGTGGGGGAGATGCTAGAGTATATGCATCTTTCTACTTGGCATCTTGGTTCTGCCCAGTAGCTATAATTTATAAAATCATTTGTAGCATTTGCATCAGAAGATCTAGCCACCTAATATAACAAATTAATCATACTCTGCCACTCCCAAATCCAGCAGTACTTTTATGGAATATTTTCCAGAGTTAAAATGTAAGAAATGCAATATAAAATATAATATAATAAGTGTAACATAAAATATGATGTAAGAAACTTATAAATATGGCAGTAACATAAAAACAAACTCATGGATTTAAAACATAAACACAAAGCTTATTTCCAGTCCAACAGTATGTTTCAATCAGCAACCACAGACAAACCATTCCATTTCGCAATTTTGGCATTCTGTACAGGTTGCATTGAAAAATCAGTGTAGAATATTCATTACTTTTGCTCTCACAGTTATAGGAGTTACTATTCAAAGCACATATCTACCATGCCATAAATAATAATTACTCACAATTAACTTATCAAACCCAATGTAAATCCAGGATTTACAGTACCTTACAGGGATTATAGGTCCCTATTGACCTCTAATGTTTTCTTTCTGATATAAGAAATTCCTCTATACCCCACTTCCATTCAAACTCTTAACAGATGATTTGACTTTTATAAAAGAACATTTACTTCAAAAGTAACATAAAAACAAATATTCAAACATATGGCCCAGTATGTGGAGTATAATCTACCTCCTTGCCCCATTTGATACTCTGGGGAGAAGGATGTTATTTCTACACCTTAGCTCAGTACCTATCTAGCACAATTCCAGGTTCCAAGCCAAAAGTCCCCCTTGGTCTTGAGTCCCAAGAACTCTGGCTCCTGGCTGTACATTGAGGTAGGAATTCAGCCTCCAATGTCACTATGGCCCAAACTTCTGGGATCCTACCACCAGCACATGGAACCAAAAAGGACAAAAGAGAGACACCAAAACACAACCTTCAACCCAATTTCTCAAGACCACAAAGTAGAAGGAAGGAGGAGGGGAAAGATAACCCTTCTTTTACCCAGTCAGTTCATAGGGTTTCCATTGTGGGTGAATCTCTTCCTTTCTGGACTCTGAGCAGGTAAGAGTGCACAGGAAAGAGGAAGAAAGAGAGTGAGACTGTCCCAATCTGTTGATTTTAAAGATGCCACCAGTTCCAGCTATTGAAGGAGCAAATTGAAGGAGGCTGTTCCCACCCATATGGGAGGGGAAAGCATAGTGTCTTCTCCAAGAAGCTGGTCTCTGTACCTAATACACTGTTGCAATAGGATCATAAATTTTGCCCTAAAAGAGAATTTAGAAGGCCACCTAGTCTCCCTTTTATATTTTATAGATAAGGAAATGAGGCCTAGAGAGTGACTTCCTCAAGTCACGTGGATGCTAAGTGGAAGAATCAGAATTTGAACTCATATTCTCTGGCTACAAATCCATACACTTTCTACTACATCATTCACCATCCACCTGACATGAAAGCAGGGACAGGGCAGAACTTTGTATACATTTTCAAAATGTGGTCACTTGGCAGTTTGGCTTAATTTAAAAAAAAGTTTATTTTTGTTACAAGGATGGGGTCAATATGTGGGGACAGATGGTTTTATTTTGTTTTCCTAGAAATGACTGTGATATAGAGAAATAAGCATCATTAGAATGTTTTTTTCCACAGAAAGCTATGACAAGGGAGATAAAGCAAAGGACAAGAATCTTCTAGCCTGCTAGTCTACTCCAACAAGAAGAGATAGCTCTTGAACTTGCTTCTGGAGGGCCCCAAGCTTCTCCCAATCATTTCTCCCAATGCCGGAAGCTCTGTTACTTGGGGGTCTGAAACTTTTGAAAATGCAAATATCTTATGGGGAGGAGTCTGTCTTAAAACATTACCAGAGGGGCAGCTAGGTGGCTCAGTGGATAGGACACAGGTTCTGGAATCAGGAAGACCTGAATTCAAATGTGACCTCAGACACTTATTAGGTGTGTGACCCTGGGCAAGTCACTTAACTCCTACTGTCTCAAAAAAGACACCCAAAACAAAAAAACCAATATAATCAGCTAATCCCCCATGGAGGTCTAACCTATCATATCGTCTGACCTATCATATCCTTCCAACTGTGATAGAAGAAGCTGAAAATTCAAAAGAAAAGAGATGATGACATGATTGATAGAGCAAGGTCTAGAAAAAGAGAGGAATTGGAATGAAGGGTTTGTGGGGAGGGGCTAGCCTGGTTCAGAAGAATGGCTACCTCTCCCTCTAAGATCTGAGAGAAGAAGGAGAGAAAGAGTAAAGATATGAAGAAGTTTTGATGATGATGATGAGGAGGAGGAGGAGGAAGAGATAGAGGGATAGATTTTAAGGAAACTCCTAGAAGAGGAAGTATGATGTAATGAAAAGACTGTTGAATTTGGAAACAGGAATTCTCCTTTCAAATCCCAGCTCTGTCACTAGCTATTTGAATTGGGGCACGTCACTTCCCTGAGATTGTTCCTCCATATAATAAGGAGTTAGACTAGAAGATGTTTCAGTTACCTTATGGCAGTGATGCTGTATGATGTTAAAATGGCTTGAATCTCTTCAGGGAAGTGAGGTCATTTGCTACAAATAGCCACTTCCGTTAGTGAGAGAGCCCATTTCTCCCAACTCTAGGGCCCCCCTATATTGGAGTGGTACCAGACTGTACTACCCACCACCACTCCTGGCAGCAGTACAAGGAGGGTCAGATGCTCTGCAGAAGCTTTATTGATAGATTCTGTTTCTGAGTGACATTTTTCCAAAGTCCAAAGATCACACTCTCACCCAATAGATCTTGAAAGGTCCTAGGCTCTGTCCTTTTCATTATTCGTTCAGCAAGTATTTATTAAGCGTTCATCATGTGGCAAGTACTGTGCTAATGGATGTGAATACAAAGAAAAGCCGGAAAACCAGTCTGCTTTCAGGGAGCATACATCATCATGAAGTGGTGATTAACTTGAGAGAGACTACATCTTACCCAAATTGTTCTTTGCAGCATTTATTAACTGATTCTTTTAGAGGAGAAATTCCAGTTAAAGTTCAGGGATGTGATGCACTTCAGCCCTTGTTGTCCACTGATAGAGCTGAGTAACCTTCCAGTCTTTGGAGGAGAGGCTTTGGCTCCCTGGCCAGCTGGCTTGCCAAAATCAAAGTGCCGTCCCAGATCGGTACTGAAGGCAAGCTCCTTCAGGCAGGGTCCTCGGTTTACTGATAGCTGAGTTATGTGTTCCCCTTTCACCAGATGAACAGTCACATGTTTGTCCCAAGGGATACCGTATTTCTTACTCCATTTGTAACCGCACTTCAGCTGGATGCTGGAAGAGAGGGCAGGTCATAGAACTTTTTCTGGATCATAAACATATCACCCCTTCCCCCGACTTTGGACCAGATGGCCCCTTTCCAGGGTAGAGAGGTTCCATTGCTCTCTCGGATAGCTTTAGGGGAACAGACAGTGCCTTCATATTGCAAACCTACTCATGTTTTGATGATGCTTTTCTGTCCCATGAAAACTCAGATCCCAGTGATCTCTGTCTTTTCTTTCCCTTTAATGCTGAAATAGGAATCCCCATGTTGGCCATGTAGTGCTTGTTGTGAGGGGTTCCCTGGAGTTAGAAGACCTGAGTTTTATATCTTGGCAAGCCAGAGATTAAGTATTTCTTTGGGCTTCATTTATCTCTGAGAAGCGTGTTCCTTCTTAAGGGACCTTTCCCTCTGATCCCAGGCTTTTTTCTTTCACTATTCTCCAGTGTTACTCAGGTTCCCTGAAGGACTTTTCTGTTTCTTCTGCTAATACTACAAATTAGACAGATGATTCTGACATTTGCCCCCTCTCTCCACACACTGCAGACCAGTCAAATGCATTTTCTAGTATTTACAAGGGAAACAAGAATAAAAACAAATTCATAAAGAATACATCAGAAAAAAGTACTTAGAAGCACTTAGTACTTTTTAAAAGTACTAAGATCTACCCCACCACAGATTGATATGAAAAATGAGGGGGTTGATTTAGGTGCTTTCTAATGTCCCTTTGAGCTTTAAAGCTCTAATTCTTTGAAGGTACTGTGTTTCCATGAATCTCATTTTCCTTCTCTGTAAAATGGGGAGATGAGACTAGATCAGGGATGTGTTGGTCAATGTTTAATAACCAGTAATGTGGTATACAAGTGTATACAAGGCACACTTTTAAAATGAATTTTCATAATTAACATTTTTCTTCATCACTTTATTCAGTCCAGACAATAAAGTCATAAATTAAGCCCCAATTTGTCACTTTTGCTGATTTCAGAAGTGTAAATGCTCACACTGAAAGTTTAGCAATTGTCCAGCACACCCTTGGACCAGATGATCTTGGGCATCTCTTCTTAATCTGTCATTCTACCTTCTATGTTCTAAGATGCCTTTCAGTTACCACATGCTGTATGCTAAGGTTTCTTCTAGCTCTGAAATTCTCTGTGAATTCTACTTGGTGTGGCTTGTAGTTAAAAAACTGTTTGCTCCTCATCACAAATGTACAAAAGATTTGAGGGTCCTACTCTCTTCTTTGTGAAGGTGGGAAAGTGTGGGTGCAGAGCATTGTCATAATCAGCTGATACAATGTTTTATTGAAATGCTTCTTTTTTCACTTCCTTCTTTTTTTTTTTTGGAGGCAATCAGGGTTAAGTAACTTGCCCAGGGTCACAACTTTTTTTTATTGTTTATAATAAGAGGTAACCAAGTAAATTTATACTTTAAAATACAGTAGATGTAAAAATAAAAGATATCGATAAAATATTTTTAAAGCTGCTGAGGAACTTCATTTCAAAAAATATGACAACAAAATAAACCCCAAACAAAAGCTGTTCTTGTATAAGGTGCAGTGGATAGAGTGCCAGGTCTAGAGTCAGGAAGACTCCTCTTCCTGAGTTTAAATACAACTTTGGCCACTTACTTGACCTGGGGCAAGTCACTGAACCTCATGTGCCTCAGTTTCCTTATCTGTAAAATGATCTAGAGAAGGAAATGGCAAACCACTCTATGTCTTTGCCAAGAAAACCTCAAATGAGTCACAAAGAGTTGGACACAACTCAAACGACACAAGAACAGAATTGTTTTTTATGTTTGTTTTCCTTGATTGATCTTCAGGGCATCTAGACATTCTATTATAGAGGGAGCAGGATGGGATAGGAGAGGAATTTAAGGGTTAGGAGAGAAAGTATAGGGATACTTTAAACTGGGATGTTGTAGATTTCTCTTTTATATGCTTCTGATAGTATTTTTTCCCAGTGTAGTCTATCTGAATTTTTATATTTTTCCTTTTTAAAGACTAGGAAATACACTTGGATGTTCTGGCCTGTGTGGAGAAAAGGGGCAGAAGGGAAAGGGAGAGTAGATGCCAGAACTGACTATCCAGCTGTGGTGGCATTAGTAGAAGAAAGGGAAATGGTAATTAAGGAGGTAATAAATGGCAATTAAATTGGTGGAAAGATAAGGAATAGAGAAAGAAAGTCCTTGTGCTAGAGGGCAAATGTCCCTTGGAATGGTTCTAAGGCAAGGAACTGCTTTCCAGTTGAGCAGACTCAATTTGGTGAGACCTAAGGCCCAGGACTGGATCTTTTAGAGAAAAAAGATAGGTACAGGGTCAATAGACCCAATTAATGGAGGCCTTGGAGGTTGGCATTGTGATGTATGAAGTAGCTAGTTGAGAAGAACTGGCCGTTGATGAATTGTTTTATCTTGATTTTGAATCAATAACTCAACCTGGGAGTCTCTTATCAACATTGTCCTGGGCAGGGAGTGATCAGATAATCTCTGTCCATCGATTTCCATTCTCACAAGCTTCCAAAGCAGGAAGTTCTTCCTGCTGATTGCCCTCAGTTCTTGACAAATGTTGACATTTCTGTAATAGAATTACTGGAAATAATGAAACCCCCACCTCACCTTGCCTTCAACCTTCTCTTTCCCAAGAAACACATTTATCAGTCTTTTTTTCCTCTACTCATTGGTATTGTTCTCCATCCTGTCCATCCCAAAACCAGGTGAGAGCTGACAACACATTGGAAGCTAAACACCCCATTTATTTAGCCTGAAGGGAGTTTAGAAGATTCATGCAAATGATTCTCTGAAAATGTGGGAAGGTACATCAGCTCTGAGTGTCTGATTGTGCCACCCAGCTTGGGAGTCATGAAGTACGTCCTTGTGCCTATCAGTATATCCAAGTGACCATTGTAGGTGGGGCTAATAACAATCCCCAGGGCTCAGTTAAACCCTATATCCTAGGCTGCGGGAACTAGATGGTACAGTGGATAGAGTTCCAGGCCTGGAGTCAGGAACATTAATTTTCCTGAGATGAAATGTGACCTCAGACACATGCTAGCTGTGTGATCCTAGGCAAGACACTTAATCCTGTTTGCCTCAGTTTCCTCATTTGTAAAAGGATCTGGAGGAGGAAATGGCAAATCACTCCAGTATCTTTGCCAAGAGAGCCCCAAATGGGGTCATGAAGAGTTGAACATGACTGAAAAATAGCTGATTGATTCTAGGCCAATCTTGCACTCTATCCACTGTACTACCTAGTTGCCCTTCTGGTTCCCTTGTAGTCCCATAAATCAAATTTGTTCCCCTTTCACTAATGATGGCCCTTCAAGTGCTTGAAAACAGTGATTCTGTCTCACACATTTTACACGTGAAACATCCTTGATGCTTTTAACCAGTTATATAATCCTGAGCACTCTCACTCTCCTTCCATTTCTCCCTCCCAGAGTAGCAAAAAGTATCTTTTGAGGAGTCCAGAGTCTGAGACTGAAGGAAGGATCACAGTTGCAGTGTATCTGCTGCCAGATCTAGAGTTCTGTGGTGGGATTCAGACCTGAGTATCATGCTGGGAGTCTAAGCAGGCAGCAGTGTCCAAGGTAGAGATGGTACAGGACTTACCCCGATATCCACTGGCTGAAGCTTCAAGGAAGGCAAGGGTCAGGAGAAGCAGCAGCATCTAGAGAGAAGAGTTGGCTCTAGGAAATTGTGTGTATGTGTACATGCATGTGTGTGTGTATGCGTGTATGCGTGTGTGCTTATGTGTGTTTTGGGTGGGATAGTATTGTCAAAGGAAGAACAATCAACCCTGAGCCCTTGGAGAAAGTTATAGTTACTACATTCCTCACCCCCCTCCCTTGTAACAAAGAACCTCAGTGAATTCTAAAGAACCCTGGGAAGGTAAAACACAGAAGAAGTGTCCTTGTTGGGGAGAGCCAGCCAGTGTTCTTGATCTTGCTGAAGCCACCTCCCTCTTCCTCATCTTCTGAGATTGGAGCCCAGAGGTGCCATAGTTGCCACTGCCTTTCGCTTTGGCCTCAGGACTGGGATGGGCCCGTCAGTCTTGCCTTGTCTCATTTACCTGCTCAGGTGATGTCCGGGTTGTGGAATCCTTTATGTGCCTGCTCCTCCCTCAGGATGGCATTTTATACCTTTCTAGAGTTGACTCAGGTGCTACCTCAGGCTTCTACTCCAACTCACGCTAACCTGCCTCTTGTCCAATGTCTCTTTGAGGTCTATCCTGATCCTAATGCCCAGGACAATGTTGGCCATCTGGAAGTGATTGTCTAGACTCTTCCCTCCTCAGTCATCCTGGAGTATTTGTTGTTCTTCCTTAGACACACAGGGTTGACACAGGGTGAGCTGACTCTTCTGTCCTGGCATTGTCCCCTAGACCTGTTCTACATGACTCCCCTACTTCTCATTGGGTCATAGAGGACAGCTGGCTTTAAAAGAAGAAGCCTGCAGCATAAGGTCTGACCACTGATGGCCTGGGGACAGTGAGGAGGCCTGTAAGCCTTCTCCAAAGCAGCTCAGGTGGGGCCCCAGCAAGTCAGGTTCCTGGGAAGCATGTCCTGGGAAGTTGATAGCCATGTGGTTCCTTCTGCCACAACCAATGTCACCCCCATATCCCTAAGGCTATTTCCTCACTATCCTCCAGGGGTGAAGTTCATCATGATCTTACCCAGAGCAAGCAGGAGCAAAACTTTATCGAATAGCTGGGGAGTTACTCCCCTTCCCCTTGTCTATTAATTAGCTCAGTTCCAGTCTTAGTAATAATCATGGTATTTTTGGGGATGGAGACATCTTTTTTGTGCTGGGTAGAAAGAAAGCAAAGCTCACTTTTGGTGAAGAGTCCTCTCTTCTTCCCTATGTTCACCAATAATTATATATCTTTTGAAAGCATTCAGAAAGGACAAATTAGATCTTGTCCATTGTAGTTCAATTAACTATCTTAGGTTATAAATAATCCCTAATGTAGGAGCTAAGTGTTTTCTTTTTGCTTACTTTAGTATGTTATTTTAGAATTCATTTATTTCTTTTTTTTTCTTGAAATAAATCCTAGAAAAGCAGCTTTTTTGGTTTCAGACGTATGAGACACATAGGCAAGGAGGACAAGATGGAGAGGTGTTAGGATTGGGCATTTATGTCTTAGTATAACCTCATAAGAAAACAGAAATAATGTTGAAAGCATTTTTAAGTGCCTCCTGGTAGTGTAGAACTGTGCCATGTGCCATGGAGATGAAACATTCAGGTGAACTGTCCTCTTGATAAGTAGAGGTTTACAAGAGAAGAATGTCACATGTGCTGTCAGTATTGCTCACTGAATTAGCTGACTGCTTTTTTTTAAAGATAGGGGTCTATGAAGGGGTGGCAGAGGAGATTTTATATCTAGAAATAAAAAGAAAAGGCATTAATGAAACTTAGTAAAACAAAGTTTAGGTGAAATAAAGGCATGATTTCTCAAGTTCATTATGTCCATGAATGTTGAAACTTGTTGTGTTTGTCCTTACTTCTCAAAGAGGACCATGACACCAGGGAGATGATGACATGACTTGCAATTGACTTTGATTTGAGGGATAGAGGGCTGTGCAAGGTCACCAGCCTCACTTTCTCCTCCAAAGCTATCTGGGTCCAATGGCCAGATATTTACATCAGGATGACTGGAGTTGGCCCAGGATGCAAAGGAAAACCCTGGCTCTTTCAGGCCAAGGTCTTTTCAGGTTCTCACTTTGAGTGAGGTAATGCCCATTTAGTGAATAGGCTTCTTTAAGAAGTGAATCAGGGGAATGTTAAGACTGAAAGGAATATGAAATACCTGTCAATTACTAGAAATTTGGAGGACCCAAAGGTAAGACTCTATCCTGCCCAGGTAGAGATTTGAAGAAACAGTTACTTAGGGGGACATTGGCTTTGGTAGGAATGTGAAGTCCCAAGTGCCACCTTACCACCCTGAGGAAGACCTACTGCCTGTGTTTCCATCATATACAGCTGAACATGATGGAGATCTTGGGGTCTGAGCAGAAGGTTCAGAGAAGTCAATACATGACATTTCTTGTGCATGTGTTTATTAATACCAAAAATTATGACACAGGCTTTATGCAATATTTGCTGATGATTGGATAAGAGCAGCTTTTACTCCCTGACTTATGCTTTGGTATATCAAAAGATAAAGAAGATGTGGATTCACAACCAATAGTGCCTCAGACAAAAAAGACCTATGAGCTAGGTAGCTGTTGCCTCAATTTAGAAAAGCTCTGGTAGAAACAAGTATGATGCTTTTTTCCTTTGGTCAATATCTTCAGCAAGTTGGTAGAGTTCTGAGAAAACTTGATGTTCAGAAAACAAACAAAAGAATTGTTGTTCAGTTGTTTTTCAGGAGTGTTCAACTCTTTGTGATCCCAGTTGAGATTTTCTTGGCAAAGATACTGGTGTGGTTTGCCATTTCCTTTCCAGTTCATTTTACACATGAGGAAACAGAAGGTCAAGTGATTGCCCAGGGCCAAACAGCTAGTAAGTGTCTGAGGCCAGATTTAAACTCAGGAAGAAGAGTCTTCCTGACTCCAGGCCTGGCACTCCTTTCACTGTACCACCTAACTGCCTCTAACAAAAGAGTAGATCAAGGGACAAACCTCAGGAAGGCCACCTATTAACCTATAAAATAGTTTCACAGAGCAGTTGAAGTCTTTCTAAGACATCACAACTCCCCATTACCTACTAGGATTTTGGACTGGAAGGAAGAAGTGATAGAGTCAGCCAAGGACACTGAGGCAGACAGAGGTTAAATGACTTGCTTAGAGTGGGGCCAGATTTGAACTCAGGTCTTCCTGACTCCTGGCCCAGTGTTCTATCCACTGTACCTCTTATCTACCCCAGTCGCATGTAATGTATAACGTGTAGCCTCACACACAAAGTTGTGTACAACGACTGAATGTCTAAGAAAGAGAGCATGTTCCCTAGTGCCAGAGAAACTGTCAAAGTAAGATTAACTCAGAAGATAGTGACCCAGAGGAGAATGAAGCAGTGTATTAGGGAAACCATCCAAATCTGTTTTAGCTCAGTGAAGACTCCAGTCTTGGGGTAAGAGGGATAAACCCAGAGGCACATCTTTTCTTGTCTAGTGCCCCAGGTATGGAGACTACTTCACAGAACCTGGAAACAGTGATAGCCTAGGCCATTCACAAGCTCAGGACTGGGACTAGAGACCAATATGTGTGAAGACTTGTTCCACAAAATCAGGAGTAGAAGGTATGGTAGAAAGAGGTAGATCTATTAGGCCAATGTCCACAGTTGCCTACGATGTTTTAGGGTAAATCATATGTACCTAGCCCATAGGTTTTTGAAGTGGGTGATACCTCCTCCTGGGGGCTCTGGAATGATCCAGGGGGCAGTAGAAGCCTTGGCTACCACTGAGGGGCATTGAATAAAAATAAAGTGATGATGGAAGCATAAGGAAAGAAGAGAAGAAAAATTTGGAAAACCATTTGCACATGTTTTATCTGTTGTGTAACAGTTCAAAGTGGTAGTAATTACATTATTTTCCAAATAAACACACAAATTGCAAGTTATAACCCCTCAGTGGCCAAGTCGGCTGACAGGTCTTAACAAGCAAGTGTTGACAGGCAAGCATGAGCATGTTGTCAGGAAGTTCAGCATGCATTGGCAGGAATATGTGCGGGTAATGACTTGTTTACAATAGCACATGAGGCAATATTGTGTCATCAAAATTTTGATGTAAGAAACACCCCCCCATAAATTTACAATAAAATATTAAATTTAAGATGTATCATTTAAAAAATTTATATATTTTTTGAAATGATGCAAATTAAAAAATATATTAAAGGGTTAAAGAAAGTAGATTTCCAGGGTGGCACTGAGTAATTTTTTTTTGCAAAGGGGGCAATAGGTCAAATAATTTGAGAACCTCTGATCTATTCAGACAATGTTTATATAGCTGGAGTATATGTGGCACATGATTTGTATATAACTGCAACATGTATAAGAATGTTTTCTATATGACATGTCTTGCTATGCCAAAGTATTTTTCTCAGTGCTCTTCTTCTTTGATATACATGCAAGTATGCAATGCCAGGGCACCTAGGTGGCTCTCCAGTGGATGGAGTGCTGGGCCTGAAGTTAGGAAAACTTGTCTTCCTGAGTTCAGATACTTACTTGTTGTGTGACCCTGGGTGAGTGACTTAACCCTGTTTATCTCAGTTTCCTCATCTGCAAAATGAGTTGGAGAAGGAATGGCAAACCACTTCAGTATCTTTGCCAAGAAAACCCCAAGTGGGATCATGAAGAGTTGAACATGACTGAAACCAACTGAAGAACAACAAATGTGATGCTATACTTATGTTACTGATCCATTTAAGGACGATGCCCAGTCCAATCATGTCTTCATTCCCCTTCAGGCTGCTCTCCTGATCACATAGACTTTTTCTACCATACCCCCACATTGGGAACCTTCATCTCACATGTTGTCAGCCTAATTTTTGGGGAGTGTAGTTTTCCACTATTAGAATATAAGTTCCCAGAGGGTAGAGAATGTCTTTTTTTTCTACTTGTACTTGCATTCCTAGAACTTAGCACAGCATTGGGTGGATATTAAATTAATAAATGCTTGTTGTCTTGACAAATGCATGCATTATGTTTCTGTATGTGAACTATGCATTTAGTTGCTGTATACAACTTTGTGTGTAAGGCTACGTGTTATACATTGCATGTGACTGGAGTAGCGAGGTGGTACAGTGGATAGAGCACTGGGCCAGGAGTTAGAAAGACCTGAGTTCAAATCTGGCTCCACACACTTATTAGCTGTGTGACCCTAAGTAAGTCATTTAACCTCTGTTTGTCTCAATATCCTCAACTGTCAAATGGGGCTAATAACAGCACCTACTTCCCAAGTGAGGATCAAATATTTGAGATATTAATATTTATTGATATTAATATTATTGATATTAATTATTTATTGATATTAATTATTGATTAATTATTGATATCGATATCGATTATTAATTAATTAATTATTAATTAATATTGACATTAATTAATTATTGATATTAATAATTGATAATATTTGTAAAGCACTTAGCGTAGTGCCTGGAACATAGTAGGTGCCATATAAATACTTATTTTTTTCTCTAAAGACAAGCAAAGTAGCATCTTTTGCTGTTTTCTTTTTAGTATAATCAAGTGCCTATGATTGAATCTTGCCTTTGATTAAATTAATCAATTCTTTAACTAGAAACAGTATATATATTTGTATTGTTAATTATTTTAATGTGATTTAAAAAGATCTTCCCTACCCATTAATGGGCCTGCCTATAAGGGGAGTTTGATTAAGAAATAGTTGTAGGAAGGCCCACATCTTTTGTTAATGAGGCACTAGTTCTCTAGGGTTGTAATGCCCTCTGACTCTGAAAAGTGTATAAATACTCTGAGGTGAGGTTTTACTTTGGGTCTTCATTTTTTGGAAGAAGATTTGTGTGCCATATGAGACTGTGGGAAGCCACTACGCAGCCCTCTGACTTTGAAACCCCAGATGTTGGTGCTTCTCTCTCTGGTAACTATGTATGTACGGTCAGACAGTTATCTGTCTGCTGATCTGTGATATATGTTCTGCTTATAGTCAGACAACTGGAAGCCCTGTCTGTTGTTCTTTATTTCTCTGTATTTTCTCTGAAGTTCAGGGTGCTGACTTTTTCCCCTGAACTAAGTGAATGATACATGTGCTTGATTAGTGATTGTTGACCCATCAAAAGTTGCTTTCCTTTTAGAAATGCAGATTTAAGAATCTGTACAGCAAGACCTATTGTGTATGCTGGGGTCCTTGCTATTACACTTTCCCCTATTCAAACTCAGTAAAACAGTGCTATCAGATTTGCCATTGATTTTGTTCTAAGTGTTATATTTATTGCATGCATTAATGGGTAATTCTAATGTGATTGCCATGTATTAGATGGTCACAAGGGAATTATACTATAGATTTGAAATGCCTACCTGTGACTGTGACTATGGTGCATGTCAAAATATGACGTTTTTGATCTATGTTTCCAGATATTCAATTGTACTAGCATGAGTACACTTACAGGGATTGTGCATTTTTTACTGGAGGTGCTGTGGGGTTGGATGTAGCACCTGTGAACCACCCACATGAAATTGTGGGGACTGGGATTGAGTTTATAAAAATGACCATCTCCTTATCTTTCTCCCCTCAGGCTTCCTTGACAAGCCTGTGGTGGTCAGATTGCCTGTTATTCCCTGAATGGAGACACTGATTAAATAATGCCTGTGCTTGATAATACTGGGGATCAGGAAGCACTTCACAGCAAATTTCCCTCTATAAGGCATTGAAGGTAAGCAGCAACAGCACCTGCAACATCAGGGTAACTGTGCAGTTGCTTACATCTCTGACAGAGTTCCAGTCCTGAGAATCATAGAATATGAGAGTTGGAAGGGACCTCAGCAGTCACCTAGTCCAGCCTACATACAAAAGGAATCCCATTGTCACGTACCAACAAGCAATTATCGAGTCCTCTTCAGCACCTCCAAGAAGGAAGAACCTGCTGCCCTTGGAGGCGATGCTTTTTGTTTTTGGATGGTGTTAATTGCTAGCAAATTTTTCTTGACATCAAGGTTAAATTTGCCTTTTGGAAACTTCTGTGTATTAACCATCATTTGGCCCCTGGAGCTAAAGAGAATACAGCTATTCCTTCCACATAAAGGGGGTTAGGGGTGTGGCCCCTCCCCCCAACCCATCCATGCTAAATAATTTAGCTTTCCCTTCCCACCAGAGAGGTCTGATTTTTTTCTTTTATGGGGGTGTTTATCCCATATTGTAAAATTTGGGTTATTTGGTTATAAGTTATATGTAAGCTGTTGTCTGCCTTCTCATGTTGTCTGTGGCTTCTGAAAAACTCCCCCAAATTTCCATTTGTGGTAATTTCTTTTTATTTATTTTAAGTTTTCAACATTCATTTCCACAAAATTTTGAGTTCCAAATTTTCTCCCCATCTCTTCCCTCCCCCCCACCCCAAAACGCCAGACATTCTGATTACCCCTTCCACCAATCTGCCCTCCCTTCTAACATCTCTCCTGTCCCTTATCCCCATTTTCTCTTTTGTCCTGTGGGGAGAGATAAATTTCTATACCCCGTTACCTGTATTTCTTATTCCCCAGTTGTATGCAAGAACAACTCTCAAAATTTGTTCCTAAAACTTTGAGTTCCAACTTCTCTTCCTCCCTCCCCACCCATCCCCACTGAGAATGCAAGCAATTCAATATAGGCTATATATGTGTAGTTTTACAAATGACTTCCATAATAGTCATGTTGTGTAAGACTAACTATATTTCCCTCACTCTATCCTGCCCCCCATTTTTTCTATTCTCTCTTTTGACCTTGTCCCTCCCCAAGAGTGTTTACTTCTAATTGCTCCCTCCTCCCATTTGCCCTCCCTTTCATCATCCCCCCTGCCCTGCTTATCCTCTTTTCCCCTACTTTTCTGTAGTGTAAGATAGGTTTTCATACCAAATTGAGTGTGACTGTTATTCCTTCCTTGAGCCAAATGTGATGAAAGTAAGTTTCATTTTTTTCCCTCTTACCTCCCCCTTTCCCCTTCCATTAAAAAGCTTTTTCTTGCCTCTTTTATGAGAGATGATTTGTCCCATTCCATTTCTCCCTTTCTTCTCCCAACATATTCCTCTTTCACTCCTTAATTTTATTTTTTTAGATATGATCCCTTCCTGTTCAACTCATCCTGTGCCCTCTGTCTCTGTGTGTGTGTGTGTGTGTGTGTGTGTGTGTGTGTGTATAATCCCACCAACTACCCAGATACTGAGAAAATTTCAAGAATTACAAATATTACCTTTCCATGTAGGAATGTAAACAGTTCAACTTTAGTAAGTACCTTATGATTTCTCTTTTCTGTTTATTTTTTCATGCTTCTCTTGATACTTGTGTTTGAAAGTCAAATTTTCTTTTCAGCTCTGGTCTTTTCATCAAGAATGCTTGAAAGTCCTCTATTTCATTGAAAGACCATTTTCCCCCCTGAAGTATTATACTCAGTTTTTCTGGGTAGGTGATTCTTGGTTTTAATCACAGTTCCTTTGACTTCTGGAATATTCTATTCCAAACCCTTCAATCCCTTAATGTAGAAGCTGATAGATCTTGTGCTATCCTGATTATATTTCCACAATACCCAAATTGTTTCTTTCTAGCTGCTTGCAATATTTTCTCCTTGACCTGGGAACTCTGGAATTTGGCTACAATGTTCCTAGGATCTCTTTCAGGAGGTGATTGATGAATTTTTTCATTATTTATTTTGCCCTCTGTCAGGGCAGTTCTCCCTGATAATTTCATGAAAGATGGTATCTAGGCTCTTTTTTTGATCATGGCTTTCAGACAATTCTATTATTTTTAAATTGTCTCTTATGGATCTATTTTCCAGGTTAGTTGTTTTTCCAATGAGATATTTCTCATTATCTTCCATTTATTCATTCTTTTGGTTTTATTTTGTAATTTCTTGGTTTCTCATAAAGTCATTAGCTTCCATCTGTTCCATTCTAATTTTTAAAGAACTGTTTTCTTCAGTGAGCTTTTGAATTGCTTTTTCCATTTGGCTAATTCTACTTTTTAAAGCATTCTTCTCCTCATTGACTTTTTGGACTTCTTTTGCCAATTGAGTTAGCCTGTTTTTAAAGGTGTTATTTTCTTCAGCATTTTTTGGGTCTCCTTTAACAAGTTGTTGACTCACTTTTCATGATTTTCTTGTATCACTCTTGTTTCTCTTTCCAATTTTTCTTCCACCTCTCTTACTTGATTTTCAAAATCCTTTTTGAGCTCTTCCATGGCCTGAGACCATTGCATATTTCTTTTGGATGTTTGGGATGCAGATGCCTTGACTTTTATGTCTTTTCCTGATAGTAAGCATTGTTCTTCCTCATCCTAAAGGATGGGAGAAAATAACTATTCACCAAGAAAGTAACCTTCTATTGTCTTATTCTTTTTCCCTTTTTTGGGCATTTTCACAACCAGTTACTTGACTTTTGGATCCTTTGTCAAGAGTAGCATATAGTCTGGGACCTGTAAGATCTCAGTTCCTCCAAGGTGGCACAGTCAAGCCTACACACTGGTCTGGGAGCAGCCAGAAACTTTTCTGCCCAAAATCTGCGAGTAGTAGAATTTCTTCTTCCCAACCCCCTCCAGTTCTGCTCTGCCAGCATTCAGGGCTGAGATTCAGATCAGCTCCTCAATTCCTCCAGGGACTTTGGGCAGGGGCAGGGTCACCACTCAGGGCTGAAGTTCAGATCAACTACTCAGTTCCTCCAAGGGCTTTAAGCTGAGGACTCCAACAATGGAGGCTGGGTGCTGCCTGCCACGGTTATTGCTGCTGCTACCACCTCTGCCACCACCATCTGAGGCCGGAGTTGTGTGTGGGGACCTTGCTCCCTTCTCAGTCAGCTGAAAAAACTCTCTCACTGACCTTTGGCACCTGTGGGTTGAGGGGTCTGCAAACCTTTGCTTCTGCTGGGGATTCTGCCCCCTATGCCCACTCTGGTCCTGCTCCTTGTGGTGCCATGTGGCCAAGGCTGGGCTGTGCTCCATTCCACATCAGGTGAGACAGACCTTTCCCATTGGCCTTTCAGGTCACCCTGGGTTGGAAATTTACTTCACTCCATTGTTCTGTGGCTTCTGCTGCTCTAGAATTTGTTGAGAGTCATTCTTTACAGGTATTTTATGGGCTGTGGGGGAAGAGCTAGTGTATGTACGTCTTTCTACTCTGCCATCTTGGCTCCACTCTCAGTAATTTCTTATATTGACTCTTGATATATTGAAACCATGATGGGAAAAGTTTTGATGTGGAAGGGATTACTAATCCCTCTTCCATGTGATTGCCCTTTTTATATTTATGGGTAGCTGTCATGTCCTTCCTGAGTCTTTTTTCCAGGCTAGACACACTCAGTTACTTCAATTGATCCTCCTATGTGATTATGGGCAATGATACTGGAACTGAGGAGGCATGAGTAATGCTATCTAAGACTATTGTGAAAAGCTAAACTTTGATGAAACTCTAGGTCAGTTTGAATTTATGTATCCCCAGGGAGACAGATCTAGAATCTTTGATGTTCAGCTGTTTTTCAATGGTGTCAGACTCTCTTCTTGACCCCATTTGGAGTTTTCTTATCAAAGGTACAGTTATCCCTTCTGCATCACAGGGGTTGGGGGCCAGTGTCCCCTCGATCTGGAAAATTTGTATAAAATTTTTGATCCTCCCTTCATACCAGAGGAGTCTGAATTATTATGGTAATAAAACAATGTTGATATTACACTATACCATATATATATATATATATTTTGTGCCTTTCTGAGTTCCTAAACTTCTTTATTTGTCATCTGTGGCTTCTGCAAAACTCCTCCAAAATTGCCACTTAATTTCTTAGTTGCTGACTCCTGATATATTAAAACCTTGTCAGGGAAAGTCAGGGTGTGGAAGGTATAATTGTACTGTAGTAGTTTGCCATTTCCTTCTCCAGTTCATTTTACAGTTGAGGAAACTGAGGCAAACAGTGACTTGCTCAGGGTTACACAGCTAGAAAGTGTCTGAGGCCAGATTTGAAATGAGGAAGATGAGTCTTCCTGACTCCAGGCCCAGTAATCTATCCATGGAGTCACTTAGCTACCCTGATCTAGGGCCTAGCTATTCATCATAAGTTTAGATAGTGCATAGGTCGGAGGTGTCAAACACATAGCTGGCAGAATAAAATGTAAATTGGGAAATATTTAATAAAATTAATAATAATATGACAAAATATGGATTATATTATTACATTTTAAAAACTAAGGCAACATGTAGCCTCCAGGGATCCTTATGTAGAGTAGTGGACCACATTTCTATTTATTTGATATCACTGTTGAGGTTATGAAAAGTAGTGACAGTGTCCAAAGACAGAAGGTCTACCTGGGTCCTCACCCTGGTGGAGGCAGCTTGAGCGTGATGCAAAGAGCATTGGATGTGGAATCAGACGACTTTGAATCTTATTCCTTGGCTCCCGCCCTAGAATGAATCAGTCTGCTCATGTCAAAGGATACATCAGGACTATTGCCTGGTCACTGTTTAGAGCCATCCCTCCCCACCAACAGATGAAAATTCCCATCTCCTTTTTCATGATTTAGAAGAAAGCTTTCTAGATAATGTAGCATGATAATTGCCTCTAAATAGATGTGGAAGAGGGCTTCCTTTCACTCACCTTTGAGGGTAAAGCTAAGACTAATGCCTACAAGCTGCCAGGAGGCATGTATATGCTTGATATAAGAACTTCCTAACGAACAATAAATATGCGTTTATTAAGTGCACCTACTATGTACCAGGCACTCTGCTAAGTGCTGGGGATGCAAAAAGAGGCAAGAGACAATCACTGCCTTCAAGGAGCTTACAATCTAATGGGGGAGACAATGAGGCAGTCCAAAAATAGACACTTGAAATAAGTCTGGAAAGGTAGGCAGGAGCCAGATTATGGAGGGTCTTAAATAACTAGACCTAAATGCCTCGGAATATAGTGGATTTCTCATTAATAATGATCTCTAAGCCAAGACTGGATGGCCCCTGGGAAGATATGTTACAGAGAATATTCCCGTTCATGAATTGATTAGATTAGACCTTGAGGTCCTTTCTAAGTCCATTATGAAGGTCAAAACATCATCAGGATAACCCAATGGAGATTCTTGGAGAATAATCGAAATAATTACAATAAGAAAAATGACTGACATTAATATAGTGTTTGCATGTATTTTCTTGTTTGGTCCTTCCAACAATCCTGTGAGCTCAATTTTACATATGAGATGACATATATCCATTTTTCTGAAATGGAAAATTTATTACAAGCTCTAAACCAATTTGGAAATGAATTTTTGGAAGACAATCCATGAGTAAGCCATGTCACTTCTCTGCACCCCAATTATTTGTTTAAGTGCAAAAGTTAGAGATTTATTATTATTTTGTTATTAATAGATTGTCAAATTGTCTATGACACTTTCCCACCATTCACCAGAACAGAAGTTGGTACTTAAGGAGACTGAGGAACAAAGCAGAAAGAGCTGCCATGTGAATATCATTGGTAACTCAGCTTACACTCTTCATGCCTTTGTACCACCCATCACTCCCAGGGATGAAAAATGTCTGAATAAATGGGTGGGGCAATATGGCCTCCACAACTTTTTTTTGTAGTGAGCAATTACAGAAGTAATACAATTAAAGTTCAATTTTTCCCTTGATTTTATTGGTCTGCACTCATGTTACTGAAACACATTTCAGTTTTTAAAAACTATACACAAGGGGGAAAAACTGACACAAGGGAATATTGAAACAATTAGGCAGATGTATGACTAACTTCTAGGTCATCTTTGAATTAGTCCTAAAGCAATGTAGCACCCTAACAGTTTGAGAATTAGGCAAATAGGACTTCTCTGGAAGAAAGACTGTAGAACGAAAAGTACTTACTCACATGTACTTACTATCTAGTTAGAACAGATTTTGATCTTTCATCTGTAAATTATATTTCTATACTACCAATATCTGTTTCAATTCAAATAGATTCTTGGTTACTAGGTAAAATTCTGGTCCAATTTGGAGGCAGATTTCCTCCAAAATGTCTCCTTTCTGAGCCTCTGCAAAACATAATGTTCAACTCTTCTTATAGGACTACCAAAATACTTGGGAAACAAGTGGCTCACAAACAATTTTTAATTCATTTATTACCTGTGCACAAGAGATAAAGCCAAAAGAAACTGTTTTAGTTTTACATGATGGTTAAAAGTAATTGAAATATCATGACATTTTCATTTCTAATGACTATTACTATACTTTAAATGAAGTTCTCTACACAACACTTTTGCTGAGAGATGTTTATCAAAGTGGTTGTAAGATTCTACACAAGTAGAGATATTTCACTTTCTCTCTCTCTTTTTTTTTTGGTTACAAGTGTCCTACTCAGGTATTCTATTGCAATGGATATTTCTTAAAATGCACAGCTTTAGATGTATATACTATAAAATAGACAAATTGAAGCAAAGATGTTCGGTTAGTAGTACAAATCTTATAGCACACTGCTAGCAAATATACATGCCTAACTCTCAATACTCAATGCTGCAGCACAAAGTATAGCATCAGATAATTTGTTTCTTTTTGATACTTTTTATTCTACATAAATTACTACCACAGGCTAATGCTTAATAAGCAAATAAATTGGACAGTTGCAGGACAAAACTTGTTCACCCAACTATAAAAGCTAAAATCTATTTCCAAAAATCACAGTAAATGCAGAACAAAGAGAAGTGTTGATCCATGTGAAAAAGCATTGATTCCCACTGTGGGAAAACAAAACAAAACAAAACAAAAACCTACTGTATGCCACCTTAAAATACATTGCATTGGTCTAGTTTTTAAGAGGACAGAATTTCAAGAATCCAAATAAAGCAGGTATTTTAAAGATTTAAGAGCCATTTTCAAAAATAAATTACATTTTTTTCAAGATACAGAAATGTTGCTATGACAGCAGAAAGCCCAGTAGCCTTTAAGTGGCTGCATTGATATCTCTTTCTATTGCTATTAGAGCCTGTAAGTTTAATTCACAATTCAAGAAACCCATTGGGCTGAGTTGTTCCAGTTGCTGCTGAAATTCAACTTCTGGATTTTGTAACTGAGGGTTTTGCCCTAGCAAGAGACTGCAACATTTGCTGAATAAACTGTTGGTGTCCAGGTTCTGTGGTTCCTGACGATGGACTTGTATTTTCACTAGGTGCTCAAATATACATATTAGTTCCTGGAGAGCTTCCAGTGTTTCCCAATCCCCCCAGGCCAGAAGTAAACTCTAGTATGAGCCCAGATATTTCTGTTGCTAATATCTGTAGACTCTGCTGAATCTGTAATAAGTCCTCCATCACTCTAGGGTTGGACATTGCTGATAGTGTCTCGGGATTCTGCATTTGCTGGAGGAAAGTTGGGAGCTGTTGTCTCATTTATTCTTGAAGTTGAGGATTTCCAGCAAATAGGGGATTATTCAGCTTCATCAGTGCAGCAACATCAGTTCTGACTTAGTGCCTGCATCGTGTTCCTCATGTAAGGTGCAGATAACATATTCTGCACAAGCTGCAGATTTTCAGTTATCTGTTGCAATAAGCTGTGCATTCCTGGTGTGCATTCCAGGTCCCAAATTTGGCATAGTGTTACTTTGTCCAGTACAGTCACTAGTGCTACTACTAAGACTATTATCAGTGCCACCAACACTGCTGATGGTGGTACTCCTGGTCCTTGGACTCTGGGTAGCAGACTGTGGAACTCATGGATTAGGTTATGTAAAGGATCTTTATTCTCAGCATGGGAAGGCCAAGGCTGACTTTCTTCCCACAGGGTGAATTTGAATTGTTCACCAATGAAGCAAATGGGTTACCACTAGATGATTCTTGTGCTGCATTTGACATCGATTAGTTCCTGAATATCAGTGTACACGTCTCAAAACATTTTTCTGCCTGGTATACTTTCAAGATTACTCAAGGCTCTGTCTTGATTTCTTATCATTTCCCGCATCATTGTTGGATTTCTTGCAAGTTTTGGTGTTTGTCTCATTATAGCAGGATTGTTAAATCACATGACTCATCTCTGGATTTCGTTGTATTAACTGCTGCATTTGAAGATTAGCCATAATTAGCCAACTGTCTCATCAGGTCGGGAATTGAAAGCATGATCTGAACAAAGGGATATTCCATAATATGGATCGTCATTTCCAGGTTGGGCATGAGCAGCCCCTGCATTTGACTTCGTAGTTCAGAGAAATCAGATGTATTCAAGTCCAAGCTACTCAGACTTGCAAGACCTCCAAGGCCACTTAAACCGAAAGGGTTATTATTTGTGGAAATTGGTGTGGAGTTACTATTAGGAGAGTCTAATGTGGTAGAATTCCTTCCAGCGGTGTTTGTTTGCTGAACTGGATGATGCTGAGGTCTACTTTGGGCTTTTATGACAAGGTGAACGGGAAGTCCTTCAGGTGGCTCAAAGTATCTTGATTTTTTAAAAATTTTCCAGCAAATATCAACACAAGTTGATCAGGATCGGACTTGAACCGTGTGGAGATTTTCCCCCTTAAACTGCTGGATAGAGCTGTTATTGGGCACGGCAAGTTCCTTCTTCGGGGTCTTCACAGTGAACGATGATCTTGGGGTTTCGGGCGTCGCGGCACCATCGACTGCGGCAGGGTCTGAAGGGAGGCTGCTCTCCAAGACTCAGGTGATGAGCGGGGGAGGCTTCGTGGCGGCAGCCGGCACGGAGACTGGGGTGGGGGGAAGCAGGGACGCCGAAAAGGAGGCGAAGCTTTGTTGGGGCGACGGCTCGGGCCCGGTCCTCGGCGGCCCCCGCTCGGTGCTCCGACCCGCTCACACACCCACATCTGCGAGACCCCACCGCTTCCTTACCCCCTTTTCTCTTCCTTCTCTCGCCTCCCCTCTGCCCCTGCACCCCAATTCTGTGGCACTGTGTTCTAAATCTTCTTCTGGCTCTGATGTCCTGTACTTCTCACAGGCACATGCAGAACTTTTCATTAGTATTCATCCAGGGAATTCTATTTTACTTTTTTAAATATGAAGATTTATTGAATCCAGTCATGAAGGACATTATTTTTATTTATCACGCTAAAGAAACTAAACAACTAGACAATTAAAAAAATAACTAACAATTTCTTCAAAAATACAAATTTTACAAAGGGTTAATTTAGTTGAATCTTTCCCCTTATCCTAAAATACAAAACATTTTCAACCTTGACTGAAAAGAGTGTCTTTCCACTTGAGCTCTGTTCTCCCATCCCTGATCTTTGAGGTCAAGAGCTGGAAGCGGGGTCTAAGCGCTGGTGAACAGATACTTATCCTTTTACAAATTTAACTTTGGCTTTTGGGTTGAGGAATGTGGGATTTGGGGAGGGGAAGGTGGCTGGAAGAGTGAAAGGAGTGCTATCAGCCTAAGTCACTCTGAGGGTAGTCTGGTTGAGAAGGACTCTCTTGTTCAGTTATATCCCACTTTTCAGGGTCCCATGTGGGGTTTTCTTGGCAAAGATAATAATAGAGTGATTTGCCATTTCCTCCTTCAGCTCATTTTACAGATGAGGAAACTGAAGCAAGCACCCTTAAGTGGCTTGCCCAGGGTGACAAAGCAAGTGTATGAGGTCACATTGGAGCTCAGTTCTTTCTGACTCCCCACCTGGTGCCCTGTGCAGCCCCAAAGACTCTCTTAAATTCCCACAAAAGGTACAAAACTGTTTCTCCCAGACTATACCTATTTCCACCCGTGGAGCTTGGCTTTGGGTAAAACCTTCCTTTAACCACACCCACTCTTCCCCTCCTTCCCCTCTAGAGTCCGGATGGGTGAGTAGAAGTACAACATTTTCTCTCAGGCATCCATCGAGTCATCTGTAGCCACAACAATACTTCCAATAACACTTCCTTAGACCAGGCGCAGAAGCAAACCCCAAATCCAGTTTCAACTCTTGTCTTTTAGGGAGCAATTTTATTTTATTTCACAAAAAATAAAATCACAAAAGCTCCCCATGTCCCCAGGCCACCTCTTACGGCTGGGCTGGAAATCTTCTCAGTCAAATAACCGCTGGATTTCCCCCATCTACACTCTCTATAGCAAGATACTTGACTAAAGTGAGCTTTTCTTTGTCAGGAGTACAAGCAACATGTAAGCAAAATCTCAAGGTGCAGAGTAATACTTAAGAGAAAACAGTGTCAGTTTGCCAGGCATCGGTGCAGCACAGGGGGATGGAGAGTGAAGCAGATTTCCAGGTGTTGGTAGGCACAGTCATCAGGATTCCTTCCAAGTAAATTCTTCTATAGGCAGATCAGAGAGCAAAGATGGCTCTAGCTGCTCAGCACTTAGGGTAAGTTCTCAGGTATAGCAGCCCCATTTGCTTTTCTGGCTACCCTCTCCTGTATCTGCTTACCCTCTCCTTGAAGCAGAGCAACTGAAAACATCCCAGGCAGCTTCATCCTGCCCCTTCCAGTCCCCAAAATATAATTCAGAGATCCCATCCCTTTCTGGGAAAACTAGCCTAGCACCTTGAAACACTGGGCTACATTTCCCAAAATCCTTAGTTAAAACTTGGACTCTGAACCCACCTGTGGAACAACCAAAGTGAATTCCTGTGACAGGGAGGAGGTGGGGAAAGACTATTTGATTCCTTTCTTGATGTGGCTTTAACAGGCTGAAGTCTGTAGGAAGAAATTGGGACAACCTTTGGGGAGTGAGAAAGAAGGCTAATAGATGTCACCCTGAACCTCAGGGTGTTAGAAAAAGAAGCACCTCTGGGGCAAGAGAAGCAACAAGCGTCACATCAGTGTCCTCAAAAGAAGATCACATTTGGAGTTTTAGACTCCAGGGATGACCTGTAGTGGAGAAAGTGAAAACTATGTGCACAGCCCCTGGGAAAACCATCCTCACAACTGGAATCCAGGCAGTCCTGTAGTGGTCAGAGAGCTGCTAGAACCTTAGAGTGTACCAGGGGATACCCAGAAAACTCTATGTGTATATAAGTCTATTGCTCTGAAGGCGGCAAGGAGACCCATCAGATCCAGGAATTCTAACCCAACAGGGAATAAATGTAGGACAATAAGCCCTGAAGGATTAGCCTAAGTATTTCTAAGAGGAGCTGCTGAGAAAGGTTTTTAGTGACCATTTAGCCACTGGTTAATTAAGCCTTGTGCCTGCCCCAGCTCTGAACAGCTTTCCACTTTAGGGTAGAGGGTCCCTATCATCTTCCCACTCTAGTGCAAAGAATGCTCATTCTTCACAGATGGCTTTCTTTCCAACAGAGTCACCACCTTTTTGCAGGAATTTTATTGTTATTAAGAATATGATTCTTATTTTTTTGTCCCAGAGGATTTTTTCCTTTCCTTCACAATCATATCATCTCTAGGCCTCGATCTGAATCATACTTAATATATTCCTTATATATCCCTTTTATTCCTGGCCTCTTTTATGATTGGCTGGGCTTGGGCAGGGACTGGGGCGGGGCAGGGGCAGGGGCAGGGGCAGGGGCAGGGGCAGGGGTTATCCCTTCACCTGGGGCTCTGAAAGCCAAATCAAAGCTAATTTTACAGCTACCTTCCTTCAATCCTTTCTTCCCTATCTGCTTCCCCAGTCCAATGCAGGTTACCTGGGAACCAGGAGGTCTGGTCTTACTCTCTGGGAAGCTCATAGCCATTTTTGTGATACTATTTTCAGCCTTTTCCTATTGCCCGGCATGTTGAAGTTATAAAGGCTTTTACCCCAGGGGTCATAGCTTTTATCTGTGCTCCAACTAAGATCAAAGCTTTCTTATTTAGACTCTAATAGAGTCATTCATGATAAAAGGGCATTACCTTTATACTTTCTGAGGACAAACTTGAGATGAGAACCTGCATCTTTAGGGGCATCCTTTGACTGTTTTATTGTCTGAGAATGACACTTTTCTTACTGTTTTTCATGGTTTAAGGGGGTGTTCACTCAAATTCAATCTCTGATATACACTTTGATTGCATTAACTACCATCCTTCCTTGTGGGGGCAAGACAACGAACTGATTCTGGCTGACATTTCCAAACTGTAGGTTCTGGCCCTCATTAGTCATGAAGCTGAGGTACTGGATGCATTCCACATAGCTGCCAGCCATTAGGATAATGTGCTCTTCTGGTCTCAGGATGGCTTCCTGCACAGAGTCCATGGGGTTACCATATCTGATGCTGCACTCATGCCCACCATACCTGGATGCTGGGAGACAAAACACATAAAAGGGCCCCAGAGTTGGTCCTAATTAGGTCATTCCATCACTTACCTTTTCACACAAATTGTAGAATATCAAAGTTCCTTTTCATAACATCCCAATAAATTCATTTAGTCTCTCCTTAGCAGCCTAGTTTGGAAGCCAGATGGCCTGGTGGGCTGGTGGACCAAGTGCTGGGCTTAGAGTCATGAATTTAGTTCAAATCCATCCTCAGAGACTTACTGTGTGACTCTGGGTAAGTCACTTAACCTCTATTTATTTCAATTTCCTCAACTGTAAAATGGGTTAATGGCAATGTCTGCATCCCGGGCTTGGGGGCAAATGAGATGACATTTGTAAAGTGCTTAGCACAGTATCTGGCACATAGGAGGTACCATATATAAATGCTTTTCCCCCTGCTTCCTCCCCATCCCCCTCCCCAAGGCTCCCAACTGATGGGAGACTTACTACCTCTATCTCTCCATTATCCTTCCAAATCATGTCATGTAGATGACAACCCATATCTAGCCTTGGTGCTAGCTTAGGTCATTGGCAGGATATTCCACAGCCTAGGTCAAATCAAAGAAGAATAACAGGAAGATTGAATGTGAGAGGTCTCCCTCTCCGATCTTTTAAAAGTCTAATATCACCATGCTCTTGTGTGCGCAACTAGATGTACCCTTCCCCAAAGTGATTCCTCCTGGATTGATTCCATTGTTTCAAAAAGTGGAAGTGACTTTTCCAGTGTCTTCTGCATTCATCTGCCTTGGTTTAGCCTGGGATTTCATTTCTCATGAATGTTTGGAAGCAGCCAGCTCCCTGAATTTCTCCAGGATGGATTGTTGCTTCCTATGAACAGAAATGGGGTGAATATATGCACAATTATAATCTTCCTCTTTCTCCCAATCTGCCTCAATTGTTTTGTAGAGATAGTGATAGGGAAGGGGAGAGTGTGTCTGCTGTGAACTTTTGGGATGACCTGTATATCAAGTGAAACTTTTTAAATTTTATAAATCATACGTAAAACTTTATGTGACAGCTCTTTGTAGCCTTTCTTTATTTAGAGTAAAGGAGGGGAGATGGGTTCTCTGTTGAGGGGTTACATAGTTAGGCCAAAAAGTTCTTCTGTTGGCTAAGGGTAATTTCAGGAGTTTAGAATGCACGAAGTAGCTTGGTCTAATTAACTCAGACAGGATTCAGGGATAGTCTAGGAAGAAAGGTCATTTTTATTTGTGTAGCTCAAGGGGTCAAGACACCACTTTGGTAGTGGGAATCATGATGGTACAGGCTAGGCTAAGGAAATGAAATTAAAAATTAGGATAGAAAATGTTACTCCTGGGGATGCAGTCTCGGATGCGGTAGATTTTCAAATCTATACACATCTAATTACCTTTCTGTAGTCCATTCCTTCTGAAATTTTATATCATATTTTCCTTGTAAATACTGGAAAATGTACTTGGCTAGTATGGAGTGTGTGGAAAGATGGGACGGATGGAAAAGAGAACATGTATCAGATGGGGCTTTCAGTTATGGTGGCATCAGTAGAAGAGAGAGAAAAGGCAATTAGGGAGATAATGAAATCTTAGAGAATAATGAAGAGAAGAAGTCTTTCTAAGATTGTGGGCCTTGCAGAGTGCCCAGAACTCCCTACATCCAGAATCAGTCCAAGCTATTTGTAGGATATGTAGGGAAAGGGGAGGGAGAGAAAGAGAGGGAGGAGAAGAGACTTGTTCTTAATATCTCAGAATCAAAGGATTATAGAATTTAAGAGATGGGAAGACCCTTATGGAGTCTAACCTCATACTCCAACTAGGAATCACCTCTATACCTTTATGGCAAGTGAGCTAACCTCTTTTGAATGTCCAATGAGGGAGGACTAACTACCAAAAGATGCAACGTCTTCCATGCTTGGACAATTCTGATTGTTATGAAACTTCCCCTATAGGTTTGTCCCAAATCTGTCTTCTTGTATCTTTACTCCTTGGTTCCAAGTATGTCCCCTCCTGTCCCATAGAACAAGTCTGTTCCCATTCATTAATGAGGGCCCATCAACTACTTAAAAACAGTAATTCCGTCTCATATCTTTTACAGGTGAAACATCTTCAGTGCTATTGACCAGTTCTGAGCCCTCTCACCATCCTCCTATCTCCCCCTCCCAGAGTGATGAAAAGCGAGGGGACTGGAGCCTGAGACTGAAGGAGGGAGATGGGCTGTAGTTGAATTTACTGCAAGATCTAGATCTCTATTATAGAACTCAGGCCAGCAGGATAGCAGTGTCCAAGGTAGAGATGGCCCAGGATGGACCCTGATATCCATTGGCTGAACCTTCAAGGAGGACAAAGGTCAGGAAAATCAGCAGCATCTAGAGAGAAGAGTTAGCTCAAAGAAATGATGTGTGTGGGTATGTGTGTGCATGTGTGTATGTGTGTGTATGTGTGTATGTGTGTGTGTGTGTGTGTGTGTGTGTGTGTTTCTTTTGAGGATGTTAGTAAGGGAGGAACTGTAGACCTTGGGAAAGGTGTAGCTGCCATATCCTTTACTCCATTGCCCTCCAAGAAGAGACTTGGTGAATTCTAGGGAACCCTGGGAGAAGAAGGAACAGGAGAAGCATCCTTGTGGGGAAAGCCATCCAATGTCCCTGATCTTGCTGGGGCCACTTCCCTCTACCTCATCTCCTGTGACTGGAGGCCAGAGGCATCATTGCCTTTGGTTGATCTCAGCCAGGTCCACCAATTTTGCCATCTCTCACTTACCTGTAGAGGTGATGTCTTGGATGGGGGAAACTCACTATGAGTCCATGTTTCCCTTCAGTCTGGCATTTTATACTTTTCCATTGTTGACTTGGGTCAACAATGAGGCTTCAGTCCCAGCCTACCTGACCCCGCTTGTCATCCAGGGTTCTATCTATGTTCCTTCCTACCCAAAGCATCATGAAAATACTTATATTTGTCATCAGGAAGGGATTACCTGGACCCTTCCCTTTAGTGATCCTAGATGTGGAATGTTTACTGTTATTGCCCCATAGCTCAGACAAACAGGAGCAAAACAGGATGTCCTGACCTCTTCTCTCTTGGCACTGGCCCCCAAGACTACTATGCATGACTCATCTACCTTCCTTTGGTTCTTAGGGGACATCTGGACCTTGTGGCAGGTGAAAGACAAAATGACTGGGGAAAGCAAAGGCTCAATCTTCCAAGCATATAGATTTATTAAGCAATGCATGCCAAATGCCCAGTAAATCAGGACCAGGCCTCTTCCTCAGCTTAGGGCTAGACCCCAAATACAGGAGGAAACAGACTTTTATACGTTAAAAAACAATTAACTAAATAAGGGCAACTAACTAAAGGGAAACAATGCAACCTTAAATAATCTGATTTCTAATTGGAGGAAAGAGTAGGGATTTTTCCAAGTTGGGAGGGGGAGAATGAACAGATACAATTCCTTGAATTCAGAAAGGGAGGTGTCCTACTCCCCAAGTATCTGTAAGCAATCAAGGGAACATGCAAACAATAATTGATTGAGCAGTGTGGACCAATTTTCATACGGGTTATTTATGGGTTACTTGAGATGTACAATTGTTAGAAAACTCCTTACATCAGTCTTTGGATCTGACTGAGTTTCTGATCAGCATAACCTAGGTCCTTAGTTAAGGTTCTCTAAGCAGCAGGGAGAAGTGGTCCACTTTCCCCGCCATGCAGGCCTACTTCCAAACAATGCATTAAGGTCTTCTCCTAGTTCTCCCAGTTGAATAAAGTTTTCTCACAAGACAGAAATTGGACTAGACTTATACTTGAATATGGGTTATTATTACTAAATCATTACTATTATTACTAAACTGAGTTAGCTACAGAACTGAATCACAAGACAAAGTCAGTGAAGTTCACTCAATTCCCACAATTGACCACTTGTTCTTCTAATCCTCTCAATTTTCCCCATTTTGATTTATGGAGGAGTGGGCAGCCCACTCCCCCTCTACCACCATGGATCACTTATCTATAAGCTAAATCTCTCAGGTTTTTCATATATTAATAATCAGAATTACGCATCAGGTTACAGATCAAACTACTTGGCTCACAATGGAGTAATTTTGACAAGGGAAATTTACATGTCAACAAGGTAACCAAGAGAAATTAAACATAAGCATCCTGAAAAATTATCATCAATATTAACTAACATCTAGTCTCCTTGTATCGTTGTAACTCACTCCCAATGTTCATTTAATCAGCACATTTTGAGGCTTAGCTGTCTTTTGTAGTTATCTGGTATCTGGAAATATTTTCTCTTTTGGACATTTTGTGAAATGGGCTTCATTTCCAGCAGAGCTATGAAGAGAGCTCTGCTTCTCTGGTTCCAAATAACTTGTCGAGACTCCTAGATAATTCTGTTTGTAATAAGATTGATACAATTTAGTACAATCACTTAAATATGGTTCTCCAGTTCTGAAATTTTGAGAATTTCGGTTTTTTTATATATTACTTGCTGTTTTTTTATCTTTAACTACACCCTGTACCTGACATAAGAATCTTAAAAAAATTCATGGGTGTCTAACTACAAAGTGAATGCTTCTGTCTTTTACTATTTCCAGACAAATACCTTAAAATTGGAGAAAATAATTTCACTTTCTTTACAATTATTGACGTAGTTTTATATGTAAGAACCTTAATCCAGTTTTGAGAATTTATTACTAGAACATACTCAAAGCCTGAATTTCCATACTAGATACATTTGGAAGCCAGTAATATACAGGTTAAAATTCTAAGACTTTTTCATACTTGCAATTCTATTTTAGTAACTCAGAGATGTCCCTGTATCAACCTATTAATGAATGGATTTATAGAACTTTTAGTGCTCACCTGCCCTTATTATAGAAATTTATTATGAAAGTAAAAGGAGGGACATAGTTATAACAATATCAAAGTTTGTCCTCCTCAAGGGCACAGACTGACCTGACATATTATAACAAGGGAAAAGCTCTTTTAGCTCTGCTTGATTCCAGGTATGAGTCATATCTGACAGGCAATCATCAAGTCATAGAGAAAGACTCAGGATTAACTGGATAGAAAAACTTCCTGTTAAGAAAGTCAAGAGGATCCTATTTTAGGCCATGCCAAGGTTTTCCTTTCAACTTTTTCCAGGCACAGATATCCACCGTTAGCAGTTCTCCGATTGTGACACATGTCATTGGCTTCATGACAATTCAGACAACCATTCCTGGAATCAAAACTCAAAACAGCAGTAAATTGTAGTCCCAAGAGTTTTTACCTCCAATAACAAAATTTCACTAACTATATCTTAGGGTTTGAATGTTACTAATTTTATCATATTTCCCTAACAGTTACATTTCATTTATCCTTTACTTATAAATGAAAACTAACCACATTCCAAACATACCACTTCCTGATAGTTAACTCATTTTGATGTATTGAAGTTACATCTTTAAACCACCCTATGCATTTTTATAAGTGATAACCAAAATTTTTAAATGAAAACTTACCTGTTATTATAGTAAATGTATCACTATGATTATCCGTTTTAAAATAAAGTCTATCTTATGGAATATTTAATGGTTTTCAAATAATCTATTTTTTCACACTTTTAAAAGCTCAATTCACAATGTAACAGCATCCAGATAAAGTTGTTTTTCTAATAGCATTTCTGATACAATGGTATTCATATTTCACAATGTAAATGAATTTAGAAACAGAACAACAATAATACACATATTATCATGCATTTAAAACATGAAACAAAACTTATATTGCCAGTCAGATGACATTAATTCAGCCAAATGCATTTCCAAATTGTCCCACGTAGAAAAACACTAATCTTATTACTTTGGTATTTTATACTAATCATATCTAAAATCCACTTTAGAATAATCAAGTATGGAACAATTAATTCAATTAAACAAATAATAACAGTAAAAAATTATATAGTGTTTACCAAACATCAATCACTGTCTTGGGCACTTACAATCATTATATCATTTTCATCCTCACAACAACCTTGGGAGGTGGGTATCATTATTATTTTCCTCTTTACAGATCAGAAAACTGACACAGAGATAAGATTACTTGCTTAAGATCACATAACTAATAAATTTCTGAGATTGGAATGTAATTCAGGTTTCCCTAAATTTTTCTAGCATTTTTCCCCCAGCACCCTCATTTGGGAACCTGATCTGAAATGAGAGGGGTTAATAGGCTCAGAGCAGGAGAGTTTCTGAAATGGGGGGTGACATGGGATCTCTGATCTGAGGGAGGAGGTGCTTGAGGGTCTCTGATTTAGACAATATTTTCTCCTTTCATGGTCAAGGAAGGGTTAAAAGAAGGTGGCTATAAAGTGCAAACTGTATACCATTTCCCCCCCCTTCTTCACTCTGGGATTATTTTCAAACTAGCTGTCTTTCTTCATTATGCTAAAACAATGGGTTTCTCTTAATCATCAGGGAATTACAGAATGTAATTCTTATTTTTCCTTAAAATAAATTCTACAGAGTGGTACCCCAAAATTCACCAAGATATTTAGGAAAGGAATGAGTTCTTGGAATTAGCCCAAGTCCCAGGAATTTTCCTCTGCAATCTTAAAGTGATAGATCTCCATCTCCATAACCTTTAAACCAACAAAATCTACTAAGATGTATTTAGCAGTTCTATAAACTTTGATTATCTGTCTTTTTTCTGTAATTCCAACATGACCAAGACTGGAATGACAGGATAAATGATCATTTTTTCTCTTTTCATATAACCCAATTTCCCACTGAAAGACCAAAGTGGGAGTTAATCCTGCTTTGAAACAACTGCTTCAAATGTGAAACTTCGTTAATCTTCCTCAGCATTTTAAACTTTTTGACTGAAGCCTTTTAACACTTTTTCTGGTTGACTGCATTTTGTCTTTAAAAACCCTACATTTTGATAAATGTTGGAGAAGATGTGAGAAAATTGAAACACTAATGGTGGAGTTATGGACTAATCCAACCATTCTGGAGAACAACTTGGAACTATACCCAAAGGATAATCAAACTGTGCATACCCCTTTGATCTAGAAATACCACTACTAGGTCTGTATCCCAAAGAGATCATAAAAGAGTGAAAAGGACCTATATGTACATAAATATTTATAGCAGATCTTTTTGTGGTGGGAAAAAAATGAAAATTGAGGGAATGCCCATCACCTGAGGAATGACTAAACAAGTTGTAGCACATGAATGTAACAGAGTACGATTGTGCTATAAGAAATGATGAGTGGGCAAATTTCAGAAAAACTTGGAAAGATTTACATCGACTAATGCTGAGTTAAGCAAATAAAACCAGGAGAACATTGTACATAGTTACAGTAACTGTGTGCTGATCAGCTTTGATAGACTTAGCTCTTCTCAACACTATGGTGATCTAAGACAATACCAAAAGATTCGTGATAGAAAATGCTATCCACATCCAGAGAAAGAAGATGGAATCTGAATGCAGACCAAAGAATACTTTTCACTTTTTTTCTTCATGGTTTTCCCTTATTGTTTTGTTTCTTCTTTCACAACATTACTAATGTGGAAATATATTTAACATGATTGCACATGTTTAACCTATATCAGATTACTTGCCATTTTGGGGAGGGGGAAAGGAGAGGGAAAATTTTGAACTCAAAATCTTATAAAAAATGAATGTTGAAAACCATCTTTACGTGTTATTGGAAAAAGTAAAATGCTATTAAAAATAAATTAAATTATAAATATATATTTATATGTAATATATTAAATTATAAATATAAACATGCTATATTAAATTATAAATATGTGTAAATTTTAAAATTTATTAAAAATAAAAATCCTACATTTTACAAAGATATAAGAACTCAGACAAAAAGCTAAGACAGACTCATAGGTAGCATATAAAGAAGAAACCAGAAAATGGTACAAATCAGGGCTTGATTTATCATTTTGTTGATTGCCTGACTTGTGAAAGGGATGAAAAAATGTTAATAGTGTAGATTTTTAAAAGGCTTGTGGGATGGTAAACATTTACTAGTACAGTCTTGCTATAATCCTCTGTTTTCACCATGGTTATATGTCTCCTGCCTTAGTTATTTTAGGTCAGTAGACTGTCTTAGAAAATAATCTCTCATGTAGGATCAAAATGTTTTCTTTGTACATAATTTAAAATACCTTTTCCTTGGTATATTATTTCAGGATTAATAAATTTTCTTTGAAAAAAAATCAACAAATCATAGAAAATGTACTATTTGGATCTGAAGTGTGTGGTACACAGAGATAAGAAGGATAAGAGCCAGAATGAACATTTGCTTCACACTGGCAGGATTACAATACAAAAACAATGAAACAAGAAGTTCTTAAATGGTATGTATGTATCATTGTGCCATGCACTGAAAGAGATAAAACCATTCAGGTAATCTATCCTCTTGGTCAAGGGGTAGTAGTTTAGGAGGGAACAATATTGTATACCCTGTCAGATCTGGTCACTGTATCAGTTGCTTTTGCTTACTTTTTTTACAAGGCACTGAGAAGTAGAAGCAATCAATAAAAGTACTGTAATAGTTGGCTGGTGAGCAAGCATTAGCATTTCAGTTGATATAATCCTCCAGATCGGAGGGGAGCTGGGAAACCTGCTTCCAAAAAGGTATAATGAGATGGAATTGAAAGGTCTTGGAAGGGAAGGGGTAAGAGAAAGGAGGGGAAATAAGAGAGAGGATAGATTAAGAGAGGCATTAGAAGCCAAATGGACTCTTAAAGACTCTTAAAGAAGGGACTGGGGAAATGAGAAAAATAAATATAAGGGAATAGGATGGAGGGAAATACACAGTTAGTAAGCATAACTGGTGGCAGCAAAATGGCTCAGTGGACATGGAGGCAGGAAAACTTGATTTTAAATCTGACCTCAGACACTTACTAGCTATGTGAACTCAGGCAAGTCACTTAACTTTTGTTTGCCTAAGAGGCAGCTGTGTGTCTCAGTGAACAGAGCACCGGGTGTAGAGTCAGGAAGACCTGAGTTCAAATCTGGTCTCAGATACTTACTAGCTATGTGATCCTGGGCAAGTCACTTAGCCATTACTTCCCTTAATCCACTAGAGAAGGAAATGGCAAACCACTCCAGGATCTTTGCCAAGAAAACCCCATGAAGAGTACGGTCCATGAAGGACAGGACAGTGAATGTGCATGGGATAAACCCAATCATTAAATAGGTGAATGGATTAGAACCCTGAATCTAGCAATCTATTACATACAAGAAACATAACTAAAACAGAAAGATACATACAGAATTAAAATAAGGTGCTATAACAGATAAAATAAGATGCTTTAGCAGAACCTGTCCTACTTCAGCTGAAGTAAAAAAGGCAGGATAGCAATCATGATCTCAGACAAAGAACAAACAAAAAATAGACCTAATTAAGAGAGATAAACAGGGAAGCTTCATTTTGCTAAAAGTACCATAGATAATGAATTAATATCAGTGCTAAACATCTATGCACCAAATGACATATCATCCAAATTTTTAAAGGAAATGTTAAATGAGATACAAGAATAAATAGAAAATAAAACTATAATAGTGAGAGAATCCAATTTATCCTCCTCAGATCTAGATAAATTAAAAAAAAAGAAAGAAGATAAGGACTAAAACAGAATTGTAGAAAAGTTATATATAATAGACCTCCAGAATATACCAAATGGGAGTAGAAAGGAGCATACCTATTCTCAGCTGTGCATGGAATTTTCACAAAAAATGACCATGGCTAGGGCATAAGCACCTCATAAACAAATGCAGAAAAACAGAAATATTAAACTCATCTTTTACTGATATCTTTTATTTACTTTAAAATGCAATAAAAATTACACTCAATAAAGGGCCTTGGAAGTAAAGATTAAAAAATCAATTAAAACTAAGTAACTTAATTTTAAGGAATCAATGGATCAAAGAATAAGTTATAGAAATATTCACTTATTTTGTAAATATAATGACAGTAATGAGACAACCTACCAAATTTTGTGGGAGGTAGCCAAGGCAGTATGTATGGGAAGAAATATATCTTTAAGCCTTTTCATTAATAAAAGAGAGGTAGGGCTGATCAACAAACTGGGCATGCAACTAAAAAAAAGTAGAAAACCAACAAAGTAAATACCCCCAACACTAAAACAAAAGTCTTGAAAATCAAAGGAGAGATTAACAAAACTAAAAGTAAAAAACTGCATTGAACTAATTAGGAGTTGATTTTGAAAAGCAATAAAATATATGCATCCTTGACTAAGTTAATTTGGAAAAGAAAAAAAAATAATCAGTATGAAAAATTAAAAAGGTGAATTCACAACCAATGAAGAGGGCATGAAAGTAATTAGAAGTTATTTTGCCCAACTATACGCCAACAAAACTGACAATCTAAATGAAATGGATGAATATTTACAAAAATATAAATTGCCCGGATGAACAGAACAGGAAATAGAATATCTAAATAACCTTATTTTGCATCAGAGAAGGATCATCAGATGCTGAGGCCCCCCAGGTTGGAGAGGAACCGCAGTGCTGCTTAGTTTGTCTCTGTTCTGTCCTTTCTTTCCTTCTAGGTGAAAGAGATTGGAGATGTATCTAAAATGAAAAAGATGAATTCATAACAAATGAAGAAGAAATAAAAACATTATTAGAAACTATTTTGCCCAACCAAATGCTGATGAAGCTGATATTTTATATGAAATGGACAAATATTGAAAAAAATATAAAATATTCACATGATTAAAACAAGAAATAACATCCTAATGTTGACAGATCATTTCATCCAGTATACACAGACATACCCAACCAGGAACTCGAATGATTCTGGAGGTGATATTA
This sequence comes from Notamacropus eugenii, assembly GCF_028372415.1. Lineage (NCBI taxonomy): Eukaryota > Metazoa > Chordata > Mammalia > Diprotodontia > Macropodidae > Notamacropus > Notamacropus eugenii. The sequence goes on along the minus strand of NC_092872.1, from coordinate 56,032,365 downwards.
TAGAAGGTATATTTTTCAGTTTATGGCTTCCCTTCAGAATCAACTCTGACTGAGGAAGACACTGCGAGAGAAAATTGCTTATAAGGACATTGGCTTTAGCAGAAGTCAAGAAGTCTACAGTATTGAGCCAAGATACAGAGAGGAAAGTAGTATATAGCCCAGTTCCTCCCACAACTATTTCACTGATGATCTAAAAAGAATGTCAGACAAAATAGTGATTAAAAAATTGAAGGAGAAACTACCGTGGGTCATCTTTTTATTGCAAGATTACAAATTCAACCTATAGGCAAGTGATCAAGGAACAGGCTTTAGAAGAAGGGTGGACTGAGTTGGCAGTAAGGGGTGGGATCATGATCTCAGTGCCCACAGATCCAAGCTAGGCCAGCATAAGGCACTATTTAGAGATGATCATGGACTCAACTTTGGGTTCACTCTACCAGCTCAGAGTGTCCCAGTAAAGCCAGGTGCATAAACTCAGTTTCCAGAACTTTGAACCTGGTCAGCAGTTCAGGACAAACAGAACTGATTATCAACTGAACCCTGGCCCAGGCAAGCAGCATATGGTCTCCCACTGGGACTAGGAGCATAGACTTAGCTCCCAGAGTTCCCAGCTAGGCCAGCCATGCTGGGTTGCTCAGAGCATGTTGCTGTTAGAATGAGTAAACAAATAATAGAACTAGTATTATGACCAGAATACCCAAGACACAAACTCAGAAAGTGAGAAAAACTTCAACCTAGGTGAAAAATCTCCAAGAAAAATACAGATTGCCCATAAGATCACTTAGAATTCATAGAAGAACTGATACACACAAAAATCATTTTAAATGATAGAAATAAAATGAGAGCAACAGAAAAAAAAGAATTGGAAAAGAAATGAAAGCTATAGAAGAGACACTTGAAAAGAGAATGAAAAGTTTAGCATGAGGCACAAAGAAGAGACTCCTTGAAAATTAGAATGGACCAAATAGCAGCTAATGACTCTATGAGACAACAGAAAATATTAAAACAAAGTCAAATGATTGCAAAAAAATATGAAAAAATGTAAGGTATCTCAGCCAAAAAACAACTGACTTGCAAAACATATCAAGGAGAGATCACTGAAATACTTGAAATCCATGAACAAGAAAGGGAGCCTGGAAATCATATTCCCAAAAATAATGAAAGAAAATTCCTTAGGTATCTTAGAACTAGAAGGCAAAATGAAAATAGAAAGAATTCTTGGGTAACTTCCTGAAGGAAATCCCAAAATGAAAGCTTAGGAACATTATAGCCAAATCCAGATGTTCCACATCAAAGGAAAATACTACATGTATCCAGGAGTAAAGATTTAAGTTACTAAGAAACCATAGTCAGAATCATGTAAGATTTAGCAACTACCACGATAAAGACTTTGGAATATGATATTCTGGAAGATAGAAGATCTAGGCTTGCAATCAAGAATAATTTACTCTGCAAAAATGGACATAATTTATACCTTAACATCATTGTGAAGACAAATAACTTTGAAAGACTTAAGTTCTGATCAATACAATGGCCAACCATGATTCCAAAGGACTCATGACGAAATCTGCTACCCACCTCTTGATAGAAAATGAATGAGTAAATGAATGAATAAAGTATTTACTGTTTACTGTGTGCAAAAAACTGTGTTAAGCACTCTGGATATAATTAGAAAAGCAAGATAGTCCCTGCTCTCACATCAGACAGGTGATTGACTCAGTGACTCAGATAGACACGTATGTTTTGGGGACATGTCGAATGTAGAAATTTTTTTTTTCTTTAGCTACTGCATATTTGTAACAAGGGTTTCATTTTCTTTATATTTATTTTTAAAATTTTAAATTAAAACTTAAATACATAATAAAAGAAAAAAACACACTATAAACATATGTTAAAACTTAAATATAAAGTGCATAGTACAATGTGAAAGGATTCAAAACATATAGCAATAAATTTCCATTTCAAGAAAACCTATATATTAAATAGTATGTGTTGTGTTGAGAACTGTCCATCTTTTCTTTGCTTTCTTGGTCACAGTCATAGGGGGAGGAGGAGCACTACCATGCCAATGCTTGAGACTGAAGAAAAATGGAGACCCTGGTCACAGTTCCAGGGTGGAAAATAATGCTTGCGGTCTCTCACAGACCAGATTACAGGCCAGGAGAGCAGTGATCACACTTCTCCTTAGATCATACCACCTTGGAAGAACTAAAAACTTATAGACTCCCCAAAACTAGTTCTGAGAGCAGCATTAATAAAGGCCTGAGGCTTCGGACAGCTCCTCCCTGATCCTCCAGAAGCAGAGTTCAACTTCAACATAGAGTTAAAAGTGAAGAAATAGGCTGGGAAAATGATCAGACAACAAACAAAAGAACCTGACCATAGAAAGTTACTATGGTGATAGGTAAGACCAAAATAAACTCAGAAAAAAACAGCATCAAAGTAGTTACATCCAAAGCCTTTCACTGTGTGGATCACAAAAAAAGTGTAGCAAGTCTTCAAAGAGGTGGGAGTACCAGATCATTTTAATTGTCTCCTGAGGAACCTGTATGCAGATCAAGAAGCAAAACTTTGAACCCAGCATGGAACAGCTGGTTAGTATAATATTGGGAAAGGAGTACAAGACTGTATAGTCATCTTATTTATTTAACTTATATGCATATTACGTCATGCGAAATGCCAGGCTGAATGAATCAAAAATCAGAATTAAGATTGCCGGGATAAATATCAACAGTCTCAGATATTCAGATGATATTACTCTGGTCACAGAAAGTAAGGAAGAATTAAGAAATCTCTTGATGAAGATGCAAGAGGAGAGTGTAAAAAACTTGAAGTTTAATGTTAACAAACAAAAACCAACAACCTGAGATCATAGAATCTGGCCGCATCCCTCCTTGGCAAAAAGAGAAAATAAATAAAGTGTCAAATTTTATATTTATGGGCTCAATGATCACTGTAGACTATGGAATTTAAAGGTACTTGTTCCTTGAAAGGAAAGCTATGGCAAATCTGGATGTGTACTAAAAAGCAGCAGTATTTCCTTGCCAACAAAGGTCCATATAATCAAAGCTATGTAGCACTGAATGATTGTGAGAGTTGAATTATAAGGAAAGCTGAGTACCACAAAATTGACACTGTGGTATTGGAAAAGAATTTTGACAGTCCCTTGGACAGCAAGGAGATCAAATCAGTCAATACTTAAAGAAATTAACTCTGTTCATTGGAAAGATAAATACTGAAGCTGAAACTTAAATACTTTGGTCACATAATGAAAAGACAGGATGCATCAGAAGACTGATCCTGGAAAGATTGAAGGCTAAAGGAGAAGGGATGGCAGAGGATGAGAAGGATAAATAGTGTCATGGAAGCAGTAAACATGAGTTTGGACAGAATTTTGGAGATAGTAAGGGACAGAAGGGTATGGATTGCTATGGCCCATTGGGTCTTGAATGACTGAACAACAACAATCCAAACAACTAATTAAGAAATAGGAATCTAGCCAACTAATTAAGGGATTGGCATCTAGTCAACTCCTTAGTCAATAGACATCTAAACAACAGCTTATGGAATAGGCATCCAAATAACTACTTATGGGACAGGCATCTAAACAACAGTCCTCAGTATTATGACAATAGCTATTAGAATCTTACAGGCTGGAGCAATGTTCGCTGGTTCTTGCCAACAAATAGAGATAAAGCCAAAGTCCAGAGCAAATGATCTTGTGAAGGAGGAGTCCTATGGGAGACTAGAAAGGAGTTCACACATTTGATATCTCTTTTATCCAAAAATGGACACCTAATCTCACAGAAACATTGTTCTGGTTTCTTAAGAAGAATCAGGTTGACACTAATTTCAGATCATAGAAGTTTGAGTTGCAATGCAACTTAGAGATGATTTAGTACAACACCTCTTTTTACAGATGAGAACTCCAAGGCAAGAGAGCTTTAGTGACTCATCCAGAGACACAAAGTAGTGGTTGAAAAGACAAGAGCCATAGATTTGGATGTAGATCTGGAACAAATTTTGGAGATTTTATAGACCTACCCTTTCATTTAACAGATGGGAAAATTGTGTCCCAGAGAAGTCAAATGACTGTCATTATGATACAGGCAGGAAACAACAGAGCTGGGAATTGAATTCAGATCTTCTGATTCTGAATTCGTTGTTTTTTGTATCACATTCAAGCTCTCTCCACTGTAGTCGAAACCTGGGCAGGGACTGTATCTTTGGATACTGCTATAACACTATCTAATCTCAGTAGCTTTTTCTATATTTACTATATAGTATCTGTAATGATCTTCTTCAGTCCCAATCAATTATTATCTTTGCACAGATAAATATATAGATAAACATTTATATATGTATGCATGCTTATATATATGTGTATATATATATATGTAAAACACATATAGACCTATAGACCTATTAAGATAGACAAGTGATAGAGATATAGATAGATAGAATCTAAAAGGATGTTGACAGCCTTGAGCATTAGGATGAATCCAAATGAATTAAGATGAATTAAGGTGAAATCACAGGTATAAATACAAAGTCTTGCTTTTAGAAATAAAAACTAATTTTGCAAGTATAAGATGGGGGAAGCATAGTTATTTAGCAGCTGTTTTTTTTAAAAGAAGAACTAGGGCTTTTAATGATTTGTAAGCTCAATATAAGTCAGCACAGTGATGTGATAGCCAAAAAAGCTAATGGGGCTATGGGCTCCATTAAGAGAGACATAACTTTCAGCCATAGGGAGGTGCTGCTCTAGCTACACTGTGCCCTTGTCAGGTGTCATCTGGGGTTATATATTCAGTTCCAGGTACTACAGTTTAAGAAGGATATTGATAAACCAGAGTGCACACAGAGGATGACAACCAAGATGATGAAGAGCCTGGAGTTCATGACATATGTCCCAGTTAGGTACCTAATCTGGAGCAATGGATTATTCTAAGCTTGACAGTTCAAATAAATGATCCACTAAAAACAACAACATGTGTAATTCCCAAAGTAGTTAAAAGCAATCCAGGAAAGAAAAAGCAAGTAAAATCCATTGGCAAAGAAATGGAATGCAGTCATCAAGGAAGCTCCCTGGAGTCTCAGGAGCACCTCCAACGTGAGGTAAAATAGGCTTATATTATTCTTGCCCAAAGGTCCCATATCTGGATCTCTGACCGATAATGGCAAAGTTAACTAGAAACTTCTCTGGGTCTGCACCGAAGATTATTTGCTCATAAGAATCATTGGATGGTGTGTATGTGTAGGGTTAACCCATATCTTCTCAGTTCCATCCATATTCATACCAGGAGCAAAACATGTTTAGCCTAGATAAAAGAAGACTCAGTAGGATATTACAGCTGTCTACAAGTATTTGAAGGGCTATCATGTAATAGAGAGATTAGCCTTTTGGGGGGGCCCTAGAGCACCATATGAGGAGAATAGCTACAGGCTGCCAAGGGGTAAATAAATTTAAGCATGATATCAGAAAAAATCTTCCTAGCAATTGGAACCATCCAGGAATAGAAAGGGCTGCCTCAGAAGGAAGTAGATTTCTCCTCTCTGGAGGTATTCAAGCAGTGTGGATGATCACTGACTGGTACCTTTTAGTGAGATTCCTTTTGTGTAAGGGTTGAACTAAATGCCCCCTGAGGGGCTTTCCAATGCTCATACTCTGTGACTCTATGGATTTGTGACTATGCTAGAAGTGTCATCATCTGCATGGTAGTTTTGATAGTCCAAGTGCTGTTTCCGGTCATCACTGCCTTGTCTATAGGGAGATGTTCTGTGACCTGCAGAGATTTGGCTTCATCCAAAACTAGATTATTGGGATCTGGAGTTGAGTCCTCCCACTGGAGATGGGGAGTGTGGAGGAGATGAAACCCAGGATTTTTAGCCTTCCTTCTCCATATTTGGTCATTTTCTTAGTGGGACCATTAAATTTCTTATCTTTTTTTTTCTTTTTTACATCTTCCAATTTTTGCTTTTTGTTTATATACACCAAGTTCTTATTCCAGAAGTAGGAGCTTACGTCAGGCTTTGTATGTTCCTGAGATCAGGACTGTCCAGTAATAGTCCTAAAGTACTTTATGGGGAGATAAGCCAAGATGACAGAATAGAAGCAAAGACCAATGCCCCCTCACGTCTACTCCACAAAGTCCCAGGGAACACACTAGACTGATTTTTGATTAAGTAGTACAAGAAAAAAAATCTGAATAATTTTTCAGCTGGCATTTCCAGCTGAATAATTTCCAGGTTAGCATTTCAAGACACAGAGAGAACTTCACAGACACAAGGAATATCCAGTAGTAGTGGTGGTGGTATGGGGAATGGGAACTGAACTAGGATTTAAAACCTTATATAAAGGCAAGAAGTCCTGGATCTAGCTCAAAGATTCCTGATGCTCAGTAGGGAGAAGAAACAGGTATCAGCTAGCAGTTCTGTTTCTCATACTACAAAACTGGGTTGCAGAATTGGTGCAGAATGAGTTGGGGACATGTGCCTAGTGGTGGCCATCTAGGCAAATAGAAATCATGGGATAAAAGCTGGGTACTGAGAAAGGAATAGGAATAGAAGCAACCAGCAGCTATGTGGTTCTAAATATGGGGGCAGAGAGAGGTCTTTGAGACATCTACAAACCCACAATATAACCATGGCAAGGGACTTAGATTAAAGAAAAGTCTAGAATTTTGTTGCTGTGGACCTGCAAGCACAGAGTAGCGTTCCTCAGACACACGTCCAAGTCAGAAACTTCTGAAACTCCGATTTGGAAGGTATGATCAGACTTTATCTTGAATCAAATCTCAGAATATGGTGCCCATATTTGTCATTACATCCTAAAAGGACATTCTTAGCATTAAAGGTCATACTATAAAAAATGAGAAGAGAAGCACATCAAGTGCCTTTCACAGCTATGGGTAGGAGAAATATTCTAAATTAAATATCAGATAGAGGCAATTGCCAAAGACAAAAGAGATAATTTTGATTACATGAAATTGAAAGGCTTCTGCACCAATAAAATTAAAGCACTAAGGACAAGAAAGGAAGCAATCAAATGGGAAAAAACCTTTGTATCTCCGATACAGTTTTCGTAACCCAAGCATATAAATAATTAACACATCACCTCCTGGAGAGAAGAGCATCAGGACTCAAGGGAATCAATCAATCAATAAATATTAAGTGCCTACTATATGCCAGGCATTGTGCTAAGTGCTGAGAATACAAAAAAAGACAAGAGACAAAAGACCTCAATGAGCTTACATATTAATGGTGGGAGACAACATGCAAACATATATATATGTATATACACACATACATACACATATACATATATGTGTTACATATATATATATATATAGGAAGCTATATATGAGATAAATGGGAAATAATTAATGAAGAAAAGACACTCGAATTAACAATTTTGGAATAAAATTTATATGCCTACTTTGACTATAAGATTGTAAGCTTCTTGAGCAATGGGGACTGTCTTTCTTTTCTGTATATTTTTTTTCCTGGAAAACTTTTTATTGTGGGTGGAGTGGGATAGCTGGACACAATTTACATGATTCCAATTTTGCTGGCAACATCTAAAGCATCATAGTCTGGAGCAAATTGGACATGGGCCTTCTTCTCTCCATCAGACCAGATCAGTGTGTTGACCTTGGTCATGTCGATGTCATACAGCTTCTTTACCATCTGCTTGAACTGATGCTTGTTGGCCTTGATGTCCACAATGAAAACTAGGATGTTGTTGTCCTCATTCTTCTTCGTAGCAGACTCAGTGGTCAAGGGGAACTTCATGATGGCATAGTGATCAAGGTTGTTTCTCTGAGAGTCACTTTTCTCAGGGCATTTGGGCTGCCTCTGAAATCTTAGTGTCTTGGGTTGCCAGCAGGTGGGGATATTTGGATCTTCTTTCTGTGGCTATGGGTACCCTTCAACACCACCTTCTTGACCTTGAAGACCTTGGACTTGGCTTCTGTCTTGGAGGGGAATACGGCTCCCTTCTTTGCCTTCGGCGCCATCTTGTGGGAAAGGTTCTGTATTTTTTTTAACCAGCATTTAACATAGTACCTGGCACACAGTAGGCACTTAAATACCTATTGATTTACCATCTAACTTTATGTGCAACTAGATTGTGCTTCCTTGGAGGCTAAGGATTATGGTTCCTACCCCTTTAATTAACAAGTGGTGCTACTGGATGCTAACTTTATCCTATTCACTAGGAAGGAAAAGTGGTAAATGAGTCTCACACCAGCCCTCACAATTATATCTCTCTGAGCAAAAGTACTGGGGAAGTGCCATACTTTGTATGGTTTTCAGAGGGCTGGGCACTTTCTAACCCCCAGCTTCACTTTTCTATCAATGGTCACATTATTTCAACATTCCAAGGGCCCAGATCAGTGTGGACTTGCCCAACCAGGGAAACTCTGAGCCCCCACCTACTAGTCTGGCCCCACTTTGTTCCTGACCTTGCTATATATTGCTGAACTCCGGAAAGATGTCTATAGTTAAAATGGAGTTGATTCCCCACAGGAAAAGGCAATGTTGTTTGGATACTGTGTACAGTTTTGACTTTTGGCATGCCAACAATATAAGCAATATGCATGTATGCAAACAATAAAAAGTAATATTTAAAATAATAATACAGCATACTATGGATGTCATGTCCTAACTGTCTCCTAGAGCTTGGCAGCTCTAGTAACTAGGCCACAACAAAGCAAGAAGTCCTGGAAAGATCAAACATAGTTAATGGCCAGTGTTTCTTCCTTGAACAAAGAAGTGTAGCTTCCAACTGATGTTTGACTCTTGCCATTCTATGAGACGTCATCGATGATGATGGTGGACTACTCTGGATTCCAGTTTTAGCTCCTCCTCCTGGCATAGGCCCATATATTCTGGGCTGGTGCTGACTCAGACCAGCCACGTAGACACTGAAGATACTGGAACCAAATGAGGCACTCATAGACCATCTAGTAGTTATCAATAATTAATTTGCTTAGCCCTAGAAGGGGAAGGAAATGAAACAAAGATAAACATCAAGGTTGCTTACAGTTAGAATGAAGTTAACCTGCCTCTGGGTTGCCAATGGTGGTCCACTAGTCAGGCATCAAAGAAAGTAGCTGGAGCTCTCAGGGCTAGTGTGTATCCAGGTCATCAGAAAGTGACCTCAACAGCTTGAGCCTTTGGTCTCATGAGCGAATTGTGTCCCAAGAATGGCTTCAATACCTTTAAAGGAATAATTAGCCTAACTTGCATAGGGGAGGGTATTGCTCCAACTTCAGCAAGGGTTGAAGCACCTAAGACTTTCTAGTGAATGTCCTTTGATTGGTCAGGGTTGCTAACTGCCTCTCACTGGAGGTTATCTCTCGTGCAGAAGAGGGAGTGGATTCAGTGTCAGGCCTTAGCCAGAAGAAGCCTGCACCATTTCTCCTTGGCATCTCTCTTACTGTTGAGTATTTCACTTCAAGTGACAGGCATATCATATCCCCCTTGGTCTCATGGCTTCCCTCACCTTTTCAACTTCATGGGTGTGGTCAGCTTGAGATACGAGCCTTTGTTTCATTAAAAGCAATACCTTTATAGATGTCTTTTGTTTTTATTTCTGGAAATTATCTCACCCCACTCCACCATGAAAGCAACCTTTGGTGTGGAAGTCTACCTTGTAAGAAAGAAAAAGTTAAGCAGTTTGATAAATGTAAACATCTAGGCTTTTGGGATAAGATCTCACGATTTCATAAAAATTGCTGGGAAAACTAGAAAACAGTTTGGCAGAAACTAGGTATAGACCAATATTTTATATCATTTACTAAGATAAAGTCAAAGTGGATACATGACTTAGACATAAAGAGAGATATCATAAGTAAATTAGAAGAGAATGAAGCACATTATCTATTAGATTTATGGAAAGGAGAAGAAATTATGAATAAAGAGAGAATATTATGGGATGTAAATGGATCATTTTAATTGCATTAAATTAAAAACTATTGTTGCCAAGGTTAGGAGAAAGCAGAAAGTCTGGGGAAATTTTTATAGATAGTTTCTCATATAAAAGGCTTCATATCTGAAATATGTAGAGAATTGAATCAAATTTAAAAGAATATGAGTCAATCCCCAATTGATAAATGGTCAAAAGATATGGACAGACAGTTTTTGGAAGAAGAAATCAAAGCTATATATAGTCATGTGAAAAATATTCTAAATCATTATTGGTTAGAGAAATGTAAAATAAACTAACTTTGAGGTACCATCTCATACCTATCAGGTTAACTAAAATGATAGAAGGGGAAAATGACAGATGTTAGAGATGTGGAAAAACTGGGATACTAATATACTGCTGATGGAACTGTGAACTGATCCAATCATTTTGGATAACTACCTGGAATTGTCAGCAGAATCATAAAACTGTGTATAATTTGACCCAGCAATACCACTAATTAGATCTGTTTCCCAAGGTGAACAGGAAAAAAGGAAAAGAACTTATATGTTCTGAAATATTTATAGCAGCCCTCTTTGTGGAGACAAAGAATTTAAAATTGAAGGAATTCCCATCAATTAGGGAATTGCTGAATAAGTTGTTGTATATGATTATGATGGAATACATCTGTGCTATAAGAAATGCCAAGGCTGATTTTAGAAAAAACATGAACGGACTTACATGAAATAATGAAGAGTTAAACAAGCAGAACCAAGAGAACATTGTATACGGTAGCACCAGTATTGTTCAAAGAGTAACTGTGAATGACTAAGTAATTCTATGTAGTATTAATATTCAAATCAACTATGAAGGTCTATGTAGGAAGGCACTATCCACCTCCAGAGAAAGAACTGGTATAGGAAAAAAGTATTGTATAGTTCTACATATATACATATATATATCTGTATTAATTGTTGTCCTCTCATGTGGGGTTGGGAGGGAGATAACTCAGAATTCAATATGTAGTAAAATATAAATATTTTAAAAATAAAATTAAAAAAACAGTCAAGCAAAAACAACTGACAGAGGGGACTGAGCATTCGCAAAATTCATCTTTTGTAAAGCTTAACCTGTCCTCCCTGAGGACAGTTCATCTGAATGTTTAATCTCCACCGTCCTATGGCACAAGGTTACATACGCAGGAAGAGTTTGCTACATTATTTTGATATTCTGATGCTGCCATTCGAAGTGAATGCCCAATGCCACCACCACTCTCTCTTACCCTTCTTGTTCATGGGTACCATACACTTTAAAACAAAATGGTGCATTCTTTAGGACTTATTTAAGTAAAAAATATATAGAAATCCTCAGGTAAAATAGCAAGGGAAGGCAATTAGAAGTATATAAAAAGAAAGCATCCTGCCCCCACAGAAAGGGTAATATCATCTAAGACAGCTCCACCACAGTTATCAAGACCTGATTCATCTTTCCATGTTGTTTTCAAGGAAGAAACAAAACTGGGTGAAAGCAGGGGGTTGGGAAGGAACTAAAAACCTTGCCATCGTTTGCCCAAGAAAAAAAAGATGTCTCCTGGTCCCCAAAGAAATACTAGGATAATTACTTGGACTTAGGTTGGGCGAATGGAAAGACAGAGGAAGGGGAAGTTTTGGATCTGAGCTCAAATCCTACCTACTTGTATGCAACAAATGTGACTTCATCCTTGCTCTGAGCAGTACTATCCCAGAGTGCAAAGTACCCCATGCCTGGAGGACAGTGAAGAAATTAGCTTGGAAGTGAGAGTGGCATTGCTTGTGGAGGAAGAAACCACGAGTAAATGAGTCACTGAATACGCATCCCAGGGACCTGACCTAGGCTACTTTGGGGAGAACATCCAGACTTACTTTCTGTCTTCAGACAAAAGAATGAGAATGATCAGAATCTTAAACTCCATGGTCCTTTCCTTAATGCTGGTAGTCCCTGAAGGCACAGAGGGAGTCAAGGAACATATAGAGAATGGGCCTGAGGGCCAATGCCAGAACTGAAGGGATCAGGCCAACTTGTGTCACTCCTGTTTACCTAGGCATAAGGCAAGGACAACAAACATTGTACATCCAGGATGACTGGGGAAGAAAGGGTCTGGTTAATCTCTTCCTGATGGCTACCATTGTCCTGGGCTTTGGGCTAGGGGGGACCTCAGTGATGACCTTAGATAAGAGGCAGGTTCTGGGGCCTTGAGACAAAGGTCTCAGGCAGCACCTGAGTCAACACGTAAAAAGCCAAACTGGAAATAGCCTGTTCACAGAGAGGGTTCCCACAACCAAGATACCACCTGTCAAAGGAAATGAGTGATGGAAGAGCATATAGACTGAGGCCATACCCCAAAATTAATGGTGCCTCTGAGCTCAAATCTCAGGGGATGAGGAGAAGCAGTATGGGTTGAGCAAAATCACGGACCCCTGGCCCTCTTTCCCCCACAAAGTTGCCTCTTCTGCTACCCTTCTCAGGAATGCCTGGAGTTCACTAAGGCTCTGTCTTGGGAAGGGGGAGGAGGTGGGATAGTTAGAGGGGTGGAGAGGCAAAAGACTTTCTCCAATGGCACAGGGTACACTATACCATGCCCCACTTCCCTCCAGGCATACACTCATTCGTTGGGCTCCCTCCTCCCTCCAGATACTCTTGATGTTCCTTACCCTTGCCCTCCCTGGAGGCTCAGTCAATGGAGGCCAGTGTAAGGCTCCCGTTGTCTCTGCTCTGACTCCCAGAGGAAGGCTCAGTTTTGAATCAGAGGACAGAGCTCTAGGGCTGCAGGTAGACTCAAATGTAGCTCCACTTCCTTCCTCAATCTCAGGCTCTAGCCTCCTCCTGGGTAATTTTTGGTTACTTCAGGAGAGGGAGGAAGGAGGTGAGAGTGCTCAGAACTACATCACTGCTTAAAAGCCACTGACAATATTTCTCCTATAAAAGAGAAAGTTAATTCAGATAAGATTCATGTTTTCTTGAAGGACAGTCCCTGGTAAGAGTGAACAGATTTGCTCTGTGGGTCTCCAGGGAGCAGAAAACTAAACTAAGGGGGAAAGAGGCAGGAAGGTAGACATGGGATAAACATAGGAGGAAACTCCCTAACAATCACAGCTGTGCAACCACGACATGAACTGCCTTTGCTGGGAGTGAGTGCTTCATCACTGGAGGCGCAAAAGGAGGCTTTATCACTTGACAAGACATTATACAGGTGATTCGTGCTTGGGAAGGGGTTGGATTCCATGGAGTCCTTCTCAGCTCTGAGATTCTGTGGTTCTTTGACCCTAAGATAATGTGAGGAAATCTCTCCCTCCTTTGCTCCCATTGGGTCAGAAAGAGGCTTTACACTGATTCTGGCAGTAGGGAACTTAGGACACTTGACATGGCTTGGTGAGATTAGGAGGCCTGGCACCCCACACCAGTCTATGGCCCAGAGGGCTGTGGAGAAGCCAAGATTGACCTGGGAAATGGTGGACACCTGAGCTTTGAGGCTCCTCCTGGATCCACAGCTCTTACAACCAGGTGCCTCCTACCATGGTTACTGGACTACTTTGAAAGGTAAAGGGCATATAACCTTTGACTTCTAAGCTTGGTTACAGAGATCAGGCTCCCAGAGCTTATGGAGCTTCCCACTATTTGCAGAGAACATTGGAATCTCCCGGGAAACTCCCCTGAGGCCAGATGCATGGGAAAAACAGCTCCCCACCTTGAGTCATATCTTGTCTGGTGCTCTCCCTGTTCTTTATGGAAGAAAATTTGAGTTGAACATACGAGGGAGGAGAGACCAATGTGAATTGGTTGCCATCAGAGTTACCTAATAGTTCAGCTGCTTATGCTGATAGTGAGTTCTCATCACTGGACATTGAAGAAGCAGCTAGATTATTTATTATTAACGTTATAAAAGTGATATTGGGTGGGAGAACAAGGCCAGTGAGCTGAGAATTGTGAATCTTAGGAAGACAAGATGACTTGAGAGTGAATGGAGGGAGAACTGAAATATTTCCATCAATTCTACTGGAACAATCCCACCATTGGTGAAGAACTGAGAGGTCAGATAGCAGGAAGAACTTCCTGCCTGGTAAGGTGAAATGGAGAGACAGAGAGTATTGGATTACCACTTCCTCTGTAGGAGAACATTTCCTAGTTCTGTAGAATGAGCTATCTGTTCAAAATCATGGAAATACAGCTTCCCGATGACCAAATCATGTCAGTCATCCAACTCTCTTTTACAACACGTTAGATTTTTAGGGCTCCCAGTATTGGAACCTCATGGCCCTGTGTCTCCCCCACTCTCTCTAAAAGCAGCCTGTCCTAGGCTTTAGACTTTGCCAAACTGAGTCAGCTTCTCTGTGCCACAGAGAAGCTTTCTACTTGATCCAGTGGATCTTGCCCTCTGGCACCAAGACTTCTTCCTTTATTGGTTCTCTAATTTTTTACTGCTTCCTAATTACCTTTTCCCATTTCTTTTGTTTCTTCCATTGCTGCTACTAAAGCTGAATACATGGTTCTGGTATCTTCTCTCTCTTTCCCATATTTCCCCTCTCTCCACACATTCTAGACCAGCCAGGTTTATTTTCCAGTATTTGCAAAGCGAAAGAGATACCAATCAAAATATAGTAGAAAGAAACAGTGTAGCACAGCTCATCCTGGCAACTACTTGCAAAGTAGGCAGCAAGATGACACAGTGGGTAAGAGTACTAGATTTGGAGTCAGAAAGAACTGAATTCAAATCCTCCCTCCCTCACTTCCTAACTTGTATGACTCCAGGCAAGTCACTTAACCTCAATTTCCCCATCTTCAAAAAGTGGTATTATAATAGTAGCATCTACTTCCCAGGGTTGTTGTGAGGATAAAAGGAGATATCTATCAAGGGCTTTCCAAAACCATATGTGTGTGTGTGTGTGTGTGTGTGTGTGTGTGTGTGTGTGTGTGTTTACATATATATATATGTACACATACATATATATATATATAATATAAATACTAGACATACAGAAACATCTTTTGATACTGGAGTGGTAGTCCAGCCATTAGCACAATACGTGGAGCCTTTCTACTCGTGGACCATACGATGACCTGCTGCTAGCACAAGAGGTCCCAGAGGCAGCTCAGAACAGTTTAATGTTGAATTACAAAGTCAATGTGAATTGGGAATAACCTGTGTCTAGGAATGCTGGTCCAGGTCTAAGAGGAAGTCATGGACCTGGCATTATATACCACAGGAGGATCAGAAACAGAAGTCAGCAAGCAGCTGCATGGCTCTGACAAAGAGTAGGGTCTCAAATACAGACTCAAGAGCAGAATGGAGCCTACAGCAGGATAAGCAGAGGAACCTGAGGACTCAGACCAAAGCAGACTCTGTAGTTTTGTTGCTCTGAACCAGCCTAGCCAATGGTGAGTGGGTCCAAATCAGGGGGCAAATCCATTCTTGTGTTGCTTAGACTCAGTCCCAGCTCAGGAACTTGGAAATCTTAGACCAAGAAAGCAGCTATCAGACTTTGACCTCATTCAGATTGCTTTGAGTTCCCTAAAAAATTCCAGTTCTCCAATCTGAGCTTTTTCTGGGTTGTCAAAGCATATAACACTAAATATCCAGAAAAGGATCAGCAGGACCTAAAAGGATATAAAACAAAGCAAAGCATTGCCCAGGCATTCTCCCTAGGGTGTTCAGAGTTTCACCTTAATGCAAAGTCAAAAGTCAGGAAGTTAGACTGAAAGAAAGAACAAATGGAGAAACATGAACCATATAAACCCACAAAAGAGAATGACTCCAAAACATCTACAAACAAAACCTGAAATGAAATGCGGCTTGTCCATAAGTTCAACTAAGATTCTTGGGAGATTCCTAGAAGAAATGAAACAAGTTTTGTAATAATTTCATATGTATAGTTACAAAGAAAAGAACACACAGAAAAGGATGACAAAGGCTTGTGATGCTTCATTCACATAAGTATTTGATCAGTCAACAAAGCAGCTGTCTCCAAACTCTAGTTCAAAGTGGGGAAGTGATAGAAAAAACGATCACATAAGATTTTCTCCATTACCTTGAAAATCAAAACAACTTCAGCCGACACTCAGGTCACTGACGGCATTGAAGGCATTAGGGTAGCAAGTGGTTTATTGTGGGAATTGAGTGGATGGCACTGACTCTAGTTTGTGACTCAGTTTGGGAGTGGCTCAGTCCCCATTCTATTCAATAATCCATTTAGTCCAAATTCTATCCTATGAGAAAACTTTTTCAGTTCTCATTTGGGAGAAAACTTCATTTCATTGTTTGAACCTAGCCCTTTGTGGCTCAGCAAGTGGATCATCTTTCCCTGCTTCTTAGAGACCCTTTACAAAGAACCTAGGTTATGCTGCCCAGAAACCCAGTCAGATCCAAAGACTGATTTGAGGAATTTTCTTACAATTGTACATCTCAAGCAGCCCATATGTCTTATTTGAAAGCTGGTTCTGTCCTGATCAATCAGTTATTGTTTTTATGTTCCTTTGATTTTGTTTCTGGTCCTTTGTCTTAAAGAGGACCAGTGACATCACAAGTGATGTCTTGACCTGCTCATGAATTGGATATGTCACCTAGAGTTGTAAAAAGTCGTTAGCCTCTCTCTCTCTTCCAGAGTCATTGAAGTCCAATGGCGGGACCCAAGTCAGTATGACTGCGAGGGCTCAGGATGCAGCTGATGACCTTGGAATCTTTGGCTTCTGACCACGCTCCACAGCATCTGCTTTAGCAGCCTCCATGGCAATTTGAACAAATTGGTCTCATTTGACTATTCTGGGGGCGGGGCAGTCTTCACATGCTGCAGGAAGATATCTCTCAAACTCACCAACAGGTCTGAGGCCTGCTGGTTACCTTTAACTTGATTTTTCCTGTCTGCTGAAGTGGTTTGTTGAGTGTGGTCATTGCTCATGCTACAGTTCCTTGGAGTCATAGGTGAATTGGGTGAAGGTGGACAGCAAAGGTAGATGAGTAGCCCTGAAAAGAGCTCAGCAAGCCCTTACAATAGAGATGCTAGCCTTCCCTGAACATCCCTTTGAGTGTTTACAGATACTTGGGAGGAGTGGGATACCTCTTTTTTTGAATTTAGGCAATTGCACCTCTTTGTTCTTCCTCTTCCAGTTTGGAAAGTCCCTAATCTTTCATTCAATTAGAAATTAGACTATTGTTTTGTTGTATTGTTTCATTGTGCAATTGGTTTTAAAGTATAAAAATCTGTCTCCCTCTGTATTGGGGTCCAGCCCTAAGGTGATGAAGGGGCCTGTTCCTGAATTTTTGGGCAATTGGCATCCATTGCTCAATAAATCCATATACTTTGAAGATTGAACTTTTATCTCCTCAGTTATTTCATCTTTCACCCACCACATTATCTAAGGAATGTCTTAGGCTCTAAGTAAATCTTCACATTCCATGATACAGGTTTTGGTTAGGTGAGGTTACTATTAAGACAGAGTTTTAGTTAACCAAAATTTGCAGAAAGAATTGCCCGGAGTCCCAAGTAATAAAAGGAAAAAAATTCCCATAACAAGTTCAAGTACCTGATGATTGGACAAATAAGTTCTTTTCCCTTCAGCTTCCCAATTCTCCTCAGCTTTGCAGTCGCATTGAGTTTGATGAATGAGACACTGAACTCTATTTCATCTAAACTTTGTTTAATAATCTAATGTTTATCTCTGTCCTCACTGTTCCAGAGGAAGATTGTCTGCAATTCCCTTTCAGGGTTCCAGAGGGTACCCTTGAGGGGTTGTGGACATCTTTCTCTAATTCTGTTAGGTCAAACCTGGCAAGCTGCCACTCTAGCTTCATTTAATTGATAATATCAATTATCTTTTACAAAGGGATATTTGCTTCATAGATACAGTAAGAATAGATACATTTTCCCACCACCATCTGATAGGCACACTCTCATCTGGACCTCTTCAACCCCTGGGGATTATAGGCTCAGGCTTAATATATTTCCTCCATAGCTTAAGTCTCACCAAGATCATGTCCAAATATAAATCGTCTGGATGCACCAGCCTTTCAGCTATATCTGATTGTGTCTCCAAAGTAATTCTTTGGGGGCATCGTTGTTGAATTGGCTGGTCACAAAAACCCTGCATAGGTTTCTCCCCTAGCAGCCTTCCGAGGGTCTCTTTATCCTGACTCTTTGAAGCTTACAATCTCTAGTTCCTATTTCCTTCCCTAGAATAGCTATAATAACAAAACTAGCATTTATGTAATGCTTACTGTGTACAATGCACTATGCTAAACACTTTACAATATAAGTAAGAATCATTTGATTCTTACAAAGATCTTGGGAGACAGGTGCTATTATGATTCTCATTTTACAGATAAGGAAACAGGGAAAACAGAGGTGAAGTGACTTACCCAGAGTCACACAGCTAGTAAGTGCCTGAGGCTGGATTTGAACTCAGATATTCCTGACTTCAGTTCCAGCACTCTATCTACTGTGTTCCCTAGATTTTCAGAAGTGGAGTATAACGAACACAAAAAAGACAGAAGAAACAAATCATATGATCTCATCTCCAAGCAAGCCCTGGTTTAAGAATGGGCTTGGGGCCCTTCACCTCATCTTGGTAGGCACTTGGAATCTTCTGATTTTTCTTTGATGTCCTCAGGTTTGGAAAGAGCTTTCACAAAAAGGGCACTACCACCTATTTGAATGTGTCTGTCTCTCCCTTTAGAACATGAGTTTTATTGAGAGCAGGAAATATGAGTTTGGCTTTGTTTACACCTCTAGCTCTTAGAATAGTGCCTGACTTTCAGTGAATATACTTTTTGAGTTACTAACTCCACAAAAATTCAGAAAAACTCCTCTATCACATGGCTTGCTGATGTCAACCAGTGACAGAGTGACTGCATGTACTCCAAGTCTACACAAGGCATGTCTCTCTGGAAGAAGCTCTTCGGCCTTTTTCACCCAGGGGATTGTACCAGCAGAGCATGTTGAGGTCTCCTCATCTGCCAGTGTTACAATAGTATTAATTATTTCATCTTCTCCATCTCCACCTTCATTCTCAATGTTGAACCCCATTTTGTAAAGAAGGAAAATAGTTAAGCAAAAACAGTGGACATAGTCACTGAGCTTCGAATTTTTGACCTGGGTTTTGAAAGGAGAGAATGTTTGGTTCCAAGTTAAGTATTCTTTTCACTATATCACACTTCTTCTGCTAGGAGTCCCCTTAAATTCCATCCACTATCAAAAAACTTTTCTATAGCTCTACCCATCCTTTCTCTCAAGTCTTAGAGGGAGAGGTATCTCTTTTTTTCAAACAGGCTAGCCTCTCAATACACTCCTTAAATTCCAATCCCTCCCTCCTTCTAGAACTTTTTCTATCCACCATCCAGGTTTTATTGACACTTTTATTTTCACTTTTGAAAATAAGCTCCTTTGCCCCACTCTGTAGCAAGACCCAAGAGACATCAAATAACCTGGAGTTTTTGGCAGGAGAAAGTCACCTTGCAGAGACCAAAATCTTTTTCTAGGAGAGAGCCTAGAACCAGAGGAAATGGCTCCTGGCACCCAGAGACCCTCATCCCAGGAGAGCAGAGCCAAGATGGTAGAGTAGAAAGATGCATATACACTAGCTCTTACCCCACAGCCCATAAAATACTTGTAAAGAAGAACTCTCAACAAATTCTAGAGCAGCAGAAGCCACAGAACAATGGAGTAGAGGAGATTTCTAGCCTAGAGTGACCTGAAAGACCAACGGGAAAGGTCTGTTGAACTGGATGTGGAGCAGAGCCCAGCCCAGACTTGGCCATACAGCACTGGGAGGAGCAGAACTGAGCAGGCTTGAGGGACAGAATCTCCAGCAGCAGTGCAGATCCCTCAACCCACAGGTGCTAAATGTCAGTGAGAGGGTTTTTTCAGTTGGCCAAGAATGAAGCAGTGTGTCCTCATAACTCAGGCCTCCTCAGGTGGCAGCAGTGGAGGCAGCAGTGGATGGGGGCTCCCAAGGCAGGCAGCAGCCTGCATCCATTGTTGAAGGTCTCATCATAAAGCCCCTGAGGGAACTGAGCCCTGTGTGATGGCCTTGCCCCTACCTGAGCAGCCCCTACCTTAATGTCACACTGAATAGTGGCCCTGCCCGGAATAAAGCCCCTGAGGGATTGGAGCAGCTCATCTGAATCTCAGCCCCCAGTGCTGGCTTGCTGGAACTGGAGGTGAGGTGGTTGTGGAGAGGAAACTGGGAAAATGCCCCCAAAAGGGAAAAAAATAAGACTATAGAAGGTTACTTTCTTGGGGAACAGGTGTCTCCCCTATCTCTTCAGATGAGGAAGAACAAGGTATACTGTCAGAGCAAGTCAAGGCCCCTGCCTCCAGGGCCTCCAAAGGGAACTTAAATTGGGCTCAGGCAATAGAAGAGCTTGAAAAACAAGTTAGCAGCTTACTAAAGGAGAACCCAAAAAAATGCTGAGGAAAATAACAGCTTTAAAAAGGGACTAACTCAATTGGAAAAAGAGGTCCAAAAAGCCAATGAGGAGGAGGCTTTAAAAAGCAGAATTGGCTAAATGGAGGAGAAGGTTCAAAAGGTCACTGGACAAAATAATCCATTGAAAGAGAGAATTGAGTTCAGGGAAATGAATGACTATGAGATAAACCAAGCAGTTAGAAAACAAAACCAAAAGTTTGAAAAAATAGAAGATAATATGAAACATCTCACTGGAAAAGCAACTGACCTGGAAAATAGATCCAGGAGAAACAGTTTAAAAATTATGGGACTACCTGAAAGCCATGGTAAAAAAAAAAAAGAGCTTAGACATTGTCTTCCATGAAATTATCAAAGAAAACTGCCCTGATATTCTAGAACCAGAAGGCAAAATAAATATTGAAAGAATCTACCAATCACCTCCTGAAAGAGACCTGAACAGATAAACTCCTAGGAATATTGTGGCCAAATTTCAGAGTTCCCAGATCAAGGAGAAAATACTGCAAGCAGCTAGAAAGAAACAATTTGAGCATTGTGGAAATACAATCAGAATAACACAGGATCTGGTAGCTTCAACATTAAGGGATCAAAGGGCTTGGAATGGGATATTCCAGAGGTCAAAGGAACTGGGACTGAACCGAAGAATCACCTGACCCAGCAAATTTGAATATAATACTTCAAGGGAATAAATGGTCATTGACTTTCAATCATTCATATTGAGGAAAAGACCAGATCTGTACTGAAAATTTGACTTTACAATACAAGAATCAAGAGAAGCATGAAAAGGTAAACAGGAAAGAAAAATCATAAAAGACTTTCTAAAGCTGAACTGTTTACATTACTACATGGAAAGAAAATATTTATAACTCTTGAATCTTTTCTCAGTATTTGGGTAGGTGGAGAGATTGTACATACACACACACACACATGCACATATATAGACAGAGAGTACAGGGTGTTGTTGATTCAGAAGAAATGATATCCACACACACAAATAAAAATAAAATAAAATAAAAATTAAGGGGTGAGGGAGGAAAATACTAGGAAGAGAAAGGGAGAAATGGAACAGGGCAGGCTATAACTCATACAAGAGATAAGAAAAATCTTGTTCTTAAAATTAGTCTTAAGACAATTGACTGAATTAATTACTGAGAATAAATCAATGACATCTTTAGTTTGGGGAAAAGAATTTTAGTCTAAATTTCCTAGAGGAAGGTAACCTCAAATAAAATTTGGTATTGATGGAAAAGTTGAGGTTTTAATGATAAATTTGATTTTATGATTGCTACTTAATCAGGAACTAGAACATATATAGAAAGGCATGTAAGCCACTTAAGACTTGCCTCAAGAGATGTTCCTTAGCCAAACTGAAATTATAGTCATACCTGAAACCTGGTTATTGGAACTTGCTATTTTAAGATGCTATGGGACTATTAAGTGACTATTCTTCTGAGTCTAACTCTAGATAAGGATAGCAAGAAAAGCGGTCAGAGTCTCCAATCCATGATGCCAGTAAGCCTGTGACATGCTGGTAGGAACTGAAAAAGGTGATCGCATGGGAAGGGTGGGAGAGTGGCTGTTCAGCCTGGGCTGAGATAGGATTCTCCTGACTCAATTTCCACACTCACACCTGGCACACTTTAAGCCTGACTGAATACAAGTTGACAATCTACTCCTTCCTGGAATTGACATGAAGTTGGGGAGATATTGTTTCCCTGTTATGTCCCTACTCTTGGTGGCAATTTCCTGTACTCAAAAGGTTTGTAAGCTTAATACCAGATCTATTAAATTATAGATTATTGGTAGGGGGACATCCGAGGTTAAGTCTAAAATTAAGCTATTAGACTTAGGACTTTAGACCAACAACAATGAGTTAGGGTCCTTTAATTCTTAGTAATACTGTGGAGACAAATAGGTCAAGAGCTTGTGAAGTAAGTAAACATAAAGATTATTTGTGTCTCGGTTAATGTTTAAAAAATAATTCTTTTGTGGTTCATATTGCAAATGCTTTGGTCACCTGACCAAAAGTCTGAATTGTTATATCTGTTATAAACTATGTTAAAAATGAAAAAGAAAATAAAAAAAAAAAGAAAACAATCTCACTACATGCTACCTCGCCAACAACCCGTGGCATTGAATACTACCTTTTAAATAAGGAAAAATTAAGCAAAAATAACAAGTACAATGACAAAGTCCAAGAGTATTTTGCTATTTTCCCTTGTAAACTTCTATTTCTCTACCAAGATAATGGATTACCTGAATGATTTATCTCTCTTGCTCTAGTTGTAATGCTTCATGTATGCATATAAGGCCCTTAAAAAATGCATGTTGAATAGCCTGAATGAGCTTCCTACTCACTACTAACTTCCTGGCCTCTTACTGTCCTCAGGCTATAGAATGAGGATGGTCAGGACCTAAGCCCCAAACTTCTTCCCTTAAGGCCAGCTGCTCTGTAAGGGGCAAAAGGAGTAAGGGGAGGGGTGGTTGTGCATAATCAACCTGTAGTCAGTCAGTGCCAGAAGACAAAGGATCAGGTCACCCTGTGTTACTCTGGTGTGTCTAAGCTACAAGGTAAGGAAGACAAACACTGTCCATCCAGGTATATGAGGTAAGGAAAGTTTAGGTAATCCTTTCCAGATGACCAGCATTGTACTGGGATAGGATGCAGAGCCTGTGGGGTTGGGACTAAGGCCTTACATAGTACCAAAGTCAACACTGGAAAGGTATAAAATGCCCAACTGAAGGTGGCATGGTTAGAGTGGGCTTCCATAACCAAGGATCTACCTGACCTGGTAAGTGAGAATTGGCAGCATTGATTGGTTCTGCCCAGTATGTGAGGCTGGAACGTGACATCTTAAGAGATGCAAAGTTGGTTCAGCAAAATCATGGACACTGGTTAGCTCTTCTTTATTAGATCAACTAGATGAAAGCTCCAATTTTAAAATTCCTCTGCCCTGGAATTCACAAAGGCTCATCCTTGTAGGATGAGGGGTTGGGGGGTGGAGAAGGGATATTTCCCAAGGGCTCAGGGTGCATTACTCTATCCTACTTCAGCCCATATCATTTATTTGGTCTCCCTCTTTCTTTAGATGCTGCTACTAATCCTGTCACTTGCCCTCCTTGGAGGTTCAGCCAATGGAGTTCAAAGTAAGTTATCTCTCAACTCTACCTTTGATACGAATGTTCTTCTTGGATTTCCAGTATAAGGCTCAAGCCAACATCAGATTACAGAGTTCTAAGACTGGCATAAGACTAACCTTCATCCTTTAGCCTTGGGCTTCCACCCCCTCATAAGACTCCTTTTGTCTCTCTTGAAGGAGATGGGAAGACGGTGAGCAATTAAGAATCTTTTCATTGATTAAATGCACTTGGCATGTTCTATGTGTAAAAGAGAAGGTTTAATTTGAAGAAGATCATGGTTTTCAAGTACCAGGGATTAGAGTGAGTTGGCCATTCAAAATCATGAAAAATTTTATCAGTTAGCCAGTTCCCTCTGAAATCTACAGGTTAGAACTTCAGAACCTTCAGTGCTTGAGACATGTGGTCCTACCTTACCTCTTACCTTATCTTACCTTTCTATAAAGGATCCAACCCTAAGCTTTAGGTCTTGCCAAATTGAATCAGCTTCCTTGGACCACAAAGAAAGGGATTTCTTCCTTTCTCTATTCTACAGTCTTTTATCTGCTCCTTAATTCCCCTTTTTGTTTCTTCAGCTGATGCTTCCATAACCGGATAACTGATTCTGGCATTTTTTTTCCTTTATGCCTTTTCCCCTGTGCACTCAAAACCAGTTAAGAGCATTTCCCAATATTTACAAGGGAAAAAAGAGATGTCACGATATCATAGCTGTCATCATCATTTCAGTCATATTTGAATCTTTTTGTGAACCCATTTTGGCATTTCCTTGGCAAAGATAGTGTAGTGGTTTGCCGTTTACTTCTCCAGCTCATTTTTACATATGAATAGCTAAGACAAAGAAAGTTAAGTGACTCGCCCAGGGTCACACAGCTTATAAGTGTCTGAGACCAGATTTGAACTCATGAAGAAGCTGGAGGAAACAATATAACCAAGCAGTACCCTCACAACTGTTCCTTAAAGACCTGGACAACATCAGACTGAGGCCATAGTGGGAAATAAAAAAAGGTAAATACAGTGAGTTATTTATTTTTCCTGCCTGGAGTGGGATAGGAGGACAGGCAGCAGGCAGGGCTGGGGACATAATCTACCCAGGAGCATGCCATGTGGAATCTTTCAGTCCTTTTGCTGTTACAAGTAAAGCCTCAGACACATCATGAGCACAAGTTCCAGGTGCCAGGAAGAAATAAAGAGATAATTTTTAAAGTTTTAAAAATGTCATAAATATATTCTCAAGGAATAAGAGAATATAAAGAAAAGAAAAGGATAAAAAAGGTTTTGGGAAGTTTCACCCACAAAATGAAATGATCAGTCAATAAAAGAGTTGTGACCACTTTCTTGCTGAAAGTAAAGAATAGACAGAAAGAGCTGTCACATAAAGTTTTCACCATTACTTTAAAAATCAAAACATTTCCACTTGACAGACTGGTCACCCCCCAAAGTACACATCAAACATGAAATATCTTTTGTATTACTCTGCAAAGTAGATGGCTGGTTTAGGGGTGTGGGCTGTGGTTATGTCTATGTCAGACCACATTGTGTCCAGATGAAGCAATGATCCACCCTGGAAAAGCTAGCAGATCTGGTTGCTCCTTCAAATTCAGGAAGGAAAAAAAGGGGTTCAGGCTATACCAGGGCAAAGTAAGAAGCTCAATTCAGAGGGTCTTGGAAAAGTCACTTCCATATTTGGGCATGGATGGAGTCATTCAGGAAACTGGCAAAGAATGCAGGCATCTGTGGAGAAGGGGTGTTAGCATCTTTGCAATTTATTAGACAGAAATCCTTGTCCCCTGGTGCAAGGCCTGACTGACTCTCCAGTCACCGGTTGACAGACAGATCCTCTGATCTCCACATCAGAGCCATGGAGCTGATTTGCATTTAGTAGTCATGCATATTCCTAAGGGAAAGGTAGTCTGGGTAAGGCTTTACATCTTACTACAATACTGTTTCATTTTTTCTCTTTCAGAAAGCCAAGGCCAAGGTATCATTGCAGAGGAATGCTACAATTTTGAATTTTCTAAAGAGGGGCAGAAAATCACTGGAGTCCGAGTCCAGGTTGGAACATCAGGTTACCTGACTAGGTGAGTAGATCTGAAGGAGCAAATTCTCTCTTCCCTATGATCCCACAGGACCTTTGGGATTTATATACATACATTCATTTAGGCACCTAGAAGAGTCCTTGGTGCCATCATGAACATGTCCAGTTACATCACTTGGATCCTGCTCTCTGTCACTAACACATACATAGGATTGCACATAGAAGGGGTATGGTGATGTTGGACTTTGGAAAGGTTGGATAGGGAGACTTACCACATTCAGTTCTGCTATTATTCTTCCATGGTCTGACCTGGATGGAGAATATTCAGCCAGGGCTGTGAGATACCATGTACATGGCATGAGTGGAAAGATAATGGAAAGGTCTCTGGTACTCAGCAATCTTGGGGGATAGTGAGTGTCCCCTCATTGGATGTTTTCAAGCACAGGTTAGATGACCTTTTGTTGGAATGTATTGTCAGTGGGTATTGTGAACTTCCATGATCTCTGTTAAAGGATGAGGAATGATGAATTAGAACTAATTCTCAGGACATTTGATGTGTTTTCTGTTTTAGCATCCAAGTACAGCATGGGACTATATGGAGCCCGAGGCATGGTAGTCTGCAGGGCACTCTCCAGGAAGTCATCCTGAACACAGATGAATCCATTGTTCAAGTGACTGGCAGCAATGGCAAGACACATTGCCTCCAGCAGCTGACCTTTGTGACTGACAAAGGCAGGAAACTTGAGTTTGGCCAAGTTGGTCCAAATCACTTCAACACTTTACCCCAAACAGTTGGAGATGGCATTGAGTTCTATCTTTGGACGTTATGATTCAGCATGCTTAACAGGACTTACATTTGAATGGATATCTGGCCCAAAAGATGTCAAAGCTGTCAAAAAACAGTCATCTAAAGGAAAATAATTTGGAAAAAGGGGGTGGTAGTCCAAACCATAGCCATTGTCATTTCTCCCAACCCCAGCTCCCTAGAATAGAGGAGATAGTAGAGATAATTAAAATGATTTAAGCCCCATCCATTGGCCTGACATCTTAAATGATATGGTACCTGGCCATAATGGTTACAATCATGATTCCAAAAATTCTTTAGACTTTGCATGCAACCATGAATTCTCATAGTCTCTAGGTAAAATTGTTAACCCATCAATGAATTCAGTGGCAGTCACTGGCCCCTGAAACAAGCCCGGTATTTAGGCAGGGATTAAACATGTAAGACAAATATTTATGTATGTATATGTATATAGATCCACATCTGCATAAATATTTATATAGGTTTTCCAGAAATTTTGTCTGGATTGGATTAGGGAAGCAGACAAGGAAGAAGGAGGTGGAGGGAGGAAATTGTGAAATGACTTTGGAACAAAAAAGAATCGTATTTTAAATCTCTTAATAAAGCTTCCACAAATCTATGGTGTGGTCTTTGGGTGACTGTTGAAGAGAAAACAGTCTGAATTCAGATTTGAATTCCAGAAGATGAGTATTCCTGACTATAGGCCCAGTCCTCTATCCACTGCACCACCTTCCTGCCCCATTTAAAATGTGCAAACCTAAAATGAGCATAAAAGAAGAGATATTACAAATTAGAGAAGAAAAAAGGAAAAAAAATACAAAGAATAAATAAAATAGGCTAATTCTTTGAAAAAAGCTAATAAAATTGATAAGCCTTTATCTAATTTGATTAAAAAGGAGAGGGCAGAAAATTAAACCAATAAAATAGCAAATGAATGAAGTGAAACCATAACAAAACAGGAAGACATAAAAGAACAATGAAAACATATTGTGCACTGTTAATTTTGCACAATTTCAGCACTGTTGATTCAGCATGCTTAACAGGTCTTGCATTTGCATGGATACCTGTTCCAAAGTCAACAAAACAACAATCGAAAACTTACATTAAATAGTAAGCATCCAGTCAACTGCTTAGTTAACAGGCTTCTAAATGACAGCTTATGAGATAGACATCCAGAGGATAACTTTCTAAGGCCCAAGCTAAAAATCAATCTTTTGATGCTTCAGTCAAAAGGGGGGTAATCCAAATCATAGTCATTACCATTTCTGCCCACTCCCAATATCCTAGAATGGAATTAACAGCAGTAATAATTCAAATTATTCAAGTCCTATTCATAAGTCTGATACCTTAAATTATCTAGTTCCTGGCCATGATGGTTACCCTTCAACTGCCTTATATCTAGTTGCAATCATGATTCCTAAAATTCTCTAGGCCCTGCATGCAAACATGAATTTTCACAGTCTCTAGATAAAAGTGATAACCCACTAAAGAATTCAGTGGAAGTCCCTGTCCCCTGAAACCAACTAGGCTTTTAGGCAGGGATTAAACATGTAGGATCTCTCTCTATCTCTGTCTCTGTCTCTGTCTCTGTCTCTCTCTCTCTCTCACTTTCTTCTTTCTCTCTGTCTCTCCACACACACATATACACACACATACACACACACACAGACACAGACACACAGACACAGACATACACATATATTTCCCAGAGAATTAACTTGGAATATTGGTGGCATCCAAGGGATATGATTGGGAGGAAGGGGCATATATTACTGTAACAAAAAAGAATCACATTTTGAATCTCTTAATAAAATTTCTACAAAACAGTGATGTGGTCTTTGGATGACTCTGGTGGATGGAAAGAATAGGCCTTCCTGGCTCTGGAGTGGAGAGTCTTAAAGCAGCAGGGAAATAGGGACTTTATGTTAAAAAATTAAAAGCTTTTTGGGGTGGAGGAAAGGCACAAGGTTGCATGAAAATGACTAAAGGACTGTCTATAAATCTTTCTTCAACAACTAACCTTTTCCAAAGGAACCACTTCTGAGTCCCTGACCAATACACCTGTGGGCAAGTTAATCCAAACTTTTCCTGGAATGCATCATAGTTCATCTGCTCAAAGAACTCCCTGGATGGTGTTTGTGGAGTGTGGAGGGTTGGTGAGCTCAGGATTTTCCAGTTCCCCTGTCCTATCCCACAATAACATATCAGGATTAGTTGAAGAGACTTAAGATGTTTAGCCTGGAGAAATCTTGTTACATGAAAAGATTTGACATCATTCACCAAATGATGAGTACAGTAAGATATGGAACTCAGTCCTTTGATTGCTTGTGGAAGAAGGTGGGGGTGGAATGGACACAAATCTCAGAATTTTTGTTCTTCCTTCTTCAGTTTTAGTCCTCTCTTCAAGAGTGAAGTGTGGGGAGGCATTCCATTTCTCTTTGCTTCTTTTCTGCCTTTGAAGTTTTGCCTTTCTTTTACGGCATTAAGCATTCTTGTTACCTACAGTAACCACCTTGACATTAGGGTTGCCCAGTTCTGAAGTCATGGAAAGTACTCTGTGGAGAGAGAAGACAAGGTAACATAGTAGGAGGAAGTAGTACAGTTCAGTTCCCCTTCATAAGTCCTCCACAAAGATCTGGAAAACACACTTGACCAAGTCCTAATGGGGAAACTGCAGAAAAAAAACATGAAGAGTCAGTCATTTTTCTATCCCAGGTTATGTTATGAGAACAGGTGGAAAACCCCTCAGACACAACATGATTATCATATGTAATCTTTTAATATTAGGTTTGAATTAGGTCATCTAATTGTACAATAAGGCAAGAAGAAACCACCAATCCAGCTGAGTGTGCAATGCCATCTTCTGTGCACTAGAGTTGCCAGATCTAGCTCACATTTACCTTATGCCCTATAAGGAACAGGAACAGGTGGTGACTGGTAGCTCAGAAATTTATACCATGGAGTTGGGTCACAGATTAGTGTGTACTATGTAGGGAACCTGCACCAAGTAGTGGTATCCAAGGAGTTGTGAGAGTTGGAAAACTGAGACTCGTACTGGGCAAGGAGACAAAGAAGCAGTAGCAGCAGCAGTGTGACTCTATCCCTGGGGAAAAGAAAAGGATCTCAGATTCGGTCTCAAGAACAGTCTGAAGTCCACAATAGAATAACTAGAGCAGGAAGTACAGCTCAAAGGGGAACCCAAAGTTCTGTAGCTCTGACCCTTTTCAAACTTGCTGCTATGTGATGATGGTTGAATCCAGTAGCAGTTTCTTGAGACTCCAATAAGAGGCAAACCCACAGATGTTTGTGTTGCTCAGACCCTGTCTCATGTCTGGAACTTGCAAAACTGAGACTAGGAAGTTGCTGTCATAATAACGCATGCAGAAACTGGCAGTGTGAGGTGTGTGTGGGTAGTTGAGTGAGTAGTGTGAGTTGTGAATAGTGTGTAGTAGTGAGTAGTGTGAGTTGTCCCTGAGGTCCTTGTAAAATATCATACTCAATACCGATAGAAAGGAGCAGAAAGCCTCAATGGGACACAAAATAGAACCAAACATGCACCAGACATTTTCTCCAGAGCTGGACACTAAAGCAAAGTTCAAAGCTGAGGAGAATGAACAAGCAAAAACTTAATCTCACTATAAAGAGCAATTACATTGACAACCACATCAAATACATAAACCCAAAAGAAGAGAGTCAGTTCAAAGCATTTATAAGCATAGCTTCAAAAGAAAACACAGCTTGGGCACAAGTTCTCCTAGCGATTAATTGGGTTGACAGAAAAAAAGTTAATATTGACTTTACAAATGAAATAAGAGTTTTAGAGGAAATTGCTAGAAAAGAACTAAGAACTACAAAGGAAATACTAGGAAAGAG
This sequence comes from Notamacropus eugenii, assembly GCF_028372415.1. NCBI lineage: Eukaryota > Metazoa > Chordata > Mammalia > Diprotodontia > Macropodidae > Notamacropus > Notamacropus eugenii. The sequence continues at coordinate 56,002,152 of NC_092872.1, read as the reverse complement.
AATGAATAGTTTGGCACAAGATGCAATTTAAAAATTAAAAAGGACCAAATTGTATTATTATTATCCATTATTCAATAGACAATTTTAAAGCCAAGAAAAATGACTATAATGTAATAGAATATGTAAAGTAACTCATTTAAAATACTGACCTGGAAAAACACATCAGGGAGACATAACGTGCACTATCTTAAAAAAATACCCAAAATAAGAGTCTATATTTCATATTTCAAGAAATCATAAAATTGCTCAGATCTCAGAATTAGACAGAAAATAACATACCAGTGTCCCTCTGAAAGAACCTCTCCCCAAATGAAATCCCCAGGAATATTGTAGTCAATATTCAGAGCTTCCAGGTCAAAGAAAAAATTACTACAAGCAGCTAGAAAGAGTTTAAACAGCATGATATCAACAGAATCACACAAGATTTAGTGGCTACAAGTAAAACAGAGTAGAGAGCTTCAAATGTAATGTTCCAAAAAGACATAGGTTTACAACCAAAACAACTTATCTACAAAAGCTATGTCTAATCCTACGTGGGGGCAGGGCGGAATGGACCTTTAATAAAATAGAGACGTCCAAGAATTTCTGAAGAAAAGGCCAGAGCTGAGTAATAAGTTTTGTTTTTTTTAACTTTATTTATTTATTTAACTTTTAACATTCATTTTCACAAAATTTTGGGTTCCAAATTTTCTCCCCTTTTGTCCCCTCCCCCCACCCCAAAACACCAAGCATTCTAATTGCCCCTATCACCAATCTGCTCTCTCTTCTATCATCCCTCTCTATGCCCTTGTCTCCATCTTCTCTTTTGTCCTGTAGGGCTAAATAACTTTCTATACCCCTTTACCTGTATTTCTTATTTCCTAGTGGCAAGAACAGTACTCGACAGTTGTTCCTAAAACTTTGAGTTCCAACTTCTTTTCCTCCCTCCCTCCCCACCCCTTCCCTTTGGAAGGCAAGCAATTCAATATAGGCCAAATCTGTATAGTTTTCCAAATGACTTCCATAATAGTAGTGTTGTGTAAGAACTAATTATATTTCCCTCCATCCTATCCTGCCCCCCATTACTTCTATTCTCTCTTTTGATCCTGTCCCTCCCCATGAGTGTCAACCTCAAATTGCTCCCTCCTCCCCATGCCCTCCCTTCCATTATCCCTGCTCCTGCTTATCCCCTTATCCCCCACTTTCCTGCATTGTAAGATAGGTTTTCATACCAAAATGAGTGTGCATTTTATTCCTTCCTTTTTCCTCCACCTCTCTTATTTCATTTTAAAAATCCTTTTTGAGCTCTTCTATGGCCTGAGACCATTGCATATTGATTTTGGAGGTTTTTGGATGGGGAATCCTTGACTTCTTCTGATGGTAAGCATTGTTCTTCCTCATCCAAAAGGATGGGAGAAAATACCTCTTCACCAAGAAAATAACCTTCTCTAGTTTTATTCCCCCTAACCCCCCCATTTTTTGGCATTTTCCCAGCCAGCTACTTGACTTTTGAGTTCTTTGTCAAGTGGAGGGTATACTCTAGGGACCTGTAAGTTCTCAGTTCCCTCAAGGTGACACAATCAAGGGAGAGGAGTTTATTCCTCTCCTGGCATGCCTTCTGATCTGGGAGCAAACATAAGCTTTTCTGCCCAGGAGCTGTGAGTAGGGTTCCCTCTCCACAACTGCTTCCAGCTATACCACACCAGTGCTCCTCCTCACCCTAGGGCCTCCACTCAGACCTGAGATTCAGATCAGCAGCTTGATTCCCCCAGGGTCTTTCAACTGAGGGCTCCAAAAATGGACACATTAGCCACCTGGGGCTGGGACTGGGGCAAGAACTTGCTTCCTTCTTACCTAGGTGAAAGAGCTTTCTCATTGACCTTTGAAGCTCTTTCTGGAGTTTGTTGGCTGAGGAATCTGGAAACCACAGCTCCTATCCAGGATCCCACTCCCTGAAGCCTGCTCCAGTCCTGTCCAAGCTGCAGGGCCAAGGCTGGGCTGAGCTCCTCCCTGAACCTGGTGCAATAGACCTTTCCTGTCTGCCTTCCTGGCTATCTTGGGCTGGAAATCTCTTTCACTCTGTTGTTCTGTGCCTTCCAGAATTTGTTTAGAGTAATTTTTTACAGGTATTTTATTGGCTATGCTGGGTAGAGCTAGAGCAGATCCATCCTTCTGCTCTGCCATCTTTGCTCCACCTCTGCAGCTAGCAATTTAACACTTGCAAATCACATCACATGTATTTACTCATTCCACCCTCACAATACCCCTATAGCATAGTTGTTATTAATGCTCATTTTATAGATGAGCACACTGAAACCAAGACAAACCAAGTTTTCCCTGCTGTCACATAACTCAGAAATGCCTGGAGCAAAGTTTGACCTGAGGTCTTTCTGACTCCAAGTTCAGTACTCTGTCCACTATACAACCTAGCTGCTGCTACCTATGAATTTCAAAGTTGTTTATTAATAACAAAGTAGTTATCATATCAATTACAACCCTGGTTCTGTTCAGTTCACTTTTTTTCAGCTTGAATAAGTCTTCCTAGGTTTTGCTGGAACCAAACATGTAATCATTTTTCCATTACAAAACTATTTAATTGTGCACATATATCACAGTTCATTCAGTAATTCCTCAATTACCTCATCTCTAGTTCTATGCCACTATTAAAAAGAGCCATGATACACGTTTTCCCTCTTTCTTGGATTACACTGGAGTATAGGTCTAGTTGTGATATGGACAGTTTAATGACTTTGGGGGCACAGTTTCAAATCGATTTTCAGAATGGTTGGATCAATTCACTGCTCTACCCACATTACGTTAATGTGTCTATTTTTACCATAGCACCTCAAACAATTGCCAGTTTACAAATCTGTCAAATTTGCCAATCTAATAGGTAGAAGATGGAAACTCAAAATTGCTTAAATTTGGACTTTTAAATTTTAGTGATTTGGAGCATTTTTTCTAGTGGTTTTATATCACCTGAAAATGGAAAATAAAATAGATAAATAAATAAGGAAATTGAAAACTGCTTGTTCATATCCTTGACCTATTTGTATGCTGGGAAGGTTTTAATTTATTATAAATTTTAATCAATTCCTTGTATATCTTGGAAAGAAGACTTTAATCAGAAAAAAATTGCCACAATATTCCCCACCCCCTACAAGTTAACTGTTTTCCTTCTAATTTTAGCAACATTGGTTTTGTTTGTACAAAAACTTTCAAATTGGATGTAATATAAACTGATAATTTTCTCTTTAGTCACATGATATTTCTATCCATATTCCATCATTTATATGTAATGCATCCATTTTTTTGCCTATCGTGTGAGTTACAAGTTTAAAGCTCATTTCTGTCAGAATACTTTCTGGTTTTCTTAGAATTTTTTATTGAATAATAAATTTTCATCTTGGTAACTTCAGTTTGGTAACTGACATCTTTGCATTTTATAATGTATTGATAACTGACACAAGCCTCACTTTGACTATAATAGGGGTGGACTCTCTTCTGCTAGCCCCTAGGTGTCAGACAATTAGTGTATCTTGGTAATAATCTAGCAGTTTATTGATCTAAGGGGTGCTAGAGGAGGTAAATTCCCTGTTATCGGCTTCAGTGCCTCAGCCCTTGCGTTGGTGAAGGAAGGAGATATTGTCTGAGAAAGTAGAGCTGCTAAGAGTCCTCAAACCAGCTCTGCTCAATCACTTACAGACTTGTTGCTGAGGCACAGAATTTGAACTCACCCCTTGGTCTTTTCAGTGAAGGCAGGAAGATGGCCCACAAAGATGCAGCTGCCAAGAGTCTTAGTCCTAACCCTGATCAGTGACTTAGGTAAAGGGAAATGGATTCCCTACTATTGCAACATGAGGTTCAGTGACCTGGCCTTTGTTTTGTCTGTTTTCTGGAGATGACTGAGGGTAGTAGAGAGGTTGCCTAGCCTTTTTAGCTGGGCTGAGTAGCAAGGAAGGCAACCACTCTACATCGGGGATAGCTAGCTAGGGAAAGATCTGAATAATTCATTCCTGATGGTGATCTGTGACTGTCAGAAGCATAGCCTCAATTTTGGTCAACAGATCATGAGCTAAAGGAAACTACTGGTGGTTCAGGTTTGGTATGTTATCCATGAAGGAAGTTTGGTTGAATTCTAATAGGAAAGGATGCTTTATCAGCATCCTAGCAGGAGGCTTTATTAGTGGTACCTTGACAATGATCACTACCAGAGACTGCTAGTGGTTGTGAGCAAGGCCCAGAGACCAGTGGTGCAAGAAGAAAAACTTGTAGGAAGGGAAGAGGAGATAGGAGGAAAGCCTGCTCAGAGAGTGAGGTAATACCTTTGGGATGGAAGAGCTGTTCTCTGAGCATTAGATGAGGGCAGGAGACAACCATGCAGTGAAGGGACTGGGAATGATTGCATCACTGACTAGGTATTTGAGTGGAGTTTTTATAGGAATACACAGTCAAAGAAAGTCAAAGGGAGATGAGGGAATTCACCAAACCAACGTATAAGATTCTACAATAAATTAAAACAAGATAGATCTATGCATCAAAGTGGAGTTTAAGAAACACCAAAAGGTCACACAATGATGTCTCTTTCTGCCAGTTTTGCCAGATAAATCATTCTTGACTATGAACCTGTATATTTTAGTTTTTAGAATACTAAATGATATGTCCAGCACTTTTTTTTAAATAAATTCTCTTGGTGTCTTTTTTTTTTTACATCACCAAATATCTCCTGGTATCTCTCATCATTCTCTAGATGTCATATATTAGAAATAATATTTTTAAAACCAAAAGAGAAGAGAAAAATTTCAGCAAAATTGATCATTATATTAAGAAGTCCAAAAGTACAAGTAATTTTCTATCTCCACAAAAAAAGTAGAGTAGGGTATCTTTTCTTATCTCTCTTTTTAAGCTTTCCTATTTCTTCTTTCATGATTTTTCTTTATAATTTTGCAACATCCACTTTAGATTTTGGTGCATTTGTTCTTTGTCTTTGCATTGTTTTAGTTGTTGTCCATATTAATTTTGTGGTTTCACTTACTTCACTCTATAGAACTTCATGTAGATCTTCCATGTTTCTCCAAAGTCATCATTTCTACACCAGAATAATATTCAATTACATTCATGTGCCACAGTTTGTTTAGCTATTCCCTAATATATGGGAACCCACTTTGTTGCTAATTTTCTGCTATTACAAGAAGTGTTGCTATGAATAGTTCAGTGTGCATTCAGACTTCCTTATAGTAATGGGCTACTTGGGGTATTATGCTTGGAAGAGTGGAATCCTTGGGTCAGAGGGTATGGACATTTTAATCACTTTCTTTACATAATTCTAACTGGCCTTCTAATACGTTTGTACCAATTCACAGTTTCACCCACAATACACAACCCCTTTAACAGTGACTCTTCCCATGTTTTGTCATATTTTCCAATTTGTAGAGTAAGAGGTGAAATCTCAAGTTTGTGTTGATTTACCTGTCTCCTATTAGTGATTTGAAACAGTCTTTCATAATATTAAAATGAATTTGAATATGAATGAATATGATATGCCTTTCACATTATTGAAAATATTCTTTCAAGAACTTTTTATTCATGTGCTTTAATGAATGACTTGGGGAATTGCTTTTTAATTATATGCACACACGCATGATTTGTGTATTTTGGATATCAAATCCTTATTGGATAAATTTGACACCCCCCCCCCATTCTACTACTTTCCTTCTTATTCTAGGTGCATTAATTTTGTTTGTGCAGAAGTTTTTAGTTTCATGTATTTATCTTTTGTAATTACATCTCTCCTTTATTTGGTGAAAAACAAATCTCCTCCTGATAGCTGTGAAAACTACATGCATTGCTTCTGATGATTTTTTAATGGTATGTCTTTAACATTATGATTACATATCTATTTATTATGTAGTATGAAATATAGTGCAAGGTGGTAGGCTAAGCTTAATTTCTGCTAGACTGCTTACCTATTTTCCCAGTAGTTTTTAATCATAGGGAGCTCTTTTCTAAGTAGTTGATGTTTTTCAGTTTACCAAACATTGAGATATTGCCTTCCATTGTTTTGGATTCTCCCTGGTCTAGTCTGTTGCATGTATCTACCTCTATATATTTTTTTTAACCATTGCCAGATGGTATTTTTTTTTGACTGCTGCTTTATAATGTCTTCTGAAGTCTGGAAGTGCATTCCCAATTCATTCCTAATTATTTTATTATGTCTCTAAAAATTTTATTGTTCTTACTATTCTAAAGTTATTTTATTATTTCATTGAGTTACGTAAAGTATCCCCTATGATGATTTTATTGATATAGTGTTTGTGAGTTAACTTGGTAGTATTGTTATTTTAAAATTTTATTTATATGGCTCAGCCATGAGCACTGAATATCGAATATTTAAATGCTGTATAGTTAACTTTTCCCTTATTTCTTTAAAAAACACTTTGTAATTGTATCTAGGGGTAGCTAAATGGATAGAGTACAGGGCCTGGATTCAGGACGACTTGAGTTCAAAATTTGATCTCAGACATTAGCTGTGTGACCTTGGGCACATGACTTACCCTATTTGCTTCAGCTTCTCTTTCTGTAAAATGAACTGGAGAAGGAAATTGTGAGCCACGTCAGTATCCTTGCCAAGAAAACCCTGAATGGAATCACGAAGAGTGGGATGTGACTGAGTGACTAAACAGCAAAATCATATCTATGCAAGTATTTTGTGTGCTTTGATTGATTCCCATATATTTATGCATATTCTCATTATTAAGAGTGAAATTTCCCTATTATTAACTTTAGGGTTTTGTTATTATATAATTTTTTTATTATGTAACAGTGCTACTTGACATTTGAGGGTTTGTTTTCTTGCCTGCAACTCTACTAAAGCTGTTTGTCCTCTCAGTATCTTTTCTGATTTTCAGGGATTTTCTAAGTAAACCATCATTTTATTTAGTAAATAAGGCTAATTTTCTTTCCTCTGTCCCAGTGTTTTGCCTTTTATTTTCTTCTCCTGTCTTCTTGCTATTGTTATATTTTGAAATAATAGTGAGGAGAGTGAATATCTTTCCTATTCCTCCTGTATTTACTGAGAAAGTTGCTAGTTTATCCCCATTTTACATGTTGCTTGCCCTTGGATTTAGATAAATATTGCTTATCTATTTAAAAAGATGTCTTCATACCTATATTTTGTAAGACTTTTAGCATAAATTAGTGTCATTTTTCATCAAAGGCTTTTTCTATATCTCTTGAGACTATCATGTGGTTTGATAAGTTTTTAATTTTAATGTGATTATGTTGATTGTTTTCATAAGATGAACTATTTTTGTATCCCTAATAAAAATTCCATTTGGTCACAATGACTGCTTTCTTAGAATGAATCATTTTAGCCTATTTGACAAAATTTTATTTTAGATTTTAAATTAATATTCATTAATATATAGAGTATTACAGAGACCTTAGTGTAATTTGTATTTATCCAGCTGAAAATTGTATTAAGACCTTTGAAAAAGGCTGCATGTGTCTATAGTTCTCCTTCTTTGCTTTATCCTTCCCTATTTTAGGTATTAGGACTATCCTTATCTCATAAGTGGAGTCTGGTAGGGGACTTATTCAATTTTAGACAATAATTTGTCTTTTATTGTTACTAATTTTTCTTTCAAAGGTCGATAAAATTGTTCTTTTAATCGACCAGAATTAAATTTTCTTTTTCTTTCTTTCTCTTTCTGGCATTTCCTTTATAACTAATTTTATCTATATTCTTGTGATTTTGCTGTTTAAGATCTCTGTGACACTGATTTCTTTGGAGGCTAGGTATGCTATATCTCCCCCCTCCCTTGGCTTCTTTAGTACCTTTAAGGGGTTTGAATGACATCTAGATTCTTTGCCAATGGCTCCAACATCTACTAATAGTATTTTTTCAGTTCTAAGAGTGGGTATCCTCTGCCCCATTTAATCACCAACAGTCAGTTTAGGTTTTAAAAAGAAACATTTCCTTCAAAGGTGTAACCACAAATATACAAAAGTGCTCCCCTAACATATGACTGTACCAGTCAGTCTCTGGAGAGGGGAAGGAGGTTAGGTTCTTAGCTTAACTCAATTCCTATGGAGCACATTACTAAGTTCCAAATCCACAACTCCCCTTGGCCTTGAGTCCCAGGCACCTGGCTTCTCGATGGCTGCCTGCCAATTTGGCTAGCTACCCTATCCCACCTGGAATCCTGGCTCTGAAGTCAGCATGACTTGAACTCCTAGATTAGATGAGGATTACTACTTGTGCCTATTAAAAGTGATAAAGATAAACAGATCAGAACAGAGCACAAAGAGAAACATCTTAATTCAGAGAATCTAGAAAAGGAAAGGAAAAGATATCTCTCTTCCTGGTTCACTTCCTGGTGCCCTTGGTGTGATCTGTGAATGATGGCGGCAGGAAGGAATGGGCAGAAAAAAGAGTGACTGTCTTAGTTGGCAGTTGTAAAAGGTATAACCTCCCATGGCTATGCCACCCACATTGTGGGAGAGAGATGCAGAGAAGCAGGTGGCTTCCATGTTCGATAATCTGGGCATGCCCCAAGTTTTCCAGAAGTCACTCTCCATTTAGCCCTGTTGAAATGGGCTATCCTCAGCAAATAGGCAGAAAGACATTTTGGAAAACACAGCTCTTTGCCCAAGTTTATGTAGGATTTTTTGTGGTCTTTGTGCAGACTTATGCAATGTAGATTCACTTCCAAGGTCATGAGCAAAGGCTCAAAATAGTCACTGTTGTGCCATCATATATAATCCTGTATCATATACAATACTACCTAATGTCTAGGAGCCAATCTGAAAGCTGCCCTGGATAGTGTGGGTGACACTGTCTACGAGGTATGAAAACCCAAGGATGTGAGCCCCTGGATAAAATTCTCAGGGTCTGACTTGCTGGGCCCTACCCTGAGGTGCTTTGCAGAAGGTATCCAGACTTGTTCAATATTTGAGGAGAGTAAAACCCTGAGTTCCAAGCTTCTTTTCATAAGTCCAGAATCTGAGACCCAAAAGGAGGCAGGAGAGCCATGTAAATTGGGTCTATGGGTCAGTTCCAGAACAGGAGAGATAAAGCTACGCTGTGTCACCCCGTTTTATGTAGACTGAGTAGCAAGGATAGCAAACATTCAACATATGAGATCACCAGATAGGGAAGGATCTTGATAATTCCTTCCTGACAACCAAAATTGTCCTAGTGGGGTAGAGTGGGGTAGAGTTCAGGGAGAACCAGGGGAAACCTTGGATAAGAGGCAGCTTAGAATCAGACTTAACATTGGAAAGACTGAGGGAAAACTTGGACAAAGATGAGGCTTCCCTAACCAAGACACCACCTATCCACATAAGTGAAAGATAGTGACCTTCATGATTCTGGTCCACTGGATGTGTCTGGAATATAAGAGAAAAGTGCCTCTTGGCTCCAATCTAAGCATCCCAGTTTCTTGATCTTTCTTTGCCCTTCAGAGGTTGCTTCTGTTTCTAATTCTCCTCATCCTTGGAGGTTTAGTAAGTGGAGTCCAAGATAAAGCCCTTGCCATATCTATTTTGAACTCAGCTGTTCTGTTCAGATTCTCAGAGTAAGGCTCAGGTCCAATTTATGACACAAAACTCTATGACTGAAAGTCATCCCAAACTCAGCCTAGGATCCTCCTTTAGTCTTAGGATCCTAGCCCATTCACAATGTATCTTTGTCTCTCTTGGAGTGGAAGATGAGAGCATGGTGAGAATTCTCAGAACCATATCACTGGTTAAAGGCACTAGGGATGTTTCATGTAGAAAGGAGAAGATACAATAGGGATAGGATCCGGGTTTTCAAGTATTTTAAGCCCCATCATTAGTACGGGGGAATAGATTTATTGTATGGGACTCTAGGGATGGAGTCCCTATGACTCCATCCCTAGGGGGTAGGGGCAGAACTTGAACCAAGGGGAAGAGGGAAGGGAAGATTTTTGATGAACCTAAGGGGGAACTTTGTTAAAATCAGTTATCCAATCATAGCCTAGCTTAGCTCTTCTGGTAATGATTTTTCCCTCACTAGAGATTCAAAAGACACTGGATCACTTGTCATGAATGTTGTAAAGGTTAAACTTGCATAGACTGGGAGATTGGATTTCATGGGGTCCTTTCCAGCTTGGACACCTTCGGATTCTTGGATTCTTGGATAATATAAACAAATCTCCCTCCTCTCCACTCCACATATTTTTTTCCCTTTGGGTCAGAAAGAGGGCTTGAACTGGTTGTGAGTGTAAGGAGCTTGGGATACTCCACAAGACTCTTGAACTCAGGTGGCCAGCTTCCTTTAATAGCCTATGGCCTAGTGGGTTATGGAGAAGGCCAGACTGACTTAGGGAATAGAAGACAGCTAAGCTCTGGGGATTCTCCCAGTCCCACAGGAGTTACTGCTAAGTGGTTCCTACAATGATGACTTGTCTGCTTTGAAAGGCAGGGAGCTTATAATTCGTGACTTCTAAATATGTACCACAGTTGGACCCTAAGAGCTTTATTTCCTATCCTTTTGCAGAGAACGTTGGAATCTCCTAAGGAACTTTCCTGGGAACATATGAATGGGTTGAAGAGCTCTTTTGTCTATGGAAGGAGATCTGAGCTGAACATATTGGGAAGGTGGAAAGAGACTTGATTATAATCAGAATTATTAAAAAAATGGAATAGGCTTCCTCTACTGGTAGTGAATGCTCCATCACTGAGGATTCAAACAGAGGTCAATCATAGACCATGAGTGTTTTGAAGATGGTTTGTATATGGGAGATGAGGGAAAAGAACAATGAGTAGAGCAAAGGCCTGAGAAATTTCTATCTTGTTGGAAGAGAAAGTTAAATGCAAGGTGCAGTTAAGGCTGAAGTGTTCCAAAAATTTCTACTGGAGAAATGCCACTATTTGTTAAGACTTGAGTCAGACAGTAGAAAGAATTTCCTGCTTGGTAGGTGTGTGAGAACAGAAGTAGAGGAACAGGGAGTATCTGATGATTCCCCTGCCCAGGACAACATTCCCCATTTTTTAGGGTGAAGTCAATTGAATATCAAGAAAAAAAAGCAAGTGACCAATGACCAATCTTGTCAATCAGACAACTTCCTCTTCCACCAAAGGCTTGGCCTTCATTGCCTTTAGTAGTTGTGTCTAATGACCTATGAGCTCCTTTTTCTTTCTGTAAGGCAACCCACCCTGGGATTTGGGACTTACTTTAGGCCTGAGATACCTTCCCTGTGCCTTCCCTTAGTCCCAATCCAAAAGACCTTGCTTTCTGGCAGCAGGGCTTCTTCCTTTCACTATGTTCTAACTTTCTATAGCTCTCTAATTACTTTTTCTTTTTCTTCTGTTGATGTTCCCTTAACTGGATAGCTCATTCTTGCATGTGCTGTATCTTCTCATCTGCTCCCTCTGTCCACATACCAAAAACTCTCCAAGTGTATTTTCCAGCGTTTATATGGGTAAGGAAAGACCAGACAAATGGTAGAGTAGGAGCAACCAGTATAACCCAAAGACCTAAATAACTTACCCCACAGAGTACTTATCAGGAAATATAAGAAAAAATTCAGTGAATACTGTTTCTGGCCCAGACCAGGTTTGGAGTACATATAGAGAGCATTGGGTGGGTAGTTGATCCAGAAGAATATCCAGTATGGAACTTTCCAGCTAAAAATTGAAATGAGAGCCTGTTTACTGTGCACTGGAGGTTTCCATTCAGGTCAGAAGTCCTAATGCTGTGCCTATTGGCTGGTCTGTTATTCATACTCAAGAGGAGAGTCAGAGATTCATTGTAGATGGAAAAGGAAGATGTGTCCCTAGAGGCAAAGATCCAGGGCAAGGAAAGATCATGTTCCTGAAGTTGTGTATTAGACAATAAACAGGAACAGCAGCCAGCAGCAGCTATGTGGTTCTGATCCCCGCAGGAGAGTGAAGTTTTAGTTCTAGGTCTGAGATCAATATGAAACTTACAACAGGATTACCAGGGGAATGACTCAGACCAAAGTAGAAACTACAGTTCTATGGCTCTGAACCAGCAGAGCCTCCCAGCAAAGTCTGGTGGTTAAGTCAGGCAGCATTCTACTGGGGCTCCAACAAAGGTAAGCCCACAGTTGTGTTGCTCAAATCAACCCAGGTCAGGAGTTTACAAAATTCAGACTAGGAAGGGAAAAAGTATCCCACCACAAAGGAAGGCAGTGATTACACTTTACGTTGGATTGGATCACTTTGAGAGCAAGGAAAGCTCCAAGGTCTCCAGAGTGAGCTTTCTCTTTGATCCTTAAATAATACAATAATTAATACTCAGAGAAAGGAGCAGTAGGATACATGGGATCACAAAGCAGGACCAAGCACGGCCCAGACATTTTCCCCTCTGTCCCCCTCCCTTCTGCCCACTAGAAGTAGGGAGATGAAAAATTCAAAACCAGAAAGTATGGCTGAAAGAATGAGCAAACAAACAAAACTATCCTAGCATAAAGAATTATTATTGGATTAGCTGCATTCAAGACACAAACTCAGAAAAGAATAACTCCAAAACATCTAAAAACAAAGCCTTCATGGAAAACACAACTTGGACATCAATTCAACAGGGATTCCTGAGGGAAATGGAGCAAGATTTTTTAAAAAAATGTCTACATAGTTTTTATTCATATATTTATAGGGAAAAGAATATCAAAAGGAAAGAATAAGAGAGGGCTTGCAGTGCTTTATCTACACAAAAATGCCAGCAGTCAACCAAGCAACTATCTCTACTCCCTTGCTAAAAGTGAGAGAGTGAGAAAAAGAACTGACATAGAAAATTTTTCACCATTACCTTGAAAATCCAAACAAGTCCATTTAACACACAGTTAACCTTCATCATTCACAGCAAGCAAACACATGCCTTTTTCTAGCTCTTTCTGCAAACAGTGGAAGAAAGTTCAAGGTTCTTTTTTTGTGGGGCTGAGGGGAGGAGAGGGAAAAGTTAGAATTATTCTTGTGTTAGACCAACTCATATCCTGAGAAAGCCAATATTCATTCTTGGAGGAGCTCCAGAGTCTGACTGTTTCTGAACATTCCTGAGAAAGGAGATCTAAAGCTGCACTAGCAAAAGGTAAGCAGGTGGATGTAGAGGAGGCTGGAAAAGTCATTTCTGTGTCTAAGAATCAATGGAATCAATCAAAGAGATTCATGGGAGGAGGGGAAATCACTGCAATAGGGGAATAGTAGTATCATAGCATCTTAATAAGAGAGGTGTTTGGAGATAATCCCTAAGGAATTTTTAGGAGAATGTCTTGCCTCCTTCTACAAGGGTCTGCCAGACTTTCCTGTCATCTGTTTTTTAAAAAATTATTTTAAATTTTCAGTTCCAAATTTTCTGCCTCCCTCCACCTCTTTCTCCACCCATTGAGAAAGCAAGAAATATGATATCCATGATAAATATAAAATCATGCAAAATATATTTCCACACTCTTGTCATCTGTTGACAGTCCCTTTGAGTAGAATGTAGGGCTGCCCTAAACTCTGTAGATCCTGGGGCTGGGGATGCTCTGGGTGAGGTTTTTCTCCCTTGTATAATATTGCATAATTTCCTTTATTCCAGAATCATGCTCTTCTCCTACACTAACCTGTGGCCAAAAGGAGGACATTAATTTTCTCATTTCAAGAGAAGAATAGTCAGTCACTGAATCTGGATCCACGTTGGGTTTCCTGACTAGTTAAGTAAGACTGTTGATTGATCCTAATAATTCCGAAGGAGCCAAGTGTCCCTTTCGTGTGATCCACCTAGCCCTACATTGACAGTCGCTTGAATATCACGACAGGTATTCTCCACCATCTTCAGCATGGCAATGTATACCCCTCACTTTGATCTCTTCTCTCTCTCTCTCTCTCTCTCTCTCTCTCTCTCTCTCTCTCTCTCTCTCTCTCTCTCTCTCTCTCTCTCCAAAACATGTGTAAGTGTGTGTATGTGTGTGTGTTTGTGATTACATATATAAAGGGAATGGTGATACTAGACCAATATTCAATCTTCCTATCATTCTTCCATGATCAGAGCTTGGATGAAGACTGTTGTACAATGAAAGGAAGTAGGCATCTGGGATGGATATGGATTGATATAGGTTGTCACCTATATGTCATGACTGGAAGGATAATTGAAAGGTCTCCACTACTCAGAAACATTGGGAGGTAGTGAGTTTCCCATTTCTGTCAATTTTCAAGCTAGATGACCATTTGTTTGGATGTTGTAGAGGGGAAGTGTGAGATTCTGTGATGTGTGAAAGGATGAGAGATGAAATGACTTGAAGAGGACCAGCTCTTGAATCTTTTGACATGTTTCCTAGCATCCACTTATGACATGGGAATGAACAGTGCATTAGATATGGTAATCCACGAGCCCTTTCCAAGAAGCCGTTCTGAGGACAGAAGAGCGCATCAATGTAATGACTGGCAGTCATGCAAACTGTACCCAGCACCTCATGACTAACTCACCATCATGACTTACCTGGGTCAATGTGCACATCAGGGATTGAGTTTGACTGAAAACTCAATAAGTCAAGGAAATCACTCCTCAAAATTGATTTGTATACATGCAATAAAAAATTATATTTGCTGATATACCACAAGACATCACTCTGTGATGTCATTGGTCCACTTTTAAAATGAAAGCTCATCATCTATCAACAACCACAACAATAATTACAACAGCGAGGGAGACATCTTTGACACCACAAATATTCTAAATCCTGGTCCCAGGCCTGAAGACTTAATTATCCTTGCCTCAGGAGTTAGCACTTAAATTTTCAAGCAGTAGCACACAATTCTGTTCTCATATGTTCAAGATGAAAACTACGACCCCTTAAGGAATTCAGTGGAAAGCTTCATGTTGTTCATCAAGCTAGACATGAAGACAGGGTTTTAAAAAATGTGAACTTTAAATGTGAACTTCTTACAGAATTAGACTGGACTTCTTGCTTCTCTGGTACCTGGACTGGAATGAGGAATCAGAAAGGGAAGGGTGAAAATATTGTAACAATGGGCTTCAGTTGGCTCCCAAGGCCCCAAATCAAGGAACATTGTCATTCCCGCCACTGTACCTCTCAATCCGGTTGACAGTAGAAGGAGCAGGAAACATAAGATATGATTTGGGCTATGATTGGGGTGGAGGGGCATAGAAAATCCTTTTCAGGGTTAAAGGATAAGCCCTCTGGAATAAAAAAATTACAGTTCTAATCATTGAATAAAGCTTGTGTAAGATGATGGTATGGTCCTTGTGTGACTGTAATGGAGGACAGACAGATGGTTAATAAGCATTTATTATTTGTCTACTATGTTCCACTGTGCTAAGCATTGGGGATACAATGATAGGCAAAAGAAGATTTCTGCTCTCAGGGAGCTGATAGTTTAACTGGTGAGAAAGAGACAAATGCTCTAATGACATGCTATCTGCAAGATAAACTAGACATAATTAGCAGGAGGGAGGAATCAGATTTGAGGGGGATTGGGAAAGGCTTCCTGTTAAAAATGAGATTTTATCTGGGTTTGAAGGAAGCCAAGGGATTCAAGAGGCAGAGATGAGGATGTAGAGAATTTCAAACATGAGGGAGAGATAGTTAAAATTCCTGAAGTCAAGTGACGAAGTGTCGTGTGTGCGTGCCCTCGTGTGTGCGTGTGTGCATGTGTGTGAAGACTAGCAAGAGGTGAGTGCCATTGTATCCCAGAGTATTATATCAGAGTACCGGGTGGAAGGGTGTAAGATGTAAGAAGACTGGAAAGATGGGGGTAGCACAGGTAATGAAGGACTTTGAAAGTCAGATGATTTTCTGTTTGATCTTGGAGGTGATAGTGAGCCACTGGGGTTTATTGAATCAGGGGGTGTGATCTGGTCAGAGCTATGTTTTAAAAGGATGACTTCTGCAACTGAGTGGAAGATGGGCTAGAGTAGGGAGAGACTGGCGGCAATGAAACCAACCAGTAGGCTGTTGTAATAGAGAAGGGGGCATGTGGGAGAGATGTTATAAAGATTAAATTGACAAACCTTGGAAAAAGAGTGGATAGGATGGATGAGAGAGAATTAGGAGTCAAGGATGAATCTGGGTCGTTTGAGTCTGGTGACCGGGAGGATGGTGGTACCCTTACTCTTTTTGAGGGAGTTAGAAAGAAGGTATGGATTGGCAGGGAATGAAAATAAGTTCAGTTCTGGGCATGTTGAGTTTAAGATGACTGTAGGATATCCAAGTGGAGAAATAAAATAGGCAGTTGGAGTTCCAGTCTGGATGTCAGAAAAGAGGTTAGGGCTTAATAAGTAGATTTGAGAACCACAAACAAAGATGGTGATTAAATTCAGGGGTGCTGAAGAGGTCATCAAGACAACAAATATAGAGGGAGAAGAGCAGAGGACCCAAGAAAGAGCTTTGGGGACATCTATAGTCAGAAGATGGGGACTGGATTAAAAGCCAGTAAAGAAGACTAATGAGTGTCAGAGAGACAGAAGGGTGACTAGAAAAGAATAGTGTCCCTAAAACCTGAAGAGAAGACAACGTCAAGAACAAGAGGGTGATTGACGGTATCAAAAAAGTCAGAGAGGTCAAGAAGGATGAGGCTTGAGAAAAACCCTTTAGATTCAACAATTTAGAGATCATTAGTAACTTTGGAGAGAGCATTTCAAATCAATGATGAGGTCAGAGAGCTAAGAAGAGAGTGAGAATGGAGGAAATGGACACGTGTATTGGAGACAACCTTCTCAAAGAGGTTAGCAAAAAAAGAGAGGAGGGGAGAGAAGCAGCATTTCCTAAGTGTCTACTACGTGCCAGGCAGTTTTACCAGTATTACCTCATTTGGCCCTCACAACAACTCTGAAAGTTAGTTGCTATTATGATCACCCCCATTTTATAGTTGGGAGGAAACTGAGCCAGACAAAGTTTAAATGATTTTTCCAGGGTCACACAGAAAGTCTCTGAGGTTGAATTGAACTCAGGTCTTCCTGACTCTAGGCATAGTGCTCTATCTATTGTGTCCCATAGCTGCCCAGGAAAGCTAGGGGAAAACAGCTAATGGGGATGGATGGATCATTGAAGGTGTTTTGAGGATGGGGGAATCCTGAGTTATCTGGGAAGAATGTGCCTTGTTGTCCCTGGGGTGGGATGGTTCCACTCTGGTCGACTAATGGACTCTCCATAGCATTATTACTTTTACCACCAGTGCTTTTGCTTGGTCACATCTAGTTCCTTTCAGGCTGAGGGGGATTGTCTGCCCTTCATCCTTCCCACTTCCTGGGGACCTGCCCTCTTCCCATCTGAGGACTCCAGCCTGCTATAGCTAAGTTGGGGTAAAATCAACTTAACTCCCATGCCTCCTCTTGTCACTGGGACTCACACTGACAGTTGGAGTCCAAGACCCCACTAAGGATCTTGGATCATATAGTACAATGTTTCAAGGAGATAGGTTAGTCTTTGTGCCCTGGGAAGGGATGAGATCCAGGGACCATGGTTCTTGGATTAGATGGGGGTAAAGGGTAAAACTCCCTGGGAAGTTTTCAAAGGCTCTGAATAAGGGAGAGGGTTAACATCTGTGGGAGAAGAGCTCCTGTAAACTTCTACCTCTATACCAATAGGATTGTTTACCTGAATATTTTATATCTCTAGCACTATAGCACAGTGCTATATGCATAGGAGGCTTTTCATAAATAAAATGGCCTAAGATATTTTGGGAAGGACATCCATGCCTGTTCACACTCTAGGCTGTAGAATGAAAATGGTCAGATCTTAACCTTCAGGTTTCTTCCGTGAAGGCCAGTGGTCTTTGAAGGTCCAAAGGGAGGCAAGGAAGTCATACAGAATGGGTCTGTGGATCAGTGTCAGAGCAGACCCTCCTGTTTGTTTAGGCTGCAAGGCAAGGAAAACAAACGTTGTTCATCTGGGTTCACTGGCAAAGAGAGGAGTCTGGGTAATCCCTTCCTAATCGCCATCATTGTCCTGGGATTTGGTATGGCCTAAGAACATGGCTAGAACATTGGATAAGAGGTAGAGCATGGGGACTGGCATCAAGGCCTAAAATAGCACCTGAGTCAATACTGTGAAGGTATAAAATGCTAAACTGAGGGTGGCATCATCACAGAGAAGTCACCTACAACCAAGACACTGCCTGGCAAGGTAAGAGATGTCAGAGTTGATAGGTCCAGCCTGAGGTTTGAGGGCAGAACCCAAGGGAATAGTGCCTCTAGACACTGTTTAGATATCCATAGGGATAGGTCTTCAATTCTTACCCATCTCAGTACTCTGAAATTCTCCAATATTTTGCTTTTTTTTTTTTTTGGTGGGGTAGGCAGATGTAGGATGGTTTCATTAGGTGGAGAAGGAACGTAGCTACATCTTTGCCATGGGCATATAGTAAACTCTCCTGGTCCCTTAATCCACTCCCACAACATGCTAACCACTTGGGTTCTTTATACCTTTTAGATGCTGTTCCTATTTCTGACACTTGTCCTCCTTGGAGCCTCAGCCAATGGATTGCAGCAGCGTAAGTCCTCTGCCATCTAGCTCTACTTTTAACCTGCACATCCTGCTTGGACTTCTAGAATAAGAATTAGGCATGAGCCAGGGTACATAGTCCTAAGGCTGGCAGCAGACTTGATCGCAGTCCAGGTGCTTTCTCCAATCCCAGGCTCCTACTCCCTCACAGGACACCTTATGTCCCTCATGGAGCAGGAGACAGGGGGATGGTGAGATTGCTATGACCCATCTCACTGGTAAAATGAACTAGGGATATTCTACATGTAAAAGAGAAGACTCAGTCGACAGGATCACGCTTCAAATATCAGGTTTCAGAGGGAGTTGACCATTCAAAATCATGAAAAAATAATTAGCCAATAGCCTAATCTTTTCAATTCACCATTTCCCTTAGCACTTGAGATCCATGGCCCTGTTGTTCTCCTATTCCTCTGTAATGGATACGACCTTGGATTTCAAGTCTTGCCAAACTGAGCCAGCTTTCTTGACCATAGCCCATTCTCTTAGACCTAGTACAAGCAACCTTACTGTCTCACTCCAGTACTTCTTCCATTCACCATTCTCTAATCTTATACATGCTCCCCAATTACCTTTTCTGTTTCTTCCACTGATGCTAATTAGTTCTGGCACCTGCTGTTTCCCTTCTACTCCCTCTCTCTATACACCCTAGACCACCCAAGTTCATTTTGTTATATTTGCCAGGAACTGAAGAGACAAGCCAAAATGGCAGAAAAGGAAGATGCAGATACTGTCTAGTACCCCTCCCCACAATCTATTCCACAGAACCTAGAAAACACCAGATGTAGTCCTTTGTGAGAAATTTTAAAAATCACAGTAAGTCATTAATTTTTCCAACCCAAACTAGGGTAGGAAGATAGATAGAAAGGCTGTGGACACTGCTGACATAGTCCAGTCAGACCTTTCAGTCATTTTTTTATAAGTAAATCTTCAGAGAAAAACACATCTTGAGCACAAATTCCACTGGAATGCCAGGAAGAAAAATATAATTTTTAAGTGTTCATTTATTTTTAGTTTTCAACATTCATATCCACAAGATTTTGAGTTCCAGATTTTCTCCCCATCTCTCCCCTTCCCACCACCCTGATATGGCATGCATTCTGATTATCCCTTCCCACAGTCTGCCCTCCCTTTAATCACAACCCCTTTTTATCCCTTTCCTCCTTACTTTATTGTAGGGCAAGATAGATTTCTATACTCCATTGCCTATACATCTTATTTCCCAGTTGCATGTGAAAGTAATTTTTAACATTTGGTTTTGAAACTTTTAATTCCAAATCCTCTTTCTTCTTCCCTCCCCACTCACCCTCATTGAGAAGGCAAGCAATTCAACATAGGTTATACATGTGTAGTTATGCAAAACACTTCCATAATAGTGATGTTGTGAGACTAATTCTATTTCCCTCCATCCTGTCCCTCCTCCCACTTATTCTATTTTCAACATTGACCCTGTCTATTTTCAGAACTGTTTGCTTCAGACTACCCCATTCCCTAATCTGCCCCCCCTTCTATCATCTCCCCCCCATCCTCTTCCTCCTTACTTTCCTGTAAGGTAAGATAACCAACTGAGTGTGTATGTTATTCCCTCCTTCAGCCAAATCCAATGAGAGCAAAATTATCTCATTCTCTCTCACCTCTACTGCGTAAATTTTTTCTTGCCTCTTTTATGTGAGATAACTTACCCCATTCTATCTTTCCCTTTCTTCATCTCTCAAATATTCCTCTCTCACCCCTTAATTTTATTTGTTTGATATTATCCTTTCATTTTCAACTAACTCTCTGCTATCTATCTGTCTGTCTGTCTGTCTTTCTGTCTGTCTGTCATTTACCTACCTACCTACCTACCTACCTACTTACCTACCTACCTGTCTGTCTGTCAATCTATCTATCTATCTATCTATCTATCTATCTATCTATCTATCTATCTATCTATCTATCTATCTATCTCCTCCAATACCCTGGTACTAAGCAAGGTCTCGTGAGTTACAAACATCATCTCTTCATGTAGAAATGTAAACAGTTCCACTTTCATAAGTCCTTTTTGATTTTTTTTCCTGTTTACTTTTCCATGCTACACTTGATTCTTGTAAATGAAAGTCAAACTTTCTATTCAACTGTGTTCTTTTCACCAACAATACTTGAAAGTCCTCTATTTCACTGAAATTCCATTTCCCACCCTGAAGTATTATACTCACTTTGGCTGGGTAGGTGATTCTTGGTTTTAATCCTAGATCCTTTGACCTCTGGAATGTCATATTCCAAGTCTTTAATGTAGAAACTTAATGGAGAAACTGCTAGATCGTGTGTTATCCTGATTGTATTTCCAAAAAACTCAAATTGTTTCTTTCTGGCCACTGGCAAAATTTTCTCTTTGATCTGTGAACTCTGGAATTTGGCTACAATATTCCTAGGAGTTTTCCTTTGGGGATTTCTTTCCAGAGGAAATCAGTGGATTTTTTCAATTCCTGTTTTACCTTCTGGTTCTAGAATTATCAGGGCAGTTTTCCTTGATAATCTCCTGAAAGATAATGTCTAGACTCTTTTTTTTGATCATGGCTTTCAGGTAATCCAACAATTTTAAAATTTTCTCTCCTGGATCTATTTTCCAGGTCAGTGGTTTTTCCAAGGAGATATTTCACCTCGTCCTCTATTTTTTTCAATCTTTTGGTTCAGTTTTAATATTTTTGATTTCTCCTAAAGTTATTAGCTTCATTTGTTCCATTACAATTTTGAAGGAATTATTTTCTTCAGTGAGCTTTTGGATCTCCTTTTCCATTTGGTGAATCCTATTTTTAAAGCATTCTTTGCCTCATTAGCTTTTTGGGCCACATTTGCCATTTGGGTTAGTTTATTTTTGAACGTGATATTTTCTTCAGTACTTTTTTGTGTCTCCTTTAGCAAGCTGTTGACTTGTTTGTCATGGTTTTTTTGGCATCACTCTCATTTCTATTCCCAATTTTTCCTTTACTTCTCTTACCTGCTTTTCAAAATCCCTTTTGAATTCTTGAAAGATTTTCAAAGTTCTTTTTGAGCTCTCCCATATTCACATATGAATTGACCTGAGACAAATTGATATTTTTTTTTGGAGATTTTTGATGTAGGAGTTTTGACTTTGTTTTCCTCTGGTGTGGTTTGATCTTGTTTGTTACCAAAGTAAGATCCTATAGTCGAGAGGTTTTTTACGGTTTTTGCTCACGATCCCAGCCCAATACTTGACTTTCTAACTTTTTGTCCAGGTACGACTCTGCTGGCAGTGGGGTTGGGGGTGGTAGTGGGCATAATGTCCCAGAATTCAGGGGCTTTGTATCCATCACTCAGTCTCCCACAATCTGTGGGTCCAGGGCTTCCAAAGCAGTTGCTGCAGCTTCTGATACCAACACTCCTTCCTCCTCTGCCCCAGGGCTGGGGCTGGATCCCAGCCAGATCAGGTTTCACTGAGTTCTCTCACTGATCTTCTATGCAGTCTTTGATGTTTGTTGGTTTTCGGTTAAGAAGTCTGGAAGCTGCCACAGCTACCAGTAGTTCAGCCCCTGTAGCCCATGCTGGACAGTGCTCTGTTCCCAGCCTGATGTGATAGATCCTTTCTGTGGACCCTGTAGGCTGTCTGGGCTGGAGATTTGTTTCACTCCATCACTTTGTGGGATCTGCAACTCTACAACTTATTTAGAGTCATTTTTACAGGTATTTGGAGGGGTTTGGGGGCAGAACTGTAGAAAGCCCTTCCTTTCACTCTATCATCTTGGCTCTGCCCTCCAGAAAAATATAATTTTTAAAGGAAGTTTTAAATATATTTCCAAGGGATAAGAGAATATAAAAAAGGAATGGAGTCATTCAGGAAACTGATCAAGAATGAAAGCATGTGTGGAGGAGGGGTGTTGACTCTCTAGTCACCTGTTGACAGACAGACCCTCTGATCTCCACATCAGGGCCATGAAGCTGATTTGCATTTAGTAGTCATGCATATTCCTGGGGGTAAGGTAGTCTGGGTAAGGCTTTACATCTTACTACAATACTGTTTCATTTCTTCTCTTTCAGAAAGCCAAGGCCAAGGTATTGCAGAGGGATGCTCCCATTTTGTCCTTACTAAAGAGGGGCAGAAAATCACCGGAATCCGAGTCCAGGTTGGAACATCAGGTTACCTGACTAGGTGAGTAGATCTGAAGGAGCAAATTCTCTCTTCCCTATGATCCCACAGGACCTTTGGGATTTATATACATACATTCATTTAGGCACCTAGAAGAGTCCTTGGTGCCATCATGAACATGTCCAGTTACATCACTTGGATCCTGCTCTCTGTCACTAACACATACATAGGATTGCACATAGAAGGGGTATGGTGATGTTGGACTTTGGAAAGGTTGGATAGGGAGACTTACCACATTCAGTTCTGCTATTATTCTTCCATGGTCTGACCTGGATGGAGAATATTCAACCGGGGCTGTGAGATACCATGTACATGGCATGAGTGGAAAGATAATGGAAAGGTCTCTGGTACTCAGCAATCTTGGGGGATAGTGAGTGTCCCCTCATTGGATGTTTTCAAGCACAGGTTAGATGACCTTTTGTTGGAATGTATTGTCAATGGGTATTGTGAACTTCCATGATCTCTGTTAAAGGATGAGGAATGATGAATTAGAACTAATTCTCAGGACATTTGATGTGTTTTCTGTTTTAGCATCCAAGTACAGCATGGGACTACATGGAGCCCGAGGCATGGTAGTCTGCAGGGCACTCTCCAGGAAGTCATCCTGAACACAGATGAGTCCATTGTTCAAGTGACTGGCAGCAATGGCAAGACACATTGCCTCCAGCAGCTGACCTTTGTGACTGACAAAGGCAGGAAACTTGAGTTTGGCCAAGTTGGTCCAAATCACTTCAACGCTTTACCCCAAACAGTTGGAGATGCATTGAGTTCTATCTTTGGACGTTATGATTCAGCATGCTTAACAGGACTTACATTTGAATGGATATCTGGCCCAAAAGATGTCAAAGCTGTCAAAAAACAGTCATCTAAAGGAAAATAATTTGGAAAAAGGGGGTGGTAGTCCAAACCATAGCCATTGTCATTTCTCCCAACCCCAGCTCCCTAGAATAGAGGAGATAGTAGAGATAATTAAAATGATTTAAGCCCCATCCATTGGCCTGACATCTTAAATGATATGGTACCTGGCCATAATGGTTACAATCATGATTCCAAAAATTCTTTAGGCTTTGCATGCAACCATGAATTCTCATAGTCTCTAGGTAAAATTGTTAACCCATCCATGAATTCAGTGGCAGTCATTGGCCCCTGAAACAAGCCCGGTATTTAGGCCGGGATGAAACATGTAAGACAAATCTATATGTATGTATCTTTATAAAAATCCATATCTGCAGAAATATTTATATAGGTTTTTGAGAAAATTTGTCTAAATTGGATTAGGAAAGCAGACAAGGAAGAAGGAGGTGGAGGGAGGAAATTGTGAAATGACTTTGGTTTGGCTCACAGAGCTCCTATTAAGCCCAGAACAGGGGATCAGAAAGGGGCTGGATTTACTAGAGTTGATTTAGGGTGTGATTGGGGTGGATTTAGGGCTATGTCTTTCTGGGAAAAGGGAAAATTTTCTGGAATAAAAAAGAATCATATTTTAAATCTCTTAATAAAGCATTCACAAAACTATGGTGTGGTCTTTGGATGACTCTGTTGAAGAGAAAACTGTCTGGGAAGGATAGGCTGTCTTGACTAAGGTGTGGGAAGGTTACAGAATAGCAGGGAAATGATGAACCTTTGTTACAAAATGCCCTTGGGACTAAGGGCAGACAGAATGCTGAATAAAATAATGGCCCTAAGGTTACTCCTGGCTACCCAAGAATCTTTCCTCAATGGCCAGCTCCTTTTAGAAGGACCCATAGTCATCCATAAGGGACTATTGGACCATATTTGCTTCCTGTTGGTTTGGATGTCCTGAGTCTGAGAGGCCTCTTTGCTGCCCTCAAAGGCATTTGTCCTCAAACTTAAAAAGCTTATAAACATAAGCATGGGGTTTGCTGTGTGTTCTCAAGAAGACTTCAATGGACCAGCAACATTTTTGCCACATGGGTATATTTGGGTCATAGAGACTGTGGACTTTCCTAGTCTGTGTACATATCTAGTTCTTGTTGTCTCTGTTGAGGGTAAATGGAAAAAAGAAAAAGGAGTTACTAAGTATAACCCCAAAGAGAAAGGGGGTAAGAAACAGGAGATCAGGGATTGGGAGTAAGACTGTGTGGTAATAGGGTCAATGTGAAGAAGATTAATCTCAAGTAACTGAAAGAACTTAGTAGTGCTTTTACAGCAAAAGAGGTGTAAAAAGGCAATTTGAAAAAACCCAATATTTGAGACAAATGAAGAAAAATTGAAATCTAGCTCTCATAACTTTAAATCTGAATGGATTAAACAACCTAATCAAATAAAAAAGTGACAAATTGGATTATAAAAAGAAAACCCTACAGTCTGTTGCCTACATGATTATCTATCTCTCCATTCATCCACATCCACACAGACATGTACACACATATTTAAGAAGATATACATCAAATAAAACTGAGGGTTTTTTTTTTTTTACTATGAATCAAACAAACCGAAAAAAAAGCAGGAGCTGCAATCACACTATCTTACAAAATAAAAAAAAATTCAAAAATCAAAAAAGGATAAACAAAGAAATTACATTATACTGAAAAAAACCATAGGCAAGGAACTAGTATTACTAATTACTTCATACATTCCAATGCCTTAGCACCCAAATTCATAAAGGAAATATTAACTGAGCTAAAAGACAGACAGTAATACAATAGTGACAGGAGACTTCAGTGCATCTCTCTCAGTTTGGGATTTAGCTAACAAAGATAAGCAAAAGGGAAAACATGGAACTGAATGAATTGCTGAAAAAATTAGATTTAAAAGACTTATGATATCTTTTAAATAGGACTACAAAAGTATATGCATACTTCACATTACTACATGGAAGGTTTATAAAATTGACCACATATTAGAGAACAAAGATATTACAAACAAATGTAAAAAGGCAGAAATAGTCAATATATCCTTTATAGACTATAAAGCAAAAAAAGAAGGCATTGAGTTGGTGGTCTCAAACAAAAAAAAGATTCAAATAAACACTTATCAGTGAAATCCTAAATAATGAGTCGATCAAAGAACAAATCTTAGAAATAATTAATAACTATGTGAAAGGGAATGGTAATGATGAAATAACATGCCAACCTTTTGGGGACAAGGTAAAGCAGTTCTCAGGTGAAAAATCTTATCTCTACAAACTATAAATTAACAGAATAGAAAAAGAGGATTAATCATCTCAAGATGCAGTTTTAAATTGTTACCGTTCTTTCATTTTAGTCATGGCTAACTCTTCTTGATTCCTTTTGGGGATTTCTTGGCAAAGACATTGGAGTGGTTTGCTAATTCCTGTTTCAGCTCATTTTACAGATGAGGAACTGAGGCAAGTAAGGTTAATTGACTTGCCCAGATTTTCACAGCTAGTAAGAGTCTGAATTCAGATTTGAACTCAAGAAGATCAGTCTTCCTGACTATAGACCCAGTCCTGTATCCACTGCACCACCTTCTTGCTCCATTTAAAATGTGCAAACCTAAAATGAACATAAAAGAAGAGATATTACAAATTAAAGAAGAAAAAAGGAAAAAAATACAAAGAATAAATAAAATAGGCTAATTCCTTGAGACAAAGCTAATAAAATTGATAAGCCTTTATCTAATTTGATTAAAAAGGAGAGGGCAGAAAATTAAACCAATAAAATGACAAATGAATGAAGTGAAACCATAGCAAAACCAGAAGACATAAAAGAATAATGAAAACATATTGTGCACTGTTAAATGCTAACAAAACTGAGAAAACAAAAGAAGTAGAACATGTTCAGAAACATGAAATATTCAAACTATCTGATGATCCGACACAGATCTAGAATAACCCAATCTGAACAGGAAAAAATAGATTTAGTTGTAAAGGAACTGTCACCGGGGAAAAAAGAAATCCTGGTTCTGATGGATTCATTGACGAATTCTAATAAATTTTTAAAGAACGATTAGTGCACATGCTTTAAAAATTATTTGCAAAAAAAGAAAGATAATACCCTAACAGAATGCTTTTATGATTCAAATATAGTCCTAATACCTAAATTAGGCAACAATAAAACATATAAAGAAACTATAGGTCAATATCATTAATGAATATTTCCTCAAAAATTTTGAACAAAATCCTGTCAAATAGGTTATAATTTACCCAGTAAATCATTCCTTATATCCTAGTGGGGTTTAGGGATGTAAGAATGTTTCAACACGAAGAGAACAATCAACATAATAATATTAAACATCAAAACATTCTTAACCATAGTTTTATCTTAATAAAAACAGAAAAAGTCTTTAACAAAATACAGTACTCTTTTATTCAAAACCCCCTACAAACTACAGATATAAAGAGATCTTTTTAATATCATCAAAACATCCATCTAAAACCAAAAGCTTGATATGTAATACGGATACACTGTGACCTTTTCCCACAAATACAAGAGTGAATCAAGGATGCTTACTCTCCCCATAATTATTTAATATGGTTCTAGAAATATCAGCAACAGCAATAAGACAAGAAAAAGAAATTTTAAAAATAGGTAAAGAGAAGATAAAACTATCTCTACCTGATGATGATATGATGATATACTTGCAAAAGCATATGGAATGAAAGAAGATGCTTATTGAGACAATTAATATCTCCAAAAAAGCTACAAATCACAAAATAAGACCTCAAAAATCAAATACATTTCTATATAATAACAAAATCCATGAAGAAAAATAGGAAAGGAAATATTCCAAATAATTCAAAATGCAAAAAGTACTTGAGGACACACCTGCCTAGACCCATAAAAAAACTCATTTGGATTGAATTACAAATTACTCCTCAAAGACATAAAAACCCAACTTAATTAGCTGGAGGAATATTCAATACTCATGGCTAGGCTGTGTCAATATAATAGTACTATAAAAGTTAACTTGTACTTTAAGTGTTATACCATTTGAAATGGTACAGTCATTTTGGAAAACAATTTGGAATTATGTAAGTAAAATGACAGAAATGTCTACACCTTTGAACCAGATACTTTGTTACTAGCCTTATATTCCAAGAAATTCTGCTATTGATAAGAAGAAAGCCCCCATAAACGCTAAAGTATTTATACTAACTCTTTTTGTGATAGCCAATTATTGGAAGCAGATTAATTTTCTAAACTTAACTTTTCTAAACTTAACTCGGTATAGGCCAGTTGAATTCTAAACTAAGTTCAGAGACAAAGAACCTTAACTTGGGTAGTTAGAGGGCAAAATCAATTACCTGTAAATGTGATCAATTAAAAATGATACAGAATCAACCTGTTTATTTCAATTCTCCCCCTCATCTCCTTGATCAATGAGAAACATATTTGTCTCTAATAGATCACTTATCTATAGACTAATTCTAAAAAATTTCTTAACATAGTTGTTATCAAAAGTATGTACTATCAGTTTTTCTGGTACAACTTTAGAACATCACAACTGATGCAAAGTCTAAAAGGATTATAAGGCAGAGGGCAATAAGTGTCCATTTACCAAGGGTGACAAGACACAACATTTCTGGACTTCTGGGAGACAAGATGGCAGACTAAGCAGAAAATTGCCATAACTCTCCCATATTCACCTCCAGACAACCATAAAACAGTGCCCCCAAACAAATACGGGAATAGCAAAAAAAGATGGGGTGAAACAATCTTCTAGCCCAAGAAACTTGGAAGGCCATCAGGAAAGGTCTGTTTCACTTTGGTTAAAGGGGAATGCAGTACAGGACAGGAAGCATCCCAGAAGGCCAGTAGCAAGTACTACCTCAGCAAACCAGTGGGAGATCCTAAGCACCAGTGCAGTGGATCAGGCAAATGCCAACCCCAGGTCCCCTTCTGTGTTCCAGCATTGCCCAGGGCAAACAGATAGATGCCAACCTTAAAGGGCCCTAAGCAAATGAACAAACACCACACATAACCCAGCATAGCCAGGCCAAAGGGCAACCTCAAGTGCCTGGATCACCACCTGCTTCAGTGTAGCCTAAGGCAAACAGGCAGTCACCAACGCAGGAATGCCCTACCATCCTCAGCACACATCAGGCACCAGCACTGTGATCTGAGCTCAACTCCAGGTAAGCTAGCAGAACCCTAAGGCCTCCAGCAGTGCCAGCCACCATTCACTCTACCCTCTCAGTGCAGCACCAGAAAGGAGGGTCCACCATAGGCCTCAGGGCAACATTAGCGCAGCACAAGGTAAACAGTCAGGGCTTGCAGCCTTTGAAAATAAGAAACCTGACTCAGTGCCCCTTCCATCCCAAGAATAGTGCTCAAATTTAAATAAAAGGATAAAAGAGGGAAAAGATGAGCAAAAAACCAATAACAACAACAACAAAAAAGAATCTAACCATAGAAAGTTATTATGGTAACAGGAAAGATCAAGACACAAACTCAGAAAAGAACAACAATTTCAAAAAGCACCTATGGGCAAAACCCGAAAGAAAAATGAGAAGTGGTCTCAAGCCCAGAAAGAACTCATAGGAGAGCTCAAAAAGGAGCTTAAAAATCAAATAAAAGAGGTAGAAGAAAAATTGGGAAAAGAAATGAGAGTGATGCAAAAGAATTGCTTTTTTTATTTGCTAAACATTTTAATTTAGAGTTTTGAGTTCCAAATTTTATTCCCACTCCCACCCCCTGCCCTGAAATGATTAGCAATCAGATATAGGTTATATACGTGCAATTGTATAAGACATTTCCATATTAGTCATTTTGTACAAGAAGACTTGAATAAAAGGAAAAAAATGAAAGTAAAAAATAGCATGCTTCAGTCTGAATTCAATCAATATCAGTTCTTTTTCTGAAGGAGGATTAATATGCTTTATCATTAGTCCTTTGGGATTGTCTTGGATCATTGCATTGCTGAGAATAGCTAAGTCATTCACAGTTCTTCATAAAAAAATATTGCTATTACTGTGTACCACATTCTCTGGTTCTGTTCACTTCATTATGCATCAATTTATGTAAGTCCAGGTTTTTCTGAAATTATCCTGTTTGTCATATATTAGTGTATAATAATAATCCTTTACAATTGTATATCACAGTTTATTTAGCCATTCTCCAATTGCTGGGCATCACTTTGATTTCCAATTCTTGTCTACCACAAAAAAGCTGCTATAAGTATGTTATTTTCCCCTTTTTTGGATGTCTTTGGATATTTATTGCTGGATCAAAGGCTATGCATAATTTTATAGCCCTTTGAGTATAGTTCCACATTGCTCTTCAGAATGGTTGGATCAGTTCATAACTCTGCCAATAGTACATTAGTGTCCCAGTTTTTCCACATCCCCTCCAATGTCCAGTTTTCCTTTTTTTGTCATATTAGCTACTTTGATAGGTGTGAGGTGGTACTTCAGAATCATTGCAATTTGCATTTCTCTGATCAATTGTGATTTAGAGCATTTCTTCATATAACTATAGTTTTAGTTTCTTTGTCTGAAAACTACCTGTTCTTATCTTTTGACGATTTGTCAATTGGAGAATGACTTGTATATTTTATAAATTTGCCTCAATTCTCTATGTATTTGAGAAATGAGGCCTTTATCAGAGACACTTGTTGCAAAAAATTCCCCCAGTTATATGCTTTCTTATAATTTTGGTTGCATTGGTTTTGTTTGTGCAAAAATGTTTTAATTTTGTATAATCAAAATTACCTATTTTATATTTTGTAATGCTCTCTATATCTTCTTTGACCCTAAATTCTTCCCTTATCCATAAATAGGACAGATAAACTATCCCGTGCTCTCCTAATTTGCTTATGGTATCACCCTTTGTGTGTAAGCCATATACCCATTTTGACCTTCTCTTGGTATATGCTGTGAAATGTTGGTCTATACCTAGTTTCCAGTTTTTCCAGCAGTTTTTGTCAAATAATGAGTTTTTGCTTCAAAAGCTTGGATCTTTAGGTTTATCATATACCAGATTACTATTGTTGCTTACTATAATGTAATTTGTACTTAATCCATTCCACTGATCCACCACTCTATTTCTTAGCCAGTACCAAGTTGTTTGGATAATTACCACTTTATAATGCAGTTTGAGATCTGGTGCAGCTAGATCGCCTTTCATGTTGTTTTTTTTTTTTCATTTATTCCCTTGGTATCCTAGAGCTTTTATTCTTCTAGATGAATTCTGTTATTATTTTTTTCTAACTCCATAAAATAATTTTTGGTAGTTTGGTTGGTATGGCACTGAATAGGCAAATTAACTTAGGTAGAACTGTCATTTTTATTATATTGGCTCAGCCTACCCACTAGCAATGAACATTTTTCCAATTGTTTAGATTTAACTTTGCAAAAGAATTAGGAAAAAAGAGATAACAGCTTGGAAAAAAAACACAACTGCTTTAAAAGTAGAATTGGCCAGATGGAAAAGGAGATATAAAAATCTACTTAAGAAAACAATTGCTTAAAAAGCATAATTGGTCAAATAGAAAGGGAAGTACAAAAGTTAACTGAGAAAAGTTAGAACTGGGCAAGTAGAAGCTAATGACTCTATGAGACACCAAGAATCAAGCAAATTAAAAGCATGAGAAAGTATAAGAAAATGCAGAGTATCTCATTGGAACAAGTGACCTGGAAAATTGAGACAATGTTAGAATCATTGGACTACCTGAAAGCCATAATCAAAAGGAGGACCTGGACAACATAATTATCGAGGAAAACTGTGCTGATATTCTGGAACCAGAGGGCAAAATACACATTGAAAGAATCTCAAGAAAGAGATCCCAAATCATCTCAAGAAAGAGATCTCAATCATCTCAAGAAAGAGATCTCAATCATCTCAAGAAAGAGATCCCAAAATGAAAACTCCAAAGAACATTATAGCCAAATTTCAGAATTATGAGGTCAATTTAAAAGTGCTGCAGTGACCTCAAATATCAGGGAATCACAATGAGGATTACACAGGACTTGGCAGTTGCAATATTAAAGGACTGGAGGTCATAGGACATGATATTCCTGAAGGAAAAGGATCTAGGACTACAACCAAGACTGATCTACAATGACATTAAGCTTAATACTTCAAAAGAAAAAAATGAAATTAAATAGGATTGCAAGCTTTCATAGAGAGAAGATCAGAATTGAACAAGAAATTTGATCTCTAATAACAAGACCCAAGAGAAGCCTAAAAAGGTGAAAAGAAAACATAAGAGATTTAATATAGCTAAACTGTTTGTCTCCCTACATGAAAAAATGATACTTGTAATTCTTAAAAATTGTACCATTAATAGGATAGCTTAAAGAAATATCCATAGACAGAGAGTATGGTTATAAGGTGAAATTGAGGGACTGACATAAAAATAATTAGGGATGAGAAAGAAGACTATATTAGGTGCAGAAGAAAGGGAGAGGTAGAATGGGGTAAATAATTTAACTTGAAGAGACACTAAACATCTATTACAGAGGAGAGAAAGATGAGAGAGTGGGTCATGGGCATCACTTTAACCTTACTTTCATCAATGTTGGCCCAGAGATGGAATAATATACACAATCAGGTCAATATAGAAATCTGTCTTATGCAACAGGGAAGTAGGAGAGAAGGATATTAAGTAAGGGTGGGAACCACAGAAGGGAGGGCAGAGAAGGGGAGGTGGCAGACAGAAGTGAAACACTGATCAGGAGGGAGAGAGAGGACAAACAGGACGAAAACCAGGATAGAAGGAAATATACAGTTAGTAATCAACTAAATGTGAATGGAATGAACTCTCCTATAGAATGGAAGTGAATAGCAGAGTGGGTGTGGAAAGGACACTCAGAAGTCAAGTCACTGGCTGGGAAAATGCCCAGAAAAGGGAAAAAAAATAAGACCATAGAAGGTTACTTTCTTGGTGAACAGATATCTCCTCCCTTCCTTTAGGATGAGGAAGAACAATACTTACCATCAGGGAAAGACATAGAAGTCAAGGCTTCTGTATCCCACACATCCAAAATAAATATTCCATGGGCTCAGGCCATGGAAGAGCTCAAAAAGGATTTTGAAAATCAAGTTAAAGAGGTAGAGGAAAAACTGGGAAGAGAAATGAGAGAGATGCAAGAAAAGCATGAAAAGCAGGTCAACACCTTGCTAAAGGAGACCCAAAAAAATGCTGAAGAAAATAACACCTTGAAAAATAGGCTAACTCAATTGGCAAAAGAGGTTCAAAAAGCCAATGAGGAGAAGAATGCTTTCAAAAGCAGAATTAGCCAAATGGAAAAGGAGGTTCAAAAGCTCACTGAAGAAAATAGTTGTTTCAAAATTAGAATGGAACAGATGGAAGCTAATGACTTTATGAGAAACCAAGAAATCACAAAACAAAACCAAAAGAATGAAAAAATGGAAGGTAACGTGAAATATCTCGTTGGAAAAACAACTGACCTGGAAAATAGATCCAGGAGAGACAATTTAAAAATTATGGGACTACCTGAAAGCCATGATCAAAAAAAAGAGCCTAGACATCATCCTTCATGAAATTATCAAGAAAAGCGCCCTGATATTCTAGAACCAGAGGGCAAAATAAGTATTCGAGGAATCCACAGATCACTGCCTGAAAGAGATCCAAAAAGAGAAACTCCTAGGAACATAGTGGCCAAATTCCAGAGTTCCCTGGTCAAGGAGAAAATATTGCAAGCAGCTAGAAGGAAACAATTCAAGTATTGTGGAAATACAATCAGGATAACACAAGATCTAGCAGCTTCTACATTAAGGGATCGAAGGGGATGAAATATGATATTCCAGAAGTCAAAGGAACTAGGACTAAAACCAAGAATCACCTACCCAGCAAAACTGAGTATAATACTTCAGGGGAAAAAATGGTCTTTCAATGAAATCAAGGACTTTCAAACATTCTTGATGAAAAGACCAGAGCTGAAAAGAAAATTTGACTTTCAAACTAAACATATATGCACCAAATGGTATAGCATTCAAATTGTTAAAGGAGAAGTTAACTGAGTTTTAGGAAGAAATAGACAGCAAAACTATACTAGTGGGGGACCTCAACTGTCCCCTCTCAGAACTTGATAAATCCAATCAAAAAATAAACAAGAAACTAAGGAGGTGAACAGACTATTAGAAAAGTTAAATATGCTAGATCTTTAGAGAAAGCTGAATGGGAACAGAAAAGAACACACTCTTTTCTCAGCACCAGATGGCACCTACACAAAAATTGACCATGCATTAGGGCATTAAAAACCTCAAAATCAAATTAGAAAGGCAGAAATACTAAATGTATTCTTTTCAGATCATAATGCAATAAAAATTACATTCAACAAAGGACAGTGGAAAGATGGACTAAAAATTAGTTGGAAATTAAATAATCCTAAAGAATAAGTTGGTGAAAGAACAAATCACAGAAACAACCAATAACTTCACTAAAGAGAATGACAAGACAACATATCAAAATTTATGGGATACAGACAAGGCAGCACTTGGGGAAATTTTATTTCTCTAAATTCTTATGTCAACAAAACAGAGATAGAGCAGATCAACGAATCTGGCATACTACTAAAAAGACTAGAAAAAGAACAACTGAACACCAAATTGGAAATTCTGTAAATCAAAGTTGAGATTAATATATTTGAAAGCAAAAAATTTGAACTAATAAACAAAATGAGAAGCTGGTTTTTATGAAAAAAAAACAATGACATAGATAAGCTATTGGTTAATTTGATTTTTTTAAAAAAGAAAGAAACCAAATATTCAAGATCAAATATGAAAAGGGTGAAATTAGCACCAATGAAGAAAAAAATTAAAGCAATCGTTAGGAGTATTTTGCCCAATTATATGCCAATAAAATCTGACAATCTGAGCAATATAGACAAATATTTACAAAACTTAAAATTACCCAGATGAACAGATCAGAAAATAGAATGTCTCAAAAAACCCATCTTAGAAAGAGAAATTGAACAAGTCATTAATGAACTCCTAAGGAAAAAAATCTCCAGGGCCAGATGGGTTCACAAGTGACTTCTACCAAACATTTAAAGAACAATTAATTCTAATATTATATAAATTAATTGGAAAAAATAGGTGGAGTCCAACCAAACTCATTTTATGATGCATATATGGTGCTGATACTTAAACCAGGAAGAACTGAAACAGAGAAAAAATTTTAGGCCAATTTCCCTAATGAATATCAATGCAAAAATTCTGAACAAAATACTAGCAACACAATTAAAACAATATATCACAAAGATCATACACTATGACCAGCCAGGATTTATACCAGGAATGCAGGGTTGGTTCAATATTAGGAAAACTATCAACATAATTGAACATATCAATAACAAAACCAACAGAAATCATATGACTATCTCAATAGATGTTGAAAAGCTTTTGATAAAATACAGTACCCATTCCTATTTTAAAAAATCTCTTGAGTATAGGAATAAAGGGAGTAATCCTTAAAATGATAAGCAGTATCTATCTAAAACCATCAGCAAGCACAATCTGTAATGGGGATAAACTAGAAGCCTTTCCAATAAGATCAGGAGTGAAGCCACTGTTATTCAGCATAGTACTAGAAATATTAATTATAGCAATAAGAGGGAAAAAAAGAAATAGAAGAAATTAGAATAGGCAAAGAGGAAACAAAACTTTGCAGATGATGTGATGGTACACTTAGAGAACCCTAGAGAATCAACAAAAGAAATTTTTGAAATAATTAACAACTTCACCAAATTGCAGGATAAACCCACATAAATCACCAGTATTTCTTTATATGACTAACACAGCCCAGCAGCAAGATATAGAAAGTGAAATTCCATTTAAAATAACTGAAAACAACATAAAATACTTGAGAGTCTACCTGCTAAGATAAACTCAGGAATAATATGAATGCAATTATAGAACACTTTTCACACAAAGTCAGATGTAATTGGAAAAATATCAATTGTTTATGGGTGGGCCAAGCCAACATAATAAAATGACAGTTCTGTCTAAACTAATTTACTTATTTAAAGCCATACCAATCAAACTATCAAAAATTTTATTTTATAGAGCTAGAAAAAAAAACAACAAAATTCATCTGGAAGAACAAAAGGTCAAGAATACCAAGGGGGCGGAGCCAAGATGGCGGAGTGAAAGCAACGACTCACCTAAGCTCCTGGACAAACTCCTCTGGATATCTCTGAAAGGAGAATCTGACCAAACTTTGGAGGTGCGGAATCAAGTGGGTGACAGACTTTGACGGATTCGGAGCCCAGGTTAGACTGGAAGGTCCACGGGAAGGATCTGTTCCGCGTGGGTGAGCCCCCAATGCACAGCACAGTGCTGTCAGCGCAGTGGGGCGGAAGGGACCTGAGAAGCCTGAGAGCAGTGGGCGGAACCAGCGGAGCAGGAGACAAGCCAAACCGAGCTGATGAGAGCCGCTGAGTGCCAGATATCAGCGCAGCAGCTCCTGAGACCTTCAGCCTGAAGATTAAACTTCGGTAAGTCACCTACTTGAACTTCCGGGAGCCAGGATGGTGGAGTGATCAGTAAATGCTCTCTCCTCCCCACCATGACCATGAAAGAACCATAAAATATTTCCCCAGAAAAATCCTGGATCAGCGGGAACGGCAGAAGGGGGCAAATAGTCTCATAACACCAGAGGCTAGGAAAATAGCAAAGGGGGATTCTTCCTACTGTGGCGGAGGTGATCCAGAAGGACAGAGGACCCAGGGCAGAGAAAATTCGCACTGAGACCCAAGCAAGCCTCAGTGCCGGGAGACAAGCCCCAGGAGGGGTGGGAACATGCATTAGCATCTAGGCGAGCCTCAGCCCTCCAGGGGAAAAGGGAAGACAATAGAGAAGCTGGGATCACCATCCCCTGAGCTTGCCTTTGCCTCACTTCAGCTGAGGAGATCTCCTGTGACCAGACCACTCCTCCCACACACTTAACAAGCTAACCCCAGGGTTGATCTGGGAAACAATAAACAAAAACCTGCTTTTAGCTTTTTCATACATCAGCTCAACACAAAGTTCTGTACCTTCTGACTGAAAGAACCAGAAGCTACAACACTCAGCCAACATCGTGAATAGGAAAAAGCAGATGAAAAGTGAAAAAACCATAGAATCTTTCTATGGGGATAAAGACCAAAACACAAACACCAAAGAGGTCAGAGCTGAGACTGTACTTCCATCAGAAACTTCAGAAGGGACTATGAACCTCTTGCAAGCACAACTAGCTTTCCAGGAACAGCTGAAGAAGGAAATAGAAGAAAAACTGGCCAATGATTTTAAAATTATAAAAAAAGAATTCACTGAGGAGAACATCACTTTGAAAAGGAAAATTGAACAAATGGAAAAGGAAGTTCAAAAATTAACTGGAGAAAATAATTCCCTAAAAGGAAGAGTTAATCAAACGGAAAGGGAAACACAAAACCTAACTGGGAAAATTGGTCGAATGGAAAAGGAAGTACAAAAATTAAATGGAGAAAATAGCTCCTTAAAGGGAAAAATTGGTCAGATGGAAAAGGAGATGGAAAAGCTAACTGAAGAAAACAATACGATGAAGATTAGAATTGGGCAAGTAGAAACTAATGACTCAATGAGGCAGCAAGAATCAGTCAAACAAAATCTAAAGAATGAAAAGATAGAAGAAAATGTAAAATATTTAATTGGAAAAACAACTGACCTGGAAAATAGATCCAGGAGAGAAAATTTAAGAATTATTGGCCTGCCAGAAACCCATGATGAAGAAAAGAGTTTGGACAATATCTTCCAGGAAATCATCAAGGAAAACTGCCCAGAAGTACTAGACTCAGAGGGCAAAATAGTCATGGAAAGAATCCACTGTTCCCCTCCCAAAAGGGATCCCAAACTCAAAACCCCAAGAAATATTGTTGCCAAATTCCAGAGTTATCAAGTGAAGGAGAAAATACTACAAGCAGCCAGAAAGAAACAACTCAAATATCAAGGACATACAGTCAGGATCACACAGGACCTTGCAGCTTCTACATTAAAAGATCGAAAGAATTGGAACCCAATATTCCATAAGGCAAAGGAGTTGGGACTTCAACCAAGGATCAACTACCCAGCAAAGTTCAGCATAACATTTCAGGCAAGGAGAAAGTCATTCAACGAAATAAGCGATTTCCAGAGCTTCCTGACCAAAACGCCAGAACTCAATAGACAATTTGATCTTCAAATGCAGGTCTCCAGAGAATCATAAAAAGGTAAACAGGGGGGAAAAGACAAAAACAAAAACTTGTTACTCAATTAGGGCAAACTGTTTACCTCCCTATAAGGGAAGATGATACTTGTTAATCTTGAGAACTGTGCAGCTATTATGATAAAAGGGATATATGTAGAGGGAACGGGTATAAAGTAAATGATGTCATGTCAAAAATATGATTTAAGTATGAGAAGGGATTGTAATAGGAGGTGTGAAAAGGGGGAAGCAGAAAATGGCAAATTATATCTCAGGAAGAAGTACAAAACTAGAGTAGAGGGAAGGAGGGGAGGGAGATGAGCATTGTTTGAGAGGTACTCTCATCTGATTTGTTTAAAGGAGGGAACAATAATCTTAAGTAGATAATCCTAACTAGCTCTATAGGTAGTAGGAGGGGAAGGGGGAAGAAAGGGGAGGGAGGCTAAAAGGGAGGGAAGAAGCAATAAGAGTAAAGGGGAGTAAAAGGGAGGGGGGCTAAAAGAAGGAGGGGAAGGCTGCAGGAGGAGGGGGTGAAAAGTGAATACTATTGAGGAGGGGAAGGGAGACGGGAGAGCTAAAAGCACAAATGGTGGGAAAGAGGATGGAGGGAAATATGCAGATTGTAATCATAACTGTGAATGTGAATGGAATGAATTCTCCCATAAAACGGAGATGGATAGCAGAATGGATTAAAAGCCATAATCCAACAATATGCTGCTTACAAGAAACACATTTGAAACGGGGCGATACACATAGGATAAAGGTCAAAGGATGGAGCAGAACATATTGTGCTTCAGCTCATGTAAGAAAGGCAGGAGTAGCAATCCTAATCTCAGACAAAGCAAAAGCAGAAATAGATCTAATTAAAAGGGATAAGGATGGAAACTATATCCTGCTAAAAGGCACCATAGACAATGAAGCAATATCATTACTAAACGTGTATGCTCCAAGTGGTATGCATCCAGATTCTTAGAGGAGAGGTTGGGGGAGTTGAAGGAAGAAATTGACAGCAAAACTATACTAGTGGGGGACCTCAATCTCCCCCTCTCTGAACTCGATAAATCTAACCTCAAAATAAACAAGAAAGAGGTTAAGGAGGTAAATAAAACTCTGGATAAGGTAGATATGATAGATCTTTGGAGAAAATTGAATGGGAATAGAAAGGAATATACCTTTTTCTCAGCGGCACATGGAACATTTACAAAAATTGACCATGTACTAGGACATAAAAATCTCACAGTCCAATGCAGAAAGGTAGAGATAATCAATGCATCCTTCTCAGATCATAATGCATTAAAAATTACATGTAATAAAAGGCCATGGAAAGATAAACCAAAAATCAATTGGAAACTAAATAATCTAATCCTAAAGAAGGGTTGGGTTAAAGAAGAAATCACAGAAACAATCAACAATTTCATTCAAGAGAATGACAATAGTGAGACAACATACCAAATCTTATGGGATACTGCAAAAGCAGTTATTAGGGGAAGTTTTATATCTTTGAATGCTTACATAAATAAAATAGAGAAAGGGGAGATCAATGACTTGGGCTTGCAGTTGAAAAAGCTAGAAAAAGAACAAATTGAAAATCCCCAAGTAAATACCAAATTGGAAATACTGAAAACCAAAGGAGAGATTAATAAAATTGAAATTAAGGAAACTATTGAATTAATAAATAAAACCAATAGTTGGTTTTATGAAAAAACTAATAAAATTGATAAACCTTTGGTCAATCTGATTTTAAAAAAAAGAAAGAAGAAAATCAAATTACTAATATTAAAAATGAAAGGGGTGAACTCACCTCCAATGAGGAGGAAATTAAAACAATAATTAGAAACTACTTTGCCCAACTTTATGCCCACAAATTCGATAATCTAAATGAGATGGATGAATATTTTAAAAAATACAAATTGCCCAGATTAACAGAAGAGGAAGTTGAA
Organism: Notamacropus eugenii; assembly: GCF_028372415.1. NCBI lineage: Eukaryota > Metazoa > Chordata > Mammalia > Diprotodontia > Macropodidae > Notamacropus > Notamacropus eugenii. Next base: position 55,962,514 of record NC_092872.1, on the reverse strand, counting down.
TACTTAAACAACCCCATCTCAGAAAAAGAAATTGAACAAGCCATCAATGAACTCCCTAGGAAAAAATCTCCAGGGCCAGATGGATTCACAAGTGAATTCTATCAAACATTTAAAGAACAGTTAATTCCAATACTATAAAGACTATTTTTGAAAATCGGGGAAGAAGGAGTCCTCCCAAATTCTTTCTATGATACAAATATGGTTTTGATACCCAAACCAGGAAGAGACAAAACAGAGAAAGAAAATTATAGACCAATTTCCCTAATGAATATAGATGCAAAAATTTTAAATAAGATTCTAGCAAAACGAATACAGCATCTTATCACGAGATTAATACATTATGATCAGGTAGGATTGATACCAGGATTACAGGGCTGGTTCAATATTAGGAAAACTATTAGCATGATCGACCACATCAACAACAAAGCTAACAAAAACCACATGATTATCTCAATAGATGCAGAAAAAGCTTTTGACAAAATACAACACCCATTCCTACTAAAAACACTGGAGAACGTAGGAATAAAGGGAACTTTCCATAAAATAATAAGCAGTATCTATCTAAAACCTTCAGCAAGCATTATATGCAATGGGGATAAGCTAGATGCATTCCCAATAACATCAGGGGTGAAACAAGGATGTGCATTATCACCACTATTATTCAATATGGTACTAGAAATGTTAGCTGTAGCAATTAGACAAGATAAAGATATTGAAGGAATAAGAATAGCCAAAGAAGAAACTAAGTTATCACTCTTTGCAGATGATATGATGATTTACTTAGAGAATCCCAGAGATTCAAGTAAAAAATTACTTGAAATAATAAACAACTTTGGCAAAGTTGCAGGTTACAAAATAAACCCACACAATTCTTCTGCATTCCTATATGTTAGCAACAAAGTCCAACAGCAAGAGATAGAAAGAGAAATCCCATTTAAAGCTAGGGTAGACAGTATAAAATACTTAGGAGTTTACCTGCCAAAACAAACCCAGGGATTATATGAACACTATTACAAGACACTTTTTGCACAAATAAAGTCAGATTTAAGTAAGTGGAAAAACATTACTTGCTCATGGGTAGGCCGTGCTAATATAATAAAAATGACAATTCTACCTAAATTAATTTACTTATTTAGTGCCATACCAATTAAACTACCAGACAATTATTTTCTAGAGCTGGATAAAATAATATCAAAATTCATTTGGAAAAACAAAAGGTCCAGAATATCAAAGGGACTAATGAAAAGAAATGCTTGGGAAGGTGGCCTAGTGCTACCAGATCTCAAATTGTACTATAAAGCAGCAATTATCAAAACCACTTGGTATTGGCTAAGAAACAGAGAGGTAGACAAGTGGAATATACTTGGCACTCAAGACGCAGTAGGCAAGGAATATAGCAACCTTCTGTTTGATAAACCCAAGGACCCCAGCTTCTGGGATAAGAACTCACTGTTTGACAAAAATTGCTGGGAAAACTGGATAACAGTGTGGCGGAAATTAGGCATAGACCCATACCTGACACCGTACACAAGAATAAAGTCCAAATGGGTACATGATTTATGTATAAAGATTGATACCATGAATAAACTGGAGAAGCAAGGAATAGTGTATTTCTCAGATTTATGGAAAAGGGAAGAATTTTTTCCTAAAGAAGAGATAGAAAACATTATGAAATGCAAAATGGATAATTTTGATTACATTAAACTGAGAAGTTTTTGCACAACCAAACCCAATGCAACCAAAATCCGGAGGGACGTAGTAAATTGGGAAAGAATTTTTACAGCTAAGCTCGGGGATAAAGGCCTCATTTCTAGAATATATAGAGAACTGACTCAAATGTATAATCATACAAGTCATTCCCCAATTGATAAATGGTCAAAGGATATGAACAGGCAATTTTCAGAAGAAGAAATTAAAGATATCTATAATCATATGAAACAATGCTCTAAATCACTATTAATTAGAGAGATGCAAATCAAAACAACTCTGAGGTACCACATCACACCTATAAGATTGGCAAACATGACAGAACAAGAAAATGATAAGTGCTGGAGAGGATGTGGGAGAGTTGGAACACTAATTCATTGTTGGTGGAGCTGCAAACGCATCCAACCATTCTGGAGAGCAATTTGGAACTATGCCCAAAGGGCTACAAAAATGTGCATACCCTTTGACCCAGCAATATCGCTACTAGGACTGTATCCCCAAGAGATCATAAAAATGGGAAAGGGTCCCACATGTACAAAAATATTTATAGCAGCTCTCTTTGTAGTTGCCAAAAACTGGAAGTCAAGGGGATGTCCATCAATTGGGGAATGGCTGAATAAATTATGGTATATGAATGTAATGGAGTACTATTGTGCCATAAGAAATGATGAACAAGAAGACTTCAGAGAGGCCTGGAAGGACTTATATGACCTGATGCTGAGTGAAAGGAGCAGAACCAGGAGAACTTTGTGCACAGCAACGACCACAGTGTGCGAGAGTTTTTTCTGGTAGACTTGGGATTTCGTAATAACGCAAGAACTTCTTAAAAAAAAAAAAATCCCAGTGGTAGTTTTCTAAGGCAAAATGCCTTCCACACTCAGAGAAAGAAATATGGAAGTCATTCGCAGAATGTAGCAGATCATGTTTGTGTATGTGTATGTTTTTGTGTATCACGTTTTGATTTGTTATATGATCTCTTCCATTTATTTTAGTCCGACTACATAGCATGACTATAGTGAAAATGTACTCAATAGGAAAGTATATGTAGAACCTATACAGAATTGTATGCAGTTGTGGGGAGGGAAGGGGGTAGTGGGGGGTAGGTGTGGGGGGGATAAAAATCTCAATTGTATGGCAGTGATTTGTTAAATATTAAAAAATTAAAAAAAAAGAATACCAAGGGAATTAATTTTTTAAAATTACAAAGGAAGGTGACGTAGTAATACCAGATCTCAAGCTATATTATAAAGCAATAATAATCAAAACTATTTGATATTGGTTAAGAAATAGAGTGGTGGATCAGTGGAATAGATTAGATACACAAGACCATAGTAACCTAGTGTTTGATAAATCCAAAAGACCTCAACCTTCAGGATAAGAACTCCATATTTGAAAAAAACTGCTGGGAAAACTAGAAAACAACAGGGCACAAACTAGGTATAGATCAACATCTCACAGCATATACCAGTATTAGTCAACATGGATACATGATTTAGAAACAAAGGATGATGCCATAAGCAAAGGAAGCAAGGAATAGTCTACCTCTCAGATATATGAAGAAGGGGAGAATTCAAAACTAGATGAAAGATAGAGAGCATTATGAAATATAAAATAAATAGTTTTGATTATGTCAAATTAAAAAGCTTTTGCACAAACAAACCCAATGCAACCAAGATTAGAAAGAAAGCAGAAAGATGGAAAATAATTTTTACTGCAAATGTCTCTTAAAATGGTCTAATTTCTCAAATTTATAGAGAACTGAGTCAAATTTATAAGAATACAAGCCATTCCCCAATTGATAAATGATCAGAGGATATGAACAGGCAATTTTAAGATGAAGAAATCAAAGCTATCTATATGCTTATGAAAAAGTGTTTTAATCGCTTTTGATCAGAGAAATGTAAATTAACACCTCACACTACTAAATTGGCTAAGAAGACAGAAAAGGAAAATATTGAAGAGGATGCGGAAAAATTGTGACACTAATGCACTGTTTTTAGAGTTGTGAACTGATCCAACAATTCTGGAGAGCAATTTGGAACTATACCCAAAGGGCAACCAAACTTTGATCTAGCAATACCACTACTAGGTCTATATCCCAAAAAAATGATAAAAAGGAAAAAGGACTACATGTGCAAAAATAATTTATTAGCAACCCTTTTTGTGGTGGTAAAATATTGAAAATTGAGAGGATGACCGAATTGGGGAATGACTGAACAAGATATGGTATATGAACGTAATGGCATACTATTGTGCAATAAGAAATGATGAAGTGTCAGATTTCAGAAAAACCTAGAAAAAATTATATGAACTGATGCAAAGTAAAATGAACAGATCTAGAAAACATTATTTACAGTATCAGCAACATTGTGTGATGATCAATTGTGAATGACTTGGCTCTTCTCAGCCACACAATGATCAAAGACAAGTACAAAGAACTCATTATGGAAAATGCTGTCCACATTAAGATAAAAAACTAAAGGACTCCGAATGAAGATCAAAGCGTACTTTTTTCACTTACTTTTTTTGTTTTTTTCTTCTGATTTGCTTCTTTCACAACTGTGACTAATATGGAAATATGTTTTACATGATTTCACAGATATAACCAATAGTAAATTGCTTACCATTTTAGGAAGAGGGGAGGGAAGAAAGGGAAGGAGAAAAATCTGGAACTCAAAATCTTGTAAAAATGAATGCTAAAAATTTTCTTGACATATAATTGGGAAAAAATAAAATATTATTTAAAACAAAGAAAAACACAAAAGCAAGCAAACAAAAACATGCCGTTTCCCTACAACCAGGTGACACATGAAGAGGGATTGCACTAGGGGTCACTTTATTGTGTTTCTGCTATAACTTGTTGCATCTTACATAGGTTCGTCACAATTTCTACTGACTGTTTAATGTAAGTCCAGCTATAGTAGGAATACCATAGACTAATTTTAAAGGGGAGATTTACATGTAACCAAGGTAATCAAGAAAACTCTGCAGACATAGATGAGGTGCAATAAAAACAACAAAAACCAAAGTAATACAAAAATGATTATCAATATAAACAAATATCAAGTCTCCATGCAGCCTGATAACCCATGCCCAGTGTCCATTTAATCAACACATTACATCTGGGATCCCAGATGTCCCATGTAGTCATCTGATCTCTGGAAATATCTTCTCTTGCACGTTCTGAATAGGCCACATTCCCAGGGCATCTCTGAAGGGGTTCTTCTTCAATAGATTTGCTTCTCTGGTTCCAAGGAATTTGGAGATATTAGTAGGTAATTCTCCTAAAATCTGCCTAACAAGGCTCAATGCAAATTTGTATAGTCTCTTAAATTTTACTTTTTTAATAACTAGTTCATGTGGTGAAAACCAGCTTAAAATTTATGGTTCTAATCCTATTAACAACAGAGCTATAACAATATCAAATTAGGAATGTATAGTACACTTGAAACTCCAGAGAATTTAAGTTTTTACATACCTCTTGTTGCTTATATTTTTACCTAAAACCTGTATCTCTATAGAAACTGCCAACGACATGCTGAAGGAAGACTCTTAAAAAGAACCTATGAGAATCTGCCTTGTAAAATGAACCCTTTTGTTAAGAATTTAATATTTACCAAAGTAAAGATGTAAGCTATAGTTAAGAGTGCTTTTCAGAATCATCAACTCCATTATCATTTAACTTTTTAATACTGGTGTTAATTTATTTCATTCTTTATTTTGGAAGGAAGAGAAAACCTTTAGTTTTACTCTTATAACTGTCCCGTGATGTGAGTCAGCAAATTGTAATGTTGATATATGTAAAAAACTCAACTGTTAGTTCATAAACTAAAAACCTTAAACATTTTAAAGCATCATAGAAACCAGAATTTTGACAGTTTTTAAAGTAAGCTTTAAAAAAACCCAGAAAATGCCTGATTTGTGCAAAAGGTGATTAATGCAATTTTATATATAAAGTCCTGAATCCAATTTTTGGGACTTATTATTAGAACATACTCAACAATTATATATCCCATTAGAATAATTTACATTTGACTTATGGAATCATGACCTTGTTGCTTTCTCAAAAATTTCCACTCCAGATAATTCTTCCCTTAGGACAATGAAGTACTTTAGGGATCTAATCTTAAACATGAACACAGCTATCAGCACTTTTTGTAAGCACATGACTTTTATCCCTGGTTTCATTAGTTACACAATTTACTTGTACAAAAGATGCTTATTTAGCTTCAGTTGTAACAGAAAACAAAAGTTTTGGGATGGGAAGTAAATATACTAAGTAGTTTGTATTGTATACAGAGAGCATTGCGTATTTCAAATCAGCTGTCAAATGAACAAATGAGCTGTAAATTGTCTGCACAGATATTAATCCAAAATTAAATAACAGACTTAAGTAAAATTGGATTGCCCTTTGAGGTGACACAAGATGGTTCATCAATAACTCTCCTCTAAGATAAGTGACTGCACAGAAATTTTTCCCCTTATAACTAAACAGAAAATGTTTCTGATTCTAATCTTACTAATTAGTAGATTTATATATTTGTTCCACAAACTTCTTCATCTTGGCCTAATTATTCCCATATCATTCTGAGCTATTTCAGAGACTTTGCATTTTATTATAGCAGGGCAGAGGTGCTAGAGAATTGTAGCAACACGATTGATTTTATATGTATGTGTATGTATATGTATATCTATCTATCTATCTATCTATACATATAAAATTACTGCTTACGTTCACTGGTTAGAGAGATTTGTTATGAAAGGAATAAACAGGGGCATGATTATAGGAGCATCCAAACTCGTCCTCTAAGTCAAAGCCTAAGGGCACAGAATGATTTACCTCAGGTATAGGATAAAGCATTCTTAGTTCAGTCCATAGACGGAAAAGTTCCACCTCATTTACAGAGCATCATAGCCAGGCTCAGGATTAAGCAGGTGAAAGGAAATAGCACAATTGAGTCAAGAAAAGCCTACCTTAGTCCATGTCAAAATTGTCTCCTCAATATTTCCTAGGCATAGATACCTACCTGTAGCAGTTTTCAAACTGGATTCCCTGGAGCAACACTTTCCTTGAATGATGGATTACTGACTTAATGGTCAATTAAGCAATTATACCTCAATTCAAAACTCAAAACAATATCAGATTACAGTCCCACAACATCGTACCTCAAATACCAAAGTTTCACTAAACATAACTTAGGACAGGATATGCTTATTATTAATTTCATATTGTTGTGACAAATTTGTTGTTGTTGTTCCCTTGTGCCTGACTCTTTGAGATTCCATTTGGATTTTCTTGGCTCCAACTAATTTTTACAGATGAGGAATTGAGGAAAACAGGGTTAAGTGACTTGCCCAGGGTCAAATAGCTGGAAAGTGTCCAAGATGGGATTTGAATTCCTGAAGATGAGTCTTCTGATTCCAACCCCAGTATTCTATTCACCATATCACCTAGCTTTTCTTCAATAAGTTAGTTAGCAATAAAAGTTAGCAGGTCTCAGAGATACAGAAAAAATTTCACTCAATATTTTTTTCTTCTTCTTCCCCAATTTAAATTTATCCTGGTGTCAAAAGTCAATCATTAGCAATTAAGAAAATAATTACATTCTGTAATTTCACATAGATAGTGAACATATGATCATTGATACAAAAAAACACCCTAGAAAAGCATTGGCTAATTACTGTAAATCTCCAGATTAACAGATATGTTATCATAATTTTTTATAAGTGATAGCTGTATAGTCTTAGATGAAATTCACTTTTTGCTGTAGATAAGGTACTAAATTTTCCCTCTCCTTTATCTACAAGGAGGAGAAGAGACAATCCCATTTTTTCAATAAATCAATTCATTGTTTAGGAATCTCGCAGCATTCATAGCCTTGCCCAAGCATATGGTCCTAAGAAGGTTTAAAATATACCCAATTAACTACCTGATAAGTTTTAACATCTTAAGACTAGTGTCCCATAACCTAATTAATAATTTCATAGTATCCAAATCAAAAAGAGCTAAATTTTTCAATGACACAATTTTTATCACCCTTTTAACAATATTTCTTATATAATTGTTCCCCAAAATTTACAATACAAGAAAATTTAGCAACACAATAATAACATTCACAATATCGTGAATTTAAAACATGAAACTACTCAGTTATTACTAGTCAGATGACATCAAATAAAATGCATTTCCAAATTACAAAGAAAGTCATTCATCTTATTAACTTTGTATTTTATACTAACTGTGTTAAAACCCAGTACATAGTTATTCAGTGTGGAGTGATTGTTTTCAGTTAAAGAAATAATATTAATTAATACTTATATAATGCTTAACATATTCCAGATATTGTGTTAAGCACTTTATAATCATGTGATTCTTGCACCTACCCCAGGAGGTGGGTGCTATTTTTATCCCCTTTACTTGAGGTAAACAGAGGAAAGGTTACTTGTTAAAATTATATGTCTAACAAATTTACAAGGGCAGCTACAATGGACAGAGCAATGAGCCTGGAGTCAGGAAGACCAGAGTTCAAATTTGACCTCAGACATTTATTAGCTCTGTGACCAAGTAACTTAATCCTGTTTGCCTCAGTTTCCTCATCTTTAAAATGAGCTGGGGGGAAAAAACAGCAAAGTACTCTAGTATCTCTACCAAGAAAACCCCAAAAGGAGTTATGAAGAGTTGAATATGACTGGAACAATTGAACAACAGCAAATTTATAGAGATAGGATTTTTAACTCATATTATACTGAATCCATGCTTATATAGCATTTTGTCTTTTTTTTATTTTTGAACACAGTTTATAACAGATAAAGCAATTCCAACTTTTGGTCAGGTGATACTTCTTTTTAAAGCATTTACAATATGAACCAAAAAAGAAATTTTTTTAAACATTAACCAAGTGAGACACAAATAATATTTATGTTGCTAACTACACAAGCTCTTGACCTATTTGTCTCCACAGTATTACTAAGAATTAAAGGACCCTAACTTATTGTTGTTGGTCTAAAATCCTATGCCTAATAGGTTAATTTTAGACAACCTCGGATGTTCCCCTACCCATAATCTATAATTGAATAGATCTGGTATTAAGCTTACAAACCTTTTGACTATAGGAAATTGCCACCAATAGTAAGGACGTTGCAGAGATACAATATCTCCCAACTTCATGTCAGTTCCAGGCAGGATTAGATTATCCACTTGCATTCAGTCAGGCTTAAAGTTTGCCAGGTGTCAGTGGGGAAATTGAGTCAGGAGAATCCCACCTCAGCACATGCTGAACAGCCGTTCTCCCACCCTTCCCTTAAGATCACCTACGAAATTCATACCAGCATCTCATCAGCTTACTGGCATCATGTATTGGAGGCTCAGATCGCCTTTTTGCTACCCATACCTGGAGTTAGACTCAGAAGAACAGTCACTTAATAGTCCCATAGCATCTAAAAATGGCAAGTTCCAATAACCAGGTTTCAAATATTATAGTTTCACTTTGGCTAAGGAATATCTTTTGAGGCAAGTCTTAAGTGGCTCACATGGCTTTCTATATATGTTCTAGTTCCTGATTAAATGACAATCATAAAATCAAATTCACTATTAAAACCTTGACTTTTCCATCCATGCCAAATTTTACTCGAGGTTACCTTCCTCTAGGAAATTTAGACTGAAATTCTTTTCTCCAAACTAAACATGTCATTGATTTATTCTCAGTAATTAATTCAGTCTATTGCTTTAATACTAATTGCTTTTACCTCACTTTGTAACATGTCCAATTTTCCTCCCCATCACTCCCCTCCCCCTGCTTCCTAATACCTTGCCTTCTGGTTATCCATCTTCTCTCTTTCCTTGCAGGGCAAGATAAATTTCCATACCCATATCCCTGTAGTTCTTATTTCCCGATCATATGCAACAAAAATTCTCAACATTTGTTTCTTAATACTTTGAATTCCAAGTTCTCTCCCTTACCCCCCTCCCCCCGTCCCCAGCCCTACTGAGAAGGCAAGTAATTCAATACAGACAAAATATGTGTTGTTTTCCAAAAGACTTCCTTAGTAATCATGATGTGTAATACTAATTATATTGCCCTCTGACCTACCCTATCCCCCTTTATTTCCCCCCCTACAATTGACCTTGTACCTTCTCAAAAGTGTTTGTTTCTAGCGACTCCCTTCTCCCATTTGCCTTCCCTTCTAACATTCCCCTCACTCCACTTGTCACCTCCTCTCCTACTTTCCTGGGGTGCATATATATTTTCATATTCAATTTAGTGAGCATGTTATTCCCTCCTTCAGCTTGGGGAGAGTAGCTTTATTTTTCTTCCTCTCCCCTTCTCCCTTATCTCCTTCATTGAATAAGATTTTTCTTATCTTTTTTATGAGCTATAGCCTGCCCCATTCCATTACTCCCTTTCTCTTCCCAGAATTTTCCTCCTTCACCCCTTAATTTTTATTTTATTTTATTGTGTGTGTGGATACCATCTCTTCTGACATAACACACCCTGTACTCTCTATCTATGTGCATGTGTGTGTGTGTATGTATGTATGTACAATCTCTCCAACTACCCAAATACTGAGAAAAGATTCAAGAGTTAAAAATATTTTCTTTCCATGTAGTAATGTAAACAGTTCAGCTTTAGAGAGTCTTTTATGATTTTTCTTTTCTGTTTACTTTTTCATGCTTCTCTTGATTCTTGTCTTGGGAAGTCAGATTTTTAAATACAGATCTGGTCTTTTCCTCAACATGAAATCTTGAAATTCAACTATATCACTGAATGACCATTTTTTCTCTTGAAGTATTTTATTCAGATTTGCTGTGTAGGTGATTCTTGCCTTCAGTCCCAGTTTCTTTGACTTCTGAAATATCCCACTTCAAGCCCTTCAATCCCTTAATGTTGAAGCTTCCAGATCCTGTGTTATTCTGATTGTATTTCCACAGTACTCAAATTGTTTCTTTCTAGCTGCTTGCAGTATTTTCTCCTTGATCTGGGAACTCTGAAATTTGGCCACAATATTCCTAGGAGTCTCTCTGTTTGGGTTTCTTTCAGGAGATAATCGATGAATTCTTTCAATATCCATTTTGCCCTCTAATTCTATAACATCAGGGCAGTTTTCCTCGATAATTTCATGGAAGTGTCTAGGCTCTTTTTTTTTTGATCATGGCTTTCAGGTAGTCCAATAATTTTTAAATTATTTCTCCTGGATCTATTTTCCAGGTCAGTTGTTTTTCCAATGAGTTGTTTCACATTATCTTCTATTTTTTTCAAATTTTTGGTTTTGTTTTTGTTTACTACCTTCTTGGTTTAACTCATAGTCATTCATTTCCCTGAACTCAATTCTCTTTTTATTTTGTTCAGTGAGCTTTTGAACCTTCTCCTCCATTTGGCTCATTCTGCTTTTTAAAACCTCCTTCTCCTCATTGACTTTTTGGACCTCTTTTTCCAATTAAGTTAGTCTCTTTTTAAAGCTGTCATTTTCCTCAGTATTTTTTTGGCTCTCCTTTAGTAAGCTGCTAACTTGTTTTCTAAGGTCTTCTATTGCCTGAGCCCATTTTAAGTTCCCTTTGGAGGCAGAGGCCTTGATTTCCTCTGACAGTATGCCTTGTTCTTCCTCATCCAAAAGGATGGGGGGAGACACCTGTTCTCCAAGAAAGTGACTTTCTATGATCCTATTTTTTTGCCTTTTTTGGCCATTTCCCCATCCAGTTATTTGACTTCTGAGTTTTCTCTCCACAACCACCTCACCCCCAGTTCTGCCCAGCCAGCACTTGGGGGCAGAGATTCAAATACGCAAGCATTAGGGGGTTTTGGCAGAGGCAGGGCTGCTATCCAGTGTGAGATTAAGTTCAGCTGCTCATGTGGGGGCAGGGCCACCACACAGGGTTCAGTTCCCTCAGGGAATTTATGAGAAGACCTTCAACAATAGATGCAGGTTCCTTCCTGCTTTGGGAACCCCTGTCCACTTCTGCCTCTGCTGCTGCCTCCTGAGGGGGCCTGAATTATGGGGACACCCTGCTCCCTTCTTGGCCAGCCGAAAAGACCCTCTCACTGACCTTTGGTGCCTGTGGGTTGAGGCATCTGCATTACCGCTGGAGATTCTTTCCCTGAAGCCTGCTTGGATCTACTCCTCTTGGTGCTGCATGGCCAAGGCAGGGCTTGGCTGTACTCCATGTCTGGTGCTTGACAGACCTTTCCTGTCTGTTTTTCAGGTCTCTCTGGAACAGAAATCTCCTCCACTCCATTGTTCTGTGGCTTTTACTGCTCTAGAATTTGTTAAGAGTTCTTCTTTACAGGTATTTTATGGGCTGTGGGGTAAGAGCTAGTGTATGTGCATCTTTCTATTCCACCATCTTGGCTCCTCCCCCCAGCATTTTGTCTTAATGCCAAATCACATTATAATTTAGTTTCAGGAAAACCTTTATCACATCAAATTTGAATTTACAATTACAAAATCAAAATCTAAAATTGCTTCATATCATAAGGCTTGCTAATCTCAGGTATTCTACTGAATTGTATTGAAGATTTAAAGTGGCACTCTTGCATTCTCATCCCATTTAAGGGATTTTATGAGGATTTTATATTCCTCACATAACAATCAAAATATACCCTTCTAGTGGCCCTTCAATTTGAAATATTATCTTCCAATAATTTCACATTGTAAATATGTTATTGTAGTTTCTATATCATAAAAAATAACCATATAACATTTCTCAAATTCTTCTTATCAGATATCTTTTGGTGAGTTATTTCTAACTTACCCAAACAATTAAATTCTGTTATATTGTTCATAGAAATAATACAAAGCATTTTTCCAAATTAAATTTCACTTACATTCAGTTGCTTCCTTAAATAAGTTATTTTTTCATGTGCAAGAAGCAAGGTGGTTATTCATTTTTAAGTTGTTCCCTGATTTACATAAACTTTTGTCATTTTTTGTGAACCAAGGAAGAGTTAATCATAGGTAGGTAGTTCCTAACTGTAATAGCTATTTAAAATATAAACTGAAATCTTTTTTTTTCACTTTGGAATTTCACAGACACTGCTTTCCCCTTTTTCTAATCAGTGAAATTACCTTTCCCCTTGCACTTAAAACAGTAAATTTGTCACTTTCCAGGGGAAGAGTGATAGAAGGTCCATGTAACTTTCACAGTTACGTTCTTAATTTCCTTAAAACAAATTCTAAGAATGTTAACCCAAAACTCACTAGGTTATTTCAGCACTTATAAAAACATTCAAACCACAATTTGGAAATTCACAATAGAGAACTTACATTTTACTTACAAACTCAGTTGCTAATTAGTTTACAAAATTATACATTTCTGCAAATTTTATATCCTTGTCTCTCTTATCTGTGTTTCTTTTATCTATCTCTTTGAAAGAAGAGAAAAAGAGAAAGAGAGACAGAGATACAGAGAGACAGAGACAGAGAAACAGAGAGAGAGAGAGTCATTCTTTCTCAAGAGAAAAGTTTTTAAAATCTTTCTTCTTGGGTAGATAAGACATTAGGAAAAAACTGGTTTGTTTGCCTTTCAATCATAGATAATAAGATAAGATAGACACAAAAGCACTTATTGACAAAGTTCCTTAAAAAAAATCAGTACATGCATACAATCAGTGCAAGTCCTCCTTTTAGGTCAAATTCTGGGACATATATGTCTTTATATTAATGATTTTAGCTTCCCTTTTTCGAACTGGAAAGATTCCTCCATCAATTTTCCAGTCACTTTCCAGCTATGGATTTTTTTATGACTTGGTAATGCCACTTGATAATAATTGTTACTTGTGCTTCTCCAATCCCTCCTTCAAAGAGGAAATATCTCTGTTTCTTAATATCCCTTCAACTTCCTGGAATGGAAGTAGGCAATTCCCTAAGAGATGTCTAGGTATTACATCATTTTCCAGTAAGGATGTTGATGCCAACAATGTGCACTCCTCCTGGCAGGAAAATGGCAGTCCTTTAAAATTTTTTTTCCAAGAGTCTTGATCGCTAATTCTGATTCCTGAATTTGTCATTGCCAAATACTGTAGACAGTTACACTTAAATATAAATAAGACACAAGACAAAGAGGAAAAGATAACCCCAACAGTGTGTGTGTGACTGATTTTAGATCAAAAAGGTTGAGGCTGGGATGGGGGGGGCAGGTCTGATCTCTCAGAAGAGAAGCCTGTTGGTGGAAAACCTCACCTGAGTACTCTTAAAGGATTTCCCTAATAGTTCCCTTGGAGATCATCTTCCTTCCCCCAATCCCTTTCTGGTTGCTAACTAAAGCATTTAAAATTAAAGTAGATTGAGGCACAAAGTTCTAAGCTAGCTTATTAATTCTTAAAATTAGTTTATCATTACAAACTTACCAATGCATAGAATCTCAGTTTCCCTGCTGATGCAGGTTAAGAATCAGTCAGGAAGAAAGCCAGAGATTTTAAAATTCTAACTTCATAGTTAGGCAGGGCTAGTTTGATATAAGGAAAACTATCAGCAAAATTGACCATATCAGTAACAAAACCAAGAGAAATCATATGATTACCTCAATAGGTGCAGACAAAATAAAATACTCATTCCTATTTTTAAAAAAAGTAGGAATTAAATAGTGCTTTTCTTAAAGGAAGTAGTACGTATCTAAAATCATCAACAAGCACAATTTGTAATGAGGATAAGCTGGATGATTTCCTTTTTTTTGTTTGAAGGTTTTACTTCTTTCTTGAGTAGTACTTTTCAAGACTCTGTAAATTCAAATAAAACCCAATTCCCAATAAAACAAAACAAAAATACTGTCAGAAAAATCTTTTTTTTTAGAAGAGGATAATTTAATAAAATTAAACTAAAGGTTAACGAGTCTAGGCAACACAAAAAACCCCAGCAAATTTTGACCACTGAAAAGCTTAAGAATTGACCTTTCAAATTGATTTTTCCCAAAGAAAGAAAATCCAGAATGTCAGTAGCTTCTTCTGCTATCATGTTCAGTCTGAAATACCATAAAGGAGTCTCTGTATGTTGAGTGAATGAACATCTAATGAAAAGGCTATTTAACTTCAGGGTATCCAGTTTTTCTGGTGTAAGAGGTAGTAGCAACCACGACCACCAACTGAGTACCTTCTGTCTTGGCATGGTGAGCTTGTAATACTGCAACAACATCTTCCACTTTTGATCACAGGAGAGATTCTAGAGACTCTAGCATGCAGCATCCGAATTCTTTGTTTTTAATTATTTATTTATTTGAAGTTTTCAACATTCATTTCCACAAAATTTTGAGTTCCAAATTTTCTCCCCATCTGTCTCCTCCAATAACCCCAAAATGCCAAGCATTCTGATTACCCCTTCCACTAATCTGCCCTCCCTTCTAACACCCCTCCCTTCCCTTATCCTCATCTTCTCTTTTGTCCTGTAAGGCAAGATAAATTTCTATACCCCATTACCTGTATTTCTTATTTCCCAGTTGCATGCAAAAACAATTATCAACATTTATTCCTAAAACTTTGAGTTCTAACTTCTCTTCCTTCTTCCCTCTCCACCCATCACCACTGAGAAGGCAAGAAATTCAATATAGGTTATACATACACACATACACACACACACACACACACACACACACACACACACACACACACACACACACACATATATATATGCAGTGTTGCAAATGACTTCCATAATAGTCATGTTGTGTAAAACTAACTATATTTCCCTCACTCTATCCTGCCCCCATTTCTTCTATTCTCTCTTTTGACCTTGTCCCTCCCTAAGAGTGTTTACTTCTAATTGCTCTCTCCTCCTACTTGCCCTCCCTTCCATCATCCCCCCAACCGTGCTTATCCCCTTCTCCTCTACTTTCCTGTAGTGTAAGATAGGTTTTCATGCCAAATTGAGTGTGCATGTTATTCCTTCCTTGAACCCATCGTGATGAGAGTAAGCTTCTCTTTTTCGCTCTTATCTCTCTCCTTTTTCCCTCCACTGAAAAAGTTTTTTCCTGCCTCTTTAATGAAAGATAATTTGCCCCATTCCATTTCTCCCTTTCTCCTCCCAATATATTCCTCTCTCACCCTTTAACTTTATTTTTTTAGATATGATCCCTTCTTATTCAACTCACCCTGCGCTCTCTCTCTCTGTCTCTCTCTCTGTCTCTGTATATGTGCGTGTGTGTGTGTGTATGTATGTATAATCCCACTAACTACCCTTGTGATTTCTCTTTCCTGTTTACATTTTCATGCTTCTCTTGATTCTTGTGTTTGAAAGTCAAATTTTCTTCTCAGCTCTGGTCTTTTCATCAAGAATGATTGAAAGTCCTCCATTTCATTGAATGACCATTTTTCCCCCTGAAGTATTATACTCAGTTTTGCTGGGTAGGTGATTCTTGGTTTTAATCCTAGATCCTTTGACCTCTGGAATATCATATTTCAAGTCTTTTGATCCCTTAATGTAGAAACTGCTAGATCTTGTGTTATCCTGATTGTATTTCCACAATACTCTAATTGTTTCTTTCTAGCTGCTTGCAATATTTTCTCCTCAACCTGGGAATTCTGGAATTTGGCTACAACATTCCTAGGAGTTCTTCTTTTTGGATCTCTTTTAGGAGGTGATTGGTGGATTCTTTCAATACTTATTTTACCCTCTGGTTCCAGAATATCAGGGCAGTTTTCCTTGATAATATCATGGAAGACAATGTGTAGGCCTCCATTTCTACCATGCCAGTACTCAATACTGAGATTCAGATCAGCTGCTCAATTCCCTTAGGGGTTTTAGGCAGGGACAGGGCCACCAGTCAGTGTGAAATTGAGATCAGCCGCTCAATTCCTTCAGGGGACTTAGGAGGAGGGCAGGGCTGCCACTCAGGGCTGAGATTTGGATCAGCTGCTCAGTTCTCTCAGGGGCTTTAAACTGAGGGCTTCAACAATGGAGGCTGGCTTCTACCAGCCACAGTCACTGAACTGTGGCGCACTGCTGCTGCTTCTGCTGCCTCTACTGTCTGGGGCCAGAACTAGGCAGGGCACCCTGCTCTCTTCTGGCCCAGCTGATAAAGCCCTCTCACTGACCTTTGAAGCTGCCTTTGGTGCTTGTGGGTTGAGGGATCTGTGAACCTCTGCTCCTGCTGAGGATTCTGCCCCCAAAGCCTTCTCTGGTCCCGCTCCTTCTGGTGCCAAGGCTGGGCTGTGCTCCACTCCACATCTAGTGTGACAGACCTTTCCTGTTGGCCTTCCAGGTCACCCTGGGCTGGAAATCTCCTTCACTCTGTAGTTCTGTAGCTTCTGCTGGTCTAGAATTTGTTGAGAGTCATACTTTTTAAAATTTATTTATTTAACTTTTAACATTCATTTTCACAAAATTTTGGGTTCCAAATTTTCTCCCCATTTGTCCCCTCCCCCACCCCAAAACACCAAGCATTCTAATTGCCCCTATCACCAGTCTGCCCTCTCTTCTATCATCCCTCCCTTCCCTTGTCTCCATCTTCTCTTTTGTCCTGTAGGGCCAGATAACTTTCTGTACCTCATTACCTGTATTTCTTATTTCCCAGTAGCAAGAACAGTACTTGACAGTTGTTCCTAAAACTCTGAGTTCCAACTTCTCTTCATCTCTCCCTCCCCGCCCATTCCCTCTGGGAAGCAAGCAATTCAATAAAGGCCATATCTGTGTAGTTTTGCAAATGACTTCCATAATAGTTGTGTTGTGTAAGACTAACTATATTTCCCTCCATCCTATCCTGTCCCCCCCCCCCATTGCTTCTATTCTCTCTTTTGATCCTGTTCTTCCCCAAGAGTGTTGACTTCAAATTGCTCCCTCCTCCCATTGCCCTCCCTTTCATCATCCCCCCCGACCCTGCTTATCCCCTTCTCCCCCACTATCCTGTATTGTAAGATAGGTTTTCATACCAAAATGAGTGTGCATTTTATTCCTTTAGTCAAATGTGATGAGAGTAAACTTCATGTTTTTCTCTCACCTCCCCTCTTTATCCCTCCACTAATAAGTCTTTTGCTTGCCTCTTTTATGAGAGATAATTTGCCCCATTCCATTTCTCCCTTTCTCCTCCCAATATATTTCTCTCTCACCATTTAATTTCATTTTTTAAAGATATGATCCCATCCTATTCAATTCACTCTGTGCTCTCTGTCTCTGTGTGCGTGTGTGCGTGTGCATGTGGTTGCGTGTGTGTGTGTGTGTGTGTGTGTGTGTGTGTGTGTAATCCCACCCACTACCCAGATACTGAAAAGTTTCAAGAGTTACAAATATTGTCTTTCCATGTAGGAACGTAAACAGTTCAACGTTAGTAAGTCCCTTATGACCTCTCTTTGCTGTTTACCTTTTCATGCTCCTCTTCATTCTTGTGTTTGAAAGTCAAATTTTCTTTTCAGCTCTGGTCTTTTCATCAAGAATGCTTGAATGTCCCTAATTTCATTGAAAGACCATATTTTCCCCTGAAGTATTATACTCAGTTTTGCTGGGTAGGTGATTCTTAGTTTTGGTCCTAGTTCCCTTGACTTCTGGAATATCATATTCCACACCCTTCAATCCATTAATGTAGAAGCTGCTAGATCTTGTGTTATCCCAATTGTATTTCCACAATACTTGAGTTGTTTCTTTCTAGCTGCTTGCAATATTTTCTCCTTGACCTGGGAATTCTGGAATTTGGCCACAATGTTCCTAGGAGTTTCTCTTTTTGGATCTCTTTCAGGTGGTGATCTGTGGATTCCTTGAATACTTATTTTGCCCTCTGGTTCTAGAATATCAGGGCAGTTTTCTTTGATAATTTCATGAAAGATGATGTCTAGGCTCTTTTTTTTGATCATGGCTTTCAGGTAGTCCCATAATTTTTAAATTGTCTCTCCTGGATCTATTTTCCAGGTCAGTTGTTTTTCCAATGAGATATTTCACGTTATCTTCCATTTTTTCATTCTTTTGGTTTTGTTTTGTGATTTCTTGGTTTCTCATAAAGTCATTAGCCTCCATCTGTTCCATTCTAATTTTGAAAGAACTATTTTCTTCAGTGAGCTTTTGAACCTCCTTTTCCTTTTGGCTAATTCTGCTTTTTAAAGCATTCTTCTCCTCATTGGCTTTTTGAACCTCTTTTGCTAATTGAGTTAGCCTATTTTTAAAGGTGTTATTTTCTTCAGCATTTTGTTGGGTCTCCTTTAGCAAGGTGTTGACCTGTTTTTCATGCTTTTCTTTCATCTCTCTCATTTCTCTTCCCAGTTTTTCCTCCAACTCTCCAATTTGATTTTCAAAATCCTTTTTGAGCTCTTCTATGGCCGGACACCATTGAATATTTATTTTGGATGTTTGGGGTACAGAAGCCTTGACTTCTATGTCTTTCCCTGATGGTAAGTATTGTTCTTCCTCATCGTAAAGGATGGGAGGAGATATCTGTTCACCAAGAAATTTACCTTCTATGGTCTTCTTTTTTTCCCTTTTCTGGGCATTTTCCCAGCCAGTGACTTGACTTCTGAGTTTCCTCTCCACTCCCACCTGACCTCCAGTTCTGCCCAGCTAGTGCTTGGGGTCTGAGATTCAAATACTGCTTCCAAGCCTCAGGGCTTTTGGAGGGGGTGGGGCTGCTATTCAGTGTGAGATTAAGTTCAGCTGCTCATGTGGGGGCAGGGCAGCCACACAGGGCTTAGTTCCCTCAGAGGGCTTATGCAGAGACCTTCAACAATGGATCCGAGCTCCTGCCTGCTTTGGCAGCCCTTGTCCACTGCTGCCTCTGCTGCTGCCCCCCAAGGGAGCCTGAGTTATGGAGACACCCCACTCCCCTCTTGACAAGCTGAAAAGACGCTCTCATTGACCTTTGGCACCTGTGGGTGGAGGAACCTGTGCTGCTGCTGGAGATTCTGAAGCCTACTCAGATCTGCTCCTCTCAATGCCACACGGCCAAGGCAGGGCTGGGCTCTACTCTGGGTCTGGTGCATGACAGACCTTTTGTGTCAGTTTTTCAGGTCTCTCTGGAACAGAAATCTCCTCTGCTCCATTGTTCTGTGGCTTCTGCTGCTCCAGAATTTGTTGGGAGTTCTTCTTTACAGGTATTTTATGGGCTGTGGGTTAGGAGCTAGCATATGTGCATCTTTCTACTCCGCCATCTTGGCTCCTCGCTCCAAGAGTCATTCTTTACAGGTATTTTATAGACTGTGTGGGAAGAGCTAGAGCATGTATGTCTTCCTACTCTACCATCTTGGCTTCAACCCCCTGGATGATTTTGTAAAAAGATCAGAGGTGAACTAAAGGTGGCCATTATCACCATTATTATTCAATATTGCATTAGAAATGCTAGCTATGCCAATAAGGGAAGAAAAAGAATGAGAAGAAATTAAAATAGTCACTGAGGAAGCAAAAGTAATTTTTTGCAGATGATATGACGGGATACTTAGAGAATCCTAGGTAATTAACTAAAAAAACTAGCTAATAAACTGAAAAACTTCAGCAAAGTTGTAGGATAGGAAATAAACCCACATAATTATCAGCATTTCTATATATTACCAACAAAATACATCAGGAAGAAACAAAAAGAGGAAATGCATTTTAGACAGCATAAAATACTTGGGAGTCTATTTGCTAAGACAAACTCAAGAACACAATTATAAAATACTTTTCATACAAATAAAGTCAGATCTTGTCAATTGAAAAACATTAATTGCTTATGGGTAAGCTGAGTCAATATAATAAAAAATGACAATTTTAGGGGTGGAGCCATGATGGTAGAGTAACAGTACTGACTTTCTAGAGTGTTGCCCCCAAGCTCAGCCAAATATCTGTAAAAAATGGCTCAAAACAAAGTCTGGAGCTGCAGAATCCACAGAATGAGAGAGTGAAGCAAATCTCCAGCCCAAGACAGGCTGGAAAGTGACTGGCATGGTGCAGTCTAGCATGGGCCACACCAGCATAGACAGGACCTGAGTGTCCCTCAGGGGGACTGAATCTTGGGTACCTGTGGCAGTTTCCAGATTTTACTACCCCCAAACGCTGAAGACAAATTGTAAGATCAGTGGAAAAAGGCTCTGGGACAAGTGTGGGAGAGCGGAGTGTTTCGGCCCCAGCTCCAGGGCACTGGAGGGTGAAGAGGGTAGAGGAACCTGCAGAAATTACAGTAGCAACAGGGGCAACAGCAGTGACTGTTTCTGGAGTTCTAGGCCCACAGATTGTGGAAGAATCGAGTGGCTGACAGTACAACCCTGCCCCCACTGGAAGCAGAGATCTACCTTGACAAAGAGCTCAAAAGTCAAGTAAATGGCTGGGGAAAAGAGCAAAAACCAGAAAAAGAATTAGACCATAGAATCTTACTTTGGTGACAAGGAAGACCAAAATGTGCAAACAGAAGACAACAGAGCCAAAGCTCCTCCATCCAAACCCTCCAAGAAAAATGTGGATTGGTCTCAGGCCATGGAAGAGCTCACAAAGGATTTTGAAAATCCAGTAAGAAAAGTAGAGCAAAAATTAGAAAGAGAGATGAGATTGATGCAAGAAAATTATGACAAACGAGTCAACTGCTTGCTAAAGGAGACCCAAAAAACGCTGAAGAAACTAACACTGTAAAAAAATAGACTAACCCAAATAACAAAAGAGATACAAAAAGCCAATGAAGAGAAGAATGCCCTAAAAAGCAGTATTGGTCAGATGGAAAAGGAGGTCCAAAAGCTCACCGAAGAAAATAATTCTTTAAAGATTAGAATGGAGCAGATAGAAGCTAATGACGTTATGAGAAATCAAGAAATTATAAAATAAAACCAAAGGAATGAAAAAATAGCAGACAATGTGAAATATCTCATTGGAAAAACAACTGACCTGGAAAATAGATCCAGGAGAGATAATTTAAAAATTATAGGACTATCTGAAAACCATAATCAAAAAAAGAGCCTAGATATCACCTTTCAAGAAATTATCAAGGAAAACTGACCTGATATTCTAGAACCAGTGGGTAAAATAAATATTGAAAGAATCTACCAATCACCTCCTGAAAGAAATCCCAAAAGGAAAACTCCTAGGAATATTGTAGCCAAATTCCAGAGCTCCCAGATTAAGGAGAAAATATTGCAAGCAGAGAGAAACAAATAATTCAAGGATTGTGGAAATACAATCAGGATAATACAAGATCTAGCAATTTCTACTTTAAGGAAATGCAGGGTTTGGGATGTGATATTTCAGAAGTCAGACGAACTAGGATTAACACCAAGAATCACCTACCCAGAAAAACTGAATGTAATACTTCAGGGGGAAAAATGGTCATTCAATGAGGACTTTCAAGCATTCATGGTGAAAAGACCAGAGCTGAATAGAAAATTTGACTTTCAAATACAAGAATCAAGGGAAGTATGAAGAGGTAAACAGGAAAGAAAAATCATAAGGGACTTACTAAAGCTGAACTGTTTACATTCCTACATGGAAAGATAATATTTGTGACTCTGAAACTTTTCTCAGTATTTGGGTAGTTGGAGGGATTATTTATATATATATATATATATATATATATATATATATATATATATATATATATATATATATATATATATATATATATATATATATATATATAGACAGAGGGCACAGGGTGAGTTGAATAGGAAGGAATGACATCTAAAAAAACAAAATTAAGGGGTTAGAGAAGAATATATTCAGAGGAGAAAGGGAGAAATAGAGTGGGGCAAATTATCTCTCACATAAAAGAGGCAAGAAAAAGCTTTTTCAGTGGAAGGGAAGAGGGGAGAAGGGAAGAGGGGGGAGGGAAGAGAGAAAAAAATGAATCTTACTCTCATTACATTTGACTTAAGAAAGGAATAACATGCAAACTCAATTTGATATGAAAATTTATCTTATACTTCAGGAAAGTAGGGGAAAGGGGCATAAGGGGGAAGGGGATCATAGAAGGGAGGGCAAATGGGAGGAGGAGGTAATTGAATGTCAACACTTTTTAGGAGGGATAGGGTCAAAAGAGAGACTAGAATAAATGGGGGGCAGGACAAAATGGAGGGAAATACAGTCTTTCACAACATGACTTTTGTGGAAGTCTTTTGTATAACTACACATATATAATATATATCAAATTGCTTGCCTTCTCAGTGGGGATAGGTGGGGAGGGAGGGAGGAAGAAAAGTTTGAATTTAAAGTTTTTAAAACAAATGTTAAAAATTATTTTTACATGCAACTGGGAAATAAGATATACAGAATTGGGGTATAGAAATCTATCTTGCCCTACAAGAAAATAGAGGGGATGGGGATACGAGAAGGGAGGGGTGTGATAGAAGGAAGGGCAAATTGGGGGAAGTGGTAATCAGAATGCACGTTATCTTGGGGTGAGCAGAGGAGAGAGATGGGGAGAAAATTTGGAACTCAAAATCTTTTGGAAATGGAATGTTGAAAACTAAAAATAAATAAATAGATAGATAGATAGAAATAGATAAGTACGTAAATAAATAAATAATTTAAATGAAAATGCTACCTAAATTAATTTACTTACTCAGTGCCATATCAACCTTTTCTAGCCCCTACTCACACCAGGAGGTAAGTAGTGCTGTCCTTAGGAAGGTTGCTCAGACACCCCCAGGAGCTATTGGATTTCACTACTGCTTCAGTCCAGTGAGAAGACCATTCTATGGCCTGGGTCACCTGTGTGCAGGTTTGTGACTACAATTCACAGTATATATGCAGTGTACCTGTTGCTTTATCACTAACCCATTATTTCAAGGTTGGTAAAATAGTAACATAGTGAAAAAAAGTAACAGTAAAATAATTGGGTAGTAAAATAATAAAATTGAAAAACCATTGAATAGTAAAATACTAAGAGTCATGTCTTCTGACTCACAAGTAAGTTGTATTTAAGTGAGTCAGAATTGCATGAAGTCATCAAGGACCCAAAGAGATTCTAGAATGGTAGTAGGAAGCCAGAACACTAGGATCTCTTTTCTATCTGGCTCTTACCAGCTGTATGATAGAAAACTGAATTGTCAATCCCCTAATCACCTTGGGAAATAGACCTAGTAGTGGTATTGTTGCATCAGTGGTATACAGTTTTATCACTTTGGGGTCATAATTCCATAAATCCAAAATGGTTAGATCACCAACAGTGTATTAGTGTCCCAATTCTTCCACATCCTCTCCAACATTTGTCATTTTCCCCCTCTATCATTTTAGCCAACCTGATAGGTACCTCAAAAATGTGTTAATTTACAGTGCTCTAATCAATGATGATTTAGAACATTTTTTATATGACCCTCAATAGCTTTTGATTTCTCCTTCCAAAAACTTCCTATTTGTATCCTTTGACCATTTACCAATTAAGAATGAATCATATTCTTATAAATTTGAGTTGGTTAAATATTTGAGATATGAGGCCTTTATCTGAAAAATGGTCTATGAAATCCCCATACCCCCATTCCAATTTTCTGCTTTCCTTCTAATCTTGGCTATACTGGTTTTACTTATATTAAATCATTATAATTTAGTGTTATCAAAATTATCCTTTTTATATCACACAATCCTATCTCTTGCTTATTTATAGATTCTTCTCCTGTCCATAAATATGATAGATATGTGTTCCATATTCTTCTAGTTTTCTTATTATGTCTCCCTTTATATCTAGGTCATATAACCATTTTGATCTTAGTCAGTGGTGTAAGATATTGCTCTATACCTGGTTTCTGCCAGACTGCTTTCCAGTTTTCCTAGCAATTTTTTACCAAATAGTTAGTTCTTATATCAAAAGCTTGGAGCTTTACATTTTCAAACTGCTTAACTGTTTTTTTTTTTTGTTCTAAGGTAGATTTTCTTCCTGGAGGCTGGTTTCGGGATGGAGTAGGGTGAGATAATTTCCAGAAATTAAAACAAAAGGCATCAATAAAGGTATTAATTTTAATACAATTTGAATGAAACAAAGGCTCATATCTCAAGTGGGAGGAAGCAGAGGGTCATAGGGTTCTGGCCTGAATCATAAAATCACTTGAGTAAGAGCAAGATGTAAACTAACATAATATCTTCATTTTGGTTCTTCTTGGAGAAGTGAATTGCTGCAAAGATGATTTTAGTATAAGATTTCCTTGTAAGTAGAATGGGTGAATATTCCTATAACTCATATGTTCCCAAAGTGGGTGATGTTGCCCTCTGGGAGGTGCTGGAATAATTTAAGGGCCAGTAGCAGCCTCAGATGCAATTAAGATCAATAAAAATGAGGACGCAGTAGAAGCATAAGGAAAAAAAAGATAAGAAAATTGTGAAAAACCATTCGTGCAAGTTTCATCTCTTATGTAACAGAGTTAAAGACATAGCAATTACATTATTTTCCAAATAATTACACAAAATGCAAGTTATAACCTATCAGTGGTCAATTCTGCTGAGAAGTCTTAACAAACAAGTGTTGGCTGATGATTATGTCATGTATTATTGGGAAGTCCAGCATGCATTGTCAGGAATATGTGTGTGTAATGAGTTGTTTACAATACGATACTATACCATTACATGATACAATTTTGCATCATCAAAATTTCAATGCAGGAAAAAAATCCACAAATTTACAATAAATTATTAAATTTAAGATGCATCATTTAAAAAAACTGTAGTTTTTGAAATGATGCAGATTTCAAAAAGAACTCCTAAAGGGTTAAAGAAAGTAGATTTTGAGGTGAACTGAGTAATTTTTTGAAAAGGGGGTGGTAGGACAAATAAGTTTGGGAACCTTTGCTATAACTCATTTGTCATAGAGTATACAGTGTTCTTTGGCATGTAAAATAGTAGAAAGAACCTTGGACTGAGATTGGAGCCCAGATTTAACATTAATTACCAGCATGGCTTTGGGTAAGTTACTTCATAGTTCTGGATCTCTGTTTATTCATCTGTAAAATGGGGATAATAATTTTTGCACTATCTCCCTGGTATTGTAAGATTGTTGGAAAAATGGTTCATAAATGTTCAAGTACAATGTAAATTTGAGTTGTAACTATCATTAAGTAAAATATCTCTTTGATGTACCATCTGAAATCTCCTCTGATCTCTCCTCACAGCATGGAGATGGCCAAGGTTCTTGAAAATAATCTTAGTGGACCACAAGCCTTGGTAGAACATCCCAGGCTAAAAAGTATACTATCACAAGTCTGGTGATGGATCATCTGTGTCTCATTTAAGGACTCCCCCTAGACAGATTGGGAGATCATTACTAGGAAAAGTGGTAGTCAGGAACTAGACAGGACTTCCAGCAGGTAGTGTTTCTCAAGGTTTCTCAGAGCCTGACACACATTGTAGTTTTCCACAACTACCAGAAGGTGGCATCAACCATCGATCCTCTTGCTCTTCCCACAGTTTTTCCATCCAAAGGACAAAGCATGTAACTTAACCAATGCCTTCTTCCTAGAACAAAAGCTGAGGTAGACTCCATTCCAAGAAGGGAATGTTTCAGACTTTTATTTTTTTGGTCCCATTAAAGCCCAAACATGGCACTAGACCAGAGGCTCTCCGTTTTGAAGCTCCATTCCTAGCACTGTGGTTTTCTCTACCCTCTGTTATCACTAAGGGCTCAAGAACACATCCTCTGCTCTTTTTCTAGTCATTCTCATCTTTGACACCACAGTGGTAAATCTATAGTATGAAGACCTCTTTTTCCCAGGGACCCAAGAAGTACATTTTGTGTTTAATTCAACGTTCTTTATGAGTCTAGGGAGTCTGACAAAATTCCCCAATTGCTTCTCAAGCCACTGAAAATCCTTCTAGGATTAGCTGTATGGAATTATTCAGATTATTGAGGGACACTTCCTACCTTTCCAGTACAAAAAGGATGCTAAGCTCTCCCTAGTTTTGCTATCTACAGGGAAGCCAGAGGCAGAAGAAAAAAAAATCTTCATTATGTGTACAAGTCATCATATTAAAATATATTTATTTTGAATTTCTTAGCTATTTCTTTCTAGAAAAATATTTTTCAACACTTCAAGAGGAGTTACTTGGATGATTGTAAAAACCATAGAAGTAAGGGATTGTTATTAGTGTTATAATGTTGTCAGTTTCTTAGTAAAAGAAATGATTTTTGTAGACTAGTCAACAGAATGGAGGTTTTGTAAGACTATCACTTTGAAAGACATTTAACAAAGAAGGAGTTTATTCCTACCCAACTCAATCTGCAGAATCAATAGTAAGGAAGAAGCTATTTGGCAAGAGCTGAACAGAGTGAGGCTTCCTCTCCCCTCTGCTTCTTTCATTGCTCTGAGTCCCTTAGGGGGATTCCCCAGGTCTCCCATGTGTCTTTTACTTCCCTACCTACTTTTCAAAGAAAAACAGTCGGGTCTTTCTTTCAATCCCTGCACTGTCACTGCCTTCCCCATCTTAAACTCTCTAGACAGCAGTCATTACTATCTCAGACTCCTTTTTCCCTGGCCCCCTTTGACCTTTCTCACATGACCATGTGAATTGAATTCCAGGTAGGGACAGACATTAAGAGACAGGAGTAAAGGTCACAAACAAATTCTTATAAACTTTACACTTTTTTGAGATCATGACATGGACCAACTTGTTCCTGCTTTTCCTAAGGATTCATTTTTCTAGGAGGCTGTGTTTGCCAGGTACTCCCTAGGCTACCATTTCTGTTTGAAAAACTTTCATGGACATCATCACTTCAGCCAAGGACAGCTTTCATTGAATTTGGCTTTCCTTACTCCCTTGACTCAGGTAGGAGCCACACTTAGCAACTTATACTTTCCTGGGCCATTGTCACTTTATATCCCAACCCTTGGGAGTCTAAATGGATGATGCTTTCAGCCTGAGTTGAGATTACCAATCCATACACTTATCATTGCAATGTGTACTATAGGGATGGATTAGGGCTGAATGATAGGACCTTCAAAGAGCTTCATTGTATCATTGTGTCACTATTTAGGGAAGGAAAAAGGTTGGAATAAGCTGTACTCTGAAACCTAGGATTGTGTTTAGACTCAGTTAGCCCCATAACTAAGGTGAGCTGACTGGGGCTTTGTCCTAGGGTGTCAAAATTTATATTGTATTGATACCAATTATACTCCTTTAGTAAGTGGAAACAACTGAACTTAGCACCTATGTAGGGAGAATAATTCAAATAAGAAACTACAAGCAGAGTACTTTCTCCTTCCTGCTGCTGCCCCTCTCTGATCCAGGTTTCAGTAAGTATGTTTGGCCCTTGGATTTGTAGTTTGCCAACCCCTGCTCTGGATGGTCATTTCAAGTTAATCTCTTGTGTAGGGAATATTACAGAATATAACAAGTCATTTCAAGGACCTGCTTGAGTATTTACAGAACAAGATATAGCATATTATCTCAAGAACTACTGTGATTTTAAACAATTTTTCCCTAGTTATAACGTCTAGATCAAGCAGTTTTAGTTCCTGAAGGAAGGGGCCACTCAGCCCCCTCCCACCTTTCCTCACTCTGCCTCCCATCTACACTTTACAGACACATCTTAATTGGTAATGTTTATTTGCATGTTCTCTCCCCCATTACCTTGGTAATTCCTTGAGAACAAGGACTGTCTTTTCCTTTTCTTCATATCACCAGTACTCACAACAGTCTCTGGCACATAACAGGTACTTAATAAATGTTTATTGACTGATGGATGGACTGAGGTTGAAGGTGTCTCACTGAGACCTTCTCACTCCACCCAATTGAAGCCATTGTAAATCAAATAATACAGGAAAACTGTACAGAATTTGTGTATTCAGGTAACAAAGTACTGATTGACTTCACATGTTGAGAAGAAAACACACCACAATGAGGGCTTGAGGTAATAGCATTCAAAAGATCATCCCATCTGTCCAGGGTTCTTAAGGGGAAGAAATAGCTGAATTCTGTGACCTAATCTGCCAGTGACATTGAGATTGGAAGAGTAAACTCTGAACCATTTTCTACACTTTGTTATATTTGTTAGTATTCAATATTCTGGATTCCCTGATATTCACAGATCATGCATATAGCACTTTACAAAATGCTTACAACAACCTTGTTAAATAGGTACTATTATCCCCATTTTACAGATGAGTAAATGAGTCTCTGAGAAGTTACAGGATGGCCCCAATCATATAGGTGTTAAGAACTAGACCCTGGGCTTAAAGTCATCTTCTGGTTTCCAGACGGAGGCTTTTGTTATGTTGATGATGCATCTCACCCATAAGAATCTTGAAAGAGAGAGACCACAGGGATGGAATAAGGTCTCATTCACCTTGAGTATGGCTTTGGGGACAATGACTCTTCTCTAGCCTTAGATAGAAGAAAAATAAATGACAGGAAGAAAGGGTTCTTCTGGTATTTTGGAGTTCAAAGAGACCAGCATATCAGAAACAAAAGTGATACAATTAGGCAGGAATGAGCAGCCTCAGAAGAAAGAAATACATTCTACTACCAGCACATAGACTTGGCTGAAAAGGTTTATCACAGGGTAGCTCAGAGGAGTTCTCAAGCTCCTCTGGAAGATATCAGTGAGTGCTTGGGGAAACAGAAGATGGCATTCACTGGACAAGACATTAAATGACTGGAAGGTTGACTGAAGATAAGAGTGGTTGAAGCAGCGATATGAACAGAGTGGATCAGTAAAGATCATACCTTCAAGGGTACAAAGCTCAGTACAACAGTTTTAAGAAAGGGGCTTCACAATGAAAGGTGGTGAAGTAGATAGAGTGCTGATTCTGGAATCAGGAGGACCTGAGTTCAAATTTGATTTCAAATACTTACTAGTTGTGTAACCTTGGGCAACTCACTTAACTCTGTTTGCCTCAATTCCTTATCTGTAAAAAAAAAAAAAAGCTGGAAAAGGCAATGGCAAACCTCTCTAGTAACTTTGCAAGAAAACCCCAAAAATAAAGTCAGAAAGATTGAAAATAAGTGAATAACAACAAGAGTATGAAATTCCAGAATGTCAGAACTTGAGTAAGTAGAAGGATTTGCCTTTGTACCCCTAGCATCTGGAACAGGGCCTGATACTTAGTAGGTGTTCAATCAGTGTTTGTTGATTGATTAATATTTGTATCATAAATACAAGTCAGGAAGAAAGTCATGGGATTTAGTGTTGGGAGGGATTTTTTTTTATTTAGCTTCTACAAGTACAATCATGTTAAACATATTTCCACATTAGTCATGTTGTGAAAGAAGAAACAGAAAAAGGAAAACCACAAGAAAAGAAAGGCAAAAACAAAGTGAAAATAGTCTGCTTCAATCTGCATTCAGACTCTATAGCTCTTTCCCTAGATGTGGACAGTATTTTCCAGCATGACTTTTTTAGAATTGTCTCAGATCACTGTATTGCTGAGAAGAGCTTATTTTATCGAGGTTGGTCAGTGCACAATGTTGTCGTTACCGTGTACAAAGTTCTGCTGGTTCTGCTTACTTCACTCAGCTTCAGTTCATGTAAGTCTTTCCAGGTTTTTCTGAAATCTGCCTGTTCATCTTTTCTTATAGAATATATACATATATATACCACATATGCCACAACTTCTTCGAACATTCCCCAACTGAAGGGCATTCCCTCAATTTCTGATTCTTTGCATCACAAAAAGGGCTGCTATAAATATTTTTGCACAGTTTTGTTCTTTTTCCTTTTTTATTGATCTCTTTGGGATGCAGACCTAGTGTCGAATTGCTGAGTCCAAGGCGCAATTTGATTGTCCTTTGGGCATGGTTCCAAATTGCTCTCCAGAATGGTTGGATCAGTTCACAACTCCACCAACAATGCATTGATGTCAAATTTTTGTTGGGAAGGGTTTTAGAGATCATTTGCTACAGTCCCTTCTTTTATAGTTGGGGAAACTGAGGATCTAAGAGGTCAAGTGAACAAACACAAATTTAAGAAGAAAGATTATGGGTTGGGTTGAGGTGCCAGAGGGGCATCTATGAAAGAGACTATAGGATCTTAGATTTGAGACTGGAAGGGACCTTGGAAGTCATACAGATCTCATGTTCAAAACTCAAACTGATCTGTTAGTTTATCAATAGCGATGTTATCTCCAATTATATAGTTGGCAAACCGTCAAGAACTATATATGCTATGCAATTCTTGTCCATATCTTCCCATAAACTTAACTCAAAATTTCACCCACTTTTGTGCTTAGGTCTTTAACCACAGTCTCCTGGTATTAAGAAGAGAACTTGGAGTACTTGGACTGTCTGCCTATCATCCCTCACTACATGATCGACCCACATTCTTCTTTAATCATGCATTTCCCTGATGACATTCATTATTAATTCTTCCAAGTACCTTGTTTATTATATATTGTAGCCTGCTCATACCTGCCATTTGTCTTTTCATTGATTGCCCTCTGTGTGATATTAATTTTCAATTCTTCAAAGACTTGTGTTCTATGACTGGAAGCCATGTAATATAATAGTAAAACATCATATGAGACAAGGGTGAAGGAAGGGACATTGGGAGAAGACATCTGAGCAATGTGAGATGAAGAGGAGGAGAGAAAAGGAATTCTCAGCAAATGACCTCCATTTTTTCAGTGAAATACAGTTCAAGGGTCTCAGCTGAGAAGGTGAGGGAAGAGGGAGCCATGGAAGCTTTGTTAAGGGATTAAAAGGGTCTGGAAAAGCTGCTGCAATGAGTGAGGTAGTTAATTGATTACGAAGGTCTAAAAGGACTGCCTGGCCACAGTGAAGTTTGTTGTTCAATCATTTCAGTCATGTCTGACTCTTTGTGACTCCATATGAAGATTTCTTGGCAAAGATACTGGAGTGGTTTGCCATTTTCTTCTCCCGTTCATTTTCCAGAGGGAGAAACTAAAGAGTATAGGGTTCAATGACTTGTCCAGGGTCACATAGTAAGTGTCTGAGGTCACATTTGAGCTCTGGAAGAGGAGTCTTTCTGACTCCTGGCATTCTATCCACTGTGCCACCTAGCTGCTCTAGAAGAAATACCAAAAGTTTGAAGTGGATACAGTCAACAATTTTCTAATTGACTTCAGCTCTGTTCAGTAGTACTGATTAGGAGACAAGGGAGCTAATCCAAGGTTGAGCCTTGGCAAGGGATGATCAGCAATAGGGTAAGGAGGCAAGGAGCTGGAGTATAGAGAGTAATGGAGGGTTGAAATGGTTCACCCAGGGTAGAGATAATCAATGGAGGAGAACATAAACAATGTACAGTTATTCCTTCCACATTGTGGGGATTAGGGGCACAGTACCCCCTCAATCTAGAAAATCTGCACAAAAATTTTTGGCCCTCCTTTCATACCAGAAAAAAATCTGAATTTTTCTTTTTCTTTTATGGATGTTTACAGTACCTTATTGTAAAGTTAGGGTTGATATCATGCAATACTATCCATCTAGTTTTATGTGTATTTATGTACTTACATATATATACACATACATGTGTATGTATAATATGTGTTTTGCATTTCCCACTTTCTAATTTTTTTCTGTGGTCTGCTGACCTTCATGTGTTGTCTGTGAGTCCTGCAAAACTCCCCCCAAAATTCTCATTTAATTTCGTATGCCAAACTGCAAAATGTTGAAACCATGATGGGGAAAGTCATACTGTGGAAAGGATAAATGTATGTTAAGTGACTTATTCAAGATCACACTGCTAATAAGTAGCAGAGTAGCGAAGTTAAGGTTTCACACCTTGGTCCCTGGAGTTCAATCTATCCCTCTTCTCACTTCACAATGTTTCTTCTATATCCACAGTCAGGGTTTATGGATCTACTCTCAGTGATGGAAGAGAATATCTGAACATTAAGAAAAGTCTTAGGGTCTAATCTCAAACTCCTAGTAAGAATATAGCTTAGAAATCCTTCTCTAGCACATGACAGCTAAAAACATTCTGATATGGATAGCAATCTAATGTATTTATCATATAATATTACTGTGTAAAAAATTATTGTCTGTATTGGTACCTTACCTTCCCACTAAACTGTGAGTGAACACTATGAGGTCAGTGACCTTTTATTATCTAAGCTTTGCAAGTTCCTCAGCATCTAACAGTAAGAATAAATATTTAATTGAGTGCATGATTGGATAAGATCTGCCATCCTTGGTGCCTGGGTTAAATTTTTCCTAGGGCCTATTACATAAAGATACCCTTTGACAAAGTTCAGGATCATGGGATCATAGAATTAGATAGGTGAGACCTTCAAGGTCACCTAGTCTAGACTCCTCATTTTATAGTTGAGGTAAACTTGAAGGCCCAGAGAAATTAAGGGAAAAGCCCAATTTTACTCAGGTGTGTCAGAATCAGAATCTGAGTCAAAAACCCTGATCTCTTTCCACTGCATCATGGGACTTCTTACTTTCTCTGCTCTTTGCAAAGCAGGAACACTCATGCTAGGTCCTCCATAGAACTAAGTCATGAAGCCAAAAGCCTGGTCCCTGTTAACCCATAGGCAATTCTGCCTTGTTAGACCTATCCTAGTAGGAGAAAAATAGCTGTGGTCTGAGCCCTGAACAACGCAAAATGACTTAGGTCTTGAGAAAGAGTAAAGCAACATATGGGGCATAATTCTCACCATGTTTGGAGGCTACTGTAGGGAGAATGAAGTGAACTGAATCATCAAGCAAAGTTTTTCATGTGGCTTCTTCCCTTTCCTTCTAAGGCCAGTGATATAGTGAGAGACAGCAGAACACTATGGAATCTACTCAAGGAACAGGTATGCACAAGAAATAAACAAGAGCCTATTCATGTCTTCTCACCCCTGTTTGTCTAGGCTATGTAGCAAGGAAAATAAACATTGTACATCCGGGAGCACTTCAGAGTATCTCCCAGGGATTTTGGCAGGTTCCTGTCTCCTTGAGAGAGGCCTCCTCCATGCTGCAGGACCCAAAGGAGCCATGCTTGAAGTGGGTTGGGCAGAGCAGATGCCTGGGGTCCCAGAGAGTATTCCAATTCTCTCTGGGAACAATAAAAATCACCAGGCTGAAGGGGTTCAGACAAACAAAGTTAGATCTTTCTAGAAACAGACATTTCGTGGTCAGGTAAGGGACATTTGAAAAGATTCAAAGGTCTCCTACAAAACAAAAAATCCAAGTGCTGTAAACTCTAAAATATATAATAAATTTCACAGTTCCAGTAACAAACAACAAATGCTATACAAAATCAGGAGAAAAAAACTTGAAATATAAAAGAAAGGAAATTCAAGTAACTTAAGACTTTTTTGTACCCATTAGATGCCACAAGAAGGAATAGGATAATGAGTTATGAAGAGCAAAGAAATTCAAGAAATAACTAAAGATGACATACCCTGCAAATCTCAACCTAATCATAATGAACCAAAGGATGGATATTTAATCAAAAGAGGTGTTTAAAGCACTACTAGAAAGAGAACTAGATCTAAACAATATATTTGCTTTTCAAACACCCTAGACCAAAAAAAAAAAAATACAAGACAGGTAAATAAAAAAAGCAGCCGAGGACAATAACGACAGAGAGATCATAAAGAGTTTTCTTCCTAAAAGTCCGCAAGAAGACAAGGGTAAAACTAAAGGCTAAATAGTGAAGATGGTGGAGAAATAGGCTTGCAATATTGTGGACTAAATCTTGTGACACTTTGCCTAGGGTGAATCCACATTTTTGTGAGAGTCCATAAAAGAATGGGAAGATCCATAAAAGGGGCAAGTAGAGTAGAAAAAGAAGGCATAGGGGAATATAAAATGCATCCTAATCAAACAAAAGGTTAAAAATTTAGGGGAAATAACTCCTGTATTCTCTCAGGACAAAGATAAGCTATTGGATAATGGATATTGATACAAAGAAGGAAATAGGAGAGCTAAAGGGGGAAATCTTGTTTCAGTGGTTTAAAGGCATATCACCACTGAATCCTTCCATTAAGGAATGGATACATTCAATAAAAAAGAGATTGAGGCTTCACAATAGGTAAAAACCACAGGGATTTGGTGTTTGAGAGCCCACTTATCCTGCCTCAAGAGAAGGGGAAATGGAGTTCCTGGAGCAACTGAAATCATTAGAATGAGAAAGTATGGACTCAGGGAGAGACTTCAGGACAGTTGGGAGAGTGACCATAGGGAAGGCAAATATTAATAATGAATTGTACAATCAAGGACATAAGAAAGTTCCTTCCATGGGGCAATATTATCTATAGGAAATGCTATTTCTGAAAGTGAGAAAGAACAGAAAAATAAGGGGACAGTGAGTGAA
Organism: Notamacropus eugenii; assembly: GCF_028372415.1. NCBI lineage: Eukaryota > Metazoa > Chordata > Mammalia > Diprotodontia > Macropodidae > Notamacropus > Notamacropus eugenii. The sequence goes on along the minus strand of NC_092872.1, from coordinate 55,927,764 downwards.
ATCTACAAAGCAGTACAATATAAATTCTCTAGAAGAAGGAATCCAAAAACAGGTACCTTAGAAATTTTAACTCCATGAAGAATGCAGATACTAAATAAGTATACAGACCATGAATTAAAGAATAAAAGTCCAGAATGGAAAGAAAGGGAAGATAAAAGGTGAAGATAAGGAGTGAAAGAAATCCTTTTTTGAAAAACAGCACAGAAAATGAAATTTTAAAAATTAATGAGGAAAATATGTTGAAGGAGAAGGGAAAATTTACTTGATTACTAAACTGAAAAGAAGAAAGAATGAAATAAGTAGATAAAAGAAAGAAAAAGAAACTAATAAGTTAAGCAAAGCTTCAAAAGTAGGAAAAGGGATAGCAAATAGTGTAGGTTAGAAGAAAAGGATCTTGAAGATGACAAGAAGAAAGCCATTAAGAACAGAGTTGTTTTGGAATAGATTAAGTTAAAATAGTCAATGAGAGAAAACAGGAAGAGGCAGAAAAATCTTAATTTGGGAAAAAATACAGACAGATGGAGGAAAATGTAAATTTAACTCTCAAAATTTTAAATGTAAATGGATTAAATAGTCAAATAAAATGAAAAATCAGTGACGGATTTGATAAGAAAACAAAAATCCACTATCTGTTGATTTCAAGAAACACACTTAAGAAACAAAGATGCATACAGAATAAAATGAGGTACTGGAGCAAAATGTATTATGTATAAGGTGAAAACATAAGAGCAAGAGCTGCAATTATGCTCCCAGATAAAAGAAAAACAAATATGCACAACATAAAAAGGGAAAGGCAAGGAAACTTCATTATGTTGAAACAAACCACAATAACAAACCAATATCCATATTCAACTCATATGCTCCAAATGTTTTAGCATATAAACTGATAAAAGAAAAATAGAATGAATTATAAGAAGATGTAGACAGTAATACCATAGTAACAAAAGATTCCAAAATAACCAGAAGAGAAATTGAATTAATTTCTGGAAAGATTAGAAATAAAAAACTTAGTACAACTTCTAAGCAGTACTACAAGACAATATATGTATTTCTCACCAGGGTGTGGAACTTTTAAAAAAACTGGACCATACATTAGGGCACAAAGATATTGCAATAAAAAGGCAGAAATAGTAAGTGCACCCTTTACAGATCAAAACACACTAGAAATAGTAATCTGTTCAGAGATCACAAAAAAATAAAGACCCAAATGGAGACTTAGCAATGTATTCACAAATAGCAATTGGGTCTAGGAACAATCATAAAAGCAATCACTAATTATGTGAAAGGAAATTATAATGATGAAACAAAATACTCAAAATTTGAGATGCAGCTAAAGTACTTTTCAGGGGGAACAATAATATTTCTAAAAATATACACGAACATATTAGAAAAAGGGAGGATTAATGAATTGAATATGCGCTTTAAAACCTTAGGAAGCAAACCTAAAATAAGCACAAACAAGGAGATATTAAAAATTAGAGAACTAGGTAAATTGAAAACAAAAAAAAAGTACAGAAATGTTAAACCAAAAACTGGTCCTTTGAAAAAAATGATAAAATTAATAAATCTTTGACCTATTTGATTAAAGAGGACAGAAAATCAAATCCACAAAAGAGCAAAGGAACAAGATAAAGACATAAGAAAATTAGAAGAAGTAAAAAAGAATGATCAGAACCTATTATGCATAATTAGATTTGACCAAATAGAAGACAATAACTTAATGTGACAATGAAAAATATTTTTAAAAATTCAAAAGATTAATAAAAGGAAAAAATATAAGGTATCTGAAAACTAATCTAAGAGAAACCATTTATCAATGAATCATCTGAATGCTATGATCAAAAAAAGAGCCTAGATATCTGTAATGGTAATTTAAATGGAAAGATCTTTCCCATTCTTTAATAAGCTCATGTGACCTGCCTGGATCACATGGAAGTCTGAGTCACATGAGTCTGTGTTGGGGGGAGTTTGCTGGAGAGTAGAACAGTAAAGGGTGGAACAGGAAGGATGGAACAGGAAGAGGCAGAACTGGAGCAGAGCTGAGAGGAAGTTGGTCAGACTAGTCAGAGCTTGGAAGGAGAGAGGAAGCAGGCATCTAAGACTGTGAGTTTGTTTGTGGGAAGGTCTGATAATGTGTATTTACTTCTTGGTTACTATAACAGATTTGGCTTTCTCGTGTTAGGATTTGGCTTTCTGGTGTCTGAATAAATGTTTTCCTTCTTTCTTCTATATGGAGAGTCTGTTATACTTTGTGATTCAGAACTATGCCGGCATATTCATAGTCATCCTCAGTGCTGTGAATATTGCCTTGGTGATACAATATCCTATTTTAAGACATTATAAAAGGAAACTGCCCAGATCTCTTAGAATCAGAGGGAAAATTAGAAATAGAAATAATCTGTAGGTCATCTCCTGAAAGAAATTCAAAATAAAAACTCCCAGGAATATTGGAGCCCAAATGCTGAGCTTTCAGGCCAAAGCTGTGAGCTGCCAAAAGGAAAGAAATCAAGTACTGATGGACCATAATCAGGATCACACATGATTTTGTAGCCTCTGCTATAAAGAACCAGAGAGTTTGGAACAGAATATGCAAGAAAGCAAAGAACAGGGACCTACAGCCAAGAATAACTTACCCAGCAAAACTGAGTGCAATACTACAGAGGGAAAAATGGATCCCTAATAACAAAGAGGAACATTCCTGAGGAAAAAACCAGAGCTATATAGAAACTTTGAAGTTCAACCAAGGGAGTCAAGATAAACATAAAATGGTAAATAGAAATAAACAATGATAAAGGACTAAAAAGGAATAAACTACTTACATTCAAACATGGAGAGATAATATAGGTGTCCCTCTGAACCTTGTCATCTTCAAGACTCAAAGAGAGAGTCTAATTAAACAAGGCCTAGAAGTGGTTCTATTGTGACTTTATCATCTTGAAGAAAGAATGGAAAGAAAGGGGAAGAAGAATGCACTATGGGGCAATGGAAAGGAAGATTAGGGAAAATTACTTCACATAATCAGGGCATGCATCTATACAATAGGAGGGTGAAATTGGGGGAGCAACTGACCCTTCAACCTCACTCTCATCTGAACCGGTTAAAGGAAGGAAAAATACATACATATCCGCATAGAATTAGGTACTGAAAGAAAATTCACTCAATAGGGAAATAAGAGGGAAAAGGGAGAATAAGGAGGAAGAATTAGAGGAAAGGTAGATTAGGGGAGGGATTGGTCCTAAGCAAAACAAACTCTGCCTATACACAAAAATATTTAGAGCTCTTTTTGAGGTAACAAAGAAGGGAAATCTGAGGAAGCATCCATAAACTGGGAAGTGGCTAAAAAATTATGATGTACAAATGTTGTATTATAAGAAATGGTGGAGATGGTTTCAGAGAAATCTCAGAAGACTTGCATGAACTGATTAAGAATGAAGTGGATAAAACTAGTAGAACAATTTATGCAATGACAACAATATGGCAAAGGTAAATAACTTTGAAAGAATTGGGAACTTTTATTAGTATTTTGACCAATCATGACTCAGAGGACCAGTTTCATGAAATATCATTGACAGGGAAATAAAGGACTCAGAGTTCAAAATGAGAAAAAAAAATTAGACATGGACAGTGCGGAATGTATTTTGCTTGACTGTATTTGCTTGAATGTATTTTGCTAAAAAAAAATGTTTAAGGGGCTTACATAAGGTCACAAAGACAGTGATTGGAAGATATGAGGTTTGAATTCTGGTCCACTGATTAAATCCACTAATTCTGAGAGCAAAGATGGAGAAAAGGCCATGAGATTTGGCAACAGATCATTAGTAACCTTGAAGAGAGCAGTTTCTTTTGATTGATGAGGTTAGTAACAAGACTGAAGCAGGACTGAAAAGAAGGAAAAGAAAAGCAGTGAAGGCTGAAATTATAGTCATCTTTCTCATGAAAGGGAAGCAAAGGAATAAGCATTTATTAAATGCCTACTATGTGTGAAGCATGTAGTATAGTGCTTGGCCAATTATATTCCCAGCACTATGCTACATACTTCACAAATATTAGAAGAAATTTAACAAAATTTATATAATAATATATAATAAAAAATAAAAGGGATGATTGGAACAAATAAGGGTTTTGTGGTTTTCCCAATTAATTAATTAATTAGTTTTTAGTTTTCACCATTTATTTTCAAAAGATTTTGTGTTTCAAATTTTCTCCCTATCTCTCCCTCCCCACCATACCAATATGGCATGCATTCTGATTATCCCTTCCCCCAGTCTGCCCTCCCTTTAATCACCACCCCCTTTTATCCCCTTCCTCCTTACTTTCTTGTAGGGCAAGATAGATTTCTATACCCCATTGTCTACACATCTTATTTGTCAGTTGTATGTAAAAACAATTTTTAACATTTGTTTTTAAAACTTTGAGTTCCAAATTCTCTCCTTTCTTCCCTCCCCATCCACTCTCATTGAGAAGGCAAGCAAGTTAATATAGGTTATACATGTGTAGTTATGCAAAACACTACCATAATAGTCATGTTATGAAAGTCTAACTGTATTTTCCCCTGATTCTATCCTCCCACTTATTGTTTTCTCCTTTGACCCTGATCCTTTTCAAAAGTGTTTGCTTCTGACTGCCTCTCCCTCACTTGTCCCTCCCTTCTATCATTATACCCTCTCCCTTTATCCCTTTCCTCCTTACTTTTATGTAGCATAAAATAACCAATTGAGTGTGTATGTTATTACCTCCTTAAGCCAAATCTGATGAGAATAAGGTTCATTTATTCCCTCTCACCTTCCCCCTCTTCCCCTCCATTGTGAAACCTTTTTCTTGCCTCTTTTGTATGAGATAATTTACCCCATTCTATCTTTTCCTTTCTCTTTCTCCCAATATTTTCCTCTCACCCCTTTTTATTTTTAGATATCATCCCTTCATGTTCAACTCACCCTGTGCCATCTATCTATCTATCTATCTATCTATCTATCTATCTATCTATCTATCTATCTATCTATCTATCTATCGTCTATCTGTCTGACTGTCCATCTATCTATACTTCCTCCAACTAACCTAATACTGAGAAAGGTTTCATGAGTTACAAATATCATCTTTCCATGTAAGAATGTAAACAGTTCAACTTTAATAAGTGTCTTATGATTTTTCTTTTCTGTTTACCTTGTCATGCTTCTTTTGATTTTTATATTTGAAAATCAAATTTTCTATTCAACTCTGGTCTTTTCCACAAGAATGCTTGAAAGTGTTCTATTTCATTGAAATTCCATTTTTTCCCCTGAAGTATTATACTCAGTTTTGCTGGGTAGGTGATTCTTCGTTTTAATCCTTGCTACTTTTACCTCTGGAATATCATATTCCAAGCCCTTCAATCCCATAATGTAGAAACTGCTAGATCTTGTGTTATCCTGATTTTATTTCCACAATACTAAAATTGTTTCTTTCTGGCTACTTGCAATATTTTTTCCTTGATGTGGGAACTCCGGAATTTGGCTACAATATTTCTAAGAGTTTTCCATTGGGAATCTCTTTTCAGAGGCAATCAGTAGATTCTTTCAATTTCTATTTTACCCTCTGGTTCTAGAATATCGGGGCAGTTTTCCTTGATAATTTCTTGAAAGATGATGTCTAGGCTCTTTTTTTGATCATGGCTTTCAGGTTGTCCAATAAATTTTAAATTCTCTCTCCTGGATCTATTTTCTAGGTCAGTAGTTTTTTTAATGCGATATTTCACATAGTTTTCTATTTTTCCTTCTTTTGATCCTGTTTTATAATTTCTTGATTTCTTATAAAGTCATTAGTATCGTTTGCTCCATTCTAATTTTGAAGGAATTATTTTCTTCAGTGAGCTTTTGGATCTCCTTTTCCATTTGACCAATTCTGTTTTTTTAGGCATTTTTCTCCTCATTGGCTTTTTGGACTTTTTTTTTTTTTTTTTTTTACCATTTGGGTTAGTCTCTTTTTTAAGGTGTTATTTTCTTCGGTATTTTTTGGGTCTCCTTTAGCAAGCTGTTGACTTATGTTTCATGATTTTCTTGCATCATTCTCATTTCTCTTCCCAATTTTTGCTCTACTTCTCTTACTTGATTTTCAGAATCCTTTTTGAGCTCTTCCATGGCCTGTGATCAATTCATATTTTTCTTGGAGGCTTTTGATGTAGGAGCTCTGCTTTGTTATCTTCTGGTTGTATGTTTTGATTTTCTCTGTCAGCAAAGTAAGATTTTATAGTCTGAGTTTTTTTTAAATGTCATTTGCTTACCTTCCCAGCGAAATACTTGACTTTCTAACTCTTTGTCAAGGTAGGACTCTGCTTCTAGTGGGGGTAGGTTTACTGTCCCAGGTTTCAGGTAATCCTCCACTGTCTGTGGGCCCAGAGCTCTGGAAGTAGTTACTGCTGCTGCTGTTACAGTCACATTCACTGCCCCTGGGGCTGAGACCAGACTTCAACCAGACCATGCTCCTCTTTTACCCAGGTCTCACAGAATTTTCCCATTGACCTCCTATGTTGTTTTTGGTGTTTGTGGGTTGAGAAGTTTGGAATCCGCCACAGTTGCCAATGATTCTGTCCCCAGAAGTCTGTTCCAGTCAGTCTGTGCAGCCCATGCCAAACTGTACTCTGCTCCCAACCCGATGTGATATACCCTTCCTGTGGACCTTCTAGGTAGCCTTGGGCTGGAGATTTGTTTCACTCTGTAATTTTGTGGGTTTGGTAGCTCTAGAATTTGTTTAGAGTCTTTTTATAGGTATTTGGAAGGGTTTAGGAGAGAGCTCAAGCAAGTCCTTGCTTTTACTCTGTCATATGGGCTCTGCCCCCCTATTTTTGTTATTTTTTAAAGCATTTAGGAGACATGAATGTGTTTGTAGGCAGTAGAGAAGCAGCCAGTAGACTGGGAGAAATTAAAGATTAGAGAAAGCCAGCATGACAGAGGAGATAAACTGTTAGAGAAGAGGGGATGAAATAGCATCACATATGTATATAAAGGGGTTTGCCTTGGCATGAAAAAGGGCCATCTCTTCATCTGAGACAAGTTATGGTTTGTCCTTCATTCTCAAAGAGGACTATGACATCATGGAGATGATGACATGACTTGCAATTTATTTTGATTTGAGTGAGAGAGGTCTGCAAAGTCACTAGCCTCACTTTCTCCTCCATAGTTATCTGAGTCCAGGGGACAGATATTCATTAGGACAACTGGAGATGGCCCAGGATGCAATGAGAGACCTTGGCTCTTTAAAGCAAAGATCTTTTCAGGTTCTCACTTTGAGTGAGTCAAAGATGAAGGAAGAGATAGTGGGTGAAGACATCTGAGCAATGTGAGATGAGGAGGGCAGAAAAGGAACTCTCAACAGATGACCTTGAAAGGGTGAGGAAAGAGGGAGGGAGTTTTGATGAGGGATTGAAAGGGTTTGGAAAAGCTGCTGTGGTGAGTAAGGTAGTGAATTGATTACGAAGGTATAAAAGGATTACCTGACTGCAGTGAAGTTAAGATTGGTTGTTCAGTCACCTCAGTTATGTATGACTCTTTGTGACCTCTTATGGGTTGTTTCTGGTTTTTTGTTTTTTGTTTTTTTACAAGGAGTAGACTGGTTTGCTATTTCCTTCTCTGGCTCATTTGTAGGGGAAAAACTGAGGCAAAGAGGGTTCAGTGACTTGCCCAGGGTCACACAGCTAGTAAGTGTCTGAGACTAGATTTGAACTCAGGAAGATACCAGGCCCAGGAATTCTATCTACTATACCACCTAGCTTCCCCACAAGTTGAGATTATAACTCAGGTGCCATCTTCGCCATGAAGCCTTTCCTGACATCTCTTTCCCTACCCCTAAATAAAAATATTCTTCCTTTATATCTCTTTGGATCTCTCCTTTGCAGGTATCTCACTCTTCTTTATTTCACAGGCTTTTGTGAACATATAATTTCTTTCTACTCTGTTGTAAGCTCCTTGAGAGTAAGATATATCATATCTATATTTGTAATCCTGTTCCGTTACATAAAATAGGTGCTTAATGAATATTTGTGAGGCTCTGCTATATGCTACTAGTAGGTCATGATTCATCGCCTGATGTAGATCACGCTCCCAGACCTCACAGAAAAAAAAGCCTCTTCTTCATCCCCAATGTGGTGATCAGACCTATGATAAAAACCTTTCAAGGTTCTATGAATATGCCTTTAGGTATGGATATGATGGTCCCTGTGGAGTAGCCTCTGAAAATGGAGGGGCTGTTGATTTATATCCTACAGTGAACTGATGACAGGAGATTAGTTGACCAAAAAAGAAGAGTATGGGAGGAAAAAAGAAAAGCCTGGGTTCTTAGTAACCCTAAGGAACAAAGAAGATGAGAATATCAAGAAAAGGCAGGAATGAGTCAAAATGAGGGTGGGCTATCTGCAATCAGAAGCTCAAAAGATAATTGTATAGACTAAAGACAAAGAAGAATCAGGCCTCAGAGACTCAGGAAAGACACATCTGGTCTCTTGTGTACCTGAAACAGGGTAGGTGAGAAACTGAAATGCCGTAGCAGAAAGGACCTATTTGCTCAAAGACTAGAAAAGTTTAGAAATGGATCAATTGGGTTGGATGCAGGGAAAGGGGAGAAAAGGGAATTCACATAGGAAACAGAAGGAGTAATAGATGTTAGAATTAAAGAAAAACAAATTTATCTAGTAAACGAAAGGTAGTTCAAACTTTTATTAATTTATTTCATTGTTTTTCACCCTTGCTAGGTATAAAGTGAAAGTTCAAAGTTATTTTGATTTGTATTTGTCTTATTATTTTTTTTTTGCCCAACCAAATCTAGATACCGTTTTTAACTCTATGAAGAAAAGGCTGGAAAGGCAAGAAAATGTGATGGGTCATTTGGAGTCTTTGAACTAGGCAGGACTCAGTAGCAGCAGTGGTCAGGTTTGAAGGGGCCCTCTCTGGGGAGGACCAGGTACTTGGACTGCTTTTCTGTCAGCTTGGGTAGCTTCACTTTCAGTTTGCTAAGGGGGCCTCAGTCACAGCTTCATCCAGCTTCTTGGAAAAGAAGTTCACTCCCCCAGGATACTCATCCAAGTGGGTCTATAGCTCAATCTAGGCCGATGCCTGGTTGCTGAAGGAGTTGCTCATCACAAAACTGAGATGGCCATAGCACAGCCCAGGTTGACTTGACAGCCTTCTGCCAGCAGGATGATCCACTGCCCATTCTTCAGCTTATAGCAGTCCACCTGAGGTTTCATGTATACCCTCTCCACAGAATTTTGATTCACCACTTTATGGCATTACATACTATGGCATCATCCTTCATCTGCCCAAAGTGCCTGCCCAAGATGATGTCTACACATCCTATGGTAGTGACAAAGACGTTTCCCTCTTTGCGGGCTTCATCCATGGTAGTCACCTCATAGCTCTCCATAGAGGCATGCAGTGTCCTGATGGAGTCTATCTCTATGATGATAACTTGAGCATGAAAGCCTCAAAGGGCCTGAGCACAGCCCTTGCCCACATCACCATAACCTGCCACCACAGCCATGTTGCCTGCAATCATGACATTTGTGGCTTATTTGATGCCATGAATGAAGGACTCATGACAGCCATACAGGTTGTCAATTTTGCCAGTTTTGGCAATGGCAGCTGCTGTGTGGTCCTGGGTGGAGAAAATATTGCAACTGAACCACTATATCTAAGCTCCCAGGGCCACTAGTGTCTCAATAAGAACAGCTATTTCCATGGTCATGTGAAGGCAGCCAGCAATCCGGGCACCCTTCAGTGGCTTGGAGGCTGAGTACATCTCTCAAAGTTTCATCAAGCCAGGCACCTCATTCTCTGCTGTGTCCAGGGCCTTGAATCCCCAGGCAGCCAGGCTGATGTCAGTGACTTTGTAGAGCAATTTTTCAGACATATTATGACCTCCTCCACAGTTACTTAATGACTTAGCAGAGACCACCTCACAGAGACTTCAGGGATGGAAGGCTGAGGGAGGCATCAGGCAGTGCCAGGAAGGGCTATTTGTCTTATTATTAGTCCAATAGTCCAAGTGTGTATGTGTGTGCGTGAAGGTGGGTGATGAATGAAGTAGGATCATGTCTAGGTGAGTAAAGAAGACATGCATGTGAGAAATATTGTGGAGAACTGCATAGTCTAGCCAAAAAGCATTTTGAATACATCTTTCCTGTACAGATAACAGTATACTTATACATTGAAAAAAGTAAGAAAAAAATATTCACATGTAGAGATCTGAGTTTTTCAATGATTTGTTAATTTCACATACAGTACTTTTTCTAAAATAATACCTTTATACTCTTGCATGTTGATCATTTGTACTGAAACTCAAGTTGTATTTCCTATTTTTCTTGTAACAGTACGCCCAATAATAAATCTCCTTAATTGCCTCCCCTGCATTTCTGTGACAATACTGTTACAACCTCTGGTTTTCAAAATTCTGGACAAAGAACAAATCATTAATCCAATCTAATGATAACACAGGTAATGGATTCTATGCAATAATAACTCCAAGCAGAGCAGAACAGCCACCAACTTTTTGGCAAAGTTCAAAACTTCAGGAATCCATCGACTCTGATTTAATGCCCTTATTTGTTTCCTCATGAGGGGGAATCTATCAAAGACATGTGGAAGGTCAGTTTCCTCCCAGATTTGACACAGTATTTAAAGGGGTCTTAAAGAGTCTTTAGCATGTGTGTCAGGTAATTTTTGCTCTTAAAATGCATCATGAAAACATACATGCTGTTCTAGGTAACATGAAATAGGGAAAACCTCAGAAGCATTATAATATAGGAATACATAAGAAATCTCATTTTGTTCTTTTGTGCATAATCAAGAATTTCATTGAGGAGGCCTCAGGGTCACAGTTCATAGGATTACATATTTAGAGTGGAACAGACAATAGTTAGTCCAAGATAAGGAAACTGAGACTCTGGGAGGCTAAGTGACAGGCTCACATTATATAGATAGTAATAAGAGAAGCCAAGTTTTTGAATTTAGCTCCTCTGACAACAAATTCATACCATATTGCAGGATTCTGGGATTTGATGCAACTAGCACAGTAGTTTCTTCAGAGAAGGATGCCTCACCATCCTGGAACTGTATTAAGGCCTCAAGAGATTTCACATGTGTGTGTTCAGCCTCTATTTTCATTTTAGTTCAATGAAGACAGGGCTACTTATAGGAAATTATAATAAAAGACAAAGATAAAGAAGAAGATGAAGACAACGAGAGAGAAGGAATTGTTCATGTTTATATATCTCTTTACAATTTACCAAGCACTTTCCTTGAGCAGTAGGTAATGCAAGCATTGTTGAAGTTCTAGTGGATCGGTTCATCCCTATGGGAGGGCAGGACCTTAGTGTGAATCATACTTTGTATACCATCTTCTTCCTCCCTTGTCCCTTCATCCCAGTTTTACTTGATTAAACCAATCAGTTTCTCAGTCAACAAACAATTAAGCACTTTTACTATGTGACAAACGCTATGGTAAGGATTGGAAATACAAATATAAGCATATAGTACCTGCCTCAAAGAACTTACAGTTCAATGGAGGAAGACAATACATAAGAAGAAATTGGAAGGGGCAGGGAAGGAGAGAGGATGGTAACAAGGTAGAGGAGGAGTATGGTAGAGGAAGTTGGGATATATCCTAGAGAGGAAGGAGACATGGCTAGACTGGGTCATCTTTTAAAATGGAGATTCAGGGAGAAGTCATCTAACGAGAGAGAGAGAGAGAGAGAGAGAGAGAGAGAGAGAGAGAGAGAGATGGAAGGGGAAGAGGTTACTTTCAGGATGAAAAATATAGTAGAGGAAGTCTGGAACTCTAGAGAGAAATGAGGACCAAACACAAATAACAACTTTTCCAGAAGGTTGGAGAAAGTGGTAAGGAATCAAATAAGGGCATTAATTAGCCTGGAAACAAAATAAGAAAAGTGAGAAAGGAGTAAAGGAGGCCAAGTCTATAAGTTGTCTCCAAGTTCCCATAATAGAGAAGGATTTGCAGTTATCCCTCCAACATCATGAGGTCAAGGGGCACAGCTCCCCCACAGTCTGGAAAATCTGTGTAAAATTTTTTACCCTCCCTCCCCTCAAGAAGTTTAAATTTTTCTTTTTCTCTTATGGGGTGTTTACAGTATTTTATTGTGAAATTTGGGTTGATATTATACAATACTACACATATATTTTATGCATTTCTGATTTTCTAAACTTTTTATGTGTCATCTACTGGCCTTTGTGTGTTGTCTGTGGTTTCCACAAAACTCCCCCCAAATTCTCATTTAATTTCCTTTGGAAACCCATGATATATCAAAACCGCAATGGGGAAAGTTATGATGTGGAAGGGATAACTACAGAAACCTCAGGTCTTATAGTGGCTCCCTTCTGCAAAACTGGATTGGGGCAAATAATAGCCTGATTTTTAAAAAGAGAACCTTAAAATATGGCTTAGGATTGACTCTCATCCCTGGCAAAATCCTCCAAAGCATCATTAAAGGAGTGACTAGTAAACATCTAAAAATAATTGAAGTGATGGTCCTGAAAAGACTATGACTTTATCAAGAACAGGTCATGACACACTAACTTTGTTTCTTATTTCAACAGGATCACTAGACTAGTGGGTCTATTTACCAAAGATCTAGCAAGGAGTTTGATAAAGTCTTTAATATTATTCTTGCTGAAAAGATGGAGATGACAATGATGGAGTAGAAAGACATACATACTCTAGCTCTTCCCCCACAGCCCACAAAATTCCTGTAAAAACTAACTCTCAACAAATTCTAGAGCAGTAGAAGCCACAGAGTGACAGAGTGAAAGAGATTTCTAGCCCAAGATAGCCTGGAGGGCTGGCAGGAAAGATCTATTGCCTGGGGCAGGGAACAGAGCACAGTGCAGCATTAGCCACATGGCACTGGGAGGAACAGGACCAGAACTGGCCTCAGGGGCGGAATCCACAGCAGCAGTGGTGGTTCTCAGATCCCTCGACCCAAACACACCAAGAAAAACTTCAAAGGTCAGTGAGAGGGCTTTTTCAATAGGGTGAGAAAGGATCAGGGTCCTGCCCTAACCCCGACCTCAGACGGTGGTGGCAGAGGCAGCAGCAGCAGCAGCGGGGGTGATGGCAACAGCGGCAGAGTTCATTTGTGGAGCCATCAGCTTAAAGCCCCTGAAGAAACTGAGTAGCTGATCTGAACCTCGGCCCTGAGTGACTGCCCTGCCCTCTGTCTAAAGTCCCTGGGGGAATTGAGCAGCTGATCTGACCCTCCCAGCCTGGGAGTGAGGAGGAGTGCTAGCATGCAGAGCTGGAGGCTGTTGTGGAGAGGGAATTCTACTATTCACAGATTCCTGGCAGAAAAGTTTTTGGTTGCTCCCAGACCAGTGTGCAGACCAGGAGAGGAGTAAACTCCTCTCCCTTAATTGTACCACCTTGGAGGAACTGAGAACTTACAGGTCCCCAGAGTATTCCCTCTTTTTAATAAAGGACCCAAAAGTCAAATAACTGACTGTGAAAATGCTCAAAAAAGGGGGGAAATAAGACTATAGAAGATTACTTTCTGGGTGAACAGGTATTTCCTTTCATACTTTTGGATGAGAAAGAACAATGCTTACCATCAGAGGCCTCCAAAATAAATATGTAATGGTCTCAGGCCATGGAAAAGGTCAAAAAGGATTTTGAAAATCAAATAAGACAGGTGGAAGAAAAACTGAGAAGAGAAATGAGAGCGATATAAGAAAATCAGGAAAAGCGAGTCAACAGCTTCCTGAAGGAGACTCAAAAAATGCTGAAGAAAATAACACTTTAAAAAATAGATTAACTCAATTGGCAAAAGAGGTCCAAAAAGTCAGTGAGGAGAAGAGTGCTTTAAAAAGCAGAATTAGCCAAATGGAAAAGGAGGTTCAAAAGCAGAAGAAAATAGTTCTTTAAAAATTAGATTGGAGCAGATGGAAGCTAATGACTTTATGAGAAACTAAGAAATTACAAAACAAAACCAAAAGATTGAAAAAAATAGAAGATAATGTGAAATATCTCGGAAAAACAACTGACCTGGAAGATAGATGCAGGAGAGACAATTTAAAAATTCTGAGACTACCTGAAAGCCATGATCAAAAAAGAGCCTAGACATCATCTTTCATGAAATTATCAAGGAAAACTACCCTGATATTCTGGAACCAGAGGATGAAATAAATATTGAAAGAATTCACCAATCACCTCCTGAAAGAGATCCAAAAAGAGAAAATATTGCAAACAGCTACAAAGAAACAACTCAAATATTGTGGAAATACAGTCAGGGTAACACAAGATCTAGCAGCTTCTACGTTAAGAAATTGAAGGACATGGAATAGGATACTCCAGAAGTCAAAGGAACTAGGATTAAAACCAAGAATCACCTACACAGAAAAACTGAGTATAATACTGCAGGGGGAAAAATGGTCATTCAATGAAATGGAGGACTTTCAAGCATTCTTGATGAAAAGACCAGAGCTGAAAAGAAAATTTGACTTTCAAACACAAGAATCAAGAGAAGTATGAAAAAGTAAACAGGAAAGAAAAATCATAAGGGACTTACTAAAGTTGAACTGTTTCCATTCCTACATGGAAAGACAATATTTGTAACTTGCAACTTTTCTCAGTATTTGGGTAGTTGAACAGATTAGACACAGACACAGACACACAGACACACACACACACACACACACACACACACACACACATAGGGCACAGGGTGAGTTGAATAGGAAGGGATAATATCTAAAAAAAATAAAATTAAGGGGGTGAGAGGAATATATTGGGAGGAGAAAGGGAGAAATGAAATGGGGCAGATTATCTCATAAAAGAGGCAAGAAAAAGCTTTTTCAATGGAGGGAAAAGGGGGGAGATAAGAGGGGAAAAGGGAAGCTTACTCATCACATTTGGCTCAAGGAAGGAATAACATGCCCACTCAATTTGGCATGAAAACCTATCTTACACTACAGGAAAGTAGAGGAGAAGGGAATAAGGATGGTGGGGGGGGGGAAGATGGAAGGGAGGGTAAATGAGAGGAGGGAGCAATTAGAAGTAAACACTTTTGGGGAAGGTCAAGGTCAAATGAGAGAATAGAATAAATAGGAGGCAGGATAAGATGGAGGGAAATATAGTTAGTCTTACACCACATGATTATTATGGAAGTCGTTTGCAAAACTACACATATATAACCGATTTTGAATTGCTTTACTTCTCAATGGGGATGGGTGGGGAGAGAGGAAGGGAGAGAAGTTGGAATTCAAAGTTTTAGGAACAAATGTTAAGAACTGTTTTTGCATACAACTGGGAAATAAGAAATACAGGTAATGGGGTATAGAAATTTATCTTGCCCTACAAGTCAAGAGAGAAGATGCAGATAAGGGAAGGGAGGGATGGTAGAAGGGAGGGCAGATTGGTGGAAAGTGCAATCAGAATGCTTGGCGTTTTGGGGTTGGTGGAGGGGAGAGATGGGGAGAAAATTTGGAACTCAAAATTTTGTGGAAATGAATGTTGAAAGTTAAAAACAAATAAATAAACATTTTTTTAAAAAAAGAAAAGATGGAGAGATATAGACTGTGTGAGAGGACAATTGGGTGAATTTAGAGCTGGTTCCGTATGGCATGTCCAAAAAGTAGACATTAATCACTTAAGGTCATTTCAGAAGAAGGTCTTCAACAAAGTGTTCCAGCGATCTGTTCTTGCCCCATGACCTACAATTTTTATTAGTGGCTAGGAACATAGATGGTGGTAGGCTCATGAAATTTGTGTATGACCCAAAGTTGGGAGGGATAGACAATTCCTTGGATAACAGAATAATAGTACTTTTATTTATTTATAATAGTGCGTTTATATAGTGTTTTGAGTTTTGCTAAGTGCTTTACAAATCTTATCTCATTTTGCCTTCTCAACAACCCTAGGAAGTAAGTGCTATTATTGTTTTTCACTTTACAGATGAGAAAACTGAGGCAGACAGAGGTTAAAGTGATTTGCCCAGGGTAACACAGCTGGTAAAAGCCTGCAGCTATATTTGAACTCAGGTATTGGACTGAGTCCAGTAGATCCCTCCTGTCTCCCTTACCCATCTGGCCTATGTCTGCTTTGGCAAGAACCTTTGACATTGCTGGACCATCCTCAGCCTGTTGATTTATACTTAGTGTTGACACAGGTGTTGCTTCAGTCTTGGCTTTAACATATCCTTCATCTACCCTCCCTACTTCTCATCAAAGGCACTCCCTCTGCTACCCAGAGCTCCCTATCCCCAACCCCTTCCCCTAAAGTTCATGCTATTGTTAGACATCAGGAAGGGATTATTTGGATTCTCAGTGTTCCCGGATGTGTTATATCTTCCTCTTTATCCACATAACCTGGCATTTGGCCCTGGGGCCCTTTGTATATAGCTTTTCTGATATTGGCCCCTGGACCAATAGCTTCCTTATCTCTCACACACATCTAGGCATTATGGAATAACCAGCCTGGTTCAGGCACAAGCTATGCCATCCCCTGGTTTTCTTACCTGCTTAAGTAAGTTACTTTCCCTCTGTGTATCTCAGTGTCTAGCCACACAAGGGGATTAGACAAGCTCTAAGGGTTTTTCCACCTCTAAATACTACAAATCAATTAATTCATAAGTCTTTCCTGGCCCAGGAAGCCATAGATACTGAGCGCCACCATCCCCAAAAGACAGTAGAACTAAGACCCAGCTATGTAGATGAAGAAGGTTATAGTCAGGAGGTAAAGTTAAGGAGGAACCTGCTTGGAGGGGGTCTCAATTTCCACAAAGAAAAGGAACCAGGAGAGCCATCTTCCTTTACAACAGAAGGCATTGGGTTCAAGGGTGGGGAACCTTTGACCTCAAGATCATATGTGGTCTTCTAAGTCCTTAGCCTGTTGACTGAGTCCAAGTTTTACAGAATAAATCCTTTTGTTAAATGAATTTGTTCTGTGAAGTTTGGATTCAGTCAAAGGGTCACACTTGAGGACCTAGAGGGTCACATGTGACCTTGAGGCTGCAGTTTCCCCACCCTTCGAAAGTTAGAAAGGCTTTTGGGCAAAAACATAGGGGATAGGATGTCACGTTGGAATAGACACTGAGAAAGCTTCCATAATCATCTTCCTGGATAGGAGTAATCTCCTATGGAGATTATGCATATAGGATCTCTTTCAGTTTATTCAGTTTCCATATCATTGTACTATCTTGAAAATCATTGTAGGAATCATTACAACCAAAACAATTGGTTGGCTTTTCTTGGTCAAGATTTACAGCAATATAGCCACTATTCCCTGTGATAGGATTCACATTTTTATAGTGTTTTAAGATTTACAAAACACTTTCTTCGTGTGCTGCTCCATCCCCATTCATATATGGGTTCAGTTATAACAAACTACCCTTGATTCAAAATACTCTACAGGCACAAATCCACCAAAAAACTAGCTTGTGAACCCCATCAATGTTTTTACTTTTACAAGCAAAGGATTTAGTTCGTTAAAAATAAAAGACTTTAGTGAAAGAGCATAGTAGCAACAGAAAAATTCTATAAACTAGGGGCATCATACTCTCTCATAAATGAACATGCCATCTATGGGAAAAGTGGATATACCAAGGAAACACAAGGGGAAGTCACCATGTAGACGGAGAACACATATGGAGGGGCTGCTCCTTACAACTTTTTTGCTTCAGGGCCACTGCTGTCCTTTGGTGATACCATCATTTAGTTTTTGATGGCATGCTTTCTGAGGGTATCATATGACGCATGGTCTCTGCCAGGAATGGAGTCTCTGGCAGGTATATAATTATAGTCTTTTGTTTCTGTTCCTTTCTGAATATAATGTGCCTCTGCTGGTCTCATGTGTGCTAAGTGTCTTCCTGATATTAGCTTCTGGGTTTCATCTCTTCAGGATACCTGCTGGTCATCTCAGCTCCCTCTTTCACCATTCTGGACACACCTGTGATGTAACCATATGGTGCTGTTGATCTCCTTAGGCAGTATTTGGAGTAAGAGAATCAACTAGAAACCAGAGATCTCTAAGCTGAGTTATGGCTCTCCTGATTCTATTGTCTGTCTCTCTTCCCTCATTTCTGAAAGACAGGAGTCTTTGTAGTAGTGATAGGCATGAAGGACAAGGTCACCAGCCACAAGACCACTGGTTCTCCACCCCTGGTAGAAGGTGGAAGAGATCTGGTACCTGGGGTAGGATTGATAGTTCATGGGAAGGTCAAAAGTAGGGCAGAGACCTTGCTTGCCAGAGAACCCAGAAGAGGCCACAGTGTGGAGAAGGCCAGAAATAGTGGTTGAGGGCTTCTAGGACCTGAAGTCAAGACTAGAAGGCACCAGGATTCTGGTGTAGCATTCATCCTCCACATCCTTATGACCCCAGCTAAAGTTAGAAGTGTTTGGAATAAGCAAATTAAGAGAATGCATTAGGCTTTGGCCAACTAATAACTTTTAAAAGTACCCTGACTTCTCACTACCTAGACAATAGAAAAGTCTGTTATTAGAAAGCCAGAATGACTTACAGAATGTTTACCTATCCTCCATAGCCCCTTCAAGACATCATCATGACTCTTCTGGAAGCAGGAACACTTCCCCCCTCACCCCAACCCTCTCTCTGGTGTTGCTGAATGCCTCCTTGAGATTTATTGAAGTTTCAAGGTAATTTGCATGGCCCTAGTTCTAGCTGTGAAGGGGCATAATGGGAGGTGAAGTTAACTAATTTATTTGCCCTAACCTAACAGTTCCGTATTATATATGTATGAAGGACTTCAAAAAGGGAGGAATGGGTATATATGGCTATGGCCTGACTAACAAAAGAGCTAAACATGTGTTTCTTATTAGTCCCAAATATGTTGATTGGGGTCATCTCACAAAAACGTGCACAACATTCCCTTTAAGGAAGAAGTCCCAGCAGCATGTGACAGATTTAGTAAATGACAATAACAGTTGATTGGGAGATGGCAGAGGAAACCAGTTGTGGGAGAAGCCATTGGAAGCTTTGACCAGAAAGGCCACCCTCCTAGACAGAGCCTGTGGAGAGCAGCCTGATCCGGATTAAAATATAATTGAGAAATGTTTAATAAAGTAAATAAAAACATAATAAAACAGATACAATATTATATTTTACAATTAAATCAATATGGGACTTCTGCCAGGGATCCTTTTCTATAAATTAGTGGCTTCCATTTCTATTTTGAGTTCAACACAACTGCTCTAAGATACCTGCAAGTACCTCATTGTGGACAAGTCAAAAGTGAATGTCATTCATCATCCACACTAGAGGCTATCTTTAAAATGGAGTCCCAAGGATGGAAGTGTTGGGAGGGATGAGGTAAAGCAATGGCCTAGAGACAGAAAATTAAATATGTGAACAAATGAATGCTTTTTTGGATAGAAAAATAGGGAAGAAAAATGCTGAAATCATACTTAATTACCTTCATAAAAAATCATTAACAGAGAGATTACATGGAAGAATTTCTCCCATAAGCTATTTTTGGGATTCTAGACTTCAGAAATGCTACTTTTACCCATAATGACCACTTTGCCAAAACCTAACTTACCAGAAGTCTCTATTTGCTGAATATTATGTGTCCAGCTCTGATTTCCATTATGAGAAAGAATTTGGCAATGGGTAGCTAGCTAGGGTCCTTTTCACATCAAGAATTGAGACCTTGGAATCTGGAATACCCTAGGACAATTAGCATCTATTAAGTGTCTGTGACAGTGATTGAGAAGGTGATTGGATCTCTCCAAAGTTGCAGAAAAAAAGATTATTATTGCTGTTGTTCCCATTCTGACTTCTCTGCCTTTTGGCAGGAGATATAAACTGGAAGGGTTGGGTAAACAAAATGGAGGCTCTGGAAATACTTTGTAAATTGTCTCTTCTTACAAGATTGTATTACTCTGAAAGGGGCTTGTGTTTCAGGGTTAGTGTTGCTCTGGGATCAGCAGTGAGGAGATGGCCAGCTACCAGGAGTTGGGTAGACAGGGAGAAATTAACAGACTTCTCCTGAACACCCCATAACATCTTCATGCTTTTCTTCTCTCAGACACTTTCATAATTCTAGGTCCCTTAGGGATATTCCCATCATCCCAGGCCTCCCAACAGGCAAAACACACTGGTCCTTTCTCCATTCCCATTACATCAGCCAGTGCCCCTTCCTCATCCAGTGCCTCTTTCCCCAATTCCATCTCTTCCCAGATCCTCAAACATCCAAAAAAAATGATTGGCTCTTAAATTAACCTTCTTTGTCCTCATTTTCCCAAAGGATCCATCCTTGGGAAGAAGGAGTGTATATCAAGTCATGCTCCCTTTGCTACTAGTTCTTTTTACAAAACATTTATAGGATCTGGCCTCAGATACTTGACACTAGCTTTGTGACCTTGGGCAAGTCAATTAACCCCAACTGTCTTGCCTTCCCTCCTCCAAAAAACAAAACAAAACAAAACATTTATAGATACCCACACTTCAAGGCAGCCTTCAGAACACCTGTGTCTAGGTGAGTCAGTCTTCCTCTCCAAGGTTGCTGCCATCTTCTAGCTCAATCCCCAGGCATTTAGGAGGCAAAAGTACCTTCCCCAATCCCTTATACATGATAAAGAGAGCTAAAGGTTGTACCTGAAGGATTGGGAATGGAAAGGCTAGCTGACTATTGCAGCTTATTAGTGCTAGGTTAAACTGATAATTTGGTGACCCCTATTGTAGTATGAAACATATTATGTTACATGGAAAATCATTTGTGGGCCCCTGTGAACAATGTCCATGGTGGGAAGAAAGAGGGGTGAGAAGGAAGAGTCCAGTCAGTTAGAGAAAAGAGGTTACAGGGAAGACAGTAGGGTTGGGATCACCATAGCTGATACCAGAAATCAAATTTGTCATACATATTTGAGGTTGACATAATCACTTAACCTCTGTGGGCCTCAGTTTCATCATCTGTAAAGTGCTGGGGTTGGACCAGATAATCTCTAGCATTCCCTCCATTTCTAAATACCATGATTCCCCTTAATCTTGGCTTGTTAGTTGAAGGACCAGAGGTAATGAGGAGCTCTAACATGATTTTAGTTATTAAACCTACAATAGAAGGGCTGACAGTGAGTCACTACCTACATTGTGTCTTATTAAACATATGCGACAATTACCTGAAGGAAGGCTTATATGTGAGGATGATACAAAAATGAGACATAACCATGGAGTCTGGAAGATCTGCGTTCAAGACCACCTCTGAAACCTATTGGCTATGTGACCTTGGGAAAGTCACTTTACCAGGCAATATTTCAGACAGCTTTCTAAGACTATAATTTGCAGAGCAGGTGCTGATTTGTATCATCATAGAGTTTCCTCACTAGAAGTTCCCTACCTAACTGAAATTACAGTTATGGTGCCCCCCCTCACAAAAACCCAGAAACAAAGCTGAAAGGGGGTAGTAAAAATGCTAGGTGATAGAATTGGGACACAAAGTTTTGGCGCACTAGACATGTGGACTGACACTAACAGGAGGAATTCAAAAGAGATAAACTGTAAAGGCCTCTAAGTGTGTTTAAAAAGACAACTGCATAGATGTAGGCCGGGAGAAACATGAGTAAAAAGGCATCTGTAAAATAGATCCAAAAGTATGTGTCTGTAAGTTCTTAAGTTAACAGTGTGATATGAGAGTGAAAAAAGTTAATTCAGGACCCTAAGGAACTTTTCTTTCTCATGGTAATTTCATGATACTCTCCTTGGTATAGCATTTCTTCTGGAGGAGCTATTCATCTGGGGCCCCGGGTCTGCTCCTCTCCATAGCTCCACTCTACTTCCAGGGCTATTTCTTCTTTGAATCTGACATTAGCTCCCTACTTCTCAACTGCCAGAAGTCTTAGTCCTTGCCTCTGCAACCTTCTTTGAAAGCTGCTTGAAAGACACTTTATCTGTGTCTGTCTTGAGAGCATGCGTGCCTCTTCACCATGCCTCAAACTACTACATGATTGGGACCATGCTTGTTTTCTGTAATTTTACAATGTTTATTTTTAAATTGTTTTATAATTGTTGTCGCTTCCGTTTACGTTGTATAGATCACTTTCTTGCTTCTGCTTACTTGACTTTGCATCAGTTTGTGTAGTTCCTGCTTCTCTGTATACATCATTTTTGTTATTTCTTACAACATATTTATATATGAACATATATGTATATGTGTGTGTGTCCCACAATTGTTTGCAAGTTCATCTTCTTAAAGGCTTTCAGAGATATGGTCAGTCTTCAACCAGCCAATAGTCAACAGGCTTCTTATTCAATCAGAAAACTCCTTCACACTTGAAAAAGAGACAGCAGGACTTAGATATTTCTTTGCATTTTGTTAGCATATTAATACCCTGTTATTTCTGTTTATCTGGTCCCTACATTATATGATAGTATCAACTAGCTTTCCTTCCTTTTCCCATGCCACAAAGGGAATATATATCAATAAGAGCGTGTTTTTGTCAATATGCAGTGATATAGGCTGGTATAGGCAACGACAATGGATCATATCCATGAATATGTCATCATGGAACTAAGGATTGCTCAGAATTTTGAAGATGACAGAGAAGGAAGGTACCTAATGACATCTAAGTTATGGTACTTTCCCCTGTCTCTGTGGATGCTGACAGCATCCACAAATGATGTTAAACTCCATCCATCCATCCATCCATCCATCCATCCATCCATCCATCTATCTATCTGTCTGTCCATCTGTCTGTCTATGTATCATCTAAAAGATATAGATAGTTGCTGAATATATGTATATTCAGCATCTACAGAAGATGTTAAGCAATATATTATAGTGTGGTAATATATTAAATTTCAGGTTTTCACTATATGGGCTCAGTGTGATCTAGTGACCTGGACAGTTATAGGAATAAATAAAAACTTAATGACATTTCAAATCCCAAGCATGCAGATCCATATGAGCTAAAGGGATGGCATAGTATGAAACTCAGAGTTTATTGTCCTTAGAATAAGGAACAAGAAGTCTAACGACTCAGCTCTCATAATTGACCTTCTATGATAGCTTTCATTCAGGGATAGTAGAGGGGAATGGAGAGAGGGAAAGAGAGACAGAAACAGAGACAGAGAGAGAAAAGAGGTAGGGATAAAAGGAAGAAATAATGAGAAAAGAAAGAAGAGAGAGAAGATGGAGAGAGAAAAAGGAGAGGAACAAGAGAAGGGGGTAAGAAAGAGGAAAGAGGAGGAGGGAGAGAGAGACACAGAGAGAGGGAGTTCAGTGCCTACAAGGTGTCTGAATTTCAGAAGGACTGGGTCCAGGAATCAATTGGAAATTCTTGTTTTTGTCTGTGTTACATGAAAACAATACTTCTGTTTTTATTACCTTTTACATAATCCTATTAAGTGCTTTTTACAATATATCCTTGTTGTGGGCCAGTTGTTTACAGACTTAAGGCAGTTTGAACTAACTCCCACACATCCTCCCTTCCCCACCAACCAGGGCTGTGGTGAGCCAGAATACTTGGAACATACTCAGGGCAACATAATTTAGCTTTTCCCCCAGGTTGATTGACCTGAGATTCAGTTGTGGATTCTTTGAACAAGGAATATCTAAGAACTAGTCTAAAAAGGGCAAAGATGGCAGAGGAGAAAAGCATTTAGCTGAGCTTTCCCAAATTCTCTTCCAGACAACTCCAAAACAATACCTCAAATTGAATGCTGGAGTGACAGAAGCAGAAGCAACAAAAGATCAAATGAAACAATTTTCCAACCCAAAACAACTTAGGAGGTCAGCAGAAAAAGTCTGTCTCACCAGGTTGGTGATGGGCCCTGGGAGCATAGTGAAGGTTATACCTTGGGGATGGTTGCATTGGTGGCAACAGCAGATTTGGGAGCTCTTAGCTTGCAGATAGTGGTGGTAGAGAGGGCAGAACAACTGGTTGAAAGGAGACTGCAAAGGATCCTTTGCTGGCACTAGGTTCAGGACCCTGCTCCATTGCCTGTATGCAGTTCTAGGTGACAGTTACAAGGTCAAAAGGAGTGATAGCTATTGTGGTGTAGGGTGCAGGGGCCAAGGTTATAGTTCCTGGTTGGAGAACAGTGCTTGTGATCACTCCCAGGAGAGTAGGAAACTTGGTCTCAATTCCAAGACAGAGGCAAACATAACCAATTACATTTGCAAAAAAGCAGGGAACATGGTCACAGTCCCAGATTCAGGAGGAGTACTAGTACTTATGGCTACAAGGAAACAAGGTCCCTTCCTGGATAGAGGCAAGTACACACACCAGGAGAGGAGTGACCACATCTTTTTCTTAAATCCTACTACCTTGGAAGCACCAAAAACTTAGAAACCCCTGGAGCTAGCTCTGAAAACAATAGCAAACAAGATCTGAAGCTTGATACAGAGTCCCCTCCAGCCAAGGAGTGGAGTCCAATTTTAAAATAAAGCAAAAGGTCAAGAAATATGCTGAGGAAATGCCTCATAATAAGTTACTATGGTGACAGGGAAGATCAAGACAGAAACCCAAGGGAAGACAATGATGTCAAAGCAGCTACAAGCAAAACCTCAAAGAAAAATGTGAATTGGATGAAAACCCAAGAATAATTCTTGGAAGAACTCAAAAAGGAGTTTAAACATCAAGTAAGAAAAGTAGAGGAAAAATTAGGAATACAATGAGATTTATGAAAGAAAATTATGAAAAGAGAGTCAACATCTTGGGAAAAGAGACACAAAAGTCAACTGAAGAGAAGCATACCTTAGAAAGCAGAATTGTTCAAATGGAAAAAGAGGTACAAAAGCTCACTGAAGAAAATAATTCCTTAAAAATTAGAATTGGACAAGTAGAAGCTAATGAATTCATGAGACACCAAGAAACAATAAAATAAAATCAAAAGAATGAAAAAAAATAGAAGAAAACATGAAATATCTCATTGAAAAAACAACCGACCTGGAAAATAGATTGTGGAGAAATAATTTGAGAATTATTGGACTATCTGAAAGTCATGATCAAAGAAAGAGACTGGGCATCAACTTTCAAGAAATTATCAAGGAACCTGCCCTGCCCTGATATCCTAGAATCAAAAAGTAAAGTAGAAATTGAAAAGAATCCACTAACCTCCTGGAGGGATCTCAAAATGAAAATTCCCAGAAATATTAAAGCCAAACTCCAGTGCTCTCAGGTCAGAGAGAAAATATTGTAAGCAGCCAGAAAGAAACAATTCAAGTCTCATGGAGCCATAGTCAGGATCAAGCAAGATTTAGCAGCTTTCACATTAGAGAATTAGAGGGCTTAAAATATGATATTCTGAAAGGCAAAGAAGCTAGGATTACAGTCAAGAATCACTTATCTAGAAAAACTGAGTATAATTCTTTAAGGGGACATGGATATTCAATGAAAGAGAGAACTTTCAAGCATTCTTGATTTAAAAAAAAAGACCGAAATTGAATAGAAAATTTAACTTTCAAGTATAAGACTCAAGAGGAACATAAAAAGATAAACATGAAAGCAAAATCATAAGGGAAACAATGAGGTTAAAATATTTCCATTCCTATATGAGAACATAATCATTTAAACTCCTAAGAATTTTATCATTCTATGGACAATTAGAAGGAGTATACATAGAGGACACAAGTGTAAGATAACTATGATGAAATTATTTTAAAAAATAAAATTAAGGAGTGAAAAAGAGGGGTAGATAGAATGAGATAAACTACCTCACATAAAAGAGACATGAAAGACAGATGATGAGTGAGGGGGTAGTGCCAAGCAACACTTGAACCTTATTCTCATTGTGCTTAGCTCCAAGAGGGAATAACATACATGTTCAACTGGGTACAGAAATCTATCTTACCCTATGGGGAAATCAGAGGGGAAGGGACAAACTGAAGGGAGAGGGGCTGAGAGAAGGGAGGGCAGATTAAGGAAGGTAGTGCTCAAAAGGAAAAAGACTTTTCAGGAAAATGGGGGGGGGGAAGAGAGAGAGAGAGAGAGAGAACTAGCAAAAAAAATAGGATGTAGGGAACTATATGGTAATCATAACTGTGAATGAGAATGAGAATGGGATGACCTTACCATAAAATGGAAACATAGCAAAATGGACTAAAAAACAGAGTTGAACAATATGTTGTTTACAAGAAAAACACAAAACAGAGACATACACACAAAGTCAAAATAAAGAATCTATTATGCTTCAGCTGAAGTATAAAAAAAATCAAGGATAGTATGGTTTAAAAGATTACTTCTGGGTAAGATAATCATTTTATTAATAATGTCAGCATTTTTATTAACAAAAGGATGTTCATTTGGCTGTCACTCTGACCAAAGATAATCATGGTGCTGGGCTCATGGCTTATATCCCCATTGGAAGAAGGGTGCTCCCAAGGGTGGCAATTAACTCTGATTGGTTAACAATTAATAAGAGAATGAATATTACAGTGAGAGGTTGGACCTGAATTTTAATTATGTCATTTACTTTTAAGTTACCACCCAGACTTGGGAAATCTATTCAAAGTACTTATTCCCCCCTCAACCCCACTCCCCAGCCCCCACCCAAGCCTAAACAGAAAGAAGTCACACCTTAAATTAGAAGTCTGATCTAGTTTAGTAGAGTAACAATATCCAGAATGAGAAGAATATTAATTCTATGTTCCATCAACCCTGTCCTTGAGAAGATTGGACAAGGAAATCGGACAGGGAAAAAAATCTAGGGTCTCCCCAATTGTAACAATTGTCTATTAATATGAGAGAGAAATAATCATTTCAGTAGCAATCATGATCTCAGACAAAACAAAAGCAAAAACAGACCTAATTAAAAGAGATAAGCAGGAAAACTACATTTTGCTAAAAGGTAGCAGTGACATAGACACATGTCATAATAGACTATGACATAATATCAATACTAAATATCTATGCACTAAATGGCATAGCATTCACATTCTTATTTTTTATTAATTTCATTTATTTTCAGTATTCTACAATCACTACCATTAGATTTTCCCCCTCCCCCCATTTCTTTCCTCTCCCTCGCCGAAATGGCATACAATTTTATATATGTTCTACACATACATTTCTATTAAGTACATTTTCACTATGGTCACGCTGTGTAGAAGAATTAAGATGAATGGGAGAGATCACATAACAAACCAAAACATAATACACAAAAAAAGAATGATCTGCTACATTCTGCAATTGAATTTCATAGTTTTTTCTCTGCATGTGGAAGGTATTTTGCCTTAAAAGACTATTGGGAATTTTTTTAAGTCCCTGCATTGCAATGTAGTTCCAAGTCTACCAGAAAAAACTCTCACACACTGTGGTTGTTGCTGTGTACAAAGTTCTCTTGGTTCTGCTCCTTTCACTCAGCATCAGATCATATAAGTCTTTCCAGGCCTTTCTGAAGTCTTCCTGTTCATCATTTCTTATAGCACAATAATATTTCATTACATTCATATACCATAATTTATTCAGTCATTCCCCAATTGATGAGCATCCCCTTGATTTCCAGCTTTTGGCCACCACAAAGGTTGCTGCTATAAATGTTTTTGTACGTGTGGGACCCTTTCCCATTTTTATGATCTCTTGGGGATACAGTTGAAGAAGCAATATTGCTGGCTCAAAGGGTATGCATATTTTTGTAGCCCTTTGGGCATACTTCCAAATTGCTCTCCAGAATGGTTGGATCAGCTCACAGCTCCACCAACAATTAATTAGTGTTCCAACTCTCCCACATCTTCTCCAACATTTATCATCTTCCTGTTCTGTCATGTTTGCCAGTCTGATAGGTGTGATGTAGTACCTCCTAGTTGTTTTGATTTGCATCTCTCTAATCACTAGTGATTTAGAGCATTTTTTCATATGACTATAGATATCTTTAATTTCTTCCTCTGAAAACTGCCTGTTCATATCCTTTGACCATTTATCAATTGAGGAATGACTTGTATTTTTGTACATCTGACTCAGTTCTTTATATATTCTAGAAATAAGGCGTTTATCACAGACACTAGCTGCAAAAATTCTTTCCCAGTTTTCTTCATCCCTCTGAATCTTGGTTGCACTGGGTTTGGTTGTGCAAAATCTTTTCAGTTTAATGTAATCAAAATTATCCATCTTGCACTTCATAATGCTTTCTATCTCTTCTTTAGTCAAAAATTCTTTCCTTCTCCATAAATCTGATAAATACACTATTCCTTGATCCACCAATTTGTCCGTAGTATCAATCTTTATACCTACATCATGTAACCATTTGGACTTCATTCTTGTCTATGGTGTCATGCATTGGTCTAAGCCTAGTTTCCACCACACTGCCATCCAATTTTCCCTGCAATTTTTTGTCAAACAGTGAATTTTTATCCCAGAAACTGGGGTCCTTGGATTTATCAAATTGTAGATTGCTATGTTCATTGCCTACTGTGTCTTGAGTACCTAACCTATTCCACCTGTCTACCCTTCTGTTTCTCAGCCAGTACCAAGCAGTTTTGATACTTACTGCTTTATAATACAATTTGAGATCTGGTAGTGCTAGGTCACCTTTCCTAGCATTTCTTTTCATTAGTCCCCTTGATATTCTGGACCTTTTGTTCTTCCAGATGAATTTTGATATTATTTTAATAATTATAATGGAATAATAATAATGGAAAATAATTATATGATAGTTTAATTGGTATGGAACTAAATATGTAAGTTAATTTAGGTAGAATAGTCTTTTTCATTATATTGGCTCAGCTTACCCACAAGCAACTGATGTTTCTTCACCTACTTAGATCTGATTTTATTTGTGTGAAAAGTGTCTTATAACTGTGTTCATATAGTCCCTGGGTTTGTTTTGGCAGGTAAACTCCCAAACATTTTCTAGTGTCTACCCTGGCTGTAAATGAGATTTCTCTTCCTATCTCTTTCTATCTCTTGCTGTCGGGCTTTGCTACTAATATATAGAAATGCAGAAGATTTCTGCAGGTTTATTTTGTAACCTGAAACTCTGCCAAAGTTGTTTATTATTTCAAGTAGTTTTTTACTTGAATCTCTGGGATTTTCTAAGTATAGAATCATATTATCTGCAAAGAGTGATAACTTAGTTTCTTCTTTGCCTATTCTAATTCCTTCAACTTCTTTATCTTGTCTAATTGCTACAGCTAACATTTCTAGTACCATATTGAATAACAGGTGAAAATGGACATTCTTGTTTCACCCCTGATCTAACTGAAAATGCATCCAGCTTATCTCCATTGCTTATAATGCTTGCTGAAGGTTTTCGGTAGATACTGCTTATTATTTTATGGAAAGTTTCCTTTATTCCTATACTATCCAGTGTTTTTAATAGGAATGGGGGTTGTATTTTGTCAAAAGCATTTTCTGCATCTATTGAGATAATCATGTAGTTTCTGTTAGTTTTGTTATTGATATGATTGATAATGCTAATAGTGTTCCTAATATTGAACCAGCCGTGCATTCCTGGTATGAATCCTACCTGATCATAATGTATTATTCTCGTGATAAGTTTCTGTATTCCTTTTGCTAAAATGTTATTTAAAATTTTTGCATCTATATTCATTAGAGAAATTGGTCTATAATTTTCTTTCTCTGTTTTGTCTCTTCTTGGTTTAGGTATCAGAACCATATTTGTATCATAAAAAGAATTTTGGAGGACTCCTTCTTCCCCAATTTTCCAAAATAGTCTATATAGTATTGGAATTAACTGTTCTTTAAATGTTTGATAGAATTTGCTTATAAATCCATCTGACCCTGGCGATTTTTTTCCTAGGGTGTTCGTTGATGGCTTGTTGAATTTCTTTTTCTGAGATGGGGTTGTTTAAGTATTCAATTTCCTCTTCTGTTAATCTAGGCAATTTATATTTTTAAAAATATTCATCCATCTCATTTAGATTATCGAATTTATGGGCATAAAGTTGGGCAAAGTAATTTCTAATTATTGTTTTAATTTCCTCCTCATTGGAGGTGAGTTCATCTCATTTTTGATATTGGTAATTTGGTTTTCTTTTCTTTCTTTTTAATCAAATTGACCAAAAGTTTATCAATTTTATTAGTTTTTTCATAAAATCAACTATTAGTTTTATTTATTAGTTCAATAGTTTTCTTAATTTCAATTTTATTAAACTCTCCTTTGGTTTTCAATGTTTTAATTTGGTATTTATTTGGAGATTTTCAATTTGTTCTTTTTCTAGCTTTTTCAGCTGCATGCCCAAATCATTGATCTCCTCTTTCTCTATTTTATTCATGTAGGCATTCAAAGATATAAAACTTCCCCTAAGAACTGCTTTCATAGTATCTCATAAGTTTTAGTAGGTTGCCTCATTATTGTCATTTTCTTGAATGAAGTTGTTGATTGTTTCTATGATTTCTTGTTTAACTCACTCGTTCTTTAGGATTAGATTATTTAGTTTCCAATTAATTTTTGGTTTACCTTTCCATGGCCTTTTATTTCATATAATTTTATTGCATTATGATCTGAGAAGGATGCATTGACTATCTCTGCCTTTCTGCACTAGATTGTGAGGTTTTTATGCCCTAGAACATGGTCAGTTTTTGTATATGTGCCAAGTACTGCTGAGGAAAATGGTATATTCCTTTCTATCTTCATTCATTTTTCTCCAGAGATCTATCATATCTACCTTATCCAGAATTTTATTTACCTCCTTAACCTCTTTCTTGTTTATTTTGAGGTTGGATTTATCGAGTTCAGAGAGGGGGAGGTTGAGGTCCCCCACTAGTATAGTTTTACTATCAATTTCTTCCTTCAACTCCCCCAACCTCTCCTCTAAGAATTTGGATGCTATAGCACTTGGAGCATACATGTTTAGTAATGATATTGCTTCATTGTCTATGGTGTCTTTTAGCAGGATATAATTTCCTTCCTTATCTCTTTTGATTAGATCTATTTCTGCTTTTGCTTTGTCTGAGATTAGGATTACTACCCCTGCTTTTCTTACATCAGCTGAAACACAATATACTCTGCTCCAACCTTTTACCTTTACCCTGTGTTTATCCCCCCATTTCAAATGTGTTTCTTGTAAACAACATGCTGTTGGATTAAGGCTTTTAATCCACTCTGTTCATTCCATTCACATTCACAGTTATGATTACAATCTGTCTCTTTCCCTCCATCCTATTTCCTACTATTTGTGCTTTTAGTTCTCCCATCTCCCTTCCCCTCCTCAATAGAGTTTTCTGTTTTGACTACCATCTCCCACAGTCTTCCCTTCCTTCTTTCAGCCCCTCTCCCTTTTATTCCTCTTACTCTTACTACTTCTTCCCTCACTTTTACCTTCCCCTCCCCTTTCTTCCCCTTTCTCCTCCTCCTGCTAATAGAGCTAGTTAGATTTATATACTTAATTAAGTTTATTGTTCCCTCCTTGAACCAAATCAGTTGACAGTACCTCTCAAACAATACTCATCTCCCTCCCCTCTTTCCCTCTACTATAATATAATTTTGTACCTCTTCTTGTGATGTAATTTCCCATTTTATGCTTCCTCCTTTTCACATCTCCTGTTACAATCCTTTGCATGCTGAAGTCACATTTTTATCATCACATCGTTTACTTTATACCTGTTCCTTCTATCTAACTATATCCCTTTTATATTTCATAATAAATGTACAATTCTCAAGATTAACAAGTATCATCTTACCTTATAGGGAGTTAAACAATTTGCCCGAACTGAGCAACAAGTTTTTCTTTTCCCCTGTTTACTTTTTTATGCCTCTCTTGAGACCTGCATTTGAATATCGAATTTTCTATCGAATTCTGGACTTTTTATCAGGAAGGTCTGGAAATCTCTTATTTCATTGAATGTCTATCTCTTTGCCTGCAATGTTATGCTGAACTTTGCTGGGTAATTGATCCTTGGTTGTAGTCCCAGCTCCTATTCATTACAGAATATCATACTCCAATTCCTTTTATCTTTTAATGTAGAAGCTACAAGGTCCTGTGTGATCCTGACTGTAGCTCCTCGATATTTGAATGGTTTCTTTCTGACTGCTTGTAGTATTTTCTCCTTCACTTGATAGTTCTGGAATTTGTCAACAATATTTCTTGGTGTTTTTAGTTTGGTATCCCTTTCGGGAGGTGAACGGTGGATTCTTTCAATGACTATTTTGCTGTCTGGATCTAGCACTTCTGGGCAGTTTTCTTTGATGATTTCTTGGAAGAAATTGTCCAGACACTTTTCTTCATCATGGCTTTTTGGTAGGCCAATAATTCTTAAATTTTCTCTCCTGGATCTATTTTCCAGGTCAGTTATTTTTCCAATTAGATATTTTACATTTTCTTCTATCTTTCCATTCTTTAGATTTTGTTTGACTGATTCTTGATGTCTCATAGAGTCATTGTTTCTACTTGCCCAATTCTAATTTTTATCAAATTGTTTTCTTCAGTTAACTTTTGCATCTCCTTTTCCATCTGTCCAATTATTCCTTTTAAGCAATTATTTTCTCTAGTTAGTTTTTGTACTTCCTTTTCCATTTGTTCAATTTTCCCTTTTAAAGAGCTGTTCTCTTCATATAATTCTTTTCTCATACTTTTAAAATCGTTGACCAGTTTTTCTTCTTTTTCCTTCTTCAGCTGTTCCAGGAGAGTTCTTTGTGCATGTGAGCAGTTCATAGTCCCTTCTGAAGTTTCAGAAGGCAGTATTGTCTCACTACTGACCTCTTTGGTATTCATGTTTTGGTCTGTGTCCCCACAGAAAGATTCTATGGTTTTATCCTTCTTGTTTTGTTTCTTCTTACTCATGATGATGACGCTTTGTGTATTGTGTCCTCTGGTTCTTTCAGCTAAAAACTGGAGAACCTGGTGTTGAGCTGGCTGGTGTGAAAAAGCTAAGGGCAGGTGCCTTTTATTCTTTTTGTTTTGTGTTTCCCTGCTTCAGCCCTGGGGCTACCTTGTTAAGTGTAGGGAGGGGTGGTCTGGACAAAGGAGATCTCCTCACCTGAACTGGAGCAAAGGCAAGTTCAGGGGTTGGTGATCCTGGCTGCCCTATTATCTATCCGTTTCCCCTGGGGCAAGTCTGGGCTCTCAGTGTTGGTGATTGCAGGGTTCCACCCCCCTGGGGCTCCTCTGCTTCAGATTCACCTCTACCACAGTAATAGGAATCCCTCTTAGCTATTTTCCTAGCCTCAGGTGCTATGAGACTATTTGCCCTTTCCACTGATCCCACTGATCCAGCATTTTTCTGAGGAAATATTTTATGGTTCTTTTGAGATCAGCAAGGGGAGGGGGAGAGAGTATTTACTGATCACTCCACCATTTTGGCTCCCAGAAGTTCAAGTAGGTGACTTACAGACATTTAATCTGTGGACTGATAGTCTCAGGAGTGGCTGTGATGATACCTGGTGCTCAGTAGCTTTCACTTGCTGGGCTTTGCTGGTCTCCTGCCCTAGGCTGCCACTCTGCTGTTCCACCCTGCTGCTGCTAGCTCAGGCTGCCCTTGGGCTTTCCTGCTTGGCCATGCTACTGTGGTGGGACATGATGTGCTGCATGCTGTGGGCTCTTCTCCTCCACCCCCTACGAAACAAATCCTACCCGTTGACCTTCCAGTCTCTCCTGGTCTGTGAATCTTCCAAAGTCTGTCTCCTATTGGATTCTACACCTCAAAATTTGGTCAGATTCTCTTTTTAGAGGTATCTGAAGGAGTTTGTCTAAGAGCTTAGGTAAGTAGTTGCTCTCATTCCACCATCTTGGCTCCACCCCTGGAGCATTCAAATTCTTAAAGAAAAACTTAAATGAGTTACAAGAAGAAATAGACAGTAAAAATATGCTAATGAAGGACCTTAACTTCCCCCTCAGAACTAGATAAATCTAACAAAAAAATAAACAAGAGAGATGTTAAGGACATGAGTAGGATTTTAGAAAAGTTACATATGATAGATCACTGGAGAAAATTGAATGGTAATAGAAAGGAGTATATCTTTTTTTCTCAGCAGTATATGGCACCTACACAAAAACTGGCCATATGTTAAGGTATAAAAATCTCACAACTAGTGCAGAAGAGCAGAAATATTAAATACATTTTATATGAATGCATTTAAATAAATAACACAATAAAAATTACATTCAACAAAGTGCTGCAGAAACAAAGATTAGAAATTAATTGGAAACTAAATAATCTAATCCTAAAGAATGATTGGTTAAAGAACAAATCATAGTAACAATTCATGATTTGGATATAAAGGGTATCTAATAAGCAAATTAGGGGAGTATTTTACCTGTCAGATCTATGGAATAAGGAAAGAATTGATGACCAAAAAAAGAGATAGAGAGCATTACAGGATGTGAAATGGATAATTTTAATTACATTAAACAATTTTTTTGCACAAACAAAACCAATGCAGCCAAAATCAAAGGGAAGCAGAAAACTGGAAATTACAGCAAGTTTCTCTGATAAATGCTTCATTTCTCAAATATATAAAGATCTGAATCCAATTTATAAGAATATGTCATTCCACAATTGATAAATGGTCTAAAGATATAAACAGGTACCTTTCAGAAGAAGAAACAAAAGCTATCAATAGTCATATAAAAATGCTCTAAATCACTATTGATTAGAGAAATGCAAGTTAAAACAACACCGAGGTACCACCTCACACCCATCAGGTTGGCTGATATGACAGAAAAGGAAAATGACAAATGTTGGAGGTAGTGTGGGAAAATAATGCACTATGAACTGATCTGATCATTGTAGGGAAATATTTGGAACTTCACCCAAAGAGCTATAAAACTATACATCCTTTGACTCAGCAATTCCACTACTAGGTCTGTACCCCAAATTGATGAAAGAAAAAGAAAAAGGATTTCTATGTATAAAATATTTATAGTAGCTCTTTTCATGGTGGCAAAGAATTGGAAATCAAGGAAATGTCCATCAATTGGAGGATGGTTGAATAAGTTGTGATATATGATTATGATGGATTACTGTTGTGCTTTCCAAAAAACATGGAAAGTCTTATATGAATGGATTCAAAGTGAAGACTGCAGAAACAGGAGAACATTGTACACAGTAACTTCCATATTGTATGATGATCAACTGTGAACGACTTAACTATTCTCAGCAATACAATGATCCCAGACAACTCTGAAGGACTTATAAAAATGCTCTCCACCTCCAGAGAAAGAACTGATGGAGTCTGAATACAGATCAAAGCATACTTTAAAATGTTTTTAATTAAATGTTTAAATAAAATTCTTTTTAGCATTTTTATTTAAAGTTTTCAGTTCCAAATCCTCTCTGTTCCTTCTCCCTGATACAGTAAGCAATCAGATATGTTATACGTATGTAATTATGTAAAATATTTCCACATTAGGAATTTTGTTCAAGAAGACTTGAATAAAAGAAAAAAAGGTCAAAAACAGCATGCTTCAGTCTGTATTCAATCAATATCAGTTCTTTCTCTTAAGGCAGATAGTATGCTTCATCATTAGTCCTCTGCAACTGTCTTGAATCATTGTATTGCTGAAAATAGTTGTCATTCACAATTCTTCATCAAACAATATTGTTGTTACTATGTACAATGTTCTCCTGGTTCTGTTCATTTCACTCAGCATCAGTTCATTGAAATCCAGGTTTTTCTGAAATCATCCTGCTTATCATTTCTTACAGTATAATAATATTCCATTACAATCATATACCACAGCTTGTTTAACTATTCTGCAATTGATGGCCATCCTTTGGGTTTCCAGTTCTTAACCACCACAAAAAGAGTTCCTGAAAATATTTTTGTGCAAATAGGTCCTTTCCCTTTTTTTATGTCTTTGGGATTTAAACTTAGAAGTGGTATTGCTGGATCAAATGGTTATGCACAGTGTTAAAGCCTTTGGGGCATAGTTCCAAATCAAAGCATCCTTTTTAAAGTGTTCTTTATTATTCTTGGGTTTTTTTGGTCTTTGTTTTCTTTTGCAACATGGCTAATGTGAAAATGTTTTGCATGACTATACGTATAATCCCTAACATGGATAATGTGTAATCCATGTATAATTCATATCAAATTGCTCTCCTTCTCAAGGAGGGGTGAGAAGAGGGAGGGAAAGAACTTGGATCTCAAAATTTTCAAAAACAAATGTTTAAAATTTTCATTTACATGTAATTGAGAAAAAGAATAAAATTGGGAAAGAACCAGTCTGTGGTTAATCAGGAGGCTTCTGAAATCTTATGAAATCTTCTTTCAGGCTATTTTTACCTGGAGAAGGAGGGATCACCTGGTTAGTATTTTAACTAAATTTCTACATACCTATATGTTTATATATGTATTTGTGTACATATTTTTTTCTTTTATCTCGGCTCTCAAACTCTAAATCGTCCATTGCATCAGCTATGGGACAATCTTGAACTACAGGTGAATCGATTAGAAAACACAAGAGTGTAAGAGAAAAAAAGAATTTTCCCAGTAGAATAGAGGATGAATCAAAAACATAATGAGTAATTCACATTAAGCCCCAAAGCAATGAAAGAGAAATGTTCCCATCCACAAAGGGATGGAGCTAAAGGGAAGGAGCCAGCTCTCTGAGAGCCAGGCACTTACCCAAAAGCGCTCTTTGGGATTGAATGGTTCACATGGCAGGTGAGATAAGGATATGATCCACTGACAGATCGTTGAATGGTACTAGATGCTACTCTCCAACATCCCTTTGATGCCCCAATAATTATTTCTCTAAATCATGCCAACAAAGTCAAATTTTTCTTTCTTGCCCCACACTTTAGGTTTTTTCCAACCACATAAAAACAAGCAAGAGCACTGAATAGGTTAGCAGTAACAGCATATTCTTTACAAATGTTCAGTACAGTCTAGTCATTCTCCTGTTATGTCCAACTCTCTATTTGGGATCTGATTTTAAAGAAAAAACTGAGACCTATAAATGTGATAACTTGCTGAACATCATACAGGTAAGTGGAAGAACCAGGATTTACACCAAATTCCATACTCTATCCTTCCGTGCCTACATGACCAGCCTCCAGGATGTTGTTGAGGGAATTCCTGTTCACGTTTGAATTACTCAGCTTCTGAATTTGTTTTTCCCTCTGAAATTCTATGCTTTTCAGAGAGGGATTCTAATTTATAATAGAGTGGAAGGAGGATTGGAATTATCATCAGACTGATATTCACGGGAGTTTGCACAATCCTTGGTGGTTGTATTAAAGCATTAAAGGACTGTCAAAGGAAGGAGACTTGTTTTGCTAGACTAGAAATAGAAAGATTGGAGCTTGACTTAAGGAGAAAACAACCTAAAGATGAGAGCTCTCCCAAAGTGGAATGTGGTCATGAGTAACTTTCAGCTTAAGTCTGAGATGACAAGGCTGGATGACCACTTCTTGAGTCTGGTATAGAGGGAATGGAGCACAAACACCTTGTGCTCTCCTACTACTCAGTAACTACATGCCTTTGAAATAAGTCAGGATGTATGGTTTCTATAAAGCCAAAGTTAGGTCCCCAGGACAGGAGCATACTGGTCCCTGAATGCAATGCCACCTCTCAAATGTAATAAAGAAAGGGGCTTTCCAGCAGATATCAAGGAGACTACTGAAGTGCCTGTGGCAAAAGTGAGCTCAGAGGACAATGAGATAGGACTGAAGCAGCCCCACCACCCTTTGCACTGACTCAAGCATATTTGTCTGAGGCTAAAGAATGGCCCAGGTGGTTCAGACTAAAGTATGATTCATGCCTGTCAATACAGGAGCCCTGGCACCAGGCACCCTCAGCCTTTCTCCCCTTGTCTGAACCTGCTCTGGCCCTGGACCATCC
Organism: Notamacropus eugenii; assembly: GCF_028372415.1. Taxonomy (NCBI): domain Eukaryota; kingdom Metazoa; phylum Chordata; class Mammalia; order Diprotodontia; family Macropodidae; genus Notamacropus; species Notamacropus eugenii. The sequence goes on along the minus strand of NC_092872.1, from coordinate 55,890,096 downwards.
TCAAGGCTCCACATCCCCAGGAAGCTTTCCTGGACACTGTGGGCCACATCAGTCTCTCTTTATCTACTCTCTATCTTGTCTGCACCTTTCAGAGACTGCCCACCCTTCTTCCTTTCTTCAGGCAGGGTGACTGGCTCCTTCCCCATTCCAGACTTTAAAGAGAGAGAATTCTTTTTGAAAAGAGTTCAAGTCCCTTCTTGTTTACCCATTACAGCCCACATAGCTATTAAGTCCTTTCTAATCTGCTTTTCTACTGGAATTTAAGACAGGACAATCCTTAGCATAAATTTTGAAAATCTAAGATTCAATTCTCACTCCTCTATTTTCTTGAGGATCAATAATTTCCATTTTTTTCATACTGTCACATGGGTCCTATGAAAGCTTCTGAGACTAACCTGAGCTGCCAAAGGAATCTGGAAGTGGGCAGGAAAGGTCAAAAAGGCTACCAAAGTGGGAGGGGGGCAGCATAGAGAAGGTACACACCAGAGTAAGCCTGTGCATTCTCTAGCAGCTTCTATCAACCTTGAGACTCTATGGCCTTAGTGTATCTTAAATTGCATTCTAGAAGGCAGAGTTGAAAAGCCAAGTGAGAGGCAGGGGTAGAACAAATACAGGCCTTAGCATGAGCTCTGAAGGCTGAGTCTCCTTGAAGGGTAATGATAAAGACAAGCAGCGACATCCATAGTGGAGAGACAGAGACACAAGGAACAGGAGGGGCTGGAAAACTCTGAGATTCTGGGAAAGTAGGGCACATCACTGACCATGGAAGGCAGATCCATGGCCATACCCAAAGGACTTTAACAAGAGAGGAGGAGAACAAGAGAGGAGGCAGATCTGTGAGAAAGACCTCTTTAGACTTCTTGATCCATTTATAGAAGACTTATGGAAATCTAGAGGGATAGGAGAATGGGAGGAACTTGGTAGAATCACAGTCAAACTGAGACCTGTCAAAGACTTTAGCTTGAAAAGACCAAGGTCCCCCACTGCCTCATGGGTCAGCTTCAGTTGTCCTGATCCATATCTGGCCACTGGACCCAGATGGCTCTGGAGATGAAAGTAAGGCTGGCTCAAAGTTGCACAGCCCTCTTTTGCTTAAATCCAATTCATTTATATGTCATGGCATCATCTCCCTGAAGTCATGGTCCTCTTTGAGAACAAAGGATAAACAGCAACATCTTAAGCGACTGTTATATTTATGATTTCTGTGAATGACTGTTGTACAGCAGATGCCTCTGGAACATGTCACTCACTATCTAAAACCCAGGGGTGATTTGATGTCTCCATGTGAATGAAAGTCTCTGAATCTTTCCAGAGAGCAGGTTTTGGGTACAGGAAGATGCATAAAGACACTGGCACTTAGTGAATCTAGGGAAGAGAAAAACTAGGGCACAAGAGCACAAAACAAGGAAGGTTAGAGGCTGCCAAATACAAACGATCTATTTCACAATTTGACGTTAAGGATGATCTTTGAAGGCAGAAGCATATAGGGGAGGCCAGGAGGGCAAAGTGAAATCTTTCTGTCAGTCCCTGTCATTGGCCCTCTCTTCACCACTGATCCTTCAGGGAGGCCTGAGGCAGGAACACAAGACCCCTTTGTCAGAGATCTTTTAAAAAGATCAATTCCTGTGTTGGAGGAAATTTACAATGTATTCATAAAAAGCTGTTGTGTTTACCCAGCTTTCCCAAGCCATCCATTCTGCCAAGACATTGGAGTCCTTACAGGAAAACTAGAAACAAACCAAACATTCCTGTGGCTTTACAGTTGCTCAGACACCCTCTCAAATATTGCTACAGGCACTTCCTGAATGCTAAGGCTTCAACTCTATAAGCCAGAGAGTCCTGGAAGGAGTCAATAGCCAAGGTCTTGACTCTCACTTCATGGCCTTGTTCTCATAGCCTGAAATGGTGAAAAAAATCCTTGACTTGGAGTCAGAATCCCTGAATTTAAGTTTCAGTTCTGATGCTTGCTGATTGGATGGCCTAAGGGAAGTCACCTGTCCTGATCAGTTTCCCTGGCTATACAGTGAAGATAATGATAATGTTTGTCTACACACCTCAAAAGGGAATCATTTTGTAAAACATAAATCACAAGAAAAATTGCAGCAATCCCCTATGTATACCTGAGGACCATAAAGAATTAACCTTTGTGAAGTTAGACACATAATATTGAACAATCAATGTAACAAATTCAAGGTTTCCATTGAAGTGTATGTCCCATGCAAATAGAATTTTCTGGAGTCTAGAGTAGCAGAAAGAACTTTCTGCCATCTTTAAAGCTGTACTTTTCCTTTCAGATGATATATTTTAAAATATACACGCACTGTATTTATAATTTGTTCTTATACTTGACTGATGACTCAACAGCTTCATCCAGAGACATATCTATTTTATCTCTAAACCATTTCCCGCCATTAGACCAGTGACTTCCTCTCAACAAAAAACATTCCTGCCTCCTTTACCTTATCCTAGGTTTCATTTTTTTAAATAGAATTTTTTTTGAGTGTGGATCCTGGTCAAAGGTTTCTGGGAAATCTAAATGAATGGACCTCACTTTTCCCTGGTCTCCACGAGGTCATTCCACGTTCCACAATGAATAACTCTGGTAGAATCAGTCAAAACTTTCATTAAGGTAGGAAAACTATAGCCATGCTTTCCTGCTTGCTCACTAAGGTCCCTGTGGCCTCTGAGCTCCCCAACCTCCTGAATAGAACTGTACTCATGAAGTCAGCAGAAGTTTTGAAGCATTAGAATCTGAGAGGTGGAAGAGAAGTCATCAGTGAGACAGAACTTAAGACTGAGGGCTCAGGGGAAATAAAATCTAAGATATGGAGGAGAAACCTTGGCAATGGAAAGGCAGAGGACTTTAGAGGCAATATGTTATAGTGAGAAACACCGTATTCAAACCTGTGTTTGAAAGTTAAAGTAATTGGACTAGATGACTTCCAAAATCCTTTCCAGCTATAAATCTCTGATTTTATGATCCTAAGAGCTTAAATAAGAACAAAGTCTAAGGGAAATTAAATTGTAGTGGAAGTATCCAGGGCTCTACATTCAGATCCCAATTAGTGCAAATAATGAATCCCCTGAACTCATCACAGGTATTTGGATTAGCACTATTGAAAGATATAATTATATTATAATTGTGTATCAGACCAATGAAATTAAGTCTCAGACCAATGAAAACATGTAGTGAGGATTAGAATAATGGGACCACCAAAGTGCATTTTTAATTTGTACTAATAAGGACATAGAAAATGAGAACAGTGGCACCAGGAAGGAGAAAGGAAAAGGGAGCTTATGTGTGATATTATGGAAAGATCATCAAATTTAGAACCAGAGGACTAGGGCTTAAATCCCAGCTCTGCCACTTACTACTGATGTGACGTTGTATAAATCACTTTTCTTCTCTGATCCTAAATTCTTTCATCAGTAAGATAAGGAAATTGAATTAGACAATCTTTAAGGTTCTATCCTTTCAATGAACCAATTTCGCAACCTAAATCATCTCAACTTTTCCCTCTTCCTGATTCTCCCTTTCAATTTATTACAAAGCTTTGTTGATTCTACCTCCAAGTCGTATTTTGCATCTATCCTCCTCTCTCCACTCTCACAGACATCAACCTTATTCAAGCACTGATCATCTTTTACTTGAAATACAGTAATAGCCTCTTAATTGGTCTTCTATGCTTCAAGTCTCTCTCCTCTCCAATCCATTGTCTACAGCACTACCAAATTAGTATTCTTTAGGGACATGAGAACTTCATCATTCCTCTACTCAAGAAATGTCAAGGGCTCCCTATTAGCTCTAGCATAAAATATAGACCCTCTGTATTTATAATAATGCTAAGCACAATGCCTGGCATATAGTAAGTGCTGTATAAATGCTTATTCTCTTCCCCCTTCTCTCCTTTGTTTGACATTTGAAACCTCTCATAATCTGGCTCCAAGCTATCTTTCTGGACTGTTTTCATATTGCTGCTTACTACATTCCAGCCAGATTGGTATAAGTGCTCTTCTTTGTATATGACCATACAACATTTCAACTCCCACCTCCATAACTTTCCACAAGCAGTCCCCTAGGACTAGAGTTCTAGTTCTTTTCAACTCCTCCTCTTAGAAGCCCTGGGTTCATTCAAGGCTTAGCCCAAGTACCATTTCCTGCAGGAGACCCTACCTGATTTTTCCAATTGTTGGTACTCTCCTCTGCACCAAAAATTAATCTGCATTTATTTTGTGCATGTACCTCTATAAATGTGTATTTATACATATATGTGTATGTGTATTTATCTATCTATGTATATATGTGTATATGTATGCCTATATACATACATACCTACATATCTACTACCTGTCTGTCTATTTATCTATTTATCAATGACAAGCTTTCTCCAGTAGAAGGTAAGTTCCTTGAGGCCAGAAAGTATTATGATTTTGGTCTTTTTATGCTCAGTACCTTGCATGGTGCCTGGATAGCAGTAGACATTTTATAAATGTTTGCTGAATTGAATTGGATTCTAGTTCTGAATCCTTTTGTCCTTACATGCCTAGCTTGACTTAGTAGAGATCTTCAGTTCCATTTAATTCATGACCATGAGGAGTGTATCCTGAGTGTTTGGGATATAAGGGACCTATTCCTCCCTTTGACCACATGAGAAATAGTGTGTATTAAATATTGTCCTTGGTAGAAAGAGCCCTGGCGTTGAACTCAAAAGACCTGAGGCTAAATTCCAGCATTTACTCTGACAAGCTGTGAAACATTGGGTAATTCACTTTGAAGCCTCTACTTCCTCATCTGTGGTGTAACACTTGAATTATCTTGACCCTAAAGCATTATAGAAAGGTGTGCTAAATAATAACACAGAAGGAAAGATGGACAGATTATTCTATGTCCTGAGCAGGAAAAGATTTTTCTTGGAACAATTCCTTACACTGTTCTCCAGGATCATACATACAATGTTATGAATGCTAGTTAGATTGACAGAGACTCTACAACAAAAGGTGTGCCTTTTAGTGAACCAGTCTCTTTCTTAGAGGTCAATATAGAAACTTTCTCAGTGTCCATTCCTGTGAAATACTAAAGCCCCCCATATGTCACATAGTTCTTCTTGACATCTAACTTCACTTCCTTACTGTGATGGAAGATGGTGACTGTAGCCTTGTGGTCTGTGAGGTTGGAAACCAGTTGCACAGATTCCTTCTTAACCTGAAGGCAGGTCCTGGGGATGACTCCCCTCATCCACCTTGGAGGGAGTTAGTTCTGCCCCTGGGAGAGCACAAGTAATGAGCCCAAATCTAATTCCCATTTTAATTAATTGCCTAGAAGATGAAGCATGGAGTGACATCTCCAGTTTTGAAGATGGCAAACTCTTCCTGGTACTCTATGCTCCAGCAAAATCTGTGTTTGCATATAATGCTAAAGCTTCAACTAAAAGCTAAAATTTTCCAGTAGTCTGGAAACAATATAATGGATTTTTTTGGCCATGGCAATCCAGGAAATAAAGAAAACTTCTAAGTGTCTCTCAGTTCTGTACAACTAGCCCCCCTCTACTTCTGCAGTAAAGTGAGAACAGGAGACTTAGGGCCTGAATTTTAGACCAGCTATTTAACTTAACAAGAATTTAATGAGTGTTGATTATATGGCAGGTACCACATTAGATACTGGGATGAAAACACTAAAGTGAAGTACATAACATGCACTTAACATGAAAGTACTTAACATACAAGGTCCTTGTCCAATGATGAAAAAGTTGTTTTAGTATTTGAGGAACTGAACTAATCAATACTGAATTTTCCATGATAAGTGAAACCAAAAAATGTAAGAAAGTTGAAGCCAAATGAAAGGACTGTTCACATATTCTGCCTGGAAAGGCAAGTAAAGGAGTTTTTTTTCATTGTGCACCCAAAGGCAACAAGAAATATCATTTCATGAGGAAACTTGGCTATTCCATCTAGTCATCTCATCTCATTTGATGAATCTCAAAAGTTTAAGGAAAAGAGCTTCCCTCCCCATCTCAGATGAATGTAATCACAGAAGATCCAGAATATAATTACAAAGTATAAAGTAGATGATAAGGAATTTTCCTACAACTCCATGCCAATACGTAAGTTATACCAACTGGAAATTAATCAACTTGAACAGATGACAGGACCTTGGCCGTTGGGTGAAGGGAATTAACATTATGCAGGTTGAAATTAAATTACTCCCCCAAGCCTATATATAAAACCAGTAAATTGTTCAGTGGCAAAATATTCCAGTCTCAGGAGCAATTTATAGAGGCAGATATTTTTGCCTGCACCAGAAGGCAGCAAAGGAAAAGAAGGGTACTATTTTGGGTCTTCTGACCATCAACCATCTCATCATAGTTTTTAAACCAGTAGAATACAATGCATCGAACTAGGAGCAGAGACATGTGCCCAAGTACAGAACTAATACGGAGAGACAATCACTCAAGGATGAAATCATTTCAAGAAGTATAATCTTTGGAGGCATAGAAGAACACTGGTAATGGACTCAAGAAAACAGCACACTCTGGGAGCCCAGCTCAGGGATGTGCTCAGAACCTGCAGCCTCAAGACCTTTGACTGTAAGGGCTATGCTTGAGGACCTAGGGAGCCATCTCAAGACCTTAAGTTCCTTACCCCTGTATTAGCATAACAGGGGATCAGGAAGGGCTTTTGGTAGAAGGTGGGATTTTAGCTGGGATTGAAGAAAGCCAGGGATGCCCGGAGAGAAGGACTAAGAGCGAAGAGTAAAATGCATAGTAAAATGTAGAACTGGGAGAGGAAATATCTTGTTTTAAAGAACAGAAAAGAGTCTAGGGTTATTCATTCATGGAGTATGTGAAGTAGGAAGTAAGAAGACTAGAAAGGTAGGAAGGCAGCAAGCTGTGAGGGACGATGAAAGCCAAATGATTTTATATTTGATCCATTAGTCATATTGTGAAAGAAGAATCAGAACAAAAGGGAAAAACAATGAGAAAGAAAAAACAAAAAAAGTGAAAATAGTATGCTTCAATCTGCTTTCAGACTCCATAGTTCTTTCTCTGATTTTAGGTAGCATTTTCCATCATGAGTCTTTTGGAATTGTCTTGGATCCTTGTGTAGCTGAGAAGAGCTAAGTCTATCATAGTTGATCATTGTACAATGTTGCTGTTACTTTGTACAATGTTCTGCTCACTTCACTCAGCATCAGTTCGTGTAAGTCTTTCTGGGATTTTCTGAAATCAGCCTGCTCTTCATTTCTCCAATACAATAATATTTTATTACATTCATATACCAAAATTTGTTCAGCCATTCCCCAACTGATTATTTGCCACCACAAAAGAAGCTGCTACCAATATTTTTGAGTTTGGGTCCTTTTTATTAGTATGTGGGTCCTTTTCCCTTTTTTTTTTTTTTTTTTTTGGTCTCTTTGGTATATAAACCCAGTAGTGGTATTACTGGATCAAAGGGTATGCACAGTTTTATAGCCCTTCGGTCACAGTTCCAAATTGCTCTCCAAATTGGATCAAGCTCACAGGTCCACCGACAATGCATTAGTGTTCCAATTTCCCCACATCTTCTCCAACATTTCTCATTTTCCTCTTTTGTTATGTTAGCCAATCTAATAGGTGTGATGTGGTACCTCAAAGTTGTCTTGATTTGTATTTCATTAATCAATAGTGATTTAGAGTATTTTTTCATATGATTTAGTTTAATTTCTTCATGTGAAAACTGCCTATTCATATCCTTTGACCATTTATCAATTGTATTCTTATAAATTCAATTCAGTTCTCTATGTATTTTAGAAATGAGGCCTTTATCAGTAACACAGGCAGTAAAAATTGTTTCCCAGCTTTCTGCTTTCCTTCTAATCTTGGTTGTATTGGTTTTGTTTGTGCAAAAACTTTTAGTTTAATGTAAACAAAATTATCCATTTAACACTTCATAACATTTTCTATTTCTCATTTGTTAATAAATTCTTCACTTCTCCATCAATCTGACAGGTAAACTATTCCCTACTCTCCCAATTTACTTATGGTATCCCTTATTTATCCCTAAATCATGTACCCTCCTCGATCTTATCTTGGTATACAAGTGTGAGATGTTAGTCTATGCCTAGTTTCTGCTATACTACTTTCCAGTTTTCAACTCTGGGCTCAGTTCTGAAGGGTGGGGGTGGTTTTTCTAGTGCTGTAGCCACTGATATGATTCTTCCCATGACTACAAGCTGATGTTAATTAGTTAGTCAGATTTAATTGGCTTTTAGAAATGAGTATTTACTATAGTAGTATAGTTGGAGAAAAAAAGTCAATGGAAATTTTTGATGTACTCCACCAGAAGTGTAGAGTAAAAGGCAAACAAAGTGAACTCCAACTTAGAGCATGTGTTGAAAAGAGAGACATTTTTTTCTCAAAAGACAAGAACTATATTTATTTTTTAAAGAGCTAGACACAATTTTACATGGGGTACAAAGCCCTCATTTCACAAAGAGGGAACCTGAGAAATAGAGATTAAGTGATATGCCCAAGTTCATGAAGCCATAAGAGGTATTATTATTCTTTATGTCATGCTGCCTCTTTGAGTTTATTCCACAAGATTTTGAGCTCCAAATTTTCTCCCCATCTCTGCCCTCCTCCCACCCCAACATGCATTCTGATTACCTCTTCTCCCAATCTGCCCTCCTTTCTATCACCCCCACCACACATTTCTCTTGTCCCTTTCCCTTTTATTTTTCTGTAGAGCAAGATAGATTTCTGTATCCCATTGACTGTATATCTCATTTCCCAGTTGCATGTAAAAATAATTTTTAACATTTGTTTTTAAAACTTTGAGTTCCACATTTTCTCCTTTCCTCCTCCCTATCCACTCTCATTGAGAAGGCAAGCAATTTGATATAGGTTATACATGTGTAATCATGAAAAACACTTCTGTAACAGTCATGTAAAAAAAACTAACTATACTTCCCAATATCGTATCCCACCCCCCCATTTATTTTATTCTCTCCTTTGATCCTGTCCCTCATCAAAAGTGATTACTTCTGATTACCTGCTTATCCCATTTGCCCTCCCTTCTATCATCCTCCCCCTCTTTTATCCCCTCCCCTCTACTTTCCTGTATGGCATGATAGATTTTCATATCCAATTGAGTGTGTATGTTATTCCATCCTTAAGCCAAATCTGATGAGAGTAAGGTTCACTCATTCTCTCTTACCTCTCCTCTCTTCCCCTCCATTGTAAAAACTTTTTCTTGCCTCGCAAAGAGAAACTTCTGTCAAAATCCTCAAGATATTTCCTTTGGTGTGATGTAGTCATTTTCTTGCTGTTTGTTGATTTTTTTTTTTGCCTGGGTCCTTTGTAGAGCCTTGGACTTGAGTCTAGTCCAACCTTGGCTCCTGATGTAGTCACAATCACCCGCTGTTCTAGGGATGTTATTAGGATGTCAGGGAAAAAGTGCAAATCCCCTAGAACCTTCAAAAGTCCAATTTCTGATGAAGGGTGAAGCAACAAGACCAAGGATAGGTATGGGACTCTGTGCCTCACCCCAACTGGTTCTTCTCAGGAGTTTAGCTTGAAAGCTCTTTCTTCTACATTATGAGGTACTTGAATTTTTAATTACAGTAACTAGACAGTTTAATTTCAGCCCCAGAGAGCATGACCAAGTCCCTTATGCAGTCTGAACAGATTTTCTGTTCAATACATAGGGAGGTATCCAGTCATTGTTTACACTTTGTGAACTATCTGAGAACAAACTGTATTCTCACCTAGAAATGGACCATCTTATCACTTAATTAAAATGGAGGTAGGGAAATAGTCTAGTCCTGGGATTCTTAATATTTTTGGTATCACAGACCCTTTCGGTAATTTGATGAAGTCTATGGTCTTCTTATCAGAATAATGTTTATAAATGCACAAAATAAAGTACATAGGATTAGAAGGGAAATCAATTATATTGAGAAGAAAGTTTGGTGACACAGTGGGTAAGAATGCTGGACTTGGAGTCAAGAATACCTGAGTTCAAATTCAGCCTCAGACACTTACTATCTGTGTGACTCTTGGCAAATCTTTTTAGTCTTTTACATCTTTTAGTCTCAGTTTCCTCATCTGTACAATGAGAATAGAAAGAACACCCATGTACCTCCCAGAGTTGTTACAAGGATAAAGTGAACTAGCATATATACAGTATTTTGCAAATTTTAAAGCATTATGTGAATACTACCTATTATGGAAGTATAGTTATATACGAAATAATTACCAAAATATTTTTTAAAACAAGTTCCTAGCCCCTCAGTTAAGAACCCCGGGTGAGGCTGACCCCCATCCTTACGTGTTTTGGAAAATATGATTCAGAATTAAGAAATGAAAAAAAGTCTAAAGTTTCTGAGATTGCTGAGAAGCCTCATGTCGAGTCAATGGACCAGCACACCCAAGGTCAAAAATCTATGGGCAGAGGATGAAATACATGGGGGCAATCAATTTGAAGGAAAACCACGGAAAAGAGGAGGACATAGTTGTGGAAAGTGAGGAGGAGGCACCTGTTTCCTTCTTAGCATTAGCCTTAGGTGAAACTCAAATAACTAGCTCCTTTTTCTTTTACATTTACCAAACAAACTACGTCCCCTTGGTGAAGGAGCTGGTGTCATGCAGGAAACGTGTGGAGACGGAATTGAAATTGATCACTGGTTGCCACCCTGTTTGCACCTGATGGTGCAACCTCAGGGAGACTGCTGTTCCTCCACTCCTCTATACCTGAATTGCTATTTTCTTAATTAGAGCTGTAGCAACCAAGCTTTGGACTCTTGCCTTCCCTTCTGCTTAGGGTGAGGGTAAGTGGTGGCTGGACAGCTAAATGAAAGTCACAGTCAAGTGAGTCTTATGGATAATATCCTGAAAGAGAGATAGATAGGTGTGTGTGTGTGTGTGTGTGTGTGTGTGTGTGTGTGTGTGTGTGTATGTACAGTATCTATTACTAGGCTTACGATTTCATTGCTGTAGGGAACTCCCAGTAAGAACTTTTTCTGTCAACGCAGATCAATGTCTTTTTTACAACTTAAAAATTTAAAGAGTTATCTGGGACAGTGAAAAGTTTAAGTGCCTTTGCAAGGATTACTGGGCTAGTATGTGTCAAGGAATGACTTAAACTAAGTCTTCCCAAGTCTGAGGACAGCCTTCTGTCCACCATGCCTCTCATCAACTTAAAAGATATGATTCAATGAGGCACACACAGGTATAAGAAAGAAGAGGTTAAATATCTGGGAACAGAGATTTAACTGATTGACACTCAAGTATCTCTAGAATGTTGTCATAACCTTGGTTAACCAGACAAAGAGGATGGAGCAAATGAATGATTAACAAACAACTACTTTAAGGTCCTGCCTCACTTAAAGGAAAGGCAATTTGGCAGATACCTACACTGTCCTCTGGTGGTTATATCATTAATATTTTTTTTCATTATGAGAATTGTAAGGTACTGAATAAAACATAGCCAAAATTAAAAATTTATGGCATTTTAAGAAGCCTGGTTACTAATGTAAGAGTTTTTTCTTCTTTTCTTCTTTCTCTTTTTAACCAAATTGATCAAAAATATAGCAATTTTATTGGTTTCTTCATAAAACCAACTCTTAGTTTTATTTAGTAGTTCAATAGTTTTCTTAATTTCAATTTTATTAATCTCTCCTTTGGTTTTCAGTTTTTCTTTGATATTTACTTTGGGGATTTTCAATTTGTTCTTTTTCTAGCTTTTTCAACTGTGTGCGCAATTCATTGATCTCCTTTTTCTCTATTTTATTCATGTAGGTATTCAATGACATAAAACTTCCTCTAAGAAATGATTTTACAGTATTCCATAATTTTTGGTAGGTTTTCTCTCATTATTGTCATTCTCTTGAATGAAGTTATTGATTGCTTCTATGATTTATTGTTTAACCCACTCATTCTTTAGGATTAGATTATTTAGTTTCCAATTAATTTTTGGTTTATGTTTCCATAGCCCTTGATTCCCTATAATTTTTACTGCATTATGATCTGAGAAGGATGCATTGACTTTCTCTGCCTTTCTGCACTAGATTGTGAGGTTTTTATGCCCTACTACATGGTCAATTTTTGTATATGTGCCATGTACTGCTGAGAAAAAGGTATATTCCTTTCTATCCCCTTCAGTTTTCTCCAGAGATCTGTCATATCTACCTTATTCAGAGTTTTATTCACCTTCTTAACTTCTTTCTTGTTTATTATGAGGTTAGATTTATCCAGTTCAGAAAGGGGGAGGTTGAGGTCCCCCACTAATATAGTTTTGCAGTCTATTTCTTCCTGTCACTCCCTTAACTTCTCCTCTAAGAATCTGGATGCTATATCACTTGGTGAACATATGTTTAGTAATGCTATTGCTTTGTTTTCTATAGTGCCTTTTAGCAGGATATAGTTTCTTTCCTTATCTCTTTTAATTAGATCTGTTTCTGCTTTTATTTTGTCTGAGATTAGGACTGCTACCCCTGATTTTTTTTACATCAGTTGATACACAATATATCCAGCTCCAACCTTTTACCTTTACCCTGTGTATATCCCCCCATTTCAAATGTGTTTCTTGTAAACAACATATTGTTGGATTATGTTTTTTAATACATTCTGCTATCTGCCTCCATTTTATGGGATAGTTCATCCCATTCATATTCACAGTTATGATTATTATCTGTGTCTTTCCCTCTATCCTCTTTCTCCCATTTATGCTTTTAGTTCTCCCTTCTCCCTTGCCTTCCACAACAGAGTTTTAATTTTTGACCTCTATCTCCCTCAGTCTTCCCTCCCTTCTTTCAGTCCCCCTCCCTTTTACTTCGCTTTTCCCTTACTACTTCTTCCCCTTCTTTAAGCCTCCATTTTCTTTCCCCTTTCCACTCCTACTGCCTGCAGAGCTAGTTAGATTCCTATATTTAACTGAGTTTGTTTTTCCCTCCTTGAATCAAATCAGATGAGAGTAAATCTCAAACAAAGCTCATCTCCCTCCCCTCTTTCCCTCTACTGTAATATGTTTTTGTGCCTCTTACTGTGATATAATTTACCTTTTTCTGCCTCCTCCTTTTCACATCCCCTGTTACAATCCCTTTGCACCTTTAAATCCCATTTTAATCATCACATCATTTAATTTATACCCACTCCCTCTATCTATGTATATCCCCTTTATATATCATAATAAATATAAAATTATCAAGATTAACAAGTATCATCTTCCCTTATAGGTTTGCAGTTTGCCCATATTGAATAACAAGTTTTTTTCCCTGTTTATCTTTTTTATGCTTCTCTCGAGACTTGTGTTTGAAGACTGAATTTTCTATTGAGCTCTGACCTTTTCATTAGGAAGGTCTGGAAATCCCTTATTTCATTGAATGTCCATCTCCTTGCCTGAAAAATTATGCTCAATTTTGCTGGGTGATTGATCCTTGGTTGTAGTGCCAGTTCTTTTGCCTTATGGAATATCACATTCCAATACCTCAGATATTTTAATGTAGAAGCTGCAAGGTCCTGTGTGATCCTGACTGTAGCTCCTTGATATTTGAATTGTTTCTTTCTGGCTACCTGCAGTATTTTCTCCTTCACTTGAAGGTTCTGGAATTTGGCAATGGTATTTCCTGGTGTTTTCAGTTTGGGATCCCTTTCAGGAGGTGAATGGTGAATTCTTTTGATGACTATTTTGCCCTCTCGATCTAGGACCGCTGGGCAGTTTTCCTTGATGATTTCTTGGAAGATATTGTCCACTCTCTTTTTTTCATCATGGCTTTCTTGCAGACCAGTAATTCTTAGATTTTTCTCTCCTGGACCTATTTTCCAGGTCAGTTGCTTTTCCAATGAGATATTCTACATTTTCTTCTATCTTTTCATTCTTTACAGTCTGTTTGACTGATTCTTGATGTGTCAGAGAGTCATTAGCTTCTCCTAGCCCAATTCTAATTTTTAACAAATTGTCATCTTCAGTTAGCTTTTGGATCTCCTTTTCCATCTGTCCAATTGTTCATTTTAAGGACTTATTTTTTCAGTTAGCTTTTGTACTTCTTTTTCCATTTGTCCAATTTTTCTTTTAAATTCTTCAATGATTTCTTTTTTCATATTTTTAAAATCATTGGCCAGTTTTTCTTCCACTTCCCTAATCTGGCTTCTTGAGTTCTTCCAAGAATGGTCTTTGGGCTTGAGACCAGTTCATATTCCCTTCTGAAGTTTCAGATGGCAGTACAGTCTCAATTCTGACCTCTTTGGTATTTGAATTTTGGTCCTTGCCCCATAGAAAAACTCTATGGTCTTCCCTTAATGGGTTTTCTTCTTGCCCATGATGATCACCCTTTTCCTGACTTTTAACATGAATCTCTGCTTCTGGGGTACAGGTCCCATGGTTCTTGTGCTTAGAAATTGAGGCTTTGTGCATTGTGACCTCTGGTCCTTTCAGCTAGAAGCTAGAATGCTGCAGTTTACCTGACGCTGAACTGGCTGGTGTGCCAAAGCAGAGGCCAGGTGAAGTCTTTCTGAGTTTCCCCAGAGTTATCCTGGAGTTAGCTGCATTAAGTGTGGGGGAGGGGTGGTCAGGGCCACAGGAGATCTCATCTCCTGAGTACAGGCAGGCTCAGTGGTTGGTGAACCCCATTTGCACTAGTATTGTCCCTATTCCCTTGGCTGTGCTGAAGCAGGCCTGGGATCCTGGTGTTGACGATTGCAGGCTCTACCCCACTGGGGCTCAGGAGCTCCTCTTGGTTCCCAGAGGTGAGGCTGTCTGGCAAAGCTCTGGTCTTGCACTGGTCCCTTCAGCCACAGCAAGAGGGACCCCCCCCTTTGCCATTTTCCTAGCCTCACAGGTTAAGCGACTGTTTACCCCTTCAGCTGATTCCTCTCTTCCAAGATGTTTCCTGAGGAAATATTCTCTGGCTTTTTCAAGGTCAAAAAGGGGAGAAGGATAGCATTTAACAATCACTCTGCCATCTTGGCTCCTGGAAGTTCAAGTAGGTGACTTACAAATATTTAATCTATGTTGGGGGTGTAAGCTCAGTTTCATGTGGACAGTCTTGGGCAGGTAAAAGTGAGGACTTCTAAACCTTAGAGTTCTCATGAGGCCCCCCAGGGAACAGCTGGGAATTGAGGTGTGAGACCCGGGCTATCTCGTGCATTTCCGCCTCTTCCCCATGGGAAACTTGCTGGGGAGAGCATTCCACCCTTGAGATTAATCCATGGTCTGAGCACACCTGTTGTTGTCTAGCTAAGGGGTGAGAGCAGGCACGGTATTCAGGTGCAAACTATGCAGTGGGAGAGCTTAAGTAGGGTCAGGAAAGCCTGAAGGCGCTCTTAGCGCTGAGGGGCCCTTAGAGGGCGGAAGGTCCCTCCCCTCTCCCACTCCCATTCTCTTGCTGTGCGATCTTTGCCTCCTTGGGAGGAGGAGGATTCCTCTCTCCTGAGGAAGAATTCACCCTGAACATGTAACCAAGACCCTGAATAAAGCCTAACCCTTGTTCGACTCTGGAAAATCTCTTCTCTCAATATGTTTATCCGGTTTGGCCAACCGAAGACCTGGACGACAGGTAAGGTAAGACTCGGGTAGCCCTTCGGCCTCAAGGCCGGACAAATCTATAGGCTGATATTTTCAGAAGCAGTTGCTGAAGTTTCCTGGAGATCTGTGGTTCTCTTTCACTCAGTTCCACTGGACTCCCATCCTAAGCTAATATGTTCAAGGTTTCACAGTGCTGCTGCTTTTTCAGACTGCCCAGGGCTTCTTGCTTGGTTTTACTAGAACAGGTCCATGCTGGTACAGTCTGTGCACTCTGTGCTCCTCCAGCCCCATGCAACAGATCTTGCTTGCCTGTCGACCTTCCAATCTGTCCTTGCTTGGAAATCTGCCACACTCTGTCTCCTATTGTATTCTGCCACTCTAAAATTTGTTCAGATTCTTTTTTTAGAGGTATCTGAAGGAGTTTGTCTTAGAGCTTAGGTGAATAGTTGCTTTGCTCTATCTTGACTCCACCCCCCCCCCTTGTAAGAGTAATTTCAAATTAAATATGTGCAATAAGATCATCGACTTGGTAGGTCACAAGTAAGTATGAACGCCAAATTGGAAAGATAAAGATAAAGCTGCTTACTGACCTATTAAAAAATGGTTTTGATACTGAAAAAAATGGAAAATGAACAAAGTAATGACATAAAAAAGAATATTGCCATTTCCTACAGAAGATTAACTCATATAAAGTGATTACCACAACAAGGAAGTCAAAAGAGTCCAGAAAATTTCACAACTAGCCAAGGTTTAGAATCATAGGACCATAGCTTTAGGGCTAGAAAGGACTTAAGAGGCAATGAAGTCCAACTTCCTCATTTTGTAGATCTTTTTGTTAAAAGTTATGGCAGCCAATAGCATCAATGGTTTAAAATGCAAATTCATTTCTGAAATGTTTTGGGCAGTGGTAGATGATTTGAGAATTACCAATTCATGGAACAGCAAAGAACAGTAGTTGAGGTATTTGAGTTTACCAAACACCATGTTACTAAATTTGTTTGCTTCTGTATGTTGCATACCTAGTCTGTTGCACTGATAAACATTCACTTTTCTAAAAAAAAAAAATCAGTACCAATAATTTAGATGACGACTGCTTTGTTGTTTAGTTTGAAATCTGGTATTTCTAGCCTCCTTTTGTTCTTGCTCTTTTTTTTTTTTTTTTTAGAAAATTTCTCTTGAGATTCTTACCATTTTGTTTTTGCAGATGAATTTTATTATTATTATTTTTCTAGCTGTCTAATCCTTTGACAATTTGCTTGGTATAGCACTAAATAAGTAAATCAGTAAATAATTTTTGTTATATTGACATGAACCAACTATGAGCAATTGTTATTTCTCCAATTATTTAGATTGGTCTTCCTTTCTTTTTTTAATTAATTAAATAAATTTTAGTTTTCAACATTCACTTCCATAAGATATTGAGTTCTACATTTTCTGCACCTTCCTCCCCCAAACAGTATGCAATCTGATATAGACTCTACATATTTATTCATATTAAACATATTTTCACATTAGTCATGTTGTAAAGAAGAATTAGAACCAATGGGAAACCATGGAAAAGAAGAAATCGAGAGAGAGAGAGAGAGAGAGAGAGAGAGAGAGAGAGAGGGAGAGAGAGGGGGTAGGAGGGAGGGAGGGAGAGGAAATAGTATGCTTCAATCTGCATTCAGATTCTGGATATGGATAGCATTTTCTACTATGAATCTTTTGGAGGTGTCTTAGATCCTTGTATTGCTGAGAAAAGTTAAGTCTATCACAGTAAGTCATTGCACAATATTGATGCTACTGTGTACAATGTTCTCCTGGTTCTGCTCACTTCATTTTGCATCAGTGCATGTAAGTCTTTCCAGGCTTTCCTGAAGTCTGAGTGCCCATCATTTCTTATGGAACAATAGTATTCAATTACATTCATATGCCACAATTTGTTCAGCCTTTCCACAAGTGATGGGCATCCCTTCAACTTCCAATTCTTTGTCCCCACAAAAAGAGTGACTAGAAATATTTTTGTACATGCGAGTCCTTTTCTCATTTTTATGATCTCTTTGGGATACACTGTCTTTATTTATTTCAGGTGTTTTGTAAGGAGGGAGGGATATATGTACTATGTGCCAGGCAGCATGCTAAGTGCTTTATTAATGTGCTACGTTTTATAAATATTATCGCATTTGATTTCTCACAACATATTATTATCCCTTTTTCGCAGTTGAGGCGACTGAGACAAACAAAGATTAAGTGATTTACTCACATACAACTAATAAGTGTTTGAAGACAGATTTGAACTCAAGTTTTCCTGACTCTAGTCACAGTACTTTATTGTGCCACCTAACTCCCTGGTAGCTGTATTTATAAGTTCATTTCTTTGTCTTGGTAGACACATACACACACATATATTTTATATGTTCTGTAGTTTTTTAATGGAAACACATTTTACATCTCTTTCTGATAGGTTTTATTGGTAATATACAGAAAGTTTTATATTCTACAATGTTGCTTAAGTTACTGATACAATTAATTTTTCAGTTGACTTTGGTGATTCTCTAGATAGATTGTCACATGACCTGCAAAAAGTGATAGTTTTGTTTTCTCTTTGCCTCTAGGTTATTCTTCTAATTTCTTTATGTTTCCGTCTTTTTGAAAATGATAATACTTCAAGGACTATGTTAAATAATAACAATGATAATGAATTTCCTTGCTTTTATCTCTAATCTTATTTTAAAAAATACCTATCCTTTCTCAATTAGGCTTTTGGTTTTGGTTACTGTCCTTCATTCTCAAAGAGCACCAAAATGACATCACCATGTTAGAGGCAAGTTTCAGTGTGTCCAACTGTGGCTGATCAGACCTATATGAGCTCAGAATGTTTTTACCACAGATCAGGTACAAATAGGCCATGTGAATATTTGGGGTAGATTCTCTAAATCTGCATGTCTCATTTCTTTTAAGCTACTTCACTTCTGTTTTGCTCATAGAACACAGCAATTTCTCTGATGAGGGCATGTCATGCTGGGTGGTCCTGGGCCAGTGTCTCTCATATCACGCAATCAATTCCAAAATTCTCCAGAGAGACTTTGAGAGTGTCCTTGTTTTGCTTCTTCTGACCATCATGTGAGCACTTGCCTTGTGTGATTTCTCCATAAATTAGTCTTTTAGGCAAGCATACATTTGGCATTTGAATAATGTGGCCAACTCATCAGGGTTGAGCTCTCTGGAGTAGAGTTTGAATGCTTGGCAGTTTAGTTCAAGAAAGGACCCCAGTGTCCAGTACCTTATCCTGGTAGGTGATCTTCAGAATCTTCTGAAGATGATTCGAATGGAAATGATACAGTTTCCTGGCATTTAGGAATACTGCCCAGGTTTCACAGGCATACAACAATGAGCACAATGGCACCATAGACCTTCAGTTTGGTAGTCAGTCTAATACCTCTTCTCTTCCACACTTTCCTTCAGAGATTTGCAAATACTGAGCTATCTCTGGCAATGCATGTGTCAACCTCATTATCAGTGTGTACCTCCCTGGAAAGTATTACTACCAAGGTAAGTGAGCTTATCCACAGCCTTCAAAACTTCTCCATTTGCTGTAACTGATGGTTCCACAGATGAATGGTGTGGTGCTATCTGGTGAAACATCTGTGTTTTCTTGATGTTAATTGCCAGGCCAAAATTAGCACAAGCAGTGGAGAATCAATCCATCCTTTGATGTAAAACTCTAACAATCAACCTGGTTTGAACACATCTCTGATTCCCATAGTTCTAAAAGAACTGTAGTGAGCTAGTGTCAGTGGTATTTGAAAGATCATAGAAAATGGGGGAGAGAAGGGAGAATTCCCCAATTTAAAAAAAAAAGAAGAGGTTGGGGTCTTCAAACTGTGTACCAGTGAACTTCACTTCCATTTCCAACAAGATTCTAGATCATTTTTAAAGAAATGATTTATAAGTTCTTTGAGAGAGGAATGGTGATTTCTCAGAACTAGCCATATTCTTTATCAAGAACAAGTTATATCAGGATAACTTCATTTCATTTTTTACCAGGTTAATAATAATAACAACATTTATATAGCTGTTTAAAATTTTCACTTTACAAATATTATCTAATTTTATGCTCACATCCATGGGAGGTATTATTCCCATTTTACAGATGAGGAAATTGATGTAGAGATTCCTGGATTAGATGATTCCTAGGGTCCCTTCAAACT
The DNA here is from genome assembly GCF_028372415.1 of Notamacropus eugenii. Lineage (NCBI taxonomy): Eukaryota > Metazoa > Chordata > Mammalia > Diprotodontia > Macropodidae > Notamacropus > Notamacropus eugenii. The sequence goes on along the minus strand of NC_092872.1, from coordinate 55,870,405 downwards.
TTACAATTCTATGTTCTACAGTCAATTCCAGCTCTAAGAATTCCATGAAACTCAACAACTACCACTCTGCTCTCTTCAGCACTCATTTAGGCATTACACTGAGGAAGACCCAAGGAGACTGGGATCTGAATTCCCTATGCTGCCCACCAGGGGGCAATGCTGTTCCACCCATCCCTCAGCAAATTGCTGGCGTGCCTAATGTTGGGAAATGTATTTAACCACCAGGATTCCCATTTTCTAAACAAACCAGGTTGAGGGCACTTTGGAGGAGGGATAGGCACTGACTAGTTCTTGGTGTGAAGTAGTTTGATTTTGTAGATTAGAATGTAAAACAGAATATTAGAGTTCAAAGGGCCCCTAGAACATAGAAGGTAGAATGTTAGAATTCAATGAGAAATTAGAACAGAACAACGAATATTACAACACTGAATATCATAGCTGGAAAGTAATTCAGAACATATAATACAGAACATGAGAATTGGAAGAGACCTCAGAGATTCTCTAATTCAGTCTCCTCATTTTAAAAATCTTTGGTCCATCTTCTGCAGTTATTATAAAGATAGATAAAATAAGATTGATCTTGAAAGGCTCAGCAGTGCAGATTAGAAGATATATACACCCATAGGAATTCCTCTCATTCTTAGGTGCATTTCCCTGATCAGGCCTCGTGCTAGCTGGTGTCCTAATATTGAGGCCCATCCAAGGGCTGAATTCTTCTACCTGGTCTCCTAGCTCACCACTCTAACCAACATTCTACCCTTTGGAGGTGACTGAGCCTCTGGCAATAATGAGCTTACTTGAAATTCAGAACAAATCTATCATGGATGATTTTTTTCTCCCACAATAAGTGCCTTTCCAAATCATGAACTTTCATAAGCAATAAAATGCTTACAATTAAAGGCATAAGACCACCCCCTTTCCATTGGAGAGGTGAAGGACTAAGGATATGGAATGGTGATGAGCGGTCAGGGTCTTTGCTTTTGGTTTTTACTTTTTTTTTCTTTGTTCAAAGGGAAGATTGGGTAGAGAGGGCATGTTTGGAAATGACTTATGTAAAACAAATAGCATCAATAAAAATTTAAAAATAATGAAAGCCATTATAATATATAATTTATAGCTGATTATATTAAAACCTCAGTAACAGGAAATCTCAACAAACCATTTTCAAACCCCTACTTGTGTGTAGAGCATAGTGCCAGGTTCTATAAAGTTTAGATAAGACATTGTCCCTCCCCTTGTGGAGTCTAGTGGGAAATATGACACACATATCAAGTGTTATAAATAATATTACTTATTAAGTGCACATGGGAGACGTAAGAAAAGTGCTTTTAGAAGTTTGAGAAAAGATGAGTCATTACCAACTGGTAGTATATGTGTGTGTTTATACATACATATAGACACATATGTACATGTGTGCATACATATATACACATATATACATATGTGTAAATGTGAATATATAAAGACATGTATTTATGTAATATATAATTATACATATAATAAAATACATAAATAAATGTAAATATATATTTATTTTAAATTTATCTTTAAGTTTATTTGATTTTAAATTTATTTATTCATTTGAGCTGAATGTTCAGGACTGAATAGGAGATATCTGATAGACAGCATGCTAGAGGAGAAGCATCATGAGATTCTGACTCAGAGGATCTAAACTCAAATCCTAGTTCTGCTACTCTCTAGCTGTGTCTGTGTCACCATGAGTAAGTCACTCCTTCTCTGGTCCGGGTAGGAGGGGAGGGGGTGTATGAGGAGAGTAGTTTCCTTATCTGTAGAATGAGATGGTTGGATTAGATGACTCAAATGTTCTTCTCAGTTCTAAATCCTATGACCTTATCTCAACAGATAGCAAGGCAGGAGGGAGGGCATTCTTGGCATGGGGAACAGGGTGATGTGGTAGAAAATAGGGAGTGGTAGCAAGAGTCAAAGCAATCCAATTTCAGTTGTAGTATGTAGGAGGAAGTATTATGAGAAAAGGTTGGAAGAGTATGGAGACCCATGCAATCCCTGTGCAGTGTAGTGTTAGTAGACCCTTTCCTTCTCTGTAGAAAGACTGGGTTCAACCTTGAAGAATTTGTGTCTTACAACAGTTGGTATGCCTTGCACCGGAAGTCCCTCTGGAAACATCGGCATTTAGCTTGTCTTTAATTCTCCTAACTCAGTCCTGACTCAGAGGTATCAAACTCAAATACAAAGGTGGCCATCAATTCATACAAAAGGATTGCTGCAGGTTGCGTATTGACTTAGTTTTAAAATGAAATGTTATATATATATATATATATATATATATATATATATATATATATATATATATATATATATATATATATATATATATATATATATATGTTCTTACTATGTTTTATTTATTTTTTTAAATATTTCTCAATTATACTGAGTTAGCACACTAACTGCCCCTATTTGATACCTCCTTACCTGACTTACAAAAAGCAAGCTACCAATACAAATCTGAGCACAGACTCAATCAACAAGTATTTATGAAACACACACACATTTAGGTTTAGGGTTCTATGGTTCTATGTATATAGGGACAAAAAATGAAATAGTCCCTGCTTTTGAGGAGTTTACAGTCTATTGGGGGGATACAGCATGTATATCCACTAGAATAGGGAGACCAACTAATGAGGGACGAGTCCCATGATCATGTGCATCTGCTCTGCCTGATGCCAGCCCTCATGGGTGCTTGGGGATCCTGCTTTAGGGTATGTATAATGGGGGACCTTGTCCCTCCCCCATCTCAGATCATGCCCAAGTATTCTATGACTGTTTCCTGCCCACTTAACTGTAAAACCAAGAAAAGTCTATTAATTGTCAGATAAGATAGAAAGTAGTGAGTATACTAAAGGACAAAAACAGGCCAAATCTGTAAGGAAAGACAGGCTTAAACCTTAGGATAAGGAAAGAGGCTTTGGGCCCTAATGCCCTTTGGGCATTAATGAGGCCTTGTATACACAGTGCTATTGGTTCTCCATCTTTGTTGTGGTTCCTTCTTACCTGCTATAAGGTGAATGATCTAGGAGATGAAACAAACTAGGTATGATCTAGTGATTCTTTAAAAACCAGAAGAGCCACCAGAGGTCTAGGAACTAAAATCCACACTACAGTTTGGTGGTAGATGAGCCTGATGAGCCAGCACAGCCTTGAGGAACAACCTACTTGCCTAGCAGTGTATTGTCCCAACAGCCCAGATGAATGTTTTACCAGAAAAATAGTGATTCTATGCATCATTTATGCCTCCTGGAAGTACAAAAGATATGAACCTATACCATTCCCTGTTCTGTACCCAGCCACTGTGGTTTTGATAAGGTTTCTTGGTCCAGGGAAGCCTTACCTCTAATTTAGTTAAACTCCCCTTTCTCACATTCATTGATTTATTAAACCCCTACTCTAACTTCCTGAGGACAATGCTAATTTTGGTTCAGTCTAGGTAGGACCACCCCAAAAAGGAGTTGGAAAAGACAAACTCAATGTACAATATGAATCAGGTATAGAGAAGGTAATTTATTCCTAAACAGAAAACAGTAACTATAAAAAGAATTATAGCACACAGAAATAGAATTATTTAAACAGGAACAACTTACAACTACTTGTTTAATTAACTGGGAGATTAATACAGTTTTCAGTACTCTAATTAATCATTTCTACATTTCATCTTTCCCTTGCACTGAACACTTAGCTGGTGAAAACTTGCTAGTAAAGCAGTCAAACTGAGTCAGTCCTTTATATCCAGTGGCCATTTTCTCAGATGAAGATACTTTCCTAAAAATCAGTCATTGACACTCAAAGGTACTCCACTGCCTCTCCAATGGAAACCACTAATGCTACCATGCCAGTATACACTACTGTCTATACATGTACTGTCTATATGAGCAGTATGTGCTACTGTCTTTCTAAAGAATGTTGCTTCTGTTGCTGCTACAAATACATATTTCCACACTTTTCAAGACTCAGAAGGTCATATGTTTAAGGAAAGGAAAAACCAAAGAAAGGCAGTTCCATACCAGGCATAGGCTTGCCTAGGTAGGACATATGCTCACAGTTGCTTGGACCCAAATAAGAGATGGGGTGATTGCCTTTCTCCCTACCTGACTCTCCAGACACAACTTAGAATAGTCCTGATCCTCTGAAGATGGAAAAGAAAAGAAAGAGGTAAGATAGTGGACTACCCCTTTTGTATATCCACTAAGTTCTAGCTGAAAGTTCAATTAAGGAACTCTTCATCTGCTGTTGAAAATCACCAGTGATTCTAGCTCATCAGCCAATTAGGCAACTCTCCATCATCACACAGGACCAATCTCTAATAACGAGTCATACATGACATGAAACAAGCAGAGAGTATCTGTTCATGCTCAGAATAAGCCCATGTTATATATTATTCAACATAATTTGTGTGAATGCTTAAGTACTAAAGGTTTATGTAGAAGGTGGCCATTGACTCAAGGTTTGAAAGAATCTAGGTATTCTAAGAGGCAGATATGCATTCCAAGCATAGGGAACAGCTTCTGCAAAGATGGAGATAGAATCTATACAAAATATGTTAAGAACAGAAATGGTTTTGCCATCAAAATCCAGATAACAAGAATATTTTTCATTCCCCATGTCCCCCAAAACAAATTTTACAAAGCTAAAAAGGGAAGTCCTAGTAGTGTGAGTAAACATGAAAGACTTGATAGTGATGTCCACTTCTCATCTCACAGCCTGTTTCCCCTGTCAGCAGAGGAGAAGGTGTGTTATGTTCACTCATTTTCCCCAGAATTATCTGAACTTATATCAACTTCCACTCTCTTTTTAAAAAATAATTTCATTTTTTCTTCTTTCTTCAAAGAAAAATCCTGCTTCTCTCCCTCGCATTGCCTTTTTCTTCCCACCTTCCACATTGAGAAAGCAAGAAAAACAAAATTACTTTTACAAATGACTATATTCAAGCAAAGCGAAACAAATTCCCACATTGGCCATGTCAAAAACAAAAAGAAAAAAGATCCCACAACCTCAGTCTGCACTTGGAATCCATCACCTCTCTGTCAGGAGGTACAGAGGATGTTTCATTATGAGTCTTTTAGAATCATTGTTAGTCATTGTGTAGAGTTTCTAACACTTTCAAAGTTGTTTGTCTTTACAATATTGTTTTTTGTTTTTTATAAATTGCTCTTTTCATTCTGTTCACTTTATAAGTCATATAAATATTGGCAGTTTTCTCTGAAACTATCCCTTTTATCATTTTTACAGTATAATAGTATTCCATGAATTCAAATATCATAATTTGTTTAGCCATTCTCCAACTGACGTGCATTTCTTTGGTTTCTAATTCTTTGCCAATACAGAAAAGAGTTGTTATAATTTTTTTTAACAAAGCTATAAATTTTTTACATATGGATCATTTTCTTCTTTGATCTCTTTGTAAGTATGAACATTGTAGTAGTATCACTGGATCTAAGGGTATATACAGTTTAATATATTTGGGAGCATAGCTCCAAATTGCTTTCCAGAATGGCTGGACCAGTTCACAACTTCATCAACTTACAACTCTGCTAAGTGTATTAATGTACTTGTTTTTCCGTAGCCCCTCTAGCATTTATCATTCTCCATTTTTGACAGTGTTTTCAATCTGTCTATTGTGAATGGCATCTCAGAATTACTTTGATTTAAATTTCTGTAATTATTAGATATTTAGAGTATTTTTTCATATAGCTATTGATAACTTGGATTATTTGTCTGAAAACTTTGATCATTTATCAATTTGGCATGACTCACAAATATGAATCTATTCTCTATATATCTTCTATATCTTAGAAATTAGACTTTTAATCAAAGAAACCTACTATAAAGATTTTCTTCCATTTATTGGCACTGGTTTTATGCAATTCTTTAAATTTTATGTAATCAAAATTGTCTATTTTACCTTGAATCTCTCTATCTCTTGTTTGGTCATTAATGTTTCTATCTATACTTAGATGTGACAGATAATTTCTCTTTTTTAAATCCTTTTCTTTTTTAAGTTTTTTTTACTCTTTTTAGTTTTCAACATTCATTTCCACAAGATTTGGAGTTCCAAATTTTCTCCCCATCTCTCCCCATCTCTCCCCTCCCCCACTCCAAGACACCATGCATTCTGATTACCCCTTCCCCTAATCTGCCCTCTCTTCTATCACAGCCCTCTCTCCCCTTATCCCCATCTCCCCTATTTTATTGTAGGGCAAGATAGATTTCTATACCCCAGTATCTGTATTTCTTATTTCCCAGTTGCACGTAAAAACAATTTTTAATATTCATTTCTAAAGCTTTGAGTTCCAGCTTCTCTCCCTTCCTCCCTCCCCACCCATCCCCACTGAGAAGGCAAACAATTCAATATAGGTTATACATGTGTAGTTATGCAAAAGATTTCCATAAAAGTCATGTTGCGAAAGACTAACTATATTTCCCTCAGTCTATCCTGTCCCCCCCATTTATTCTATTCTCTCTCTTGACCTTGTCCCTCCCCAAAAGTGTTTACTTCTAATTACCCCCTCCTCCCATTTGCCCTCCCTTCTATCATCCCCACCCCTACCCCACTCATCCCCTTTCCCTTACTTTCCTGTAATGTAAGGTAGATTTTCATACCAAATTGAGTGTGCATGCTATTCCCTCCTTAAGCCAAATGTGATGAGAGTAAGCTTCACTTTTTCCCTCTCACCTCCCCGCTTTTCCCCTCCATTGAAAAAGCTTTTTCTTGCCTCTTTTATGAGAGATAATTTGCCCCATTCCATTTCTCCCTTTCTCCTCCCAATATATTACTCTCTCACCTCTTAATTTTATTTTTTTAGATATCATCCCTTCCTATTCAACTCACCTTGGTCCCTCTGTATATATATATATATATATATATATATATATATATATATATATATATATATATATGTATATATATATGTTTTGTGTGTGTGTGTGTGTGTGTGTGTGTGTGTGTGTGTGTAATCCCTCCAACTACCCAAATACTGAGAAAAGTTTCAAGAGTTACAAATATTATCTTTCCATGTAGGAATGTAAACAGTTCAACTTTAATAAATCCCTTACGATTTCTCTTTCTTGTTTACCTTTTCATGCTTCTCTTGTGCTTCAAAGTCAAATTTTCTATTCAGGTCTGGTCTTTTCATCAAGAATGATTGAGAGTCCTCTTTTCATTGAATGACCATTTTTTCCCCTGAAGTATTGTACTCAGTTTTGCTGGGTAGGTGATTCTTGATTTTAATCCTAATTCCTTTGACTTCTGAAATATCACATTCCAAACCCTGTATTATCTTAATGTAGAAGCTGCTAGATCTTGTGTTATCCTGATTGTATTTCCATGATACTCGAATTGTTTCTTTCTGACTGCTTGCAATATTTTCTCCTTGACCTAGGAACTTTGGAATTTGGTTCACTTTTCCTAGGAGTTTTTCTTTTTGGATCTCTTTCCAGTGGTGATCAGTAGATTCTTTCAATGTTCATTTTGCCTTCTGGTTCTAGAATATCAGGGAAGTTTTCCTTGATAATTTCATGCAAGATGATGTCTTGGTTCCTTTTTTGTTCATGGTTTTCAGATAGTCCCATAATTTTTAAATTGTCTCTCCTGGATCTATTTTCCAGGTCAGTTGTTTTTCCAATGAGATATTATCACATTGTCTGCTATTTTTTCATTCCTTTGGTTTTGTTTGATAATTTCTTGATTTTTCATAAAGTCATTAGCTTCCATCTGCTCCATTCTAATCTTTAAGAAATTATTTTCTTCAGTGAGCTTTTGAATCTTCTTTTCATCTGGTCAATTCTGCTTTTTAGGGCAGTCTTCTCCTCATTGGCTTTTTGGATCTCTTTTGCCATTTGTGTTAGTCTATTTTTTACAGTGTTATTTTCTTCAGCATTTTTTTGGGTCTCCTTTAGCAAGCAGTTGACTCATTTTTCATGATTTTCTTGCTTCACTCTCATTTTTATTCCCAATTTTTGTTCTACTTCTCTTACTTGATTTTTAGAATCCTTTTTGAGCTCTTCCATGTCCTGAGACCAGTTCATATTTTTCTTGGAGACTTTGGATGGAGGAGCTTTGACTTGGTTTTCTTCTGTTTGCATGTTTTGGTCTTCCTTGTCACTAAAGTAAGATTCCATAGTCTGATTCTTTTTCCATTTTTTTGTTCATCTCCCCAGCCATTTACTTGACTTTTGAGCTCTTTGTCAAGGTAGCTCTCTGCTTCCAGTGGAGGTAGAGGGGGGGCATGTGTACTGTCAGTTGCTTGATCCCCCCACAGTCTGTGGGCCTAGAGCTCCAGAAACAGTGGCTGCAGCCATCCCTGCTGCTGTTATGGCTTCTGTGGGTTCCTCTTCTCTCTCCCCTCTCGGCCAGCCTGGGGTTGAGGCTAGGCCACTCCACTTCCCTGTACTGGTCCCACTGACCTTCCAATTTATCCTTCACATTTTGGGGTCATGAAATCTAGAAACCAATACAGGTGTGAGTGATTCAGTCTCCCCAAGGCCTGCTTAGGTCCCCTCTATGCACTTGCAGCCCACAGTTGGCTGTGTTCTGCTCCCAGTTTTGCATGATAGATACTTCCCAGCAGCCTTCCAAGCTATCTTGGGTTGGAGATTTGCTTCACTCTGCCATTTTGTATGTTCTACAGCTCCAGAATTTGTTTAGAGCCATTTTTACAGGTATTTGGTTGGGCTTGGTGGGAACACTCTAGAAAGTCCATGCTGTTACTCCGCCATCTTGACTCTGCCCCACCACCTCCAACAATTTCTTTTTATAAAAGTATTTAGTATTTAATTTTTCCCTCATTACATGTAAACAACAATTTTTAACATTTATTTTTAAAACTTTGAGTTCCAAATTCTCTCCCTCCCTCCCCTCCCCATTGAGAAGACAAGCAATTCTATATGTTATATATGCGTAATCATGCAAAACATATTCATAATAGTCATGTTGTGAAAGAAAACATAGATTAAAAAAGACTCAAAGAAAAATAAAGTGAAAAAAAGATGCTTCAGTCTGTGTTCGGACACCATGAGTTCTTTCTCCGGGGATGGATGGCATATTGTATCCTAAGTCCTTCAGAGTTATTTTGAATCATTGTATTGCTGAGAAGAGATAAATCATTCACAGCTGATCATCCTACAGTATTGCTGTCACTTTATACCCATTATATTTCATTTTGCATCAACCCATGCAAGTCTTTCTAGATTGTTTATTTTTGCTCCAAATTTTTTTCACAGTTACAATTGCTACTTTTATTTCCCTCCATCCTATTCCCCCTACTCCCATTTATTCTATGCCATCTCTCCTTTCACCCAAAACCCAAAAGTATTTTGCTTCTGTTACATTTTCCCCCAATCTTCCCTCCCTTTTATCACCCCCCCCAGACACACACACACATCCCTTCTGTTATTCCTTTCCCCGTCTACTTCCCTATAGGGTAAGATAGATTTCTATACCCATTCCTTGACAGATAATTTCTTCCTTGTTCCTCTAATGTTTTTAGTGTCACCCTTTTTATCTAAGTTATATTTCATGTATTTGAATCTTACCTTCACATCCTGGTGAATTCCTACAGATCATCCAAAGCCCTCTCCATACCTGCTACCACCTGATTCCTCATTCCCATCCTCCTTAATCCTCTCATCCTGGTGGCAGCTAGGTGGTGTAGTGGATAGTGCAGGAGTCAGGAGGACCTGAGTTCAAATTTCACCTCAGACACTTGACACTCGCTAGCTGTGTGACCTTGGGCAAGTCACTTAACCCTCATCCTGGATCATCTCCAGTCATCCTGATGAATATCTGGTCACTGGATTCAGATGGCTCTGGAGGAGAAGTAAAGCTGGTGACCTGCACAGCACTCCCTCACTCAAAACAAAGTCAAGTGCAAGTCATGTCTTTATTTCTCTGATGGCATGGTCTTTTTCAGCAATGAAGGAGGAACACACAATGCTCTCATCCTAAATTTTCAACCTAACTTCACTGAGTCCTTCCATTGTGCCCTCTGGAATGTCCGTTCCCTGAAGCTTCCCTTCATCTTAAATCTTTTCCTCTCCCACTCCCACTACTGGCTGTTGCTGAAACCTGGCTTCCCCCTGATGACACAGCCTCCTCAGTCACCTTTTCAACACTGGCTGCAACTTACTGCCTTCTCTTCAGTTCACTGGTAGAGGTAGGAGAGTTGGAATTCTCTTCACTCCTCATTGCTCCTTCCCAGATTCTTCCCCTTTCTCAATCACTCAGGTATTCATACCTACCATCCAATGTGGTATCTGTTGTCTATAGACCCCCCAGGTCACTTCCCTTCCTTCCTCAATGAGTTTGATACCTGGCTCACAATTTTTCTCTTCTCTTCAACTTCTGCCCTCATAGTAGGAGACATCAATGTACATAATAATTCTTCCTCAAATACCCTAACCACTTAGGTCTTTGTGTGTGTATATATACATACATGCATGCACATATATACACATATGTATATATACATACATGTGTGTATGCATGTGTATGTGCATATGTGTATACACACATATATACCACTGAACAAAGGTAAAGAAAATAATGCAACCACCTTAACTGGGTCCACTGCAAATTTATATTGCATAATCCTAGCTGGCTCCTCATTGTTGCTAGGTAATCTTATGTAACTCATCTATCAACTTACTATTGCACTTTCTACTGCAACTCTCCAAACCTTTTCATCCTTCCTCAAACCTTCCATGGCTCTCCCTCTCCCCACTTTCTCAATTGAGTACCTTGTCTCATATTTTACAGAAAAAATTGGGGCCATTTGCCGTGAACTCCCTCTTCTCCCCCCTTCTTTATCTCCTATCATTCAGATGCCTTCTGTCACTTTCTTCTCCTTCACTCCTCTGATGTAATGAAATGGTCTTACTCCTTACCAAGGTTGACCCCTCTTGTTTAAGTAATCCCATTCCATCCCAACTTCTCCAACAAATTGTTTTCTTCTCTGTCATCTCCACTTTCACTTATTTTCTTCTTTTTTTTGTATTTAAATTTATTTATTTAAGTTTTCAACATTAATTTCCACAAAATTTTGGGTTCCAAATTTTCTCCCCATTTCTCGCCTCCTCCCACCCCAAAACACCAAGCATTCTAATTACCCCTATCACCAATCTGTCCTCCCTTCTAACATCCCTCCCTTCCCTTATCCCCATCTTCTCTTTTGTCCTGAAGAGCAAGATAAATTTCTATACCTCATTACATGTATTTCTTATTTCTTAGTCGCAAGAACAATACTCAACAGTTGTTCCTAAAACTTTGAGTTCCGGCTTCTCTTCATCCCTCCCTCCCCACCCATTTCCTTTCAGAAGGCAAGCAATTCAATATAGGCCATATCTGTGTAGTTTTGCAAATGACTTCCATAATAGTTGTGTTGTGTAAGACTAACTATATTTCCTTCCATCCTATCCTGCCCCCCCCATTTCTTCTATTCTCTCTTTTGATCCTATCCCTCCCCAAAATTGTTCCCTCTTCCCACTGCTCTCCCTTCCATTATTCCCCCCCCTCTTATCCCCTTCTCCCCCACTATCCTGTATTGTAAGATATGTTTTCATACTAAAATGAGTGTGCATTTTATTCCTTCCTTTAGTTGAATGTGATGAGAGTAAGCTTCATGTTTTTTTCTCTCACCTCCCCCCTTTTTCCCTCCACTGAAAAGTCTTGTACTTGCCTCTTTTATGAGAGATAATTTGCCCCATTTCATTTCTCTCTTTCTCCTCCCAATATATTTCTCTCTCATTGCTTAATTTCATTATTTTAAGATATGATCCCATCGTATTCAATTCACCCTGTGCTCTCTGTCTCCCTCTATGTGTGTGTGTGTGTGTGTGTGTGTATGTGTGTGTGTAATGCCACCAACTACCCAGATACTGAAAAAAGTTTCAAGAGTTACAAATATTGTCTTTCCATGTAGGAATGTAAACAGTTCAACTTTAGTAAGTCCTTTATGACTTCTCTTTGCTGTTTACCTTTTCATGCTTCTCTTGATTCTTGTGTTTGAAAGTCAAATTTTCTTTTCAACTCTGGTCTTTTCATCAAGAATGCTTGAAAGTCCTCTATTTCATTGAAAGACCATTTTTTCCCCTGAAGTATTATACTCAGTTTTGCTGGGTAGGTGATTCTTGGTTTTAGTCCTAGTTCCTTTGACTTCTGGAATATCATATTCCATGCCCTTCGATCCCTTAATGTAGATCTTGTGTTATCCTGATTGTATTTCCACAGTGCTTGAATTGTTTCTTTCTAGCTGCTTGCAATATTTTCTCCTTGACCAGGGAACTCTGGAATTTGGCCACAATGTTCCTAGGAGTTTCTCTTTTAGGATCTCCTTCAGGAGGGGATCTGTGGATTCTTTCAATATTTATTTTGCCCTCTGGTTCTAGAATATCAGAGCAGTTTTCCTTGATAATTTCATGAAAGATGATGTCTAGGCTTTTTTTTTTTTATCAAAGCTTTCAGGTAGTCCCATTATTTTTAGATTGTCTCTCCTGGATCTATTTTCCAGGTCAGTTGTTTTTCCAATGAGATATTTCTCATTATCTTCCATTTTTTCATTCTTTTGGTTTTGTTTTGTGATTTCTTGGTGTCTCATAAAGTCATTAGCCTCCATCTTTTCCATTCTAATTTTTAAAAAACTATTTTCTTCAGTGAGCTTTTGAACCTTCTTTTCCATTTGGCTAATTCTGCTTTTGAAAGCATTCTTCTCCTCATTGGCTTTTTGAACCTCTTTTGCCAATTGAGTTAGCCTATTTTTCAAGGTGTTATTTTCTTCAGCATTTTGTTGGGTCTCCTTTAGCAAAGTGTTGACCTGCTTTTCATACTTTTCTTGCATCTCTCTCATTTCTCTTCCCAATTTTTCCTCCACCTCTCTTACTTGATTTTCAAAATCCTTTTTGAGCTCTTCCATGGCATGAACCCAATGAATATTTATTTTGGATGTTTGGGATATAGAAGTCTTGACTTTTGCGTCTTTCCCTGATGGTAAGCATTGTTCTTCCTCATCCAAAAGGATGGGAGGAGATATCTGTTCACCAAGAAAGTAACCTTCTATAGTCTTATTTTTTTTCCTTTTTTTGGGCATTTTCCCAACCAGTTACTTGACTTTGGGGTCCTTTGTCAAAAGTAGGGTATACTCTGGGAATCTGTCAGATCTCAGTTCCTCCAATGTGGCACAATCAAGCGTGTACTGGTCTGGATGCAGAGAGGGATTTTTGTGCCCAGAATCTTAGCAGAGGTTCCTCTCCACAACCACCTGGCCTCCAGTTCCCAAGTCAGCACTGGGGGCTGGTTTTCAGATAAGCTGGATGGGCAGGGCTGCCATTCAGTGTGAGACAAAGACCAGCTTGCCCAGGGCCTCCACTCAGGGTGGAGGCAAGAATCAGCTCTTCAATGCCCCCAGGGTTTTTATGCTCCAAAAATGTATGCGGCTGCTGTGCCTGCCACATAGCCTCTGAGGTGGCTGCCTGCTGCCAGAGCTATGGAAGGCCCTTCTCCCTTCCTGGTCAGCTGGAAAAACCCCATCACTGACCTTTGGAGCCTGTGTGTTGAGGGAATCTTCAAACCTGGAACTGGGGATTCCATGACTGAAGATTCCACCCCCAATGGCTGTTCACGAGCTGTGGACTGTGTGGCCAAGGCTGGGCGGGGCTCCGTGCTCAACTCTGCGTCTGGTGCAGCCCATGCTTCCCGTGGGCCTTTGAGGTCACTCTGGGCTGGAAATCTCCTTCACTCTGTTGTTCTCTACTTCTGTTGCTCCAAAATTTGTTGAGAGTCCCTCTCTACAGGTATTTTATGGGCTGTGTCACTTTCACTTATTTTCAATCTCTATCTACTGACTCATTCCCTACTACCTACAAACACACCTATGTTTTTTCCAGCCTGAAAAAAACTCTCTTAATTCTTTCATCCTCATGAACTATAGTCTTATAACTCTTCTGTCTTTTTTTAGCTAAACTCAAAAACACCATCTACAACAGGTGACTCTACTTTCTCCCTCTCCCTCTCTTCTTAATCCCTTATAATCCATGTTTGGACCTTATCATTCTACTGAAACTGCACTCCAAAGTTTCTAAGATCTCTTAGTTGCCTAATCCAATGACTTTTTCTCAATCTTCTTTATCCTTGACCTACCTGCACCCTTTGACACTAGTGATCACTCTCAATTCCTTCATTCTCTTCTCTCTAGGTTTTCAAGACACCACTCTCTACTTGGTTTTCCTCCTTTCTGACTTCTCCTTTCTTTACCTCCTTTGTTGGATCCTCTTCCAGATAATACCTCCTAACCATAGGTATCTATAGTTAGGGTTCTGTCCTGAGTCTTTTTCCCTTCTCCTATACCACTTCACTTGGTGATCCCATCAATTCCCATGGATTTAATTGTCATCTCTGTGCTAACGATTCTTCCTACTCCAGACTTTTTGCTGACCTCCAATCTCACATGTCCAATTGCTTTTTGGACATCCTGAATTGGATGTCCAAAAGACATGGTAAACTCAATATATCACGATGAAACTCATTATCTTTCCCTCTAACCTCTCCCTACTCAAACTTTCCGTATTACTGTAGAAGGCAACATCATCCTCCCAATGACTCAGGCTTTTAACTTAGGAGTCATCCTGGACTCCTCACTATTTCTCACCCCCCATATCCAAACTGTTACCAAGGCCTGCTGATTTTATCTTTGCAACATTTCTACAATGTGCCCCTTTGTCTCCTCTGATGGTACCAATACAACACAGTCCCTCATCATCTCACATCTCAATTAATGTAATAAACTGCCTCAAATCTCTTCCCACTCCAATCCATCTCCATTCAGCCATGAAAGTGATTTTTCCTAAATTGCAGGTCTGATCATGCCAACCCTGCCCCTTACACTCAGTAAACTGCAGTGACTTTCAGTTGCCTACAAAACAAACACAAAATTCTCTGGCATTCAGGACCCTCAAACCCAGCCCCCTCCTACTTTTCTAGTCTTCTTACACCTTACTCCTTGATGTGCACTTTCAATACACAGTGACACTGACCTCCTGGATGTTCCACAAACAAGACACCCTATCTCACAGCTCCAAGTATTCTCTCTGCTGTCCTCCTGCCTAGAATGTTCTCCCTACTGCACTCTCTGGCTTCCTTTAAGTCTCAGCTAAAATCCCACCTCCTACAGGAAGCCTTGGTCAACCCTCTTACTTCCCTCTATTAATTCTCTCCTATTTTTCCTGTATATACTTTGCTTTGTACATGTATTTGTCTGCATGTTGTCTCTCCCATTAGATTATAAATTCCTTGAGGGAAGGAACTGTCTTTTGTTTCTTCCTTTATCCCCAGTTTTAGATAGGTAATATTTATTATGTTAAAAAATAATTTATTCCTACAATTTCTAATATTTTTAACAGGAGTAAATGTATCTTCTTAAAAGATTTTTTTTATCTATTTACATAATCAAGATTTTTGTTCTTCTTGTCATTAATATGATCAATTATGTTTATAGTTTTCCTAATATTGTGTCAGCCCTGCATTCCTGGCATATAAATCCAACCTGATCATGAGAATTATCTTTGTCATTTGTTGTTATGGTCTCCTTGCTGTTATTTTATTTTAAAGTTTTGTATTGATATTCAATAGGGATATTTGTCTATAGTTTCTCTGTTTTGATTCTCCCTGGTTTAGGTATCAAGAGCATATTTGGATTATTGAAGGAATTTGGTAGAACCCCTTATTTTCCTATTTTTCCAAAGTTCATGTCAGTTTTTACTCGCTTAGAACTGTGTACTACTCCACCAGATTGTCCCAGGTCTTAAGCTCCCAACTGACCCCACATTCCTAATTAATCCTATGACTATATGTTAAGTCAAGTCTAATCAACAAGCATTTAAATGCTTACTATGTGTCAGGCTTCTGCTAAGCTCTGGGACACACAAATAAAAGGGCAAAAACAGTCCTTAAACAAGATTTATATATATATACATACATGAAATTGAAGGTAATCTCAGAACTGGAACACTAACAAATGGTAGCAGGATAGTGGAAAGGCCTCTTGTAGAAGGTAAGATTCAAGCTGAATCTTGAAGGTGTCCAGGAGGTAGACACAAGGAGGGAGTGCATTCCAGACATGAGAGATAGCTAATGAAAACACATGGGATTAGAAGATAAAATATCTTGTGCAAGGAATGGTGGAAAGTCAGTGTTGCCAAATCGGAAAGTATGTGGAGGAGAGTAAAGTGTAAGAAGGCTGGGAAGGTAGGAAAGGACAAGTTTATGAAGGGGTTTAAAAGCCAAATAGATGATTTTCTATTTGATCCTTCAGGGCATAGGGAGCCTCTAGAATTGACTGAGTGCTAGGTTGACATGGTCAGATTTGAATTTTAGGAAGAGGACTGAGTGGAAGATGAAAGGAGAAACTTGAGGAAGGGTGACCAATTAGAAGTCTGCTATCACAAACCAAGCATAAGGTGGTAAGGGCCCACACCAGGGTACTGTCAGTGTTATAGGAGAGACAGGGGAATATGAAAGAAATATTATGAAGGTGGCAACAACAGAACTTGGCAACAAATTGGATCAAAGATGTAGTAGAGAGTAGTCATGAATGACATCTATATTGTGATCCGAGGTGCACAATGGTGGTGCCATCAAAAGTAACAGGGACATTAAAAAGAGTGGAAG
Organism: Notamacropus eugenii; assembly: GCF_028372415.1. Lineage (NCBI taxonomy): Eukaryota > Metazoa > Chordata > Mammalia > Diprotodontia > Macropodidae > Notamacropus > Notamacropus eugenii. The sequence goes on along the minus strand of NC_092872.1, from coordinate 55,853,715 downwards.
ATTTGAAGGAAAAGATAATTGTTTTGGTCATGTTGAATTTAAAATGTCTACAAGACATCTGGTGGGCAGTTGATGATACAAAACTAGAGACCAGGAAAGAAGTTAGAGCTAGATAAAGAGATCTGAGATTCATCTGCACAGCGCTGATAATTGAACCTATGAGAGCTGATGAAATCACCAAGAAAGATAACATAAAGGGAGAAGAGAAGAGATCTAATGACAGATCTTTGAGAGGCATCTATGAATAGTGAGAGTGACCTAGAAAGAAGAGAATATGCTGGAGAAAAGAATGATTAACAAGGCTAAAAGGTACATAAACATCAAGATAGATGAAGATTGAGAAAAGGCCATTATTTTTGACAATGAATAAAACAATGGTCATTTTGGAGAGAGCGGTTTTAGTTAAATGATGTAAGTTAGAAAACAGACTATCAAGCATTTAGAAAAGAATGAGAGAAGAAAAAGTGGAAATATCATTTGTAGATGACTTTCTTACAGAGTGTAGTCATGAAAAGGAGGAGAGATATAGGATGGTAACTACTACAGATTGATCAAATGAAGGTTTTTCTGAAGATGAGGAGACATAAGTATATTTGTGAGCAGCAGTGAAGCAGTCAGTAGATGGAGAAAGATTAAAGATGAGTGAGAGAGTGGGGAGGATAAAAGAGCAATCTGCTAGAGGATACAGTATGGAAATGGATCAAGGATGCATATATATAGAGAGAGGTTCCCTTGACAAAAAGAAGAACCACCTCTTCATGTGAGAAAGGTGTGAAGGAGATAGTGAGGAAAGACATCTGAGTGATGGGAGATGAGATGGGAAGAAGAAGAAGCTGTCAGAGATTTTCTCAATATTTTCAGTGAAGTATGAAGCAAAGTTCTCAGCTGAAAGGGTGGGGAAGGGGGAATCCATGGCAGGGATAAAAAGGATTTGGAAAAGCTGTTGTGAGTAGAAGATTGAATCAGGGAAATATAAATGGAGGCCCCAGCTGTTCCCACATTGCTTCTCTTTTTCCCAATAGCCCCTCTCTCTTGTTCACTGTGTGTATGGGCTTTAAACTTTCATTGTTATAGAAAAATGAGTCCTTTTCCATTCAACACATATACCAACTATGGGATATTGAATGACTATCAATTCCAATCTAAAGAAATCTGATTTTGCTCCATGGGGGGGAGGGGAGGAGAGGGAATAAACATTTCCATAGCACCTACCATGTGTTAAGTGCTTCACCAATGTTATCTTAGGGTGAAGCCAATTTAGCAGAGAAAAGGCAGGGACTCATATAAGCATTCCCAAATTCCTCTTCAAAGAAATTAAAATAATGCCTCAAGACAAACTCTGGAGCGGCAGAACCCACAAAAGGGTGGGGTGAAACAATTTTCTAGCCTGAGACAACATAGAAGGTTAGCAGGAAAGGTCAACTGCACTGGGGTGAAAGTGAAGTGCAGCTCAGTGCAGGCTACACCAGCTTAGGCAGTACCTCCAACAGAACAGAACCAAGCATTGAGGGTGACTAAATCTGTAGCAGCAGAGGCTGCTTCCAGAGCTCTCAGCCCACAGATGGTAAGGAGGTTGAGCAATTGATCAGAAGGAAATTACAGGAGTCCCTTTGCTGGTACTGGGTGCAGGATTTTGCTGCATTGCCCATGTGTGGAGCTGAGTCACAGCTCTGGGTCACCTTTCCAGGTACAGAAAGAACATTAGTACATCAGAACTTATAGCCACAGGGGAATAGGGATGCTGGTCACAATTCCAGGGTAGAAAAGAGTGCTTTTGTCACTCACAGACCAGAGCACATGCCAGGAGAGTAGCAAATACACTTCTTCTTAGATCATAACATCCTGGAAGGAATGAAAGCTTATGGATCCCTAGAACTAGCTCTGAAAATAGTGGTACAAAAAAAAACATGAAGCTTGAGACAATGCCCCCTTCACCGCAGGAGCAGAGTCCAACTTTAACATAAAGTTAATTCAAAAAATAGGCTAAAAAGTGAGCAAGCAACAAAACAATAACTAAAAAAGATCCTGACCATAGAAAGTTACCGTGGTGACAGGGAAGATAAAAACACAAACTCAGAAGACAACAAAGTCAAAACTGCCACATCTAAACCCTCAAAAAAAAAACCCCAAAAACCTGTGAATTGGTCTCTTGTCCAAAAAGAATCCTAGAAGAGCTAAAAAAAGGATTAAACAATCAAATAAGAGAAGTAGAGAAAAATTTGGGGAAAGGAATGAGAGTGATACCACAAAGTTATGAAAAAAGAGTCAGCAGCTCAGTAAAAGAGACACAAAAAATTCTGAAGAAAATACCTTAAAAAAATAGAATAAGCCAAATGGTAAAAGAGGCACAAAACCTTAATGAAGACAAAAGCACATTACAAAGCAGAACTGGCTAAATTGAAAATGATATACAAAAATTCATTGAAAAGAAGAATCCATTAAAAAGCAGAATTGGAAAAGTGGGGGGTTGAGGGGAGAAGGTACAAAATTCACTGAAAAAAAATTCCTTAATAAGTAGATTGGGTCACATGGTAAAGGAGGTACAAAAACTCACTGAAAAAATAATTCCTTAAAAATTAGAATTGGGCAAGTGGAAGCTAATGACTCCATGAGACATCAAAAAACTATAAAACAAAGTCAAATAGATGAAATAATAGAGAAAATGGGAAATACTCATTAGAAAAACAACTGCTTTGGAAAACAGAACCAGGAGAGAATTATTGAACTACCTGAAAGTCATGATTAAAAAAAAAACAAACCTAGACGTTATCTCTGAAGAAATTATCAGGAAAATTATCCTGATATTCTAGAATTGCCAAATGAAAATTGCCAGGAATATTATAGTCAAATTCCAGAGTTCCTAGGTCAAGTAGAAAATATTGCAAGCAGCAAAAAGAAAAAACATCAAATATTGTGGAGCCACAGTGGGGATCACACAAGATTTAACAGCTTCTACATTAGAGGATCAGAGGGCTTAGAATATGACATTCCAGAGGGCAAAGCAGCTAGAATTACAACCAATAATTACCTGGAAAACTGAGCATAATCCTTCAAGGGGATAAAAGGGAGGGGGAGCATTCAATGAAATAGAGAACGTTTGAGGATTCCTGATGAAAAGACCAGAGCTGAATGGAAAATTTGACTTTCAAATCCAAGAATCAAGAGAAGCATAAAAACGTAAACAGGAAAGAGAAATCACAAGGGATTCAATAAGGTCAAATTGTTTGCATTCCTACATGGGAAAATGATGCTTGTTAACTCCTAAGAACTTTCTCATTATTAAGGTGATTAGAAGGAGTGTACAAAGACAGAGGGCACAGGTGTAAGTTGAATATGATAAGAAGATAATCTAAAGAAAGTAAAATTAAGGGATGAGAAAGAGGAATGTACTGGGAGAAAAGGAAAGAGAGAAAAGGAAAGAATGGGGTAAATCATTTTAAAAGCACAAAAGAGTTTTTACAGTGGATGGGGAAGATGGGGAAGGGAAGGTAGAAGGGGAGTGCATGAATCTTACTGTCACTGGAATTGGCTCAAAGAGAGAGTAACCTACACACTCAATGGAGTATAGAAATCTATCTTATCCTATAGGAAAGTGGGAGAAGAAGGGTATAATAAAAGGAGGTGACACTGATAGAAGGGAGGGCAGATTGCAGGAGGTGGTAGTCAGAAGCAAAACACTTTTTAGGATGGATGAGGTGAAAGGAGAGAGAGTAGGGTGAATGGGGAAGAATAGAATGGAGAGAAATATGATTAGTCATCATAACTTGGAAAATCATAACTCATAAAATTTACAGCAAGTGTCTCTGACAAATGCCTCATTTCCCAAATATATAGAAAACTAAATCAAATTTATAAGAATACAAGTCATTACCCAATTGATAAATGGTCAAAGGTATGAGCCCAAAGTTTTCAGATGAAGAAATCAAAGCTCTCTATAGTCTTATGGAAAAAAAAATGCTCTAAATCACTATTGATTAGAGAAGTGCAAATGAAAACCACTCTCAGGTACCACTGCACACCTATCAGAATGGTTAATATGACAAAAAAGGGAAATAACAAGTATTGGAGGGGATATGGAAAATTAAAACACTAATGCATTATTGATGAAGTTGCATACTGATTCAACCCAGAATCATAGTTGCTAGAGAGCAACTATGCCCAAAGGACCATAAAACCATGCATACCTTTTGATCCAGCAATACCACTTCTAAGTCTGTACTTCAAAGAGGTAAAAAACAGAAAGGAAAAGGACCTGTATGTACAAAAATATTTATAGTAGATCTTTCAGTGGTGGCAAAGAATTGGAAAATGAGGGGATGCCCATCAGTTGAGGAATGATTGAACAAGTTGTGGTATATGATTGTGATGGAATACTATTGTATTCTAAGAAATGACAAGCAGGATGCCCTCAGAAAAATCTGGAAAAACTTACATGAACTGATGTAAAGTCAAATGAGCAATACTAGGAGAACATAACAGCAATCACAGTATATGATGATCAGCTGTGAATGACAGACATTCTCAGCAGTACAATGATCCAAGACAAGTCTGTGGGACTTATGATGAAAAATACTATCCATCCCCAGAGAAAGAACTGATGGAGTCTGATCGAAGCTCATTTTTTTAAACTTTATTTTTCTTGGATGTTTTTGTTTCTGTGTTTTCTTTCACAACGTGACTAATATGGAAATATGTTTTGCATAACTGCATATATATAACATATCAAATTGCTTGCCTTTGGAGCTTAAAAGTTTTAAAAGTGAATGTTAAAATTTTTTTACATATAATTGGGGAAAAATAAAATAAATATAATTTTATGTTATGTTATCAATGTTATATATATTATGCTATGTTATGTTAATATGTTATGTTATAATTTTCTATTATAATAACCCAAAGCTTATCTCATTTAACAGTTGAGAAAACAGAGGTTAAGTTACTTGCTCATGGTCACATAGCTATAAAGTGTCTGAGGTCACATCTGAACTCAGATGTTCCTGACTCTATGCCCAGTACTCTATCCACTGTATCATGTAGCCATGGAGAACTATTAAGGAGTTTGGGGTAGTGGAATGACATCATCAGGTCTATACATAAAAAAGATTAGTCCATTATGGGAGCATAGGAGCTCATGTTTTTCAATGGACCTTGGAAATCATTTAGTCTAACACCATCATTTTACAAATTAGACAAATGAGGCCCAAACAAGTCAATGAACCAGTCTAAGGTCACAGAGGTGATAGATATGTGACTGCTTCTGAAATGATTTGAAGGATGATATGGAAAGGGAAGAGGGTAGAGGTGAGCTGACCAAATAGGAATTCTAACAGTGTAGATTTAGGATGGATGTAACAAAAACCTTCTTGACAATTAGAACTACACGAAAGTGGAAAAAGCTGCCTCACATACAAATCACCTTCATGTAGAATTGCTTCTACTTCTTCACCTTCCCTCTCCTTCCAGAATTCCTTGCGATCTAGTTTCCAGCCATGCCATTCAGCTGAAATTGTTCTCCCCAAGATTACCATTGATGTCTTAAATGCTAAATCCAATGAGCCTTGCTCCTCCCTCATTCTATTTGACAGCTTCATAGCACTTTTTCCCAATAAACTCTATTCCCTTAACTATCATGAATGGGACTCTGTTTGTCTCCCTGTCCCTTTTATTAGCCTTCTATCTTCATCTGCTAAGTGTGGTTCTATATTCTCTTGTCTTCTCTCTTTATAACCAGTGGTTTCCAGACTTTATTTAACAAACTTTTGCTACCAAAAAAAAGTCACATACTCAATGTTTTTCATAAACAGTCTATGCAAGTAATTACCTTAGCTCAGATTTTATTGATTGATTGGCTTCAACTACATGTAAAGGGGACAGGAATGTAACTGAGACTAGACCTTGCCTCATGAGCTTGATGTTGTCTCCACTTCGATGGAGAGTAGAAGAGTCTTAGGGCTTGAAAACCTAGGGAACTCTGAACCCCATAGCTATTAGGTAAATATCATCACCTGTTTTATAGTTTATCCCTCATAGATAAAATGAGAAGTATAGGGACACAAGGGTGAGGTTTCTCATCGCTGGACTCAAGCCTGGACTAGGAAGAAGGGTCCAAAGAAAGGGCTAAGTTTGTCTAATGAGCTGGGACAACTCAGCTCTCTGTTCCAAAGACTTTGGCATCTGGGGCTGAGGCTCTCATACTAGTGAGATGAAAGACTCAGTAATAGTTATTGTTCCAAGGGACTAAGACAGGGGGACTTTCTGCTGGTCCTAGAACTGGGCTTTATCTCCTTTTTTCTAAGGGGAGGGGCAGGAAGCCTACCTCTAGGCTTTAAACTAAGAAAGTAGGTCAACACCGTCTCTTCCATGAAGAGATAGCTGAGATTTAAGTTGAGGTGGTGTCTGGGGGAGATGAAGACTCAGTCAAGCATGACCCCAGAGACCACAAAAATTACATGTCTAGCAGAATGATATCTGGCAGAGTGATGTCAGTCCAATGGATACCAACCCAGCAGAAAGCATACAACAAAACTATGAGACTAGCATGATTGGAAATAGCATGTGAGTTGGGGCAGAGGGAAGTCCCCAGGTTCTGTCTAATATTTATAACAACACACAGGCCTCAGTTTCCTCAGCTACAAAATGGAGATAATAATAGCTTCTATGTCACAGGATTGTTGTGAGGATCAGTTGAGATAACAAATGTATAGCACCTTGTAAACCTTAAATCACTATATAGATACTTACAATTATTACTCATTTTTAATGGACTGGGGTCTTTTTCCCCTAAAATTGATTATTCTTGCGTTGACCTGAAACCATATGCAGGTTCTCACTCATATTTCTAAAATCTGATCCTGACTCCAGGTCCCGCACTCTATCCACTGGGTCACCTCACTGACTTAAGCAGTTCTCTCTTTGGGAAACCTGATTATTCTATTAAACTTACAAAAATTAACGATGTTCAGAAATGTAGCAGATATTACGCTACTTTTAGCTTCCATAAAAGAATTGTTTAACTTCAAATTTATGCACTACACATTCAGTTGTAGCTAGCCGCTTAATGGTGTAATTCATCTGTCATGAGCCTACACCACTTAATGGTGCCAGTAGCAGATCACGCCTGCATTGAGATTTGACATGAGCTGACTCAAATCCAATCTCTTTCACACATACTATATTAAATAATCCCTAGATAGCATTCCCTGTCAGTTGTAGCTAAATTACCATGCTAATCTTGTCCATCTTCACTTTAATCTGAACTTTGTTCAGATTATTTTTTTATTTAAAGTAGATGTATTTATGCAGGAGATGTACTTAAAAAAACCTAATAATTTTGGCCATTACTTTCACTCAAAAAGTTTTCGGCCATCCTAGCAGGAGAGAATACTCCACAGTTCGTAAAATTCTGCTCTACTTTTTTTCTCAGTAATCTCATCAATTCTGATGGGTTAAGTTATCATCTCTATGCAGATAACTTCCAAATTAGCCAGTGTCCAGCCCCCATCTGTCTCCTGAATTTCAGGACTATCTGCTGAACAACTCTATGTGGCTGTTCAATAGACAACTCAAATTGAACATGTTGAAAACAATTCATTATCTTTCCCCTCAACCTCATCCCTCTTCTAAACCTCAATATTTCTTTTGAACTCACCACCATCCTTTTAGTCACCCAGGAATCATCCTCGACTATTCCTTCCCTGACAGTCCCCATAGTCAATTAGTTGTTATCTTATCAAAACCACCTTCAAAATAACTTCTTGCATCCATTCGATTTCTCCACTCAAACAGTTACCACCCTTATTTAGAATTTCATCACCTCTCCCCTGAATTATTGAAATAGATTCCAAATTGGTATCCCTGCCTTTGCTCTTTCCTTTTTCCAATCTATGCACCAAATAGTTCCCAAATTGATATTTTTTAACACAGGCATGTCCATGTTATATTCTGCACCAAACATAGCTAGTCAAATGAAACTTTATTGCCTCTAGGATAAAAAATACCTCAGCCTGGTCTTCTTAGCTTTTGAAAACTTAAATATGGCTCCCCCACAAGCTTTCTCATCTTATTTCATTCTTTCCCCTTTCTGAACTCTCCATTTCAATCATGCTGTCTTTCTTATACTTCTCTATTTTCCCCACACATGCAAAACTTTACATATAGTAGGTGTTCAGTAAAGACTTAGAATCACAGAATTGGCAAGGAAACACAAATGCCATGATATTTTGACCACAATATCCCTCAGAAGCCTGTATCTACCATGGAACTCTTGCTCAGACATTGGATACAAACACAAGCAAAAAGAAAAGACAATTTCTACCTTCAGGGAGCTTACATCTTAATGAGAGGAGAAAATACACAAAAGGAAGATAAAGAACTAGGGTTCAGGGGGACCACAGAAGAAGCAAAGATGACTGGTATTACAGAAAAAGAGAAATATTTAACTCTTTTTTGGTATCTGTATTTTCTGACAAGAATAATGGCCTTTGAACTGAAAAGGGCAGAATAAAATTGAGATTTTAAAAAATTTTTATGTGTAATCATGTAAAATATATTTATATATTACCCATAATTGTGAAAGAAAAAAACAGACCAAAATGGGAAGAAAAGCATGAAAAACATAAAGTAAAAGTAGTATGCTTTCATCTGCATTCAGAATCCATCAGTGTTTTCTCTGGATGTGGATAGTATTGTCCAGCATGAGTTCTTTGTAATTGTCTTGGATTATGATACTGATGGGAAGAGCTAAGTCATTCATAGTTGATCATCACACAATGTTGCTCTTTTCAGCTCTGGTCTTTTCATCAAGAATGCTTGAAAGTCCCCAATTTCATTGAAAGACCATTTTTTCCCTGAAGTATTATACTCAGTTTTGCTGGGTAGGTGATTCTTGGTTTTAGTCCTAGTTCCTTTGACTTCGGGAATATCATATTCCACCCTCTTTGATCCCTTAACGTAGAAGCCGCTAGATCTTGTGTTATCCTGATTGTATTTCCACAATACTCTAATTGTTTCTTTCTAGCTGCTTGCAATATTTTTTCCTTGACCTGGGAACTCTGGAATTTGGCCACAGTGTTTCTAGGAATTTCTCTTTTAGGATCTCCTTCAGGAGGTGATCTGCGGATTCTTTCAATATTTATTTTGCCCCCTGGTTCTAGAATATCAGGGCAGTTTTCCTTGATAATTTCATGAAAGATGATGTCTAGACTCTTTTTTTGGTCATGGCTTTCAGGTAGTCCCATAATTTTTAAATTGTCTCTCCTGGATCTATTTTCCAGGTCAGTTGTTTTTCCAATGAGATATTTCACATTCTCTTCCGTTTTTTCATTCTTTTGGTTTTGTTTTGTGATTTCTTGGTGTCTCATAAAATCATTAGCCTCCATCTGTTCCATTCTAATTTTGAAAAAACTATTTTCTTCAGTGAGCTTTTGAACCTCCTTTTCCATCACAATATTGCTCTTAATGTTCTCTTGGTTCTGTTCATTTCACTTTGCATCAGTTCATCTAAATCTTTCCAGATTTTTCTGGAATCTGCCTACTCATCATTTCTTATTGAACAGTAGTATCCAATTACATTCATATACCACAACTTAGAACAAAAATATTTAATAGGAAGTTAAAATTCGAGAGAAGTTGGTTGTTGTTCTTCATTCTTGAAGAGGACCAAAATGACATCACTGTGATAAAATCAAGTTTCAATGTGTGTGACTGTGGCTGATCGGACCAATATGAGTTCAGAATGCTCTACCACAGATTAGCCACAGATAACCCATGTGAACATTTGGGGTAGAAACTCTAAATTTGTGCATCCTATGTTTCCTTTGAGATGTTTCAATGCTGATTTGCTCATAGAACACAGCATCTTCTCTGATGTGGGCACACCATGAAGAGTGGTCCTCTTCCAGTGTCTCCCATGTTACACAATCAATTCCAAAGTTCTTGAGAGAGAGAGTTGAGAGTGTCCTTGTATTGATTTTTCTGACCACCATGTGATTGTCTTCCCTGTGGGAGGTCTCCATAAAATATTTTTTTTTTGCAAGCATATGTTTTGCATATGAACAACATGGACAGCCCATCGGAGTTGTGCTTTCTGAAGCATAGTTAGAATGCTTGGTAGTTTAGTTCGAGCAAGAACCTCAGTGTCTGGTATGTTATCCTGCCCAGTGATCTTCAGAATCTTCCTAAGACAGTTCAAATGGAAGCGATTCAGTTTCCTGGAATGGCACTGGTAGACTGTCCATGTTTCACAGGCATACAACAATGAAGTCAGCACAACAGCTCTGTAGACTTTCAGTTTGGTAGTCAGTCTAATACCTCTTTTCTCTCATACTTTCCTTAGGAATCTCCTAAACACTGAATTAGTTCTGGCAATGAGTGCATTAACCTCATTATCAATGTGTACACCTCTGGAAAGTACACTACCAAGGTAAGTGAACTTATCCACAGCATTCAAAACTTCCCCATTTGCTACAGCATATTTTCACATATGGATGGTGTGGTGGTGGCTGATGGAGCACCTGTGTTTTCTTAGTGTTAATTGTTAGGCCAAAATTAGCAGAAGCCGCAAAGAATAGATCCATACTTTGTTGCATCTCAGCTTCAGAAACTACATTGCACAATCATCTGCAAACAGAAGATCATGCACCAACACTCCCTTCACTTTGGTCTTGGCTTGGAACCTTTTCAAAATGAAGAACTTACCATCAGTACTGTAGCTGATCTTGATGCTGTGTTTTATCCTCATCAAAAGCATTTGACAACATGGCTGAAAACATCTTGCTAAAAAGTATGGGAGCAAACACACAGCCTTGAAGTTGAGCCAACACACAGTTGTCAACAATAAAGCAAAAAAGGAGTGGGCAGCTTTCAGAGATTTGGTGTACAGCACTGCATTTGTTCTTCTGAGTCAGAACACTCACAAACAGCAAGACTGGTTTGATGAAAATGATGGGGAAATTCAGAAGCTGCTAAATGAAAAATGAGAACTCTACAGGACTTACCAGCAGGACAGTTCATCAGTCTCTAAGAAGGCAGCATTTAATTCCATCAAAAAGTAAAATACAAGCAAAGCTTAGAGAGATGCAGGATTCCTGGCTCAGTAAGAAGGTAGATGAAATTCAGTTTTCTGCTGATAGTAACAATCCAAAGTGCTTTTATGATTCCCTGAAGGCTGTTTATAGACCAAAAACTTAAGGTGCATCACAATTCCTCAGAGCTGATGGAGCCACATTGATTAGTGGTAGGGACATGATCCTAAAGAGATGGGTTGAATACTTCCATAGTTTCCTTAACAAACCGTCCTCAATCAATGCTAAGGCCATTCACAGTTTACTTCAGGCTGAAGACAATCCCCCTCAACTGAACTTCCAAATGAAGAAGAGGTTTTGAATGCCATTAGACTCCTTTCATGTGGCAACGCACCTGGTGCTGATTCTATTCCAGCTGAGATTTACAAGGTAGGGGATTCATTGCTCATGCAAAAGCTGACTGAAATTTTCCAACTTATATGGCAAGAGGAGATTATCCCCCAGGAGTTCAAGGATGCCTCCATTGTCCATCTCTAGAAAGATAAAGAAAATAGATAGTCCTGCTACAATCACAGGTGGGGGGGGGGGGGTCTCTCTCTTAGTCATTGTTGGCAAGATTCTTACCAGAGTCCTCCTTAATAGGCTGATCCTTCACCTGGAAGATGGTCATCTACCTGAAAGTCAGTGTGGCTTCAGAAAAGGCTGAGGAACAGTTAATATGGTGTTTGCTGCCCAACAACTCCAGGAGAAATGCCAGGAGCAGAACTGTAAACGATGGTTGTAGATCTCACCAAGGCCTTTGACACTGTTAGTCATGAGGTCTTATGGAAAATTATGTCAAAATTTGGTTGCCCAGAGAAGTTCATTAGTATCATATGTCAATTTCATGACATCACGCTTGCCCGGGTTCTGGATAATGGACAGTGCTCTCCTGCCTTCCCAGTCATCAGTGAAGTAAAACAAGGCTCTGCTTCCTCCCATCACTAGTTGCCTTTGAAAAATTCAGATCACCAGATACAAAGCAGCTGAATCCTAGGAAAGACTTGGAAAATGTGATTGCCAAGCTACTATCCATGATCTTTGAAGGATCATGAAAAAGGGAAGAGATGCTCCAGAAGTTGAATAGGGTAAATAATGTCTGAATTTCAAAAGAGATAAAAACAAGCTATCTGCAAACTACAAACCAGTGAACTTGTCTTTGATAAGATAAAGTCCTTCATGGTATTCTTGTGAACAAGAAGAGAGATATGGACTAAGTAAGAGGATAGTTGATTGGCTACAGAAGTGGTTAAATGGCTTCACCCAGAGTAGAGATAAATAATTTGACATTATCTTAAAAGGAGATCTCAAGAGGAATGCCCCAGAGATCTGTACTTGGCCTTGAGCTATTGCACATTTCTATCAGTTAGTCACAAAGCATTTATTAATGCTTAGAAATCTAGATAGCCTCAATATCTAGGGCTGCTCATTAATCATTGGCTCATATTATCCCATCTCCCATAGGCAACTAACTCCTTCTGAACAATTAGCTTAATTTGACTGGGGAAAGCTATAAAATCAGGAAGCATATGATACATGAATCATCAAGTTGTACCAGAAATATTGAATAATTTTGGCTATTGCTTTGATAAATTAATTAACCAGCTGGGAAGTATAGGATCTATACTTTGGTCTACCCTCAGACCATTAGCCAAGTGGCTGCTTCAGAGTCCAAAGGTCACAGTATCCCCTAGATCACCAGAGGGTATGCAACCTACTTAGATTACTCCTCTTCCCACCACCCTGAGTTTGGCCAAGAAGGAAAGGAGGAAGGAAGTAAAGGAAGGAAGGTTTTATTAAGCACTTGTGTGTCAGGCACAGTCACTTTATTGTCTCATTCAATCCTCACTACAACCTTGGGAGGTAGGCTCTATTTTTATTCCCATTTTACAGATGAGGAAATTAATGCGAACAGAGGTTAAAGTGACATTCCCCTCACAGTCACACAGTAAGTGTCAGGCCAAATTTGAACTCAAGTCTTCCTAATTCTGGGCCCACTGCTCTATCCACTGCACCACCTAGCTGCCTCTGAGGGACTATTGTTGGCTCTAAGTTCAATATAGATTTAAGTATACAATCTAGAACGTGTTCCAAAATGACTAAAATAGGAAAATCACTCATCTCAAATCTAGGAAACCTGGTCTCATCAACTAGCCTCATTCTTAGGAACAAATGAGATGTTAGTGGCACATGTTTTATTAAAGTTCAATAAGGTGACTGACTAAAAAAAGAGCAGTAGCATAGCAAACAAAATATTTGAAATTTTTGAATAACAAAAATGTAAATGGCTTCATCCAATTGATTCCTTTCCTCCAACATCTCCTTCTCCTTGCCAGTGGATTGAGGGAAGGGGGCAGAGAATAAGGAAAGAGATTGTGGGTTGAGAACTCACTGAGATCATCTTGGCAAGTGCTCAGAGAAAACAGGGGGAAGTGCCAGCATGGTTATGAGTCATCTCTCCATGAGTCATCTCACCATGGCTAGGGAATTATACATGGATGGCCAGTCCCATCTGGTCTCACTCCAGCCCAGTTCAATGTTGCATCACCAATGGCCTGATTCCATACCTGTTCTATATCCCTGTGCAACTACCATAGCTCTCCAGAATATACCCTCACTCTTTCTTCATTGGGACCAATTTAGGCTGGAGCAGTAATGCTGCAGGAGACCCCAGTCACTCAGCTTTGCCTTTCCACAGTTCTAGTGTCCCAGAAGCCTCTTCATTCACAACCACAAAGAGGAAAGGAAAGGTATGGAACATCAAACTGGAAGTCTCCCAGAAAAACCTACAAAAATAGTCCAGGGAACAGGGTCGAGGTGTTTTCCTGCCCACAAAATCACCGCTTTCTCCCGCCCTCTTCCTCAGCTTTACCTCAGACTGGGATTCACACCTAGGTAGCAATTGTAAAATCGACTACATAAGCATTTATTCAATGATGGTCCAGTTATCTGAATGTCTTTGTCTTTATATGTTGCCTCCCCCCAAAAATGTCTTTATTGATATCTGTTTTTCACATAGTTTCTATTTACTCCCTCTCAGACACTTATCCCATGCAATGAATAGTAATTTAAAAGATTAAAATAGAAAAATAAGCAACAAAAATCAGCATAATTGATCAAAATAGGGAAAATGTCTGAAAATAAGTGCAATGTGCAACACCTGTTGACCTCCCACCTCTGCACAGGAGTAGTTGGAAACATCTTCTCATATGTCTTCTTTCAAGTCTGCTTATTCTTTTTTTTTAAATCTCAACAAGCATTTATTTAGTGCCAACTGTATAGCAGGAACCATATTACTGGGCCCTGGAAGTACAAAGATCAAAGAAAGCAGTTCTTATCCTTAAAGGAACTTATATTTTAAATGAATATACACAAAATGAGTTAAATCCAATAAAAGAAATCTTTAAAATTGTTGTCCTGGTTTTGGCAATATAAAAAAAAATGCAGAACTCAAGTGATAACCATACATATGCTGTTATCAAATGTACAAATGGGGGATTTTTGTAGGTAGGAAGCACAGATGGTGATCTAAACATACCGCAAACAAGTATTTTGCATATTTTACACAAGTTCTGAGTTATCTGAATTTAAACTGAAGCAAAATTCTCATTATGTATATTACCATTTTCTTCAGCCTGTTTTCTCAACTAAAAACTAGTGATGCCTTATCATGGAGGTAACACCCTAGGTTCCTGAAGGTTATGTCAGCAAAGAAGCTCTGGTAGATTCTACCAAACTAGAAAAGCTGGTGGTCCCCACCCAGAGTGATGAAGCTAGAAACATGGCAGCTCCTACTTCTCAGCTTCCCGCAGCAGAATCTGAGACCCATGCATGCTTATTCTTTGTAATTTGGCAGCATTCATTTTTATCCACCATTGAACTGTAAGCGCCTTGAGGGAAGAGACTGTTTTCCTTTTCTTTTTGTTCTCAGCCTTAGCACAGGGCCTGGCATGCAGTAGGCACTTAATAAACTCTTGTTGACTTGCATCTGACTTGCACAACCCTGGCAGCTGCCAGAGTGCAGAGCAAGCCCTTCAGGAAGTGGTTCAGATCAGACTAGGGCATCCCCTCTAGCAAGGACTTCTCTCCTACTTTGACCAAGGGCAGCCAAAAGGTAGGAGTCATACCTCCCTCCTCCAAATGGAAGTTCTTTGAATTTAAAGGTTGTGTCTCTCTCTCTCTGAGACTGAGGGCTCTCTTCAGGCTAGGGCTGAGACCCCTCTCTCAAATATTGAAGTCCTCCAGCATAGGTGCTATGCAATTCCCACCCTTTGACCAGGGCTATCCTGAGGGCTGCGACTATCTCCTCCCTCAAACTAAGGATTGCCCAGACGCAGGATCTATGTTATTCCCCACACCCTTCACTAGACCAAGGACTACTTTCCAAGCCCTTCAGAACAAAAGCTCCCAAAGAGCAGGGACCATCTCCCCTTCAGAGTGGGGAACTTCCTCAAAATGGAGACCATTCCCCTTCCTCATCATAAGTGTTCTCTGAGCTCCGTTGCTGTGTGACAAAGCTAAGAAAGATACCTAACACATTTGATGACTGAGTCAGGATCCTCACCCCAAATCAGGAATTCTTGGAGGGCAGGGACCTTATTGTTGTTTTCTCTTTGTCTTCCTCGGAAATAGTTCTTCCCTGGCAGGGCCTTCTCTTATCTCTTCTTTCCACCCACAGTGCCCAAGGCCTAATCAGCAAAAACAATCAGCCTTCGTTATGACTGAGTCCCCTGGACAAGTAGCTTCAGGTGTGGTGGGAGTTGTCTCTGCCACTTCTCATGCACGTGTATAGTCAGGAAGTGCTTCCTGAGGTCTAACTTGCATCATCCCAACTATAGCATCTTCCATTCCCCTGGTTATCGCCTAAGAAGAGGTACAGAACCATCCTCCAGGCATAGAACTCTTCTTAAAAATGGTAGTCTAAACACAGCCATAATGAGCAATCTTAGCACCCAGGGCAAATAGCATTTAAGACTTTCGAATCAACTTTAAGACAAATTCTTTTGAAGCACAGAAAAACCCAGAGGTGAGACCTCAGGCTTTGGGAGATAAGGCATCCTCTGGTTTAGGGTACCACTGTGAGATGGAAGAAAGAAACCCCAGGAGACTAGCTTCCATAAGCCATAACCCAGGAAGTATCTATTAGTCAAGTTGCTGTCAGAGAAGAGAGCAGAGAGCAGCTGGACCAGAAGGGGGCAGAACTGCCTGTGACAAGAAGGAAGTAGGCCATCTGGTAGCTTCCAATTATAACTAATTATTCTTTTGTAAAATTAAAATTTGCTAATTAGGTGCTAACCTCAGTTGTTTCTATCTGCTGAAGGAGTACAAATGCTATCAGTGCTCTCTAAATTTCAGGCCCTTTGGCAAAATCCCAGTCATTCTGCCCTAGTCATGACTCTCAAACTGAGACTCTGCACTAGGTTTTTCTGTCCCCCGCCCCCAACCCATCTCTCTATAGCCTAGCACGATAAACCAAGCCTGGAGTCTGCCCTTTAGCAATGAAAAAGAGCATGAGCTGACATCATATCTGTTCTGAGAAAAATCCAGTGGGTAAATAAAGTTAAATGAGAGCCAGGCTTCAGTCTGTCCCTTGACGATGCTGAACCATTGGGCAAGAAATCACCTCCCTGAATACCATCACACTCAAGTAAGACCTATTGGTCTTAACATCTTCTTCATATCTTTCCCAGTCTATCTTCCTCCTCCCCTCAGCCTCTGAAATCTTACCCATCATGGCCTAGCTTAAGTGTCATCACCTAGACTCATCAAACATAAAATATCAGAGAGGGCCAGGACCTTCGAAAACATGTTACCATGGTGGGAGACCTGGGCTTGGAGTCAAGGGATCTGCTTTGAAACTTAGCTCCAGCACTTTCTAGTTATGTGACCTTGGTCACAGTCCTCTAATCTCTTAGCCTGAATTCCATCATTATCATCGTTGTCGTTGTCATCATCATCATCATCATTATCCATAAAACAGAGATGATAATAGTTGCATTCCCTGCCCCATGGGGTCAGTGTAAGGAAAGTGCTTTGTAAAAGCCTTAACACACTGAATATAATATGGGTTCTTTTTTATAGTTTCTTTTGTGTCATCTTTATTATTAGAGTTATCTTGTTTTTCTCATCTTAGTTTGATAGATTTCAGATAGAAATGACACTGGGCTGGGTCATGATTCCCCATTTTTCTTTTATCCACCACTACACAAATTAACAAAATGATGGCCTTTTTGTAATTGATTAGATGTGTTAGCTCCTCCTTTGGAAGTTCACTAGAGGCATCTCTGGGACAACTTCAGTAGCAAACAAGATGATGAGGATGTGTACTTTATTCCATTCCCACATAGTTTTAATTTCTTCTCACTGTTATTATGGAATGTCAGAACCAGAAAAAGTCATGGAGATCATCTGGTCAAGGAATTCCTAATCTGCACTTCACAGGCCCTCAAAGAGTTTATGAACTTGACTAGGAAGAAAAAATTACATCTTTATTTTCTTTAATCTTTAGTTTCCTATTTTATATTATGCATTTAAAAACATTATTCTGGAGAGTCATAGACTTCATCAGACTCTCAAGGAGACCATTTCACAAAAAAAAAGGTTAAGAACCCCTCTCTAGACCAAGCACTTCTTTTCTTTTTATTATCCACCTATTTATTTTTAAATAATATTTTTATTTCCCCCCAATTACACATAAAAACAATTTTTAACATTTGTTGGGGTTTTATTTTTTTGTTTTGAGCTCCTAATTCCATTCCTTCCTCCATTCCCTCCACACTTCCTGAGATTGTGAGCGATCTGATTTAGGTTATACATGTGCAATCATGTAAAACATTTCCATATTAGTCATTTTGTGCAAGAAAACTCAAACAAAAAAGAAAGTAAAAACATAGTATACTTCCATCTATATTCAGATGATATAAGTTCTTTCTCTGGAGGCAGATAACATTCTTCATCATGAGTCCTTTGGGATTTTCTTGTATCATTACATTGCTGAGAATAGCTAAGTCATTCACAAGTTATTCATTGTATGAGGTTGCTATTGCTGTGTACAATGTGCCACTGCTTCTTCGCACTTTACTTTGTATCAGTTCATGTAAGTCTTTCTAAGGTTTTTCTGAAATCATCCTCCTTGTCATTTCTTATAGCATAATGATATTACATTACAATCATATACCACAAATTGTTCAGCCATTCCCCAGTTGATGGACAACTCCTCAATTTCTAATTCTTTGCCACCAACAAAGAGCTGCCATAAATATTTTTGTACAAATATGTTCTTTTCCCTTTTAAAAAAAAAATCTCTGGTATACAGACCTAGTAGTAGTAAAGCTGGATAAAAGGACGTGCAGTTTTATAGATCTTTAGGCATAGCTCCAAATTGCTCTCCAGAATGGCTGGGTTAGTTCACAAATCCAACAACACATTAGTTCTTTATATATCTGAGATATGAGAGCTTTATCTGAGAAACTATGCCCTTTGACTCAGCAATACTTTTCAAAGATGATCAGAAGAAAAAGGAAAAGAACCCATATATTCTAAAATGTTTGTAGCAGCTCTCTTTGTGGTGGCAAAGAACTGGAAATTGCAGGGATGCCCATCAATTGAGGAATGGCTGAACAAGTTGTGGTATAGTATTGTGATGGAATACTATTGTGCTATAAGAAATGATGAACTCAATAATCTTATAAAAAGCATGGGAAGACTTGCATGAAATAATGAAAAGTGAAAAGAGCTGAACCAAGAGTACATTATATACAGTAATAGCAATATTGTTTTAAGAATGATTTTGAGCAGCGGAGCCAAGATGGGGAGTAGAAAGACACATATACTCTAGTGCTTCCCCCATAGCCCACAAAATACCTGTAAAAAATGACTCTCAACAAATTCTAGAGCAGCAGAAGCCACAAAATGACAGAGTGAAAGAGATTTCCAGCCTGGAGGGCCAACAGGAAAGGTCTATCCCACGGGATGCTGAACAGAGAGGAGCCCAGCTCTAACTGCCTGGCATAGGGAGGAACAGGATCAGAACAGACTTCTGGGATAGAATCCCCAGCAGGGAGGGTCCCAAATCACTCAACCCACAAATGAAAAAGAAAGCTTCAAAGGTCAATGTGGGAAGGCTTTGCCAGTTGGTCAAGAGGGGAACAGGGTCCCCCCAGCACTGGCCCCAGGCACCGGCAGAGAGGGTGGCAGCAGCAGCAGACGTGGCTGGCTGCTACAGTGGCCTTGGAAGCAGCCTGGGTCCATTGTCCAAGCTTAAAGCTTGGGGGGAAATGAACAGGGTATCTGAAACTTAGAACTCAGTGGTGGCCCTGCCCCTGCCTAAAGTTCCTGGGGGAATTGAGCAGCTGATCTAAATCTCAGCCCTGAGCACAGTTCTGGGCGGGGGGGGGAGGAGCACTAGGACCCTCCTCTTGACAAAGGATTCAGAAGTCAAGTAACTGGCTGGGAAAATGCCCCAAAAAAGGGGAAAAAAATAAGACTATAGAAGGTTATTTTCTTGGTGAACAGATATCTCCTTCCATCCTTTCAGATGAGGAAGAGCAATTCATATTGTCAGAAGTCAAGGCTTCTGCCTCCAGTACCCCCAAAATGAATATGAAATAGGCTCAGGCCATAGAAGAGCTTGAAAAGCGAGTCAGCAGCTTGCTAAAGGAGAATCAAAAAAAAAATGCTGAAGAAAATAACACCTTTAAAAATAGGCTAACTCAATTGGAAAAAGAGGTCTAAAAAGCCAATGAGGAGAAGAAGGCTTTAAAAAGCAGAATTAACCAAATGGAAAAGGAGGTTCAAAAGCTCACTGAACAAAATAGTTCTTTAAAAATGAGAGTGGAGTTATACGATAAAGGAAGAAGTTACAAAACAAAACCAAAAGATTGAAAAAATGGAAGATAATGTGAAACATCTCATTGGAAAAACAAACAAACCTGGAAAACAGATCCAGGAGAGACAATTTAAAACTTATGGGACTACCTGAAAGCCATAATCAAAAAGAGAGCCTAGATATTATCTTCCATGAAATTATCAAGGAAAACTGCCCTGATATTCTAGAACCAGAGGGCAAAATAAATATTGAAAGAATCCATCAGTCACATCCTGAAAGAGATCCAAAAAGAGAAACTCTTAGGAATATTATGGTCAAATTTCAGAGTTCCCAGGTCACGGAGAAAATATTGCAAGAAGCTGGGAAGAAACAATTCTAGTATTGTGGAAATACAATCAGGATAACACAGGATCTGGCAGCTTCTACATGAAGGGATCAAAGGGCTTGGAACAGGATATTCCAGAAGTCAAAGGAACTGGATTAAAGCCAAGAATCACCCACCCAGCAAAACTGAATATAATACTTCAGGGGGAAAAGATGGTTATTCAATGAAATAGAGGACTTTCAAGCATTTTAGATGAAAAGACCAGAGCTGAAAAGAAAATTTGACTTTCAAACACAAGAATCAAGAGAAGCATGAAAAGGTAAATAGGAAATAGATATCATAAGGGACTTTCTAAAGCTGAACTGTTTACATTCCTACTTGGAAAGATAATATTTGTAACTCTTGAGACTTTTCTCAGTATTTGGGTAGGTGGAGGGATTACACACACACACACACACACACACACACACACACACAGAGTACAGCTTGAGTTGAATCAGAATAGATGATATCCATAAAAAATAAAATTAAATTAAGGGGTGAGAGAGGAAAATATTGGGAGGAGAAATGGAATGGGGCAGACTATCACCCATAAAAGAGATAAGAAAAACCTTTTTCAATGAAGGAGAAAAGGGAGGAGGTGAGAGGGAAAAGTGAAGCTTACTCTCTTCACATATGTGTTAAGGAGGGAATAACATGCTCATGAAATTTGGCATGAAAATCTATCTTATACTATAGGAAAGTAGTGGAGAAGGGCACAAGTGGGGTGAGGGGAATGATAGAAGGGAGGGCAAATGAGAGAAGGGAGTAACTAGAAGTAAACACTTTTGGGAAGGGACAAGGTCAAATGAGAGAAGAGAGAAAAAGGGGGGACAGGGTAGGATGGAGAGCAATATAATTAGTCTTACACAACATGACAATTATGGAAGTCTTTTGCAAAATGACACATATAAAGTCTGTATTGAATTGCTTGCCTTCTCAGTGGGGATGAGTGGGGAAGGAGGAAGAGAGTGAAGCTGGAATTCAAAGTATTAGAAATGAATGTTGAGAACTGTTATTGCATATAACTGGGAAATAAGAAATACAGGTAATGGGGTATAGAAATTTATCTTGCCCTACAAGAAAAGAAAGATGATGGGGATAAGGGAAGGGTAGGGTGTGATAGAAGGGAGGGTGCATTGAGGGAAAGGGTAATCAGAATGCAAGGTTTTAGGGGGTGGGGGGGAGGGGAGAGATGGGGAGAAAAATTGGAACTCAAAATTTTGTGGAAATGAATGTCATAATCTAAAAATAAGTAAATAAAACTATTAAAAATTAAAAAAGAATGACTGAGCAAATAAGTCATTATTACTATTATAAATATCCAAATTGACTATAAAGGACATATGAAGAAAGACATTATCTACATCTAGAGAAAGAACTGAAAAATAGATGTTTAGAGTAATTCTACACACACACACACACACACACACACACACACACACACACACACACACACACACACACATATATATTTGTGTGTACGGGTAGCCATCTCTAGGCTAGGGGTAGGAGGAAGAGAAAAAGAAAAAAAGAAATTCACATAATAGCTTTATTATATATTTAAAATAATAGTAAGTTGTATATAATAGATTTGCAGTTTCATGAACAATAATCTTTTTATTGTACTATGTTATGGAAATACTTGTCTTATTTCATAAATTAAAAATAAAATAAATATATGTGGAAAAAACCCCAATACATTAGTGTCCCAGTTTTCTGACAATCCCTCCAACTTTTATCATTTTCCTTTTTTTGTCACATTAGCCAATTTGATGGGTGTGAAGTGGTACCTCAGAGTTGTTTTAATTAGCATTTCTCTAATTAACAGTGATTTAGAGCATTTCTTCATATAATTATAAATAGCTTTGATTTTTTCTTCCAGAAACTACCTGTTCATATCCTTTGACCATTTATCAACTGGGGAATGATAAGTATTATAAATTTGACTCAGTTCTTTATATATTTGAGAAATGAGGCCTTTATCAGATACACTTGCTATAAAAATTTCCCCCCAGTTTTCTGTTTTCCTTCTAAGTTTGCTTTCGTTGGTTTTGTTTGTTCAAAACCTTTTAAAATTTTATGTAATCAAAATATCCATTTTACCTTTTGCAATGTTCTCTATATCTTCTTTGGTCCTAAATGCTTCCTTTATCCATAGATCTGACAGGTGAATGATTTCATGCTTATGGTATTTGCTTATGGTATCATCCTTTATGTACCCATTTTGACCTTATCTTGACGTATGGTATGAGATCCAGCCACCAACCATTTTCCCAAAGAGGAAACTGAGGCGTAGATAGGGGAAATGATTATGCTCTGATCACAGAGCCAGAACTGAATTCCAGGTCTCTTGCTGCCCAATTTTGTTCTCATTCCTTCCTCTAGGAATCCTTTTCTGGTGACTCTAGCCCAGGGTGACACTCCCTTGAGCTTTTTTCTGCACACAGAGGTAGGACCCACATATACAGTTGACATATTGCTGGATAAATGTTTCTATTATTGTGGAGCTATAAATGCTGTTTCCCCAGCAACACTGTGACCTCCCTCCCTTTGGATAGGGACCATGTATGCTTCCACTCTTGTGTTCACTAGCACCAGATGCAGGGCTGGATCAGGGTGTGTCCACTTGCGATCCTCTTCTTCCATCCTCCAGACAGCAGCAGCTGCCATCAGTCAGAGAGCAAAGAGCAAATGAAAGGATAGAAAGTTCCCTGGTGGTTAGAGTTGAGGCATGGTAGGAAGAATTTTATTGAACACTGAGAAGAACCAGGGTCAGTAGCAGAATAGGGTAGGTAGGCCCTGAAAGAACATCTGGAGCAAAGCTGATGGTGGTTTGAATCCAATCTGTGTAAGCCTGGACCGAGGTATAAACTCCTGGTCGCTTAGGTAGGGCACAACCTTCTCCCCAGCTAACCACCCCAACCTGGAACCAGATATTCTGATCCTTACAAACAAGGGGGCCTCCAGAGTCACCCTGAGAAGGATAGGGAGGGAGAGAGAAAGAGAGACAGAGAGAGAGAGAGAGAGAGAGAGAGAGAGAGAGAGAGAGAGAGAGAGAGAGAGAGAGAGAGAGAGAGAGAGAGAGAGAGAGAGAGAGAGAGAGAGAGAGAGAGAGAGAGAGAGAGAGAGAGAGAGAGAGAGAGAGAGGCGCAGGGTTAGTCATAATAGATGTATATTTAGATCTTAGGTCATCTAGATCCTGCACATGCAGAGAAGAGTGGGGCTGGGGACAGAGCATCAACTCCAGGGTCTACTTCAGTCCCAGAGTGTATGATTAACTCGAACCCTATGAACTATGATTTTCTGTTGTACTTTCGGGAATTATTGAATTGTAAATGATATAAATGATCTAAGGCTCTGTCCAATGAAGGATCATAGAATCATAGATTTGGAATCAGAAAAGGACTTCAAAGGCCATTAAGGGCAACTCCCATTTTCCAGAGAGGCAGACTATGAAAGAGAAGTTATATATGTGGCCAGGGTCACAAAGATCTGGCCTTGTTGCTCTTTTGCCCAAGAATCTTCAGTAGCTCCTGATTGCTTTTAGGATAAAATACAAATTCTACTGTTTGACATTTAAAGCCCTCTACAGTGTTTCCAGACTGAATACGCATGACCCCACATGCCCTTATCTGGTGGGAGACTTCTTCCTAGCAAGGTACATAGTAGGAACACTAAGGCAATTCTGCAAGCATTCTAAAAAGATGCAGGCAGCTCCAGAGAATGACTACCTACTATAATAACTTCTAGGAAGGGAGGAGGCTCAGAATGCTACAATAGAAGCAGAATTGGACTTGAAGTTAGAAGTCCTGGGTTCAAGTATCAACTCTGCCACTAACCATCTGGGTAACTTTGGACACGTCCTATATCATGAGATCATAGTTACAGAGTCAAAGAAATGACTTACCAAGGTCACTCAGCCAGTAAGTGGTGATCCAGAGTTGTGGCCCAGTAAGAGCTGTCCCTGAGGTATATGCAAAGGGAGAGCTTCCATCCTAACATATCTAATCACCCACTAATTTTAGAGAAGAGGAGACTGAAAATGTGATTTACTCATGGTCTCTCAGTAAACTAACAGAAGAGCTAAGCCTCTAATCCAGGTCTCCTCGTCTGGTGCTCTACCACTATTAACGTTAGCTCTTCCCTTTTCACTGATAAACTCTCGTTAGAAACCATGATTGGCTTGACATTGGAAGTGAGTGTTACCAGGAGAGAGGAGGGGAGGGGAAGAGAAATAAATGGGTGATAACCAAAACCAAAAAGATGAGAATCTTGGTGGCAGCAGGATTTTGGAGGATAGGGAAGAAAGGAAAGGGGCAGGGCTTCAGTCATCAGTCTTAGTAAGATCTCAGGGGAAGGTAGGATCTGAGTTGGATTCATTTTTCCCAGATCCTAATGGGAAATTCTTGCTTTTCATGATTCTTTAGAGAACCCCACCCTCTAGCTCCATGGGTTGAGATTGGAATTTCCCAGACTCAAGTCCATAGGGGTTGGGCAAGGGACACTGGGACCACAGAGATTCAGAAAGTCTTGGTGGAATCCAGAGACTATGCCTGCCTCCCTCAATAAGTGAGTCATTGTACTAAGTTTGGAATTCGACTGGATCTAAACTGGATTGGCCAATGAATTAGTGCAAACTTGCCCAAAGAACTACATCGAGTTGGCCCTAGTAGACCATGTTTCCCACTCAAACAACTCAAACAGCCTGGGATATCTTGTCATCTACACTGCCTCAGTGTGTGTATACCACTACCCCTATATCCTACCCCTCATTCTATCTCTTGGGCTGGGAACGGTAGTCAAATCAAAATTACTATTGGAAAGGGCATGGCAATGCCCTGCCGTGTGGCTCTATTTACCATTCCTGTGACTCCACAGATTTCTTTCAAGTCTGAGCTAAAATCTTCCCAATCCATCTTATTTCAAATTCCTTCCCTCAGTGGGTTTTTTCTGATTTGTCCTGTATATGGTTGGTTTTTACATAGTTGTATGCATGTTTTTCCCCATTGGATGGTGATCTCCTTGAGAGCAGTGACTGTCTTTTATCCCCAGTGCTTAGACACATAGTAGATGTTTAGTAAATGTTTATTAACTGATCAATTGACAAAGGAAGATTTCCTTCCCTGGCTTCCTCTCACTTATAACTTGCCCTCATCTGTTAAAATGTAAGTTCTTTGCGAAGGAGAGACCGTCACACTTTTGCCTTCTTATCCCCAACATTCAGAACCGTACTTGACACATAGTAGATGCCTAATAAATGCTTTTCCCATATATCCAGGATACATCCATTCATTCATTCAGTGAGAAACTGTTATTAGTCTATGAGCCTGGACAACTTGGGGGAAGGAAGGAGATGAAATTGCTCTCACCTGGCAGGAATCTTTTTGGCCCTGCTCATATCCAGCACATATCATGTCATCCAAAACCAGGGCTTGTCCTGTGGCTGTGGGGTTATTGATGTGGTATAGGGCATCACAAGTCTTGACATCAATCAGGGGCACCTGGACTTCTTGTAAGATCCAAGAAATATCTGGGGAAAGAGAAGATTTTTGCCAAAGAGGCAGTGAGCACTGGACAATGGTTAAGTGGCCTGGGCTTGGAATCTGAAGACCAGATTTGAGATCTCAACTTTGCTACCTGTGGGCCTTCAGGCAAGCCACTTAATCTCTCTCAGTATGTTTCCTCATCTGAAAAATGAGGGAGTTGGGTGATGGCTGAAGACCCATCTTAAGACCCATCTAAATCTATGATCCTATGAACTAGCTTGAAGGTGAGGGACATCATGAATTATAACTGTGTTAGGGACATCTGGGAGACTTAACTAACCTAGAAGTGAATGAGCTCCCACCCTGTCTGGAACCATACCCTCTCCTGGCCTTTTCCAAATCTTATCATTCCCACTTTCACCTCCTTGAGGTGTTGTTTTTCCCTGTTAGAATATAAGCTTCTTGAGGGCAGGCTCTGTATTGCTTATATTTATTTCTATCCCCAGCACTTAGCATAGTGCCTGGCTCATAGAAAGTGCATAGTAAATGTGTTTTTTTTAATTTATTCACTTTAATTTTATTTTATTCATATTTATTTTAATTATTCATTTATTACCTAGCCATCCTTCACTAACCGGTTTCCTACGTCCTACCCCATTCTACCTCACACCCACCACAGAATCATATGGAATCTTAGAAATGGAAGGAGCCATATAGTTCTGGTCCAACTCCCTTCATTTTTCAAATTGTGGAAGTTAAGGCTCAGAGATGGGGAAAGATTTGCTCAAAGACACACGGATAGGAAACAGAAGAGCTGAGATTCAAGTTGAAGACTCCAAGACTACTGTCTTTCTACTCATTCTCATCTTTAGATTTCCCTACTTTTAGAATGCCTTCCCCACCTTTTTTCCTCCATATCCCAATCTTCCCCATCCTTCAAGTCTCAGTTCAGATATAACCCTCTCCACAAGATCTTCTCTGATTCCCCCTAGACAAAGTTTTGTGGTTGTCATTGTTGTTCAACCAATTCTTCATGGGATTTTCTTGGCCAAAATACTGGAGTGGTTTGCCATTTCCTTCTCCAGCTCATTTTACAGATGAGAAAACTGAGGCAAACAAGGTCTAGTGATTTGCCCAGGGTCACACAGCTAGTAAATGTCTGAGAATGGATTTGAACTCAGGAAGATGAGTCTTCCTAATACAAGACTCAGTGCTATCCACTACATTATATAGTTTTCCCAGATGATATATATTCACAATTTTAAAAATACATGATAAGTACATTAGAGAGATACATGCAAAGTTCTATGTATAAGCCTGGATAGTCAGTAACCTCTCCAGTGGATCAAGGAAGACTTCCTGGAGAAGGTGACATGTGAGTCGGCAGTTTCAGGATGGGTGGAAATTCAGCAGGTGGAGATACGGAAGGAAGGCATTGCAGGAATTAGGAAGAACGTGAGCAAAAGCAGACAGACAGGGGAGCACCAACTGTATTTGGGAGATGGCAGGCAGTCCAGTCTGGTTTGAATGGAGATTACCAAAAAGTATAATAAGTTGGAAACCTAGTTGGTAGAGGACATCACATTAAGGATAAAGTGTTAAAGAATCGTGGAAGAGTTTGGGGAAGAGAAGTAACATAACCAGATCCATGAATAAAGAAGCAAAGTCTGCCCTTGGGTATAAAGCATAGATTCCAAAGAGGAAAAGCGGAGGTGGGGTGGCTTATCGGGAGGTGATTGCAATAGTGTGGGCAGGCAATGAGGGACCTGTCCAAGGTGGTGGCAGGGAGAATTCAGAGAATGGGACAATCGATCATAAGAAGTAATCTATAGGTAGAGTTGACGGGATTAAATGGAAGAGGAAAGGATGGAAGAAAACACCACAATTTACAGACATGAGAGATTAGATGCAGGGTGTTATTATAGGAAGAGATAGTCAAGGCAGAAGGAGGAGCAATATCTCCCCCTCTGGGAAAGATCTAAACTGGTAGATCACTGCTTGTAGTACCTCCCCAATATCCAGGTAAAGATGCTCTGAAGGCAGATGGAGTTGCAGGTCTGGAATTTCACTTAGGGGTCTACTACCTGGACCACTATTAGGAGGGGAAATTCCAGCTGCTGAGACTTGTAGAAAAATGCAAGCCAATTCTATAAGGCTATATTAGGAACTTACTGAACATGAGGAGGGAAGGAAAAACAAGATAATATAATAATAAAAATAATAGCTAATACATGAATAATATATTTCCTAAGTACTTCTCCATCCATTACCTCATCTGATACAACAGTCTTGTGAAGGATTGCCTTTTAGCAATAACAATGGTAGTAATGGTGTTAATAATAGCCAACATTTATAGACGGCTTTAAAGTTTGCAAAGCACCTTCTATACAGGGTGTTCCAAACTCCTTAATACAGTTTTAAGCCTTAATGATTTCATAAGTATAAGTGCTATAAACTTGTTTTTTTAATCATTTGAAATTTTATTTAAATATATTTATTTTTGTAAATTAAGTGATACTTTTTCAAATTTTGGTTTTAACAAAATGGGGCACTCATGCATTATGTATAACAGTTTCTGGATGATTTTTTCTCAGACCAATGGATCAGTAGAGAAGATCATTTTAGTCACCTGATATATCTCAATTAAGCCTTTTTGTGTGTGATCATACCAAAATTGTCATGTATGCATCAAGACCTCATTTTTTGAATGACTTAAGGCTGGGATTACAAATATATCCTTTTTAGTTATGGAATAGCAGCTGATGAAAATTTTTACAAATTTCAAAAGATCAACTAGACAGATTCACTGTAAGGCTTCTTAAATTTTTCCCATTCGTGACCCACATGGGGTTGCAACCCACAGTTTAAGAAACACTGAATTGTAGAGCATATGATGGTAGCTATGTTGAATTTCCATAAGAAAAATGTTGAAAGTGCCTTCAAATGTTTTTTGTATGTTTGTCACACTTCAAAAGTTATTAAAACTTAAAACTACAGTAAGACTTTGGGGACATTTCCTATGTATTATTCTGTTTAATACTCAAAACCTTCCTGTAATAATAGAAGCAAATGTTACTGTGTTTCTAATATCTGACAGCAGGAAAAAACTATTAGACAATTCTTAAATTATGTATCTACAATTCTAATTCTTAGGGTATTAATTTGTTTTAAGTAAAAGATTCTTCACTAAATAATTATGCTCGCATTTCTATAGTACTTTAAAAAGCCCCAATATTATATAGCACTTGAAGGTGTAGAAAACATTTTCCTTACAACAATCCTGTTAGGTAGATAGTACACATGTGTGTGTTCATCTTTCGTTGTCAAAGAAGACCATGCCATCAGAGAAATAATGGCATGACTTGCACTTCACTTTATTTTGAGTGAGGGAAGGCTATGCAGGTCACCAGCCTCACTTCTCCTCCAGAGCCATCTGAATCCAGTGACCAGATATTCATCAAGATGACTAGAGATGACCCAGGATGAAGCAATTGGTGTTAAGTGACTTGCCCAAGGTCACATACCTAGTGAGTGTCAAGTGTCTGAGGTGAGATTTGAATTCAGATTCTCCTGACTCCTGCACTGGTGCTCTATCCACTGCACAACCTAGCTGCCCAGTACACATATAGGCTCCATAGGAAAGAGGAAAGACAGCCCCAGGAAAGGTCACTCATCTACCCCCTTGTCCACGTAGACTTGATCCAGAAGCTGGATTCTAAGATATGGCTCTGCTCTCCTAGGGTCCATGAGGAAATACAAGCATTTTTTTTATTTCCCCCACACACACACACAATGGGGATGCAGGCTCAATCAAGACAACTATGATGATACCCATAACATATTTATGGGTTTTTTAAAGTACCAAATGATTGGCCTTCCGAGCAGAAAGATGAGAAGGAACCATAATTAATAAAGCAATTAATTGGTCCCCTTACACTTTGCCTCCCTGCAAGTACTCTATAATCTAGCTATATAGTTCCATTTGCTCTTCTTCACACACTCCATCTCCCATCCATTCCCCTTCTGTCAAGATTTAGTTCAAATCTCACCTTCCCAAAGAGGTCTTTCTTACTTTCTCCTTTCAGATTGCTTTCCATCTATTCTGTATGAATCTTGGATGTACCTAGTGATTTACAGTTTGTCTCATCATTGGAATGTAAGGTCCTTGAGGGCAGAGACAGTTTTTTACTTTTGTTTGGATTACAAATACTTAGCTCAAAGCATGGCAAAAAAAAAAAAAAGCAAGTCCTTACTAAACTCTTATTAACTGTTAAGTGACTGACTGTCCTAGTCTATAATATCAATATCACAAACATATGTCTGGTTATGTCACTAATTCATTGTGTGACCTTGAACAAATCACTTTCCTTCTCTGACCCTCAGTTCTGTTATCTGTAAAATTGGAGTGGGGGTGTGTTAGAATCTTCCCAAACTTGTATGGTCTACTGCCCTCTTTTCCAAAAAAAAAAAAAACAACTCAGCACTCCTCCTAGAAAATCTACTTTCTTGAACCTTTTAATGTTTTTAATTGCATCATTTCAAAATAATATATTTTTAAATGACATCTTAAATTTAATAATTTATTATAAATTTGTGGGGATTTTCCTGTATTGAAATTTTAATGATGCAGTATTGCAAATTATATATATGGATATAGGATCATATTATAAACAAGTCATTACATGCACATATTCCTGCCAATGCATGCTGGACTTCCCAACAATGCATGACAGGCTCACCTGCCAACACTTGCTTGATAAGACCTGTTGGCAGACTTGACCACTGATCAATTATGACTTGTATTTTGTGTGTTTATTTGGAAAATAATGTAATCACTATGACTTTAACTCTGTTACACAACAGATAAAATATATACAAAGTTTTTCAAAATTTTTCTTCTTTTCTCTTCTTTCCTTATGCTTTCACCACCTCCTTATTCAAAACCCCTCAATTGCACCCAAGGCTACTACTGCCTCCTGGATCATTCCAGTGCTCTCCAGGGGGCAGTATCACCCACTTTGGGAACCTATGCTAGATGATTGCTAGGGTCCTTCCCGATTCTAGGATACTATATTTTATGACTTATTGAAGGTAAGAAAAATTTGGAGGAGCTGGAGTTCTATGAAGACTTAATAGTAGAGCTGGATGAGGCAGCTAGGTAGTACAGTGGATAGAGTAGCAGGCCTGGAGTCAGTAAGACTCATATTCCTGAGTTCAAATCCAGTCCCAAACACTTACTAGTTATGTGACCCTGAGCAAGTCACTTAACCCTGTTTGCCTCAGTTTTCTCATCTGTAAAATGATCTGGAGAAGGAAATGGCAAACCACTCCAGTGTATTTGCCAAGAAAACCCCAATGGGATCACAAAGAGTCAGACACAACTGAAAACAACTGAACAACAACAATGGTGGAATTGGGTCTCAAAACCAGGTATCATAACTAGACCAGGGGCTCTTTATACTACATAATCTTTGTCCTCAAGGAAAATACTATCTGAGGAGACTGCATTATGTCTGTAAGTAATGGGCAGTGTTTAATCAAGGTCACATTCATGGAACAGACAGCCAAGGCTACATAAATTCAAAGGAAGGAGAGATTCCTATGTACTGGGATAGTCAGGAAATGTTCAAAGGAGGAGGTAGCATTTGGTTGGGCTGAGAGATTAGCAAGCAGGTAAGCACACTTACCCTATGCCTCACCTTACCTGTTTCTTTGGTTTTCCCCCACCCAGTCACCCAGCACAGAGTGCCCATAAGGAATTTCATGTGGGGTGCTGGGAGGCAAACAGGGATGATCTGAGAGGGGGAGCCCAACTGGACCAGCGCAATGTCCCCTTGGGGGTTATTGCTTCCCCATTTGTAGGAAGGGTGAATGACGATTCTTCGCACAGATGCAAAGGAGGCATTGGGTGAGACTGTATATAGCTTCAGATCTCCCAAACTGACTTGATACAATGAGGGCTGCTGGGAACTAGAATGAAAATAAAGACCGG
This sequence comes from Notamacropus eugenii, assembly GCF_028372415.1. Lineage (NCBI taxonomy): Eukaryota > Metazoa > Chordata > Mammalia > Diprotodontia > Macropodidae > Notamacropus > Notamacropus eugenii. The sequence continues at coordinate 55,821,983 of NC_092872.1, read as the reverse complement.
GTCAGCTGAAGGATTGATGAGCTTGATAAAGATATCAGTGCTCTTCCTCACAAACTATCTGGGATTGAACTATTTGGTTAAAGACTTGCATGTATTCTCTTTATATTTATATACTTACTTAAGAATGTAAGCTCCTCAAGAACTGGGATTGTTTTATTCTCTGTGTATGTGTAGGTGGGCACCTAGCCCAGTGCCTGGTACCTAATTGATGGCAGTTAGGTGGTATAGTGGGTAAGAGTGCTGAATTTGGAGTCAGGAAGACCAAGGTTCAAATCCCATCTCAGACTCTTACTAGGTGTATCACTTTGGAGAAATCATTTAACCTTTCTCAGGCTTCATTTGTTCATCTATAAAATGAGGACAACAATAGTACTTACCTTAGAGCATTGTTGTGAGAATCAACTGAGATAATGTATAGCAAGTGCACTGCAAACCCTGAAGTGCTCCGTAAATGCTATATTACTAAATACTTGTTAGCACTCAGAAGAGTAAACAAGTTTCTAGTCAACAAGCATTTATTTAAGTACCTCCTATGTGCTAGCACTGTGACACGTTCTTCCCTCCCCTGTGGTTGGGTTTATATTTATAGATGGGAGTGGTTATCTGATGTGGTTTTATTGGATATAGGAAAAAGGTTGTCTGCTCAGGAATATCTTGGGTCTCCTTCCAAATGGCTATGTTACCTTGCATAAATTGTTTTACTTCTCTGTGTCTCTATTTGTTCACCTCAAAAATGAGAGATTTGAACTGGAGTCATTCATTCATTCAGGAAGCATTTTCTAATTTCAAGTGTCTGCCTTGTGTGCAAGGCACTCTGCTATATGCTGAGGTCCAGAAGAGAATGGAGTTAAGTTTTAGAGACAGGAAGTGACAGAGTAGGGACAGCAGCCAGCCACTTGACTCCAAGAACCAGGCCACATTCTCTGTAATTCACTGCTTCTCCATCTCACATAGTTCAGTACTTTGAAAGTTCCCCCATCTATCTTTAGGGCACTAAAGATAAAGGAAGGCTCTTAGGATCATAGATTTAGACCTGGAAGGAAACTTAGAGGTCTTCTATGCTAAACCACCATATTTTATAAAAAAGAAAATTGAGACTCAGGGAAGGTCATCCATGCCTAGATAGGGGAAACTGGAGGAAATGAAATTTCCTGGAGACTATGAGTTAGGAAGTACAAGAAAATAATTGAAGAGACTGTTCCCTCCTCCTCCTCCTTCCACCCTCTTTGCTGTCCTTTCCCCAAGCTACATAGCCCAGGAATTGTGGATTAGGGTGAGAAATTCCAGGTTGGGGGTAAAGGTTTAAAATACCCCTGCCCATCACACCCCACTGGTATAGGGTTAGGTACATTCAGCTCAACTTGCCAGAGACCTTACTCACTTTTCAAAGCAGTGAGCTGCAGTCAGCACCCAGCTTGGATGGATGAGAGAGCCTCCACAGATATGCCGCCCTGGTGAGATCCTTAGGCTGACTTGCCATGGCCACTGTCCTTCCTGGGCATTCTGCCCTCCTATAATTCTCCCACCTACCTTAGCGGTTCCACACACTGTCGAGAGAGAGAAAGCTTATGAGGACACCCAGGTAGCATGAGACATTCAGGCTTTAGCACCACCCCCGCTTCCCTCTCAAAAAGTCAGTCTTTTTTCAAGTTTTTCACTGTCCTCTCTGATACTGGACATCTTGGCCATTCTTACCCAAATACTACCCCTTGACATACCAGAGGCTTCCCAGCTCTTCTAACCCATTCCTATTCTCCACTCTTTCCTTACAAACCACCATCTCCTCCCAGGGCCCAAGGATTCTTAAAAACCCCAGCACTCAGGTAATAATTCTAGATCACACAGTGTTTCACAATTTACAAAGTGTCTTCCTCACAAATAGCACTGAGAGATAAGTAAAGCATTATTAACTACATTTTATAGATGAGGAAATGGAAGCATTGATGGGTGATAAGGTTTGTCTAAGAGAACATAATTATCTGAGAATTATTTATTGTCCAAGAGAACACAAGTATCTGAAGTGGAACTTGAATTGGGACTCCAATTCTGTGACACTGCATGGGTGATTCCACTTTTGGGCTCTCCATGTTGCTGTCTGTCCCAAAGGCTAGGCCAACAGACTGACTGCTCTCGATATCTTTTCCAGAATTAGCTACTTACCTGTTGGCAGACTGTTTCCATGGACACCTAAAGGAGATTAAAAAGAAGAAAAGACTAGGGTCAGACTGGACGTCTAGCAACCTCTTTCCTCCTCCCTCCCCATCCCACCCCTCAATAGAAAGCAGAGGGCTTAACCCAAAGGAATTATTTCCTGGAGGTGGCACAGCAACAAAGAAGATAAATGGAAAAGCATCCTATAACAATCGTGTCAAGACTGCTAGAGGGGAAAACAAGCTGAGGTTGGCAAGGAAAATGTATAGATTAGATACCATTCCAGCATCCCCAGACTTGGGAAGTTCCAAGAGGGTAGATGCATCCCAGCTCCCAGGGAAGGGAAACCAGGCCAAGGCAAAAGGGTCTTCTCCCAGCTTTCCGCACTAGATCTTTTTTATTGTTCCCCTGGGTGGACCACCCAGTCCCACTCCCCTCCTCCACCACTCTGGCACCCATCAGACTGTGTGGCAACCTAGTTTCCCAGGAACCCCTCCCAAGGAAGCAGTAAGAGACCACAGAAGGTCAAGGCACACACCAAAGAAAGGGTCAAGGACTAGAGGAACCTTTAGGGTTAAGCAGTTTCCCAGGGATAGGTCACTTAAGCCCAGAAGACACTCACCATGGAACAGTAGCAGCAGCACCATGGGGAGCAAGAGAGAGTGGGTAGATGGTCCCATGGGCACCCCACACAAGAGTGGCAGAGCAGAGCTCACCCTCCCAGGTCAGAGTCCTTGGAGTGGTTCCCACCCTCAGGGAGGAGCAGGATAGGTCATAAAATAGAGTTTGGCCCTGAATTCTTGTTCAATCAATACCAGCCTCTCAGTCTCCTGTTCCCTCCTTCCCCATTATGGGTAAAGTGTGTGTAAATATGATGCAAAAACTGGAAAGGCAAGACTGGAAAGGCTTTTTTTTAGATAATGCCCCTCAGTCCAACTCTTCCTGACAATTTTATAGTATAGTTGCCTGATAGGAGACACCCCAGTGAAGTAAAAGGAACATGGGGTTTAGAGTCAGGAGATCTGGATTCAAATCTCACCTTGCTGCCCAGGTGAACCTGGATAAGTGTATTGAAAATAGTTCACTTTTTTTTTTCTTTTTAAAATTTTTATCAATCTGTTTTGTTTTTACATCATCTTCATTTCCAAATTCAGTCCTTCTCCCTTATTTCCCCGGAAAGCTACCCCTTGCAACAAAGAATAAAAAGAGAGGGAGGGGGAGAGAGAGAGAGAGACAAAGGGAGAGGGAGAGGGAGAGGAAGAGGGAGAGGGAGAGGGAGAGAGAAGCAGTTAGGTAACTAACATAACCAAGTCTGACAATATTCTACACCCACAGTCTCTGAACTCTGCAAGGTTGGGGGGTGTTATTGTTGTATAACAAGTCCCATTTCTACAGCTCTGTGACATAGGGAATGTAAGTAGGATTGTCTCTGTTTTACAGATGAGGCAATTAAGATTCTGAGAAGCTGTGACTTGCCAAAGGTCATGTAGTGTCTGAGTGACTCAGCATTTGAACTTGGGACTCCTGATTCCAGATTCTATCAATACAAATCAATCTGCCTACCTGAGTCTTTGTTTCATTGTGTGTAAAGTGAGGGCATTGGAATGAATAAATTCTTCCACTCCTAGCCTTCCAACTCTAAGAAATCCCATGAAAATGTCATTCCCACTTCTCTGAGGCTTGGGGGGGGGGGGGAGGCGGTTCTCCTTTCCCTGGGGGGAACAAGCTCTTCCCTCCTTTTTAACAACCTCTTGCCTCCTCCCTCTCACCCCCACTCCTGCCGTGGAAAACAGAAGGCTTAACCCAAAGGAATAATTTCCTTGAGGTAGCCCAGAAACACAGGAGATGAATGGAAGAGTGTGGCACAACTAAGAGCAGCCTGGAACAATTGTGTCAGGACTGCTAGAGCCTGGCAAGGAAAAGGGCTGGGCTAGGGGCTGAAAAATCTGTATCAGGAGAATTAAAAAGAGGGAAGAAAGGAGATCCTCCCTTTTGCTGCTTACTTTGCTTCCATTTTCTCTGCCAAAGAGAGTGACCTTGCACTAGAAATGATGTACCGAAAATTACTAATGGGGAGGTGAAACCCAGCATAAATAAGGAGAGAGAAAGGAGAGACAGAGAGATAGGTAGGTAGACAAATACCAATTGATAGGAAAGAAGGAAGGAAAGAAAGGAAGGAAGAAAGAGAGAAAGGAAGGAAGAAAGAGAGAAAGGAAGGAAGAAAGAGAGAAAGAGAGAAAGAAAGAAAGAAAGAAAGAAAGAAAGAAAGAAAGAAAGAAAGAAAGAAAGAAAGAAAGAAAGAAAGAAAGAAAGAAAGAAAGAGAAAGAAGGAAGGAAGGAAGGAAGGAAGGAAGGAAGGAAGGAAGGAAGGAAGGAAGGAAGGAAGAAAAGATAGGTGGATAGAAAGACAGGCAGGCAGACAGACAGGTAGGTAGATAGGTAGGTAGCTAGTGTTAACCTGAAAACTTGGTTAGAGAAAAGGCAACAGGCTGAATGCATACATTTTATGATTTAATTAATTAATCAATTCCCTATTAAAGAAAACGGTAACATAATGCATTATGGAGCCAGAAATGTTCTGGCTACCCAGTGCAGAAATCTTCTGGCTTATATACATTTTGCCGTGAGAAACAAACTCTCCTAATTAAGCAAACCATAAATTCAGTAAGACAGGACAATTAACAAAGCAATGTTGGTCAGGCCTTGGGATTCCAGCTGGGTAAGAAAATCCCACCAGGCTTCCTGTCCTAAACAGGCCTTTGAAGTTGTTATCTTAACAGAGTTTGACAAAAGCTGAAGTTACAACCCAAGGTATCTATCTGTGTTTTCCTCTCTTCACACTAGGATGCTAGAAGAAGAGTCTGATAAGCGAGTCCCATTTGCTTGACATCAAAAGGCATCCTCTAAACAAAGGAGACTATTAGGTCCAGACTCTTCTTAATTCAAACTTTGGCCCTGATTAAAGTCTAAAATTTATATTAAATATTATCATTAGAAAGACACAGACAGACAGACAGAGCATTAATTAAGCATGTACTATAAAACAAGCAATGTGCTAAATATTGAAAATACAAATGAAAGAAAACAAGACTTCCTTTTTTCAGGGAACTTACATTCTAATACAGAAGACAAAACTTTAAAAGGCTATGGAAAAAGGGGTGGAGTGGGGGGCTGAGAGGTGGGAGAGTACCTATACAATGGAGTGAATTGAGCTGGGAGTGAAGTGAGTATGACTGGGACCCCTCGTGAAATGGTAATCTAGCCAGGGAGTCATCAATCAAGAAAATAGGCCTCCTTTGGCCTAGAAGAGTTAAATCCATGGTTACAAAAACAAACAGCAGTGATTGCTAGACGTTCTCATGATATTTGAAAGTTCATGGAAAACAGGAAAGATACTCCAAGATTGCAGAAGGGCAAATATCCCAATTTTATTTTCTTTTTTCCTTTCTTTTCTTTTTCTCTTTCTTTCTTCCTTTCTCCTCCTCCTTCTTCCTCTCTCTCTCTCTCTCTCTCTCTCTCTCTCTCTCTCTCTCTCTCTCTCTCTCTCTCTCTCTCTCTCTTTCTCTCTCTTTCTCTCTCTCTCCCCCAGAGTAAGACTTATTTTTGAACATAACCAATGAAGGAATTTGTTTTGCTTGACCATGTATAGTTCTTACAAGGGTTATACACCCATACACACACACAAAGAATGGGAGGGAGACAAAATTAAATTTTGTTAATTAGGAAAATTAAATAAAAGGAAAGGAAAGCAGTTATTACAAAGTATCAGGATGTTTTCATCAAAAATGGATTATATCAGATTAACTTTTTATTTCCATTTTTATCAGTATTATTAAACTAATAGATAAGGAATAATAGTTGTGATAGAAATAGTTTACCTAGAATTTATCAAAGTTTTTTTATGCAGTCTATCATACTATTCTTGTAGAGAAAAAAGAGGGATATGGATTAGATGAGAATATAATTAGATGGATTCCAAGCTCCATGGATGACCAGACTCAGAGTTAATTAGCAGTTTGACGGGAGGTGCCCAGTGGACCATTCCATAGATCTGTCCTTGGTACTGGGCTGTTGAACATTTTTTTCAGTGACTTTGTTAAATTCATGGGTGGTACGTTGGTCATGGTTTAAGAGAACATTAAAGCTGGGAGGCATTGCCAAGATAATGTATGATAGAGTCAAGATCTAAAAGCAGCTTGGCCAATTAGTGTTGGAATGAACCTAAGAAGATAAAACTGAATAGAAATAGATGTAAAGTCTTACATTTGGATATAGAAAGTCAACTTCACAGACACAAGATGGAGGAGAAACAGTTAGACAGCAGATGTGGGACATATGCTAATGTGGTCTTGGACTTCAGTAAGAGGAACAGGAAGATAATATCACCAATGTTCTCTGCCCTGCTCAGACGACATTTGGAATATTGGGTTCAGTTTGGGTGCAGAGCAGTTTTAAAAGGACATGATCAATGTCTGGGGAACATCCATTGGAGGGGAACCAGGATGGTTGAGGTTTTTGAGTCCGTGACATATGAGAATTGGTTGAAGGAATTATATGTGTTTAGCCTAGAAAAGAGAAGGTTCAAGATGTGTATTGGGGGGGCTGCCATGTGGAGGAAGGATTTGACTTGTTCAGTTTGACCCAAGAAGGCTACAGTGGCAAAGAAGCACATTTAGGTTTGAGGTCAGGAAAAACTGTCTAATAATTGGAGTTCTCCAAAAACAGATTGGATTGCCTTATAAAGTGATGAGTTCTCTGTCCTTGGAAGTCTTCAAAGACTGAAGGACCAAAGACTGAAGGACCAATGGACACAAATTCCTTTCATTTATGTGTTGGATTAGATGGTGACTGAGGTCTTTGCCAACCCTCAATTTCTTGTATAAATCTGTGACTGATTAAGAAATGCTTTGGTGGCAGAAAAATACCTTCTCATCAAATGATAACTGGGTATCCTTCTTTAGATAAGTTCAATACTTTTCCTATAGAGGCTGGATAAAACTCCCTGGGGTGTCAAGGACAGAGCTACTATTGCTAAACTAATCCTGCAAGACAATCAGGTTGATCTTAGATCCCACTACTACTCTCTACCAACTATAGGAAAACACTCTAATTCTGACACTCTGATTTGCAAACTCTGCAGGTCTTTCTGGATCTCAACTTTACTCCTTATAACTAACACCTCACCTATCATCTACATACATAGCATTTTGCTACTTATTGCAGTCACCTCTGCTTCTACCTATATGGTGTTGCCTTACCATAGAGAGCAGCCCAAGGACAGACCAGCCTGGTGACAGACAGACAAACTAGCCTGAGACAAAGAAACATATCACAGGACAAGCCTGTGGATTATGCAGCTGTGGGTTCTCTCCTTGTTCTGTCAGTAACTAGGTGTATAACTTGCACAAGTCACTTCCGTTGTTGGAATCTCAACCTCCCTCCACTATAAAATGTGGGTTCAACTAGATGTCTTTTCTAAGCACTCTCCTGGCTCTAAAATACTGTGATTTTAAGACATGGGATTAAAGGCCTTCTCTAACACTCACCTTTGGAGACAGATTCAGATGCAGCTGATGGTCTCCTAGTTTCAAATAGAATTTTCCTAAGTCCTGGAGCAAAGTCCGTCAGTATCACTATGCCCATGGGCATTAATGGAGCGTCATTAAAGCTCTTTTTTCCCCTCAGGAAATGTGAAATTCTACCTTTCTGATTTCTGAACTAATATATCTTACAAATAGGAAGTCTTCTCCCATCCCTCTGCATTATTGCCAACACCATTCATACACTCACATACTGTTAAATTCTCTATCTCCTTAAGAATGTTATTTCACCTCCCTCAGGAGGACCTGAGTTCAAATCCAACCTCAGACACTTACTAGCTGTGTGACCCTGGGCAAGTCACTTATCACTGATTGCCTCCAAAAGGAAAAAAAAGTTCTCTGCTATTGCCAATAGGATTTTCTATTGCTCTTCTTCATTTTTAAATAATTTATTGGTATCTTTTGTTTTTTATATCATCTAAATTTCTCCCTGTATTCCTTTCTTTCCCCTCCCGGAGAATGATCCTATCTATATTCTCTTGCAATAATAATCTTCTACCTGTCTTTCACAACTCAATTCAAATGTCACCTTCTCCGTGAACATTTTCTCAGATCTTTGCTTCCCTAGTTAAAAGTGATTTCTCCTCATCTTTTATTTGCTTGTGATAATATTCAATATCATTTTTTGAACTTTAATAAGGACCAGAGCTTGAATTAATCGATCAGAAGAAGAGCCTGGACCTAACAGTCTCTTTGTTCTGTGAAGTAAACTCAGAGAATGCCTCTTCCTATGACAACAAGGCCAGATGCAGTTGACTTAGCACACTTTATGAGACCCTTAACCCAAGACACTATCTTGAATAATGGGACTTTTTCCATATCTTAATATTTTGTGGACATATACTATGTTATGGCATGTTAATGGTAAAGAAAACATAGATATCCTGGGTCATAATTTCAGTTGACACTTTGTCAACTCTGTTATCTTATTGTATTTACAACCTATCCAATTAAGAAATTCCTTTCTCATTGTATAGTTAAACACATATGGAGACACCATAAATCTGAAGGACACAGATTACCTTGGATTGTCCTAAAACAAATTTAAGCCTGGTCATTCTTGTATTAGTCAGTCAGAAGTTTTTCTGGCTCTATGATCATGTTACTGCTAACTTTAAGGGAAATAAACAATATGCATTTAACCCATTTGCCTTTTTTAACTAAATTTTCAGGTCAACACTTAAACACATTCTAATTTAAGTCCTATTCCTATACTAGTCTATTCCTATACAGTCCCTTAAAGGAAGGGACTATATCTTATTTATCTCCATATCTTCCCAAACACCAATTACAGGCGAGGCCTCTAGGTCCTCCAGTCCTTTGACTGAATCCAAACTTCACAGAACAACTCCCCTTTAAAAAGGATTTGTTCTACAAAATTTGGACTCAGTCAAAAGGCCACACGTGAGGACCTACAAGACCACATGTGGTCTTCAGAGAGAAGCCACAGGTTCCGCACCCCAGGTTGCCAATAGTAGATACTTGAAAAATATCTGTCAAATGGAGTGAATAGGTGACATATCTCTAATATTTTGCAGTTTCCAAATTACTTTAATAGCCAATCTCTTATTCTGTCTGTGTTCATCCTTCATATTCAAAGAAGACCATGACTTCAGAGAAATGATGACATGAGTTGCCCTTACTACTTTGTTTTTGCCAGGCCTAGAGGCCTGTGTGGGCTACCCGAGTCTTTCTTACCTCACCTCCCGAGGTCTTCAGCTGGCCAAAACCGGATGCACATATGAGAGAAAGGATGTTCCAGAGTCGAACAAGGTTGAGCTTTATTTCAGGGGTCTGGGGTTACAAGTGCAGGGGGGTCTTCCTTAGGAGGAAGAGGGGGAGATTTCCTAAGGAGGCTAGGATCTTAAGGGCTTGGAAATAGAAGTACAAGTGGGGAGAGAGGGGGAGGGGAGAGAGAAGAGAAGAGAAGCGGAGCCTACTGTCCTCTTGGCTCCTTACGTGCTAAGAGAGCTTTCAGGCTTCCTCAATCCTACTTAACCTTCAGCCACACAGTTTGCATCTCAATACCGTGCTGTTAGGTAACTAGGTGTGCTCCAATCCGAGACGACCTCGAGGGCAGGGAGACTCCACCCATCACGTATCTCCAGGGGAGAGGCGGAAATACCCGAGCTAGCCGAGCTAGCTCAGTCTGACCTTCTCGAACCCCCGCTGTTCATGGAGGGCCTCGTAAGACTCTAAGATTTAGAAGTCCCACTTTTACCTGCCCGAGACCGTCCACACGGATTTGAACTTCCAATCCCAACAGTTTTGAGTGAGGGAGGGCTGTGCAGGTCACCAGCTTCAATTCTCCTCTTGAGCCATCTGGGTCCAGTGACCAGATATTCATCAGGATGACTGGAGATGTTCCAGTCATTCTCTTATTAGATGTTCTTAACATACTATGAATTCAGGAGAGAAGGTATTATCATCTCCATTACATAGATTTTAAAAAAACAGAGTTTTTATTTAGGATCATAGCCACAGGATTTAGAGTTGGAAAAGATGTTAAGAGATCATTTAATCTCATGCCATAATTGTACAGATGAGAAAACTGAAGTTCAGAAGGGGGAAGTGATCTCAGTAAGCATCTGAAAGAGTAAATGGTAAATAAAAGTCCAGCAGGACAGAAACATTGCCTAGAGTGTTGGGACAGAAGAATGAGAAAATAGGAATGTGTTCACAATGTTGGATTTTGAACAAGAGAATTATAGAGGAACAAATCTCCATATGTACAGTTCAATGTGCTTTAGATTGCTCTCTGAACAATCTGTAATTTTAGTGGGTTGATAGAATAGATCTCTATGGCAGAGGAAAGTGGTGAAGACAGCTTTAATCTGCCTAGCTAGATTTTTTACCAGTTTGTCTATTACCCAAAGCATCTCAGAGGCACATTACAATAGCTTATGGAGAAGCTGGATATTTGGACTATATGAAACTGTTGAGTTGTTTAGATAACCTCACCATCATTGGAAAGACATTGAAAGAACATGAAGAAAGATGGATGAAAGTGTTAGATATGCTAGAGCAGTGTTCTCCAAATAATTTTATTGGGCATCCTAACCAGAAAAAAAAGTTTTGAGTATGACTCCACAGTAGGTGAATAATTACTTTTTTGTAAACTCTATACATGCCCAGCAGTTGTGTGATGATAGGCTTGGTTGATGAGCAGGGAGCCGTTTATTACTCCCTCTTATTCATCTCCATGGTTCTGTAGGTCTTTCTACTTCTTCCCAGACACTCCCTGAGATCCTACCATTGGGCAAGATTTACTTCCTAGTTTCTCCTTTATGAAGGAGAGGTTTTCCTTTCAAAATGCCAAGAAGAAAACAATGGAAAGGGAAGAGGCTAAGGTCCAGCCTTGGTCCTATTATCTCAATGCCAGTCAGATCGCCACAGCCTTTCCACAGTCCAAAAAAATAAAACAAACAAAACAAAAAACCCTACTAACTCATTTAGTAGGAAAGATACAAATTCTGTTTCTCTCTCTCTGCTTTGAGAAGTCATTTTTAAAAAATTGATCATTCTCTTTTTCACTCCAGGCTCCCAGACCAAAAAAAAAGTATGACAAAATGTCAATCAATAAATAAATATTTATTAAGCTCTTACTATGTGCCAGGCACTGTGCAAAGCACTAGAGATATTAAATGAAGTAGAAGACAATTCTTGCTCTTAAGAAGATTACAATCTCTTCTATATACAAAGTAAGCTATACACAGAATAAAAAGAAAATAATAAACAGAGGAAAACATTAGAATGAAGAGGGGTTGAGGAAGGCTTCCAATAAAAAGAAGAATTTTAGTTGAGATGTAAAGGAAATCAGAAAGGTCAATAGGTGGAGTAGAGAAGGGAGAGCATTCCAGGCATGGGAGACAGTCAGAGGAAATGCCCAGAGCTGAGAGTTAGAGTGACATGTTTGTGGAATAGTCAGGAAGACAGTGACACTGGATTAAAGAGTATGCATAGGGGAGCAAGGTGTAGGAAAACTGGAAATGTTGGAGGGAGATTGGTTATGAGGGGCTTTGAATGCCAGAATATTTTGTTTGATCCTGAAAGCAACAGAGAATCACTGGAGTTTATTGAGTTGGGGGATGGGGAGGAGTGGCATGATATGATCAGATGTGCACTTTAGTAAAAGTACTTTGGGCTGACTAGAGGATAGATTGGAGTGGGGAGAGTTTTGAGGCAGGCAGACTCACCAACTGGCTATTGAAAGAAACCAGGTATGAGATAATGAGGGTCTGAACCAGTAGGGGCAGTATCACAGTTTAAAACAAAGACTAGTTAAAACAAAGTTAGTTAGTGATGAAATAATTAATCAAATTTATTATTATACTGAAAGGCACAAAGTAAAGCACAAAAGATAAACAGAATCTTAAGAAATGGAAGTGGCTCACTCACTCCCAAGAAGATAAAGAGAACGGGGAGAAAAGGAGTGAGGAATTAGCATCTGTGATCTCAGCAGCATAAATGGTTCCAGTTACCCAGCACCTTCTCCACGTTGCTCATGTATGACTTGATGACACAGCTTCCATCCTGGAATCCATCAGGGAGGTTCTTGTGACTGGTACCTCCCTTCTCTAAGATACTTTTCTCTTTTCTTGATAAAGTTGCCAGTCATGGTGGCTGACCTTCCTCCTACTCAGATGCCCATGCCTCATTATTAGTACCAAAATGCTTGCTCCTGAGTCACTCCTTTTGCACAGTTTTAGATGCCTCTTTCCTTAGGCTGAAAGGGTAGATTACGAATGACATTAGCCCATTTTTACAATATTCAGGATTATGACAATTTCCCAGGAAATCAAATAGCAAAACACTGGGGATTTTTACCTGCTAGTGGGCATCATCTCCAGCATCCTATTACAATATGCTATTGTTCTAATAGCTATATACATTACAATGCACAAAAAGAGACATTTTAAAGGGTTCAAATAAAGATAAAATATTTAATTCTAAAGTCAATAGGAAGTCACTGGAGTTTTGTTTTGTTTTGAGAGTGACATTGTAAGACACACTCTTTAGGAAAGAAAATCAGTTTGGCAGTTATTCAAAGGATGATCTGGAGAGAAGTGAAATTTGAGGCATAGAAACTGAACCAGAGGCTATTGCAATCTGCATATGGCCTGAAGGGGAAGTTACTGAGCCTTAATTTTCTGCTGCCTTCTCCCTTTCTCTTTCTTTTTCTGAATAGAATTCAGAGACCAGAGACTTAATAAAACTTCCCTAGAAGAATCAACTATTCAAAAAGCATTTATTAAGTCTGTATTATGTGTCATCACTGTGGCAGATTCTGGGAATACAAAGACAAAAATGAAACATTTCCTACCCTCAAGGATTATACAAAAAAAAGGTGAAAGGAACATTTCTTGAATCTCACTTTCATTGGAATCAGTCAAAGGATGGTAAAATACAGAAAGAGAGAGAGAGGAAAGAGGAGAGAGAAGAGAGGAGAAAGAAGGAGAGGGGGGGAGAGAGGGGGAAAGAGAGAGAGAGAGAGAGAGAGAGAGAGAGAGAGAGAGAGAGAGAGAGAGAGAGAGAGAGTTTGATGTAGAAATACATTCAACTCAACAAGAAAGCAGTAGGAACTGGGAAAAGGGAGAGCAAGGAATAAGGACTATTAGATTCAGGGAGGAATTAGTCAGAAGTAAAACAAACGCCAGCCTCAGATGGTGGATTGTGAAGTAGGGCTTAAAAAAAAAGAAAAAAAGGTAAGAATTTATGATTAGGGTCTGGGTTATGGGAAGATAAGAGGGCTGAGCTGGGAGGAGCAGAAGCATATGGCATCAAATATAAATTACCAGTACTGAACCTTTTCCTTCATTCACTAGTCTTCTTCTTTGTGAAGGGATATTCTAAAGGAGGAAAAGAGGCATTTGAAGAGGAAAGGGTATAAGAATATAGGACGAAATAAATATCATAACATAATAGAAATTATTCACCCATGAAATGGAAGAGTTTAATAAGATGGATTAGAAAGTAAAATCTAACAATATGTGAAACATATTAAAACTTACAAAAAATACACTTGAAAAATAAAGACTCACAATGCATTAAAATAAAGAGCTAAGCAACATATAACAAATTATACACAATGACCATGTTGGTCTTATATCATAAATGCAGGATTGATTCAACATTAACAAAATTACAAATGCAGTTGACCATATTTATGACAATAAAAATAATATTATTATATCAATAGGTACAGAAGAGGGTTTTGACAAATACTATATCCATTTCTATAAAACAACAACAACAAACAGACAAACTAGAAAGCATAGGAATAAATGGACTTTTTCTTAACATGGTAAATAATATATACCTCACCAAGATCTAATATTATATGTAAAGGAAATAAACTAGAGAGTTTTTAAAAATAATATCAGGGGTACAGCAAAGATATCTATCGTCACCACTACTATTTAATACAGTACTATAAACACTAGCTATAGCAATAAGAAAAGAAAAATAAATTGAGGGATTAAACATGGGCAAAGAAACAAATTATCATGTTTGCCAATGATGGTATACATAGAGAACACAAAACGGTAAAATAAAAATGATTTGAAACAATAGATTCAACAATAGAGCAGGATATAAAACAGAGTCACATAAATCATTACCATTTCTGTATATTGCCAAAAAAAAAAACAACTAGAAGAGAAAGAATGAGAAATTATGCTTAAAGTACTTATGAAACACTACTACTAAATACTACTACTATTACTACTACTACTACTAACAACAATAACAAGAGTTCGAATTTATATATTACTTTAAGATTTGCAATGCCCTAAACAAATATTATCTCATTGTATCCTCACAACAACCTGGAGATGTAAATGCTATTATATTTCCCATATTACACATGAGTAGACTGAGGCAAACAGATATTAAGCAACTTGTGTAGGGTCAAACAACTAGTAAGTATCTGAGAGCAGAGTTGAACTCAGGTATAAAATACTTGAAAGTCTACCTACCAAGATAGACCCCAAGACTATATGACTATAACTACAAAATACTCTTTAGGAAAATAGAAGATCTAAATAATTGCTCATGGATAGGACAAGCCAATAAAATTAAAATGGCATTACTATTTAAATTAATTTACTTATTTAATGCTAATCATACTGTCAAAGTATCACATTACAGAACTAGAAAAAAATGCCAAAATTCAACTGGAAATGTAAAAGATCAAGAATCCCAAGTAAAATGATGCGGGAAAAAGTGGGAAATAATGAGGCCTAGCAGTACCAAACTGCAAACTATACCATAAAACAATAATCATAGAAACATTTTGTTATGGCTAAAAAATAAAGAGGTTGATTAGTGGAACAGATAGTCTACACAACAAACTGAAGTAAATGAACCTAGCAGCCCAGTATTTGATAAACCCAAAGATCCATATAGTTGGAGTAAATACTCTCTCTTTGACAAAAATTTCTGGGAAAATTGAGCAGCAGTAGGGAAGAAATTATATTTAGAAAGATATCCTATAACATAAACCAAGATAAGTACCAAATAGATACAGGACTTAGATATAAAAGGTCATATCAAAAAGAAATTAGATTGGAGAAAAATTAAATATTACTTTAAAAAAGACATTAGAGGAACAAGGAAGAAATTATCTTTATTATTTATGGATATTGGAAGAATTCATGACCAAATAAGGAAGATCACAGAAGATGAAATTGACAATTTTGATTGCATAATCTTAAAAACATTTTGCACAAACAAATCCAAATGCAGATAATATCAGAAGGGGAAGAGTAAGCTGTGAGTGGGGTGGGGTGGAGAGAATCTTCGCAATAAGTTCCTCTGAAAAGTATTATTTCTAAGATGGGTAAGGAGCTGATTCAAATTCATAAGAATAAGAGCCATTACCCAATTGATAAATGGTCAAAGTATAAGAAAAGGCAGTTCTCAAGAAATTCAAGCTATCTATAGCTGTAGGGAAAAAAATTCTCTAAATCACCAATAATTAAGAAAACACAAATTAAAATGATTTTGAGGTTCCAATTTATATCCACCAGATTGACAAAGTTCACAAAGACAGAAAATGATAAATTTTGGAAGTGGCTGGAAGTAAAGAGTCGTATTAATACATTTTTGGTAGCAGTGAATTATCACAGCCATTATGGAAAGCAATTTGAAATATTCCCCCAAAGCTATTAAATTATGCATATGTGTTGAGGCAACCATACTGATATTAGGCTTATATCCCAAAGACATCAAGAAAGAGGAAAAGGTTCTCTAGGTACAATAATATTTATGGCAGCTCTTTTTGCAGTGCCAAAAATCTAAGAGAGTACCTTTCAATTAAATAATGCTAAACAAATTATTATTATTTGGATTATATAGTAATGGAATACTATTGCACTCTAAGTAATGTTGGTTTCAGAGAAAACCATAAAAATTTTTATGAACTTATTCAGAATAAAGTGAACAGAACCAGAACAATTTATAATCTAACACCAGTACTATAAAATTTTTTCAAGAATTAAAAACTCTAATCAATGTAATGAACAATTGCAATTTCAGAGGACCAATCCTGACTATCCACCTATCTGCCTCCTGACAAAAACATAATGAATCAATATAAATGAATCAAAAAATATCCAATATTTTTGGATATGGCTAATTCGGCAATTTGTTTTGCTTGATTATGCAAAATTGTTGCAAGGATTTTATTTTCTTTTTTCTCAATGGTGTAGGCAGGAAGGAGAAAAATGCTTGAAAATTGAAAAATAAAAAAATAAAATTTTAATTACTTTCAAAAGGGTATTGAGAAAACCTATTATACTTCAACTGAACTAAAAAAAAGAAGTAGAAATCATGATCTTAGATAAGGCAAAATCTAAAATTTGAATAAGAAAAAGATAAACAGGGATATCATATTATGTTCAATAATACCATAGACAATAATTTAACATCAATATTTAACACATATGCACTAAATATATCTAGGCCTTTAAAGGAAAAGTTAATTGCAGGGAGAAATAAATGGTAAAATTATGATAATTGGGTACTTCAAAATATTCACTTTCACCCACACATATAAAGCATACACATTATGTGTAATATAACATATAGCACAATACGTAATCCTTTTATAAAGCTACATCTACTTATAAACTTGTATATATGTATATATGTGTATATAATATAGTGCTAAGTACTGAGGACATATGTGCATGTGTGTATGTACACACACATACACAAGCACTTAGCAGAGTGCCTGGAATATAATATGTGATTAATAAAAGCGTTATTATTTAGCTACCTTCCCTCCTTTCTACCTTTCTTTTTTCCTTTCTTTCTTTTCTCTGACCTCTTTTGGGGATACAAACTAGGTCAAAGGGTATGTTGTCTTTTTGGGTATATTTCCAAATTGTATTCCAAAACAGTTGGATCAATTCAATCCATCAGCCTTTCCTGCCACTTCCCTTAAAACAACTGTCATTTTCCCTTTCTTGTCCTCTCTGCCAATGTAATGGGTGTAAGGTGGAAATTCAACACTATTTTAATTTATGCTGCTCTCATTAGTGATTTGGAGCATTTTTCACATGATTACAGATAGCTTTCCTTTCTTCTGATTATTAAATAACATTATTAATATTGAGACACAAGATTTATCCTTTTTCTGAAACTTTATTCTTTACTAGGCCAAATCAGAATCTGAAAGACATTGCTGATGATAAGATCAGGCTAACTTTCTCCTCAGTCTTGGTGGGACCCCATCCAGGTGAGGATGCCCATTGTGTTTTATGCTGATAGATCTACAAAAATGTCATTTCTCCCTTTTATCAGACAAGGTGACATTAATATAGAGAAGTCTCTTTGACCAAGACTGAGTGATCAGAGTCACTTATCTCAGACTCTCATTAGAATAGGTCCACTTCTAATTATAATACTCATTCTTTCATTAATTATTAACCAATTAGAGTTGATTTCCATCTTCAGGAACACCCACTCTTCCAAGGGCATATAAGTAGTGAGTAAGTTCCAAGATTTGTCTTTTGCTCTAAGAAAGACAGCCAGATGACTATCCTTTTATTAATAATATGCTAGCTTTATTAATAAAAATTATTAATTACCAAGAAACTATGTCTCTTGAACTTTTTATATGTCACACTTCTTTTTAATATTTTTAAAATAAAAGGAGTATTGGCACTTGTCAAAAGCTTTTTCTGTATCTGTTGATGTGATTGTGGCTTTATTGCTTCTGTTATAAATATGGTCTGCTTTGTTTGTGAGGTAGGATGGCATGGAGGATAAAGAACTGTCCTCAGAGCTAAAAAACCTGAATTCGAATCCTGACTCTGCTACATACTTGCTGTGTGACTCAGGAAAAGTCATGTAACATCTTGTATTCTAAGAAAATCTCTAAGACTGCAAGTTGTACAGAAGGTGTCAAATGGCATTGATAGAGTTTTCTCATACAGGAACTTCCTATATCCATGAAATCACAGGTCTACTACTATCTCCTCTTATGTTTATAATTATCGTAATATTGAGACAACTCTAAATTCCTGATACAAATCCTATTTTATTGTAGTGTATACTCTTTTCAACATTAGTGTAGTTTCTTTGCAGATATTTCATACAATATTTACAGCAATACTCATTAAGGATGCTGGTCCTCTGAAAGTATCCCTTTCATCATTTCTAACAGCTCAATAGAATTCCATTCCATCGATATATCATATCCATGTATCATATTCAGCTATTCTTCAGATGATGGGCACTTCCTTAGTTTCCATTTATTTGCCATTAAAAAAAAAGCTGCTGGGGTGGAGCCAAGATGGCAGATTAGAAGAAGGGACCTGCTAGAGCTCTCCCCTCCAACCCCTCAAAAAACCTGTAAGAAATGAATCTAAACAAATTCTAGAGCAGCAGAAGCCACAAAAGGACAGACTGAAGAAAATTTCTAGTCCAAGGCAATCTGGAAAGTCGACAGGATGGGTCTATCACACCAGTCTGAAAGCAGAGCACAGTTTGGCATAGGCTATACCAGCACTGACAAAGCTGATGCAGGCCTTAGGGAACTGAATTACTGGCGGTACTTGCAGTTTTCAAGCTTCTCAACCCACAAACACCAGATAGCTTCAAAAGTCAGTGGGGAGGATGTCTCACTTGGCTGAGAGGGGAGCATGGTCTGACCCCAGCTCCAGCCCAAGTCCTGGCCCCAGTTCCAAGGTGGTGATAGCCACCACTGAAGTAGAGGCTGCTTCTGGAGCCCCTCACTTAACAAACAGCTTAAAAGTCAAGTAATTGACTAGGAAAATGAGCAAATGGGGGAGAAGGAAACAAACTAAAAATTCTTACTTTCTCAGTGAAGAAGTATTTTCTTACATAATTGGTGACAAAGATCAAAACATACATCCAAAAGAAGATAACAAAGCCAAAGCCACTGCATCCAAAACCTCCAAGAAAAATATGAATTGGTCTCAGGCCATGGAAGAACTCAAAAAGAATTTTGAAAATCAAATTAGAAAAGTAGAGGAAAAATTGGGAAGAGAAATGAGAGTGCTACAAGAAAATTACGAAAAAAGAGTCAACAGTCTGCTAAAGGAAACTCAAATAAAATGCTGAAGAAAATAATACCTTGAAAATTAGACACCCAAATGGCAAAAGAGGTCCAAAAAGTCAATGAGGAGAAGAATGCCTTAGAAAGCAGAATTGGCTGGATGGAAAAGGAGGTCCAAAACCTCACTGAAGTAAATAATTCCTTCAAAATTAGAAGGGAGCAAATGGAAGCTAATGACTTTATAAGAAATCAAGAAATTATAAAACAGAACCAAAAGAATGAAAAATTAGAAGATAATGTGAAGTATCTTACTGGAAAAACAACTGACCTGGAAAATGGATCCAGGAAAGATATTTAAAAATTATTGGACTACCTGAAAGCCATGATCAAAAAAAAGAGCCCAGACGTCATCTTTCAAGAAATTATCAAGGAAAAGTGTCATGATATTCTAGAACTAGAAAGTAAAATACAAATAATCCGCTGATCACCTCCTGAAAGAGATCCAAAAAGGAAAACTCCTAGGAATATTATAGTCAAATTCCAGAGTTCCCAGGTCAAGGAGAAAATATTACAAGCAGCCAGAAAGAAATAATTCAAGTACTCTGAAAATACAATCATGATAACACAAGACTTAGCAGCTTCTACACTAAAAGGATTGGAGGGCTTGGAATATAATGTTTCAGAGGTCAAAGAAGATAGGATTAAAACCAAGAATTACCTACCCAGCAAAACTTCAGGGGGAACAATGGAACTTCAATGAAATAAAGGACTTCCAAGCATTTTTGTTGAAAAGACCAGAGCTGAGTAGAAAATTTGACTTTCAAATACAAGGATCAAGAGAAACATGAAAAGGTAAACAGGAAAGAGAAACCACAAGGGACTTATTAAAGTTAAACTGTTTACATTCCTACATGGAAAAATAATATTTGTAACTCATGAGACCTTTCTCAGTATTAGGATAGTTTGAGGAAATATATATATACACACACATACATTTGTATATATGCACACATATATGTGTGTGTGTGTGTGTATGAGTGTATGTATATGTATGTGGAGAGAGAGAGAGATAAAGGGCACAGGATGAGCTGAATATGAAGGAATTATATCTAAAAAAAGAAAATTAAGTGTTGCGAGGCATGTACTAGGAGAAAGAGAAAGGGAGAGGTAAAATGTAGGAAATCATCTCACATAAAAGAGGCAAGAAAGAACTTTTACAATGGAGGGAAAGGAGGGCAGGGTGAGAGGGAATAAGTGAGCCTTCCTTTCATTGGATTTGGCTTCAGGAGGAAATAACAAATATACTCAACTGAGTATGAAAGTTTATCTTACCCTATAGGAAAGCAGAGGGAAGGGGATAATAGAGGGGAGATAATAGAAGGGATGGCAGATTGGCGGAAGGGGTAATCAGAAGTAAATAGTTTTGAGGAGGGACAGGTCAAAGGAGAGAATAGAAAAAATAGAGGGCAGGTCAAAAGAGAGGGAAATATAGTTAGTTTCTCACAATGTGATTGTTATGGAAGTGTTTTTCATGACTACACATGTATAATCTATTTCAAATTGCTTGCCTTCTCATTAAAAATGGATGTTAAAAATTATTTTTACATGCAACTAGGAAATAAGAGATATAGGAAATGGGATACAGAAATCTATCTTGCCCTACAGGAAAAGAGGAGGGGCAGGGATGGGGGAGAGGTGATAGAAGGCAGGGCAACTTGCAGGGTAATCAAAATACACACTGTCCTAAGGTGGGGTGAGGAGGGAGATGGGGAGAAAATTTGAAATTCAAAATTATGTGGAAGTGAATGTTGAAAACTGAAAATAAGTATTTTTTTTAAAAAATCCATACTTTGATAATAACCTCAAAATTATAAGCAAATACTCATAAGAAAAAAAGCTCCTATAAATATTATACATATCAAGCCTTTCTTACTTTGATCTCTTTGGGGATTAAGTTTTTCTTTAGACACTCAGATGCTATATTATTTAGCAGCTCTAGATTATCTATTAATTTTTTCATCTATGGGACATTTGGGCATAACATAACAGTGTAAGCATATAGTACTACATCTCTTTTTTTAAAAAAATCTTAATTTTAAGAAATAAGAAATAACTTAAAGTCTTTGGTGTCACCTAAATATTAGTAAAGCCTTATCAGAAGACTTAATCAGTGCCAAGGAAACAGTAGTATTCTAAAGTCCTTGGTTTTATTTGAATCAAAGGCCTATTCAGGCTTTTTTTTTTTTAAATAGAATTCTCGATCTAGTTCAGGAAGGAATCTCAATTCCCTGAAACTAAAGCACTTTATTTTTCTTTATGGTGACCAAACTAGGAATGAAAGCCTCTTTGTTTAATTCAATGAAAAGAAATATCTCTTTGTTCACATTAGGCCAGACTGAAAGAAAAGTAGCTAAAGAGGAAGTAAGTGGTTCCAAGAGGATATTTTCTTCAAAGGTGCGCTACCGTTAATATAGTTAGAGTTTTGTTTGATAAATCAAAAATCTTAAGTAAACTTTGTACTTTTGGTTTCTTGCTGAGGGAGTTTTGTTCTTTATTTCATGATGTAACAGGATTAGGTGGGGAGAATTTCAGTTGGCAAAATAAACTTCGCCATTTTGGAACTTTCTCCAAGCAGAAATGCTTGCGTATTAATGCATTGTCTCTGACAAACATTGGCTCAGAGCAGGAAAGAACAAATGCAATAGTAGATTCCCAAATCCACCAGCCACAATTCCAACTCCAAGTGAAAAGTATCTGAGGCCTTTACCCAAACAGAGGCCTACAAATATCTAAGGCTGCCAGGAAAGGGAAAAGGTCTTCTCTAATTAGTTCTGATAATATTTAATATAAATTTTGGACTTTAATAAGGGCCAAAGCTTGAATTAAGAAGAGTCTGGACCTAATAATCTCATTTGTTATCTCAAGTGAACATGCCTCAGTGAAGCAAATGGGGTTGACTTAGCAATTTCCTTAGGAGACCCTTTTCCTGGCATCCTAGTGATAAGGAAAAACACAGATGTCCTGGGCTGTAATTTCAACTTTGTCAACTTTGTTAAGATACCCTTTTCGGTGTCAGCAGGACATGTGCCATCAGAGTGAAGGGATTTTTGTCCTTATCAACATGTCACAGAGACATTCTACAGAAAGGAAATTCACACAGCTTGGGATTATAAAACCCAATTGACCCTACTTTGTTAATTGTCTTACTAAATTTACAATTTGTTCAACAAGGAGAGTTCTTTTCTCACGGTAAAATGTATATAAACTAGAAGATTCCTGTATCAGGTAGTCAGATAATTTCCTGACTCCTTAATGTATTACGTTACTGTTTTCTTTAAAGGGAATTAATTAAATAATAATGCATACATTTAGGCTGTTGCCTTTTCTTTAGCAAAGTTTTCAGGTCAGCAGTTCCTTTTGAATACACTCTCAATTCCAGGTCAACAGGCAGTTGAAAGATTCTTCTCTTTATAGTAAGGGGACTGGTCAAGCTTCATTTGGTCATTGTTTGGGTTCTGATGGCTCAGAGTGAGTATAAATAGCAATTGTTTCTGTTTTGGCCAGAAACCCTGAGGATCTTCCCCTCCCAAATTGATTTTTTTTTTTGGCCATTTTTTGCCTCATTTCTTACTTGGGCTTAATAACTTAGTGACTGTTGCCTCAGAGAAACTGAGATCCAAGAAAGACCTATACTTAAAAAGGCCAAGGTCTCCCACTGGATCCAGGGCTATCTCCAGTTGTCCTGATCCCAGATGGCTCCAAATGAAAGAGTGAGGCTGGGGACTGCACAACTCTGCTTCACGTAAATCCAACTCACTTGAAAGTCAAGACATCACCTTAATGATGTCATTGATCTTCTTCAAGAAGAAAGGACAAACAACAGTCTGTAAGTAGTAGTAGCTGACTCACTGGGGACCCAACTGGCCAGTTCCAGTTGGGCGATGCTGCTCCTTCCTTCTTCTACCTCCCTCCTCTTCCTCCTCTCCCTCTATCCATATATCCCTACCTGTGGGTGCTTGGACCAAAGAAATATAAATCTTGATTGCTAAAACCTCACAAAATATCTTGGGGGTTTGAAGTTAGTTTTCTTTTTTTTTCTCTTCCCTACTTATTTATTCTTTAAAAAAAAAAACTGGGACAATTAACTCTTTTGCCCTATGTTTCATTAATAATTTCTTGAAATACAGCATTGGAAACCTAGGCTTTGATAAAGCCCATTGGGATTCACATGGAGCTACTTGATGATGCCTTAAAACCCAAATCCTTCTGACTCTCACAATTGGCTAACAATAATCTGTCTCACATGGTCATTGTTTGGACTGTGATGGCTCAGAGTAAATATAAATAGCAATTGTTTCTGTTTCGGCCAGAAATTCTGAGATAAAAGAGGCCATTTTTTGCCTCATTCTTTACTTAGCCTTCATCATGAAATGGGTGTTGCTTCAGACAAGCTGAGACCTGGGAAAGACCTTAGCTTAAAAATGGCCAGGGTCTCCCACTACATCTGGAACCATCTCCAGTTGTCCTGATATATATCTTGCCACTGGACCCAGATGGCTGCAGAGGAGAGAATGAGGCTTGTGACTTTGCACAGCCTTTCCTCACTTCAATCCAATTTATTTGCAAGTCAAGATATCACCTTCCTGATACCATTGGTCCTCTTTGGGAAGCAAAGACAAACAACGGAACAACAGGAGGACTAGTTAAAATACAGTGACACTACCTGTACATGCTCTGGACTGGGAAATAAGATCATTTCATTATGTTTCATCATGACTTGCTTGGTACTGGCTTTCCAGACTTTTCCACATGAGCTTTCAGTAGGCAGAACACACTGTGCATCTTCCAAGGATGGAGCTTCCATGGGCTAAACCTGTCTCACCACCATCCACCAGGCTGAGTATTGGCAGTGGATGAGAAAGAAGGTATATTGGATCTTGTCCCTCTGGCCACTGGATCCTGGTGGATTGTAAAGCCAGAAGAGAGGGAAAGAGCTCAACCTCAACCTCCCTACCACTACTGGCATGCAGGGTTGAGGATCAGGAAACCAGAAGGGAATCTATTATTAGTAAAGCTTTTAATTATCATAGGATAGACAAAGAATTTTTAAATGCTTAACTATATGCCAGGCACTGCGCCCAGTGGTGGGAATACAAGCATAAGTTAGCAAAACCTACCCTCAAAGAGCTTTTCTTTCTTCCTCTTCTTAAACTTTATTTTTATTGGGTTTTTTGACTTTTTAAATTTATTTTAAAACTGAAATTCAAAATAAGAAAAGAAAAAAACATTGCCACTTACACAGCAGAACAAGATTCAATATAAAGCAATAATTCAAAATTCAATATAAAGCAAAAATTCAAAACTCTCCAGCTTTTCTTTGCTTCCTTGTAGGTTTTCTTTTGGTCTCTGCTGTGAATTTTTACTTTATTTTGTCCCTTCCTCCCCCCTAAGAAAGCTACAATTAAGTATATATATATATACACACACACAAACATACATATATACATATATGTATGCGTGTATGCCTGCATATGTATATACATATATGTATGTGTGTATATATATAAAGGTATGTGTGTATGTATGTGTACATATATGTATACATAGCTATATATATGTGTTTGTGTGTATATATATATACATACACACAGACATAGACATCCATAAACAAATATATATTTACATATATATACATACACATACACTCAAATGCATACATGTAAGTCCATATTATGCTTATTTCCACTTGTTTTTCTGAAGTTGGATAGCACCTTCCTTCCTAAGTCCAAGAATCCATATCTTTCTAAATCCACAGCCGATCAATTCCTATATCACAACAATATTCTGACCCAATCCCATTTTATGTGAGACATTGTCTATAGAGTTTCCCCCCAATTTTCTTCATTCCCTCTATTCTTGGCTACACAGATTTTATATATATAGGAAATTTTTAATTTAAAATAATCTAACATCCATTTTATACTTCAAGACTGCTCTCACCTTATAATATGGTTTAAAGTTTGATACTACTGAGTTTAGTTCCTTTACATCTTTTTCTCCTGGTTTCCTTGAAAATCCTGACCCGCTGCCATTCCCAATGAACCATGTTATTATTTTTCAAGGAGCTTTTCTAATGGTAAAAGTCGAATGTAAAACTAGCTATCCAAAGAAGTGACTATAGAGTAGAGATAGTATCAAATGGGAGAGGGCATAGAAAGCTTGTTGGACTAAGTAAAACCAAGCCAGGAAAAAAAACAGGGTTTTTTTTTCAGACCCAAATTATTCTTTTTTACTGTTGTTGCTGTTTTTAATGTTCAGTTCCAAATTCCATCCTTCCCTCCACCCTCTCCGTACCCATTGAGAAGGCAAGAAATATGATTCCCATTATACATATAAAGAAATGCAAAACATTTCCACATTAACCACATTGCAAAAAAAAAAAATTTTAATGTTTCAATGTCTATTCAAAGTTCATTAGTTTTCTCTCTAGAGGTAGATAGAATTTTTCATCATGAGTCCTTTGGAATTGTCAGGATCATTACACTGATCTAAGTCTTTCACAGTTGACTGTCATTACAATGTTGCTGTTACTGTGTACAATGTTTTCTTACTTCTGCCCACTTCACTTTGTATCACGTCAAATAAGTCTTCCAGGTTTTTCTGAAACCATCCCCTTCATCATTTCTTATAGCACAATAGTATTCTGTCACAATTACATACCACAGTTTGTTCAGCTATTTCCCAGTTGATAAAATTTTCAACTTCAAATTCCTCAGTTTAAAATCCCTCGATTTCCAATTCTTTGCCACCAAGAAAAGGGGTGTTATAAATATTTTTGTACATAGAGGTCCTTTCATTTTTGTTTGATTTCTTTGGGATACAGACCTAGTTGGAATTTTGTGGGTGTAAGGGGTATACACAGTTTTATAGTTCTTTGGGTACAGTTTCAAATTGTTCTCCAGAATGATTGGACTAGTTCATAATCCCATCAACAGTGCATTAGTATCCCTACTTTTCCATACTCCTTCCAGCCTTTTATGTCATATTAAGCAATCTGATAGGTTTGAGGTGGTACCTCAGGGATGTTTTAATTTTCCTTTTTCTAATTATTAGTGATTTAGAGCATTTTTTTATATGATTATTGATAGCTTTGATTTCTTCTTCTGGAAACAACCTGTACATATCTTTTGAACACCTATCAATCAGAGAATGGTTTTTATTTTTATAAACTGGTTCATCTCCCTATGTACTTGAGAAAGGTGAGTTTTATCAGAGAAACTTGCTATAAATTCCCTCCTTCTCCCTTATTTCTTGCTTTCCTCCTAGTTTTGGCTACATTGGTCTTCTTTTTGCAAAACTTGTTAATTTAATGCAATCACAATTATCCATTTTACCTCTTGTGATCCTCTCTACCTCTTGTTTGATCGTGAACTTTTCCCTTATCTATTGATCTGACCAGTAATTTTTTCCATGCTTCTCTATTTTATGATATCACCTTTTATGTATAAATCATGTGCCCATTTTCAGCTTATCTTGGCATATGGTATGAAATGTTAAACCACAGCCATTCTTGATTTTTCAATATGTTGCCAAGAAGACCAAATCTAATCTCCCTTCAGGTAACATTCCTTAGAATACTCGAAAATAGCTATCAAATCCATGCTTCCCCACCCCACCACCCATCTTCACTTCTCCAGGCTAAATAGACCCAATCAGTCTTCACCTGATTGAGTTTGTAGCTAAATATCCCCAACCTGTCCTCACTTGACATAATTTGTGGCTATTTCCTACATCTGAGTTACACACCCTTGGGTTTGAACTTTAAAAGGGAGTGACAAAAAGCATCTAGAGGAAAATAACAAAGTAGTACTATGAGTCTGGGGGACTATATATAGGTCCATGGGGAGGTGGGGCTCACCAGAGAGGAAAGTTGTTTGTATCTTTAAGTTTTTTCTGACTTGGAGACTGGGGAAGACACACAGAATAATACTCTACCACTGAAGGACTCTGTAGCTCTCTAGATTACCAGAAAGAGAAGTAGATTGAGAGACACAGGGAGGGGGAGACTAAAGGATTCAAAGAGAGTAGGGGTAGACTAAGGGAGACACACATAGGGGACAACTGAGGTACACAGAGAAGGAGAAGTCTACATCAGAGGGAAGACCAAAGAGGCAAAGGGGGGTAATGGGAAAAAAGAGAAGAACCTGGGGGATAGCATAGGTAGATATAGAGACTAAGGGGCAGAAAAAGAGAGAGATGGAGAGATCAGAGTCTGAATGAAGATACAGGAAAGTATCATTGAAATAACAAGGAGGTCAAGAAGATGGACTTCCAGCTGAAACATTGTAAGAGGTTGTGGTTTCCAGGTTAATAGGAGAACACAGAACACCTGGCATTGAGTTTCCCTGCCCAACCCTTCTTCTCCTCTGAGTCACCTCCTTCCTCCCCAGACCGGTTCTCTGCTCCTGTTAGCAGGAGACCAGTCTGTTATGGTGAAGCAGGGAGGGGTTCTTCAGCCCAGGTAAGAATGCTCTGGGGGTGGGGTGGGAAAACCCAGGTCCTAGGTGAAGTTGAGGGGGTGAAGATGTGGGTGGGCTGGGGAGAGGGAGTAACAGGGAACAGAGTTGAGCTTGAAGAGGTCAGGGTTTTGGATTGGGGTTGAGGAGCTGGAATCACAGTCATAAAATATGAAATATCAGAGCTAAATGGGACCTTGGAACAGAAAATACAGAATATTCAGATCTGGGAACACACACTGTAAGAAATGGAAGCAGAGATATAGCTAGAATTTTTTTTTCAACTGGATCAAAAATCGTCAAGGGTGCAGACATCACAAAGAGCCACTGGGTACAGTCATGCCGAGAAAGGGAGTGGTCCAACCCTGAGAAGAGTCCATTTCCTATCCCTGAAAGATTGGGGATGAAGGGAGATAGCCCCCAGGAGGGTGCCACGGTGACCAGCACCCTAGAGGGGAAATCAAACATTACATGGCTGCTCAGGTCAACAGTTACCATGGGGATGAAGCACTCACACCAAGCTATTGGTACTTGGGGTAGAATCCCAATCATCCCATGCTAGTTATAACTCTAGATAGAAAGGACCTTCCGATATAAACAAAAAATATCAGAAGTGGAAAGGGTCTTACAGTCTAGATATTCTGGTCTCTTCAGTTTACAGATGGGGCAACCTTTCTGGAAATGGGAAGTAACTCAGCTAAGTTCATAGAGCAAGTCCTTCAGAGGCAGGACTGGAACTCGTGTCTTTGGACTCAACTCAGGGCTCCTTCCCCTATAGGAACTGAAGAAATGCTCAGGGCCTAGGGAAAAAAAGATTGCTTTAAACCAAACTACCAGCTTTGGATCAGAGTTATTAAGAACTGGGAGGGGGCTGGGTTGGTCAGGAGAGGGCAGGGAGGGCAAGGAAGGGTCAAGAAGCCCTAAGGATGGAGAGGAAGAGATAAGACCCAGAAAAGGCAGCCTAGGTTCTGAAAGGAACAGGACAAGAGAATGGGAAGGTCTTGGGGTAGGAGGGGGTTCTCAGAGTGCAGAAAAGCTCTCTTCCTAATTACTTTGCCTAGAGAATCCCCTCCCTCTGGCTCTTTTGCCAGATTTCTGCCAACATAGGGGAAGAGAAGGAAGCTAGGGGTCAAAAGAGGTGACTTGGAGTTCGTGATGAAGGGAAATCCAAGAATCCAGTTGTCTCATTGTTTTCACACTCGTCGCTGGGGAGGAATTTCTAGAATCTCAAGTGACTCACTTAATGAATCAGTTGGGAGCGGGTGAGGAGGCTCGACTCACCCCAAATCTCTGAGCATGGCCCAGGGATTGGGATTGAGCCTGAGGCAGGATCATGGTGGATCAAGGGTTGGTATCAACAAAAGAGACCTCAGAATGAGGCCTCCATCTCCTTCTCCCCTCTCCCCACATTATATCTCCCTGGCATTGGAGGGATGTTCCATCAAGGCCCCTGTGGAAAGGCACTAAACCATGTATATGTTAAATGGAGAATCAGTAGCAATGTAAACTCTTTAAAAACAATGACTGTTTGGGGGACATTTGGTGGGGGGAGGGGGAAGGGTTGTGTCTATACCTCAAGCACCTGGTACAGTGTTGTGCAAATAGCTGGCAACTGAGAGATGTTTGTTAGGCACTAGGCTAGAGTCACAACTTTGTCATTTCTAGCTACATGCTCTTATGCAAGTCACTCAATGCTCATGAGACTCAGCTCCCTCCCCTGGATGAAAGCGAAACACTGGGGTCTCAAATATATACATAGAATAAAGTCATACATAAGGCTAGAAATTTGCTAGGCCTGTAAATTTAAAAGCTACTAGTTGGGGAACAAAACAAACTAGGATAACATCCAAATACAAGTATATGCCACAAGTTACCAAAAAATACTAATATTTTATATAAAGTTATATTGAGATGCACACACACATACATATGCACACACACATACACACACATACATGCACATACATGCACGCATACACATACACGTGTATGGACGCATACCCGCATGCATACACACACGTAGGCACAGGTGCACTGCACATGCATGCACATGTACACACGCATGCACACATACACACATACACATGCACGTGCACACGTGCACACACATAACATGTGATAAGATGTAATTATTCATTCTCATAAATTAGATTCCCTGGGCCTTGAAAATAACTTTAAGTCCCTGATGTTATATGAAATTCTTAGGATTTCACATCTCAGTATGTATCTTTCACAAACACTCTGTGCCAAAATTGTTCCTTAAATGTAAAACCATATGTGGTCATTTCTAAAACTTCCTACAAAGGGTTTCATAAGAGTAGATGAGACATATCCTTTTTGTTCTCAAACATAGAAGAAGTCTCTCCAACGTGACCATCTTCCAAATAGCTATTTGAATATCTTCCAATAAAAGTATTGTTTGGAAGAGATCTGATTACTACACACAACGCTTAGTGATTCAGTACATTTGCTTCCAGACTGACAGGGCTTTGAATTCAGACCCACGGTTCTGGCAAAGGGTGGTCTTCCTACAGACGTTCCTATGCTGAGCCTCACAGGCCCAGTCTCAGAGTTAAGGGAACATACTTTAAGTCTCTATGGGGATTCTCAGTGAGATGTTGTCTGTGTGTTCCAGAACCTACATATATCTGAGCCAGAATGACTTTGTATATGTTGAATCTATGGGATTTCATATTTAAATGAGTAGAGCACGATAGTAAGATTAACTTGGTTTTCTACAGATGGAGCCACTGAATATTTCCCAAGGGAATTAAGCTGTTCTCACTTGGGTCAGTCAGTCAAATACTCACTCTGGCATTTCATTGCCTTCAAGGACCTCATGTTCTAATGGGGCTGATAGTGTGCAAATAACTATGCATGGGCAAAATATATGCAGTGTAAAGGGGAGATAGTCTCAGACTGAGAGGGGACAGGGAGAAACAGAATGGGAAAGTCCTCTTGCAGAAGATGGGATTCAAGTTGTCTTGTAGGAAGCTGAAGAAGCCAGAAGGAGGAGGTAAGGAGAGAGAACGTTCCAGGTATGGAAGAAAGTCAGTGAAAAGGTACAAAGTCAGGAGAGGGTGTCTTCATTGGCCCCAAAGGTATAGAAGGAAGTTGATAGCCATATGTGGATAAGTTAAGAGGCATCTTTCCTCCCCAGTTTCCTTACTGATCACCAATACTCAATGAATTGGTTCCAGGATAGGTAGTTCTTGGGTGTTGTGATTTTGGGGGGTTTCTTTGGGGTTTTGTTTGTTTGGTTTTTTGCCCCTGGTGCATTTTCCTTATCTGAATTGAAATTATAAATTATCTACCTTTTTCTAGCATGGGAAGGAATTTCTCTTCCCTGAAAGCAACACTTGTAATAATGTTTCCTTAATAATATAAGCCTGTGGGATTTATGAAATGGAGATAATGTTACCCTGCCAACTTCACGGGGGTATTGTGAGAAAAGTACTTTCTTTGAACTCCATGAAGGCAGGTCTAGGTCTCACAGAAACTTTGTATTTTTCCCAGAACCTAGCCCCACTCTGTGCACTACATACACCTTTTAAGTAGGTGCTTAATAAATGTTTGACTTGAATGCTTTATGAGAGACAGTATAATGGTGTGTTGGGGTGGGGGTGGGGGTGGGGGGGTGGAGGAAGTACTGCCACTGAAGGCAGGAGGTCTGAATTTAAATCCAGGCTCTGACATTGAATGGTTGTTCAAACATGGGCAAGTTACTCATCTTGCTGCCTTACCTATCTCTGCAAGCCAACAAATATTACAAAACCATGAGATGATCACTGTTAATACCATCAGTGACTCTACCCTAAATTTAGGCCTGGAAGGATAGGACAGAGGACCAACCAGTCAGACTGTGTGAGCCAGTAAGTTTTTAGGACTTGAAGAGACCTTGGACTCCTTGCCAATTCTTAACCTGGTGCCTGGATGGATTTCAAGGGGATTATGAAGTTGAATGGGGAGAAAAATTTGCATCTTTATTTTCACTGTAATTGGTTTGCTTTGTGATCTGATGTATTTCACTTTATGCATTTTAAAAAACATTTTTCTGAGAAGGATAGGCTTCACCAGACTACCAAAGGGGTTTTCCATGACACAAGAAAAACTGTTTGAGAGATCATCTAGAATCCTGATCTCTAAAATGCCAAGAGGCTAGGTTTCTTCCTCTGCAGTATACCATTGACATTCCAAAGTCAGAGTCCCCACAGAGATATTCAGGTAGTTTCCTTTAGGAGAGTTTGGAGTAAGAGAACAGGAGTTCTCCCAACTCCATCCCCTATATGCTTAATTCCTACATGCCACACAGGGCAGTGTCTCTAGTTTGACTTCTCCCCTCTCCTCACCTCAGTCATGTCCCTGGTTTCTGCCATGCCTTAATGAATCACTAGGAGCTGGGGAGGGTAGTTGGGGGGGTAGTTGCCTAGAAGTGGCCTAGGAGAGAGAGCGTGGGGCAAGGAGAACTAGGTGAGAATCCTAGCTCCACCACTCACTAGTTATGGGACCAGCACAAGTCACTTCATCCCTCTGAGTCTTTGTTTCTTTCTCTGTCAAATAGGAATAATGATTTTTTTCTGCCTGTCTCACAGGGTTATTGCCAGAAAGCACCCTCTATACTATGAAGTGTTATATAATTATGATCTCTGATAATGACATGAGAATTCCAATGGTGGGGGTCTGGAAGGAGGAGGCAGGGTACTCTGAAGAGACAAGGAGCTGTAAAGATCCTGGTGAGGGGTCTGGAAACAAGGCAATACAGTCTAGAAAGCTAAGAAGAATCATATAGTGTCAGAGCTGAGAAGGACCTTAAAACAACGAATGTCAGAGAGAAAGGGCCTTACAATATAGAATGTCAGAGCTTGAAAGGACTTAGATTATAAAATGCTAGAGCTGGAAGAGACCTTAGAACAGGGAATATAGAATTTCAGAGTTGTAAGGGAGTTTAAAACAAAAAACAAAGGTGATCAGACTTTTAAGGGCCCTTAGAACATTGAATATAGAATTCCATGGTGGGAAGAGATCTTAGACATAGAAAAGACATTACAATAAAGAACATAGAATGTCAGATTTCTAAGGGATCTTAGATCATGAAATGTCAGATTTGGAAGGGACTTTGAAAATAACTTATTCTAACACTTTGATTAAGATGAAGAAAATGAATCCTGGGGGAAAAGAAATTTGCCCACATTTCTACAATTGGTTGGTGGTAGAACTGGGATTAGAATCCTAGTATAGTTCAGCTATTTCCTCTGTCCTGTAACATTTCTGGTAAGGAGATCTGGATCATAGGAGAATCTTGGTGACCTGGGAAGTGCCCCTTTGAGGATAATAGAAAGGATATTTCTGTTATGGTCAAGATCCCATGTCAGGAAACAGGAAGCTTGGGTAAGAGAAAAATCCCGGAACAGGTGAATAAAAAATTTATTGAAATTCGAGGAATAAATAGTATTAGATACATAGAAGTGGTTACAAATAACTATAAAACTCAGTTAACATTCAAACATAGACTTTCCTGAGGACTATGTTCTTCTCTCACCCCTCTCTACCTAACCAGGGAATGAGACTGAGGCAGCTCTGGGTCACCGGCCAGCCGGGATAGGACACGGAAGTTCATGCTTCTCACCTTCTATCCATACCCTGCTTTTTCCTCAGGGCCTGGGGGAGGTGGGGAGAGAGGGTGCCTAATCCCAGAGGGAATGGCATAGGCCTAGGGGAAAGCTAATTGGCAGCAGAGGTGAGGCATGAAGCTAGGCATTTGAATTCTTCCACCCTTCAGTGGTAGGTCATAGGTTTAGTGAGACACTGCAACACGAAGTCACAGACCCAGGTGTCTAGCTGACCCCTCAGCTGGCCCCTAGATCCCACCTCCCACCCCTAGGAAGACTTCAGTCTGTAACCTTGAGCAGGCCTCCTGCCTACAAGCCTGAAGTCTTCACTGTCTCTCCATGGCTGTCCTCGGAACTGTGCCCCTTGCACTATCCTTTGGATCCAAGTCTCGTGGGCAGTGAGGCTAATGTAGACACCAGGCCGGTTGCGCTCAGCACAGCCCTCTCCCCAGCTGATGATGCCAGCAAGAAGCCAGGACTCATTCACTTGACACATGAGGGGGCCCCCTGAGTCACCCTGTAGGGATGGAGAAAAGTTACATACTTTTAGAACGTGAAAAGAGGAAAGACCTAGCGTAAGCTAAGTAAAACAGGTCATGAAATCTCCTGGCTCTGGGGTGAGCAAGTTGGACCCAGTCGGACCCAGGTGGCTGACAGCTTTCCTTCCCTCAGCCCCTACTGAAATACTCTGCTATTAGGAACGAGAACAGATGAGCAGCCGCTACAATTTCTAAAGGAAACCAGACAACCTGACACAGAAGAAATTAGGTGGGAAACCATTTTAAACACTCACAAAACTCAACTTCTCTTTCCTGTTAAGCATCAAAGCCCTTCAGAACCTGACCCCAACTGACCTTTCCAGTTTTATAATACACTAACTCCCCCTCCCCCTTATGGATTTTATGGCACAGCCAAACTGGCCTGCTCTGCTCAGGTAGCCTCTTGCCCCTGAGTTGACACATGGCAGAGGATCAGGAGACTAATGCAAGTTTTGCTGGCTGCTAAGAATAAAGCCGCTTGGGGATCTGTCTAGAATTGCTCTTGAGAGAGGAATCAGATTGTCTCTTGGGTTGTCATGCCAAAGGGAGTGAACGAGGCCACAGAAGTCAATGAGCCGAAGAAGTACCACCTGATTCTTGGGAGAATTCATTGTTCCTGGGTACAATCTATCTATCTGGGTCTAGGGTAGGGTTAGAGAAGAAGATAGCTCCCTCTAGAGTAGGCCAATCACCCAACCCAGGGATGGAACTTACCAGGCATGCATCTTTCTTGCCTTCCAGGTAGCCAGCACACAGCATATCTGAGGTGATGACCCCCTGTCCCACACCCTGCCAGTAGAGACGGCTGCATGTCTCAGAGGAAATGATGGGAACTTTCAACTTTTGTAAGGTCTGGGGATATGGCAGGGAAACTAAATGGGAGAAAGAGGAAAGGAAAGAGGGAGTCAGGCTCAGAGAGAACCAGTCCCCAGTCTTCTCCATTCCCAGGGACTTTTCAGAAGCCTTTTCTTTTCCCCATCTCTGTAAGGACAGTAAGAAATGGTCCACACTCATCCCTCAGCACCAAGGTCTCTACTTCAGGATCTTATCACTGATGGTTGGGAGATGACTCCCTGCTAGCAATTTCAGAGTTTTAAGGATACTCCCAATGATGCAGATACCCCTCAGAATCCTAAGCCTTTTGACTTGTCTATTTCTTTTTGTTGTCTCAGTTTCTTTTCTGTTTGGTTAGCTCCCTATATATGTCTCTGGACCTGAGTGTCTTTCTTTTCCTCTGTGTCTTTCAATATGTCTATATATGTCCTTGTGTTTAGATTCTAGCCCTTTATCAATTCACTGAAGGAATCCTATATTGGACTTAATTTGATGGAGACAGGACACAAAACCATGGCATACAGAGATAGTCTGCCTTGGTAACACAAAACTTAGAAGGAACATGATTGTTATTTTCAAATACAAGGAAGACTATCATGGGGTAGGGGTGGGGAGGATGAGATTTAAATTGTTTGGCCCTAAAGACCAGAACAGCAGCTAGATTGGGCAATGAAAGTCAGGAAGACCTGAATTCAAATCCTGCCCCAGACACTTATTAGCTGTATGACCCTGGGCCAGTCACTTAACCCTGTTTGCCTCAGTTTCCTCACTTATAAAATGAGCTAGAGAAGGAAATGACAAACCTCTCCAATATCTTTGCAAGAAAATGGGTCACAAATAGTCAGACATAACTGAAAAACAATTGAACAACAGCTAAAAAACCAGACTAGGAAAGAATGATTGGCAGGCCGTGGGTGTTTTCTCCATTTATGGAGATGTTTAAGTAGGTACAAGTTTGACTATAATTTAGGCCAAGGTTAGACTAAAAGGCCTGTAAGATGCCTTCTAGATAAAATATTCTACCATTTTACCATAACGCCATTTAAAAACAGGGATATAAAGTAGATTTTCCACATTTTTGCTTCTCTGAACCTAAGGCAGCTTGGTTAATCACAGCTCCTTCCCATTAACCCTCCAGAAGGAGAGGTAGGGGGAGAGAGAGAGATGGAAACAGTCAGAATGTCTTGATGATAAGTTCAGTTCCTGCATAATTGTAAAATTGTTCTCTGTCTGGGGTATAGAACTGTGTTGCTCCTGACTCTTGTTGGCCACTCAGCATCACCCTAATATTCTGGGAAGGGCTGGTTTCCTGGGACTAGAACTTTTACTGCCTCCCCTCTCTCTGGACCAGAACCAACACTGAAACCCATGTGGGAGTGAAATGAATGACAACATGTCTCGTCATATCCTTGCTGGACCAATGGCTTTGAATACTATCAGTAAACTCAGTACGTAGGTCAGCTGAACATGAGGCTCT
Source organism: Notamacropus eugenii (assembly GCF_028372415.1). NCBI lineage: Eukaryota > Metazoa > Chordata > Mammalia > Diprotodontia > Macropodidae > Notamacropus > Notamacropus eugenii. The sequence goes on along the minus strand of NC_092872.1, from coordinate 55,785,730 downwards.
CTGGTCCTTAAAATCTTGACTCAGTGTTTAAGTCTGTCTTTGCTTCTCTGTCTCTCATGTAATCGTGGAGTCTTGTCACACATTCCCAGTTGCCTAAGTAGTCTCATACTTGGTTATTGGTGCCCCTCAACTTCCTATTTGCCCTTCCCTGGGTAAGCTCCAGATTGTCAAAGTCGTTTTTATAATAAAGTCTAGAATTAAACCCTACTCTAGATACGGTGTAACCAAGGTAGGGAAGAGCAATTTTGGAACCTTCTCCCCACTCTGTTTGTCTCTGCCTCCAGGCATCCATAACTTTTCCTTCTTTAAGTGAACATGCGTGTTTCATGAGAGCTCTCACCTCCATCTGCAATGCTGCCCCAGCCAGCAATCCAGCAAGTGGTACCAGGAAGGAGTTTCACAGTGCTGTCAGGCAAACAGATGGGCAGGACATGCTCAGAGAATTTGATGGAGTGATCCAGACGTACCAAGGCAATGTCCCCTCGGTTGCTTTCATTCCAGACGTATTTAGGGTGGGGCAGTACCCAGGCCATGCCCACTCGTATGGCTCGATGGCCAGGGTTTCCCAGCTGCCAGGCCCCCAGAAGCACTGAAAATTGAGATGGCTCCACGGAACTGGAAAGAGAGAAATAGCTAGTTGAGAACTAGCAAGATGGGGGCTACTTGGGACAGGATGCCTGGGTTCTTGGTGAGGGGAGAGGTCTGCGGGACAGGACATGAGTTTTAAAGGAGAAGAGAAGGGCAAAATTTTTAATTCTTGGAGAGATGAGAGAAGACTAATGTAAGGAAGACCTTCAAGCAATTAAAGCTCTGGAAGAGTAGAATGAGCTGCCTCAGGGGTGTTCTTCCTCATTAGAAGTCTTTAAGAGAAAGCAGAATGACTGCTGGTCAAGAATGGTATAGATAGGATTTTTGGTCTCGCTCCATATAGAAGTAGTATATGCTGGGGTTCTTGGAGTACAGAAGTCTGTGGACGCAAGATGCTTGGGTTGTAAGGAAGGAAGTGTGGACAAGAAATACGGTTCCTAAGGGAAAGACATATGGGGGATAGGATGCCAGGGTATGGAAGAAGCAGTGTTGTATAACGAAATAAAATTTGGGATTTGGAGTTGAAGGCCACAAGTACATCTCAGGTCTGCTACTCGCTATCAACATGACATTGGGCAAGTCACTTACACTTTGTGTGTCTCAAGTTCTTCATCTGTAAAATGAAAGAATTGGGCCAGATGACCTCAAAGGTGCTTTCTAGCTCTAGGGAGGGAGAACAAGGAGACAAAATACTTGGGTTCTAGTGCAAAAAGGCACAGGAAACAGGATCCCTGGATTCTAGGAAGAAGAGGTCTAGCCAACAAGATTCTTGGGTTCTGAGAGAAGACAGAGAAACAAAGTGGATGGCTTCTAGGATAGATAGGTCTGGGGCGCAGGATACCTATGAAAGAGCTAGATGGCATAGTGAATAGTATGCTGTATTTGAATTAAGGAAGACCCGAATTCAAATCCTGCCTCAGACGCATCACTAAACTCCTCAGTCTGTTTCCTCTTCTGTGAAAAGAGATAGATAATAATAGCATCTAGCTCCCAGGGGGTGTTATGAGAACCAAGTTGAATGAAGAAAAATTGTAAAGCCCTTTACAAACCTGAAAGTGCTGAAAAAATGCTAGCTGTCATAAAAATTATTATTATTTATTAGGAAGAAGAGAGATCTAGGAGACAGGATTTCTGGGAGAGGAAAGGAGAAGGGTAGGAGGAAAACATACTCCTTGAAGCAATGGGCAGCTGTGACCACCCATCTGTTGGTGATCAGGGAGCCAGCACAGTGGTGAGTCCCATTTTTCTGGATGCTGACGATCCATGGCCATTCAGCATCCAAGGCATTCTCACCGCCTACAATTCGGTTTAGCTGCTGGGGTTTCCCACAATCTAGAGGGAAAAGAGGAAGTTAGAACTCCTTTCTCTTCTCTAGCAACTCTTCCCTAACCCATATCATCCATCATTTTCTCTTGGCTTTTCTTGATCTCCTCCATCCTGTAATGAGGACCCCTTGTCTCCCTTAGAAGAAGCTATGTGGCACAGTGGATAGAGCCAAGAGGACCTGAGTTCAAATCTGATCTTCCATACTTACTTGCTATGTGACCCTGAGCAAGTCAATTAACCCCTGTTTACCTCAGTCTTCTCAACTGCAAAATGGGAATAATTACAGCATCGCCCCCCGCAGAATTGTTGTGAGGATCAAATTAAAAGATATGTATATAGAGTTTAGCACAGTGCCTGGCACATAGAAGGTGCTAGGTAAATATTTATTCTCTTCCTATCCTTTCCTGGGATGCCCCAGTATTTCCTACTCACCTGGCATCTCAGCAGCTTCTAGAGGGACTAGTAGGAAAAAAAAAAAAAGTATCAAGATGATTGAACAGAATGAGGCCAGTAGCTCTAAACCCAGGCCTACAGTCCCAAAGACCTCCTCATCCCCATACTCCTCCCCTTTCTGAGAAGCCCCTTGGGTCCCAGAGGGCAGGAATCCTTTGGGAATCACTGCCTGGAGGCTGAAAGGAACATAACTTTATTGTTCTCCTGTAACTCTGACTGCACCTCCAAGCACCCCTCTGTCCATCCTCCCTCTACCCACCAGAACTTTCTGTCTATGTGTCATTCAAGTCATCATTGTAGGCTCTGAATAGATTCAGAGATGGATGCAAGGAGAATTAGATTATGAGAACCATCCCTTCTTACTTTCCTTCCATATCTGAGCCTCCAGTGCAGACTTCCCTTAACACTCAATACTTATTCTCCTGACATCAGTTCTTCCCTAGAGCAGTGTCTTATCTCTCTAGGCTACAAATGCATTTCCTCCTGCTGAACCTGCCCTATGTCCCTTTTCAGAATCTCTACCCTCTCTTGGATGGAAGTTGGGGCAAGGACAAGATGAGAAAAGAGAGTGGAAGCTCTGGGAAAACAGAAGAAGGAGCAGTACAGGGACAGTATAGAAAAGGTAGATCGGTCAAAACAGAGCCAGAGACGTTGACAGATTCATTGACTCATAAGATGTCACAGTTGGAAGGGACCCAAGGAAGGGAAGTGTCTCACTCAAGATCACACATTGTATCAATGGCAGAGTCAGAACTAAAACGTAGTGTTCCTGATTCCTAGTCCAAGGCTGCAAACACACACACTCACACACTCACACACTCACACACATGCACACACGCACACGCACACACGCACACGCACACACACACACAATTAGAGCTAGAAAGTATAAGAAAATTAAAAGCAAGAAACTGAGCTGCAAAGAAAGAGTAGAATGAAAATAGACACCAGAGTGGAAAGAGAATAAGAGAAAGAAATAAAAATTAGAAGAGAAAACAGGAGCAGAGAAGAGGGGGAGCAAGATAAAAGGAACTGAGAGAGAGCTAGGTTTAGGAAGTAGAGGTAGAAGGCTATGGAGCTGGAGCAAGGACTCTCTAGGGAGAAAAAGGAGAACACTGCAGAATAGAAGAGGGAGGCGAGATAGGAGAGGTCAGAGAGAAACAGCAAGTCCAGTCAAGGGAACCCAACTTAATGACTCACCTGAATGGACCAGGAGAGGTAGAAAGGCCAAGAACCTGAACCAGCCCCAGCAAGAGCTGGAAAATCCCATGGTGAGTGAGGAAGGAGGGCTCAGGGCCCTGGGACCAGGATGATAGGAGTTGTGCGTTCCAGAGAGAAAGACTGAGTATGTGGCCTGGCTTGCAGGCCCTTGGTTTTTATCCATGGGGAGGGTGGAATGCTGTTAGACCAGTTGAATCAGTGTGTTCTTGGTTGAGGCCCTGTCCCAAGGCTGTGGGTCATTAATATGGCCTTGGGCAGAACCAGCTTCCTCCACCTGCCTCAGGTCCATGGAATGGTTGGCTTTGGGGCAAGCTCCCTGGCCTCAAGAAGGAGGAGGGAGAGAGAAGTAAAGAACAAAAAAAAATGTTAAGGTTAGAACCTTAGAACCCAGAAGGTCAGAGTAGGACAGGATTGTAGAGAGCAAAACATAAAAAGTCAGAACTGCAAGGAACCTTAGAACTCAAGACCAGAAGGGACCTTGAAATCCAAAATATTAAAGCTAGAAGAAGCCTTTCCTGATCCCCATTAATACTAGTGCCTTCAATAGGTTGATTATATCCAATGTATCATATATACACATATATATGTGTGTGTGTGCATATGTATATGTGTGTGTGCATATGTGTGTGTACACACACATGTACAAAAACATACATATGTGTGTATATACACGCATATGCAAATACATATACATGTGTGTGTGTGTGTAAACACACACACACACACACACCTATATCTTGTTTGTCCATGGCAGTTTTTATATTGTCCCCAATTAGACTGTGAACTCTTTGAAAGAAAAGAATGTTTTCCATCTTTCTTTGTATTCTCATTGCTAGGCACAGTGCCTGCCATGTAATAGGCACTTAATAACATGTGCATGTATGTATATATATGTATACACCTACACACACATGTACATGTATATACGTATACACATACACATTCATTAAGGTTCACAAAGTACTTTACAATATCTCATTTTATTCTCACCACAACCATGAGAGGTAGGGTCTATTATAATCCCCATTTTACAAATGGAGAAACCAAGGTCAGCAGAGGTTAAATGATTTGCTCACATTGCTAGTAAATGTCCTAGACTGCGACTGAGATCAGATCTTCCTGATTCTAGGTTTGGGGGTCTATCACCTGCACCGTAGAGCTCAAGAGATCATCTAGTTCAAAGGTTTTTAATCTTTTTTGTCATGGAGTCCTTTGACAATTTTTTCAAGTCTATGGATTTCTTCTCAGAATAATGTTCTTAGATACATAAAACAGGATTACAAGTTAAACCAATTATATTAAAACACAGTTATCAAAATATTTTTTAAAAAATTCATGAACTTCAGATTAAGAACTCCCTAATCTAAGCCAACACCCCATCTTAGGAGGAAGTAGAAAGGAAATTGAATATCACAGAAGAAAGGACTTGCCAAAGATCAAAGAGGGGTTTAGTGGTTAGAGCGGGGCCAGAACCCAGTCAGATTTATCATTGGAAGAGCCTTTAGTGATCCTTCTAGTCAAACACCCTAATTTTACAGATAGGGATCCTGAGACCCAGAATGGTCCAGTGGTTTGGCCCATAGCCCATGTCATCATAGATAGAAGAATCATAGATCTAGATCTGGAAGAGACTCTAGAGGACATCTATGTGAACTTTTTCAATCTACAGGTAAGGAAACTGAATTCTAGAAAGTAGAGATGATTTGTCCAAGGTCACATAGGTCACAACCATTAAAGACAGGGTTTGAACCCAGGACCTCTAACCCTGTTGTTTTTCCATCATTCCATAGTAAGTCAAAGTAGAGGAGGGAGAGCATCTCCTGGCTCAGGATACACCTTACTATATTATCTCCCAACAGCTGATGAAAAACACATAAATTAGTTCTAATCCTGGTCTGAGCTCTCACTGTGTACAGGGAGGATTTGGGGGGAGGGGGGTTGATGCTAGGGAGATTTCCCAGGTGTGGAAAAAATGGTGATCCAGTAGAGGCTGGGAGGCAGATGCTTGACTAGACATCACAAAATCGCCGAGTTAGAAGAGATCCTAGAGGCTGTCGAGTCCAACCCATACTTGAATAAGAATTCACCCTACAAACTATTGGACAAATGACCACCCAGCTTTTGCTGTCTAGTGAGGGGATACTACTCCATACCCCACTGGTGTTTGGGATAGCTCTAATCCTTATGAAGGTTTTCCTTATCAAACCTAATTTCTATCAATTGTTCCTGTAGGGACCAAGCAAAACAAGTCAAATCCCTTTGAAGATAAGTATCATGTTCCATGCTAAATCTTCTCTTTTCCAAGCTAAATATTCTTGGATCCTTCAACCAGTCAGTCAACAAATATTTATTAAGTCCCTTATTTTGTGCCAGGCACTGTGCTAAATTCTAGGGATACAAAGGATGACAAAAGTATGGTCCCTGCCCTCAAACAGCTCATGTTCTAATGGAGGAGACCAACACTCAAACCACTACATACATACACAGTAAATGGGAAGGGATCTCAGAGGGAGGACACTGGTGGCAGAAAATGTAAAGGGGTGTGGAAAGGTCGACAACAGAAGGTAGGAGCCAAGCCCAGTGTTGAGCTGATAACCCTGATAGCATCATCTCAAAACCCTTCTTCCCTGGTTCGTCCTCCTCTGGAGACTCTCCAGGTCATCAATATCATTTCCAAAAGCTGAGAACTTTTTGCAGACCTTGCAAATACCAAGAAATCAAGACACTGTCTTTTGGATGGAGTGAAAGCTCCTAAGGGCAAGGACTGTTTCATTTGGCGCAGTATCTGGAATAGAGTAGGTATTTAATGAGTGCTTGATTGATCAGTGATGATTGAATGATACCATCAGCATCCTTAGTTCCCTAAATTCAGCCTAAAATGGCATTTGATTTTTTTCAGCTGATACACAATACACTATTAATTCATAATGAGCTCTGAATTCCACTAAGGAAAAAAGCCAGATTTTTGGTTGAATTTCTATCTAGTCATACCTCTCCTAACTTAAGCTTGTGGAGTTGATTTTTTTGAACTCAAGCGTAAGACTTTACATTTATCCAAATTAAATTTAACCTTACTAGATTTGACTTTGTGTCCTTATTTTGTTATACAACGTATTAAACTATTACTTCTAACTGTGTTATCTGCAGGCACATCAAAGGAGAAAGATTTAAGAGCTGGAACAGGAGGTCTTGGGTCCAGGAACAGAACGTGTGTGTGTGTGTGTGTGTGCGTGTGTGTGTGTGTGTGTGTATGTGTGCGTGCATGTGTGTAGTAATGGCTTCTGAGACATAGAGAGTGAGGGATGGGATGGGGCAGGTACCCTGGCCCCTAACGGCCCCTTGGCCTCTGGTGGCCAGAGTCCTGTGTGACTCAGTCACAGTGGACCTGACCCAGCCCTCAGCTCTGGAATCCCGTTAGCCCACTTCCCGGAAAGCTGTGATTCAGGTCCCCCAGCTTCCAAAACTCAGCCCACAGGAGAGAAGCCAGGGCCACCTCCTGGTTGGCAGGACACAATCTTCCCAGAAGTGACCCAACTGGTCTCCTTCCTGTTGTCACTGTTTTTTGCTGTGCAGGGGTGGAGCTTGGACCAATCATTGCCAGGCTCTGAGGAGTCACCTGTTCCTCAGCTTCTTAGAGTGGGAGGGGGAGTGGGAGAAGAGACTAAGAAGCTATGATAAGAGCCAGAAACTAAGGGCTGGGGGGGAAGGGGGGGAAGGAAGGGCAGTGAATCTAGGTACCATGAGGAAAGATGGGGTAATAGAGGCCTATGGGCAAGACCCAGGCCACAATGATGCCATGACTCATGAGCATGGGGAAACAAGCATTTATATAACACCTACTATGTGCACTATGCTGAGCACTATACAAGTATTACCACATTTGATGCTCACTGCAACCTGAGACATTGGTGCTATGATTATCCCCATTTTATAGAGACTTTGGCAAACAGAAGTTAAGTGACTTGCCCAGGGTCACATAGTAAGAGTCTGAAATGGCTTTGAACTCAGGTCTTCATGACTCCAGGCCCAGTGCTATATCGACTTCAGCAGCAGCAGCCTCTAAGTGGTGATTTGGAAAGTTTGAGTGTAGAATTGGGGAGCAAAGATTGGGTGCTAGGAGGGAAGGGAGAATCAGAATCCCCTTCCCCACTTTGGACCTCAGTCTAGGAGAGGCAGACATGGTATAGTAGAAAGGTCATTATACAGCAGGAAATCCCTTGTTCACTGGCCAAGGAATCAGAAGACTTGGGCATGAGTCTTAATTAAGCCACTAACTTCCTGTGTGATCTTGGGTAAGTCAGTTCCCATCCTTGGCCTTAATTTTCCCCCTCTGTCAAATGAAAGGATTAAGCTCCATGTCTAATGGTCCTTCCCAGCACTAAGGTTCTAAGATCTCTCAAACACTGCAAAACACATCCCTGTAAGGGTCAAAGGGTTTACTTGCTATGATCTCATCAGTGTGACCTCAGTGCTGATCGGTGAGGAGGAAGGAAGGGACATAATTAGGGGGAAATTAGGGGTGGTTTGGACTTTGTGTTGTGTCTGCTGTGAACTCAAGCGGAGGTTTTTCCCCAATAGGGTTTACCAATTACCAGTCAGCTGTGACCCAATGGGTGGGAGAAACTTATATTTGTGGCAGGATCTGTCCTTTGACTAGCCTTTCCCACACTCAGACAGCAGCCCTTCCCCTTCTCAGACAGACAGACAGGCAGATGGCCAAGTGGACAGAGAGCAGACTTTGCCCTCCAGGAGGAAAAAAGAGAGCCATTACATTGCTTTAAAGTACGTGGTGAAGAAGCCTGCTTTCTGCCCCCACCCTTGTCCCAAAAGGCACTAGAACATATGTGAGGCAGCCTCCCAGGGTTCAAATCCTGAGGACCTTGGAAAAATCTCTCATTTCTTTGTGTGTCAGTTTCCTATCTGTACAATTTCAACAATAGTACTAGCACTGCCTATCTCATGGGGTTATTATGAAAATGAGATATCACATAGATAAACTCTTGAGAACCATAGGAGTTTATCTACATAACTCGTTTTCATAATAAACAAACATAAACAAAAAAAAGTAAAAAGGAAATTCTGTCACTAGCTTGCTGTATAAAGTTGTGCAAGCTCCTAGCTAGGCTTCAGCTTCCTTATCTATGACAAGAGTAGACTAATGATTTTTACAACCTATTCCAGATCTGACATTCTCTGTTCCCTTCCAGAAATTCAAGTGGTTGCCATCCCACCACCCCCACTTCCAAATCCATACGAACCCCCAGGACTCTGCCCCATTCCTAGCCCCAACATCTCCCTCCTACTTATACCTCCTCTCCCTATCAGGCCTTCATTCCAAATTCTAGACAAACTAAATTGAGGGTGAATGAGGCAGACATCTCTCTTGAAATGGAGCAGATTCTGGGGTGGGATAGACTTGAAAAAATAACCAAGGAGCCTTACCCAAAGGGAGGAGAGGAATATAGGGGGGCCCCCAAAATAGTTTAAAAGGATAGGAGGGAACTATGGAGGAAATTCTCAGAAGCAGTCTGGGAGAATTGCCCTGGAGGACCATTCTTCAAATTCCATGGGGGAATGGGAGAGGCTATGGGAAGGCAGAAGTGAGAGAGACCAAGGTTTCTTATCCCCAATCTAATTGGGAAAAGGAAGATTCCCTTTCCTCTGTCCCTCAAGGTATTAGAGTGCTAGAAGTGACTGTCCTGGTGGAGGGGCAGGGAGGGACTTTCCTGCAGGCCCAGAGCTGGTCCAACTAGCAGAGGAAGAAAGTAAAGCAGTGTTATACAGGGGCTCTTCCTCTCTGTATGGCACCTTTCCACATTTTTAAACCTATAAGTGCTTTGAGTTGGAGGGAGTTGTTCCAGTTATTGTCACTCTCCAGAAAACACTTCCCCTACACATGATAGGATTTTATAGGCCCTAATCTGACAAGGTGAGATAAAAGACTTGGAGAAAGGAAATGGCTGGTCCAAAGTCACAGGGCTCACACAATGGCTCTAGACTCCTAGCCTAAGGCTCTTTCTAATCATTAATAATAACAGTGCAGAGGTTGAATTAAACAATGGGAATTACCCCCAGGGAGTAGAGGCCCTATTGGAACCTCCAAGAGATTCCAAGGAACTTGGTGTTTCCACACTTGGGCCTTTTAGGGTGGATGAACTTCCTGGCTGTTTCTGGCCACACAGTCACTTAGCACTGAAAGGATTTGAGGCAGAAAACCTTGAATGGTCCCTTGGTCTTCCCGCCTGACCCTTGATCACATTGAGGAGCAGAGTGCAACACTAGATTACAGGACAGATAGCTGACTTTCTATCTTCTTTTGATTCTTTAGATGGCATTACACAACTCCAACACTTCTAGCATCATGGCGCCCACTTCCACCCTAGAGTAGGAGCGGAGAGCCCTAGGGTCTTCATCACTTAGTTTAAATAGGGAGATTTCACTAGAAGAGTGAACCCTTTGTGCCCTTTTCTGAGTAACTATCATCAGCTTTGAAGTAGCCATGGCCACTTACAGGTGACATCCCAATTCCAGACCACAGACGGCCCTTGGTGGAAAAGGAAGAGCAGTTGGAACCTTGGACCCTCCCACGGACCGAAGCAGTGTTTCCCATGAGAATAATAAGAATGATCCAATGATGATAAGAAGGACAAGTTTGCTGTAATAATTCAGATATTTTATTCAGCTGCACAATAGTCAGTAGAACCTTAAACTTAAAAAAAAGGAAGAAAACAACCTGTCCCAGCACTGTTTCTACGTGAACTCCACCAAACTGAAATAGAAAGAACAAAATAATAGCAATACAATAAATGCTTTTATCTTACTTGCTTTTAAAAATAAATTTTAATTGATATCTTTGGGGTTTTGTACCACATTTCCCAATAAATACTTCCCTTCTCCATGTCCTTTAACAAAGGAGAATAAAGGGAAGGTGACATTTAACAAAACTAATTTATATACTGAAAATATCCGATGTTATAGTCAATTTTCCACACCCATATTCCTTCCACCTCAGAAAAGAATTATTGTTCTAATTACAATGATAATATTTTCTTATTCTCAATACCCCTCATTTCCATAATGCTAAAAGGTTTGCAAAGTTCTTTGCTTACAGCTATGAAGGGAAACAAAAGGTAAATAAAAGATGATGCTTGGCCTTGAATTCTTCACAATCCAATTGGGAGGGGGGTAAGACCCAGATTTATACAGATAACACACTAGAAAATGATCAGTTCATCAGAGGAAGACAAAGGGTAATGACATGGGATGAGATAGAGAGAGTTCTGAAAAGGATTCATGGAGTAGGTAGCATTTGAGCCAGGCCTCCAAGAATCAGTAGGTGGTTGATAGGTTGCTTTGTCCTTCCTTCTTGAAGAAGACCTTGACATCAGGAAGGTGACACCATGACATGTAAGTGAATTGGATTTAAGTGAGGTAGTGCTGTGCAAAGTCACTAGCCTCACTTTCACCTCTGGAGCCATCTGGGTCCAGTGGCCAGATATAGATCAAGAGAACTGGAGGTGGCCCAGGATGGAGTGGGGAGACCTTAACAGGTCTTAGTCTGATTGAGGCAAAGCTTTATTAACAGGTACCTCCACAAAGAAGATTAGAAGCAAGGGCTTATTGCCTTGGGGACTTCTCTCCTGGAAATTCAGCAGCCCCAACTATAAAGCATTGGGCTTCCTATTGCGATATAACACTGGACAGAGAAAACCCCACATCCTGTCCTACCCCAGGCATTAGTATGAAAAGACAGGATTGGAGGGAATTTTACAGATTATCTAATCTAATCCCTACGTTTTACAGCTGGGGAAACTGGGGTACAGAAAGCTAAGCTGATTTGCTCAAATTCACACAGGAAATAAATACAGGAACTAGGGTTCAAACTCGGGTCCTCTTCTTCCTATAATAAATAGACTAAGCTGTCTGATCAAGAACAAACTCCTTTTCTTCACCTTTGAAAAATGTCTGAATGTGATTTTACATGTACCATTATTAAATTCTTACCTTCTCAGTAGGTGGGGGAGGGTTACAGGAAGTGAGAGAATATGAGAATCAAAATTTTTTTTTAAATGTTAAAAATAAATAAGTAATTTTTTTTAAATGGCTGGGTACAAAATATGTAACTTGTCTAAATAGTAAAACTGGGCATTTATATGGCACTTAAAAGTTTGCAGAGCACTTGGTATACGTTATCTAATTCAAGCCTCACACAACATCCCTATGAAGTAAGTACTAAAGAATTATTGTTCTAATTCCATTTTAGATGAGGTTTAGAGACAGATAAGGAAGTTGGGTCTCAAAGAGACTTACTCATTGTCACCCATTCAGTACCAGAGGCAGAATTTGAACCCAGATTAACAGAGAGCAAATAATTTAGATGGTGAAAAATTTCACCATCTTTCATCCTTAAAGCTAGACTCCAATAGGACCTCCTCCATGAACCCTCTCCTGATACCCCCTCATTGGTGATGTCTTTCCCCCTTTGACCTCACATAGCATTTTTTTTTTTTGGTCTAGTTAGTTATCTCTGCTTATGTCTTATTTTGCCCTTTCTACCCCCAGTACTAGACTGTTCCATGAGGGCAGGCATGCTTTGATTCTCCCTTAGTACCTAGTCTGGCACTCTATGCAGTAAACATTTAATAAATGTCTGTTGAATGAATGAATAAACCTTTGAATGAATGAATAAACCATCAAATGAATGAATAAACTGAGATGTTCTGCCCAAAGAAGAGAAGAGAGACTTGCTTACTACCTTCAGATACCTGAAAGATACTTATCAGGACAAAAAGACATTAGACTTGTTTTGTGAGCCTCTGGAGAGCAGGACAAAGATCTGTAAGCAGGAAGTTATGGGAAGAGAAATCTGGGCTCAACAATTGGGTTTTCAAATAACAGCTTATTATAATTACTTATTAATTATGTTGTATTATTAGTTATATTATTATTAATACCAGTCATGGAGTATAGAAATCGATCTTGCCCTACAGGAAAATAAAGTGGAGGGGAACAAGAAAAGAGGAGGTGATAGAAGGGTGGGCAGATTGGAGAAAGGAGTGGTTAGGGTGCACTCTGTCCTGGGGTGGAAAGAGATGGGGAGAAAATTTGGAATTCAAAATCTTATGGAAGTGAATGTTGAAAACTGAAAACAAATAAATTATGTCAAAAAAAAGAAACAATTGGGTCATCCCAAGGTGGAGTGAAATTCTTCAGAGGGTCATGCATTTCCTGTCTGTGGAGGTAGGATGACCACTCATTGGGGATGCCATATTATGGGAGTCTTCCTTGGGTTAACATCACTAGGCATGACCTTGGAGGTCCTTACCAATTCTGAGATCCTGTGATTCTATGGTTCTACTCAGCACCCATACCTTGGGAAAGGATCTAGTAAACCAAATTCCCACCAAGGTGTTATTGACTGTCTAGGGCTTATTTCAACAGTTTCTGCTTCCTTAATCTACAATTAAAAAGAACATGGAGGGCAATGCTAAACCAAAGGAATGAATTACTCATGGAAGAATTTCAGGCACTATGACCACATAGTTGAATCCCTCCTCTTCCCTGGAATATGAGGGACCCTGAGCCCTAAGCCCTGCCTTTCCCTCCTTGGGGCAGTCAGGTATCCCAGTGGATAGTCATGAGTTCAAAACCTGCCTCACACACTTACTTAACTTCTCTCAGACTCATTTTCTTCATCTGTAAAATAAGATTAATAATTATTAATAATCAATAAGATTAATAATAATACATCTTTCATAGGTTATGAGGATCAAACAAGATTGTGTGTGTGTGTGTGTGTGTGTGTGTGTGTGTGTGTGTGTGTGTGTGTGTACAGAGAGAGAGAGAGTCTAAAATGTTATACAAATGTTAGCTATTATCCTGCAAACCACCTTGCACAAAGCAGAGGTTGGCCAGGATCACACAGCATGTCAGTGGTAGAGTTGGGCAAGGACGGAGTCCGGTTTGGGGGTAAGGAATGTGCTGGGTAATGAGAGTACTATCTCGTGTGCTTGACTCCTCAGGGTTACCAGCAGGAGGGCCCTGAGAACCGTAGGTTTGGGATGACCTCAGCAGTCATCCTCTGAGCTTTCTATCTCCAGGAAGCTTTGCTCAAATTGATCTCTAATAAATAGAGATAGACAAATGGATGCTATGACATGGTAGAGTAGAAAAAGCCTGGTACCAGAAGTCAGAAGAGCTGAGTTCTAGTCCTCATCCTATCGTTTATTCATGAATTTAGTCATGTGAGCCTTGTCCATACAATGAGGGTCTTAGACTGGGCAATAATTAATGTCCCTTTCAGTTTTAATGGTTTCTCTAACATTCCTTCAGGTTTGAATGTTCTAAGGATCATAAAGGGAACTTCATGATCTAACATTCTTTGTCCTGCCATCTTTTTCAATTACAATGGTCTGTTGTCTATGGTGAGGGAGACGCTATCTGTTTTATCACAATACATTGCCCTTGTGCCCAAGAGAAATTCAGGTGGAAAGTGATGTTGTGGCCACACTTTCTTTCCTCTGTTATGCTTATTTTTGTAGAATTTTGTGACTGGTTGGGCAGTAGAGTAAATGTTAGGAGGTCAGTAAGATTGTTAGCTATTACATAAGGTTTGAGTGTCTCCGAGCCCAAGGAGATGGGGATTGGGCATTTGGATCCAACCCCAGAATTAAAGTGGGGAGCCATAGGTTCTAGTGCTGGCACTGCTGTTACTATCTGTGTGACATCACGCCAGTCACTTCTGTGGCATGATGTCACTTCTTATCGGTCAAATGAGAATCATCATCCTTGTACCGTCTACCTAACAGTGCTATTGAGAAGCTCCAATGAGGCAATGATTATCAATGCATATTGTAAATCACAAAGTACTGTGCAAATGTCAGCTGTCAGAGAACACAAAATATTAGACCCAGCAGGGCCATTGGACCAAAAAATGTCAAAGCTAGACGAGACCTTGGAATTCATTTCACCCAATCCCATCATTGTATAGATCAGAAAACTGGGGCCCAGAGAGAATGAATGACCTCTCAAAAGTCACACAGCAAGTTAGTGGCAGGATCTAGACTAGAACCCACCTCTCTGGACTCCAAGTACCTGTCACTTTTCCTGATGCAGCAAGCTAATGATACAAATGCAACTAGAATTAAGAACTCCTGGAACCCAATTCATGGCTCTTTCCATTAAACAGTTGCCTCCACCTATCAAATTGGCTTTTCACTCCTTAGGGCTCCATTTTCCTCCTCTGTAAAACAGAGGTAATAACTCTGGCATGGTCCCCTTCACAAGCCTCTTGAAATGGCTATGAGATAATAGATGTGGTAGGTATTCGGTATTATTCAGAGGTAAGGTTTCCTTATGGTGAAGCATCCCTGGAAACCTTATAGGGAAGGGGTAATAGTGCAGCACAAGTCAGGGAATTTCTGTAGTCCTATGGTTTTTTCAAAACAGCTTCCTAGTTTACCTGGTTAATAATTAAAGTTCCCCAGTAGCGAGCTCTTTTCAACCTCATCCAATATTTCTTCACCCTTCCCATCTGGAGGAAGTTTCCTCCATCTGATCAAATTTCCTTTCGCTCATTTGAACATGGTTTCTCTTGCTCTTCTATCTGAGAAAATTGAGTCATTGGCCACCCTCCCTCCTGTCCCCACTCCTTATGCTCCAGAAGACCATAGAGCCAAAAGCCATTAAAGCTTGAAGGAAACTCAGAACGTGGAATACAGAAGAAGCTAGAAGGAATCTTGGAACACACAACATAGAATTTCAAAACTGCAAGAGACTTTAGAACATAGAATATTAGAGCTAAAAAGGAGGATATTCTCAGATCAAGAGACCTAGAGGGTATAAAGGCTCACCCAAGACAGTCATTAAGGTTTCCCCTTCACACTTGAAGATAGCTGCCTTTGGATACCTAAAGGGCTGTGCTGTCGAAGAGGAATCGGACTTGCCCTGCCTGGCTCCAGAAAGCAGAACTAGGAGCATCAGGGGATGACAAAGAAGCAGGTTTAAGTTTGTTGAAAGGAAAAATGTCCTTAAAATGTTATTGTTGCTGTTTAGTCACTTGAGCCATGTACAACTCTTCATGTTCCCATTTGGCAAAGATACTGCAGTGCTTTGCTATTTCCTTCTCCAGATCATTTTACAGATGAGGAAACTGAAGCAAATAGGGTTACGTGACTAGTCCAGGGTCATACAGCTAATAAGTGTCTGACGCCAGATTTGAACTCAGATTTTCCTAATTCCAAGCCTGGCACTCTATTCACTTCACTAACCTAGCTGCTGTCCAAAAATGCATTGGATACATTAAAAGTTCTTCCAAGGATGGATAGACAGTGTAGAGGAAATTTTTGGTCAGGTATGGGTTGGACAAGATGGTCGTAAAGGTCTTTTCCAACTCCAAGATTCTGTAGTTCTTCATGGGATTATGTGATTCCCCACCACACCACACCCAAAGTCTTCTGTTCTCCAAACTCAAGTATCCCAACTCCTTCCCTTTCTTCATAGAGTCTAGGTCTCATCTTCCTAGCCACAAACTACAAAGTCTCTTCTTTAGATTCTATAGTAATAATTCAGCAGCGATTATGTGCCTACTCTGTACCAAGCTGCTTGACTCCTAACATGAGAGGTTCAATGGAAAAGACCTGGCCAAGTTCAAGTCTCATTTCTGAAACACATTGATTGCATGGCCCTGGTTAAGTCATTTAGCCTTTAAGTGCCTCAGGCAACTGTCTAAGATTTTAAGTTTCAGAGAAGATGCTGATCTTCAGTGGGAGAGGGGATCATGGGAGCTCTTTGGATTCATAATATCACAAGTACTGTTTTTAAAAAAAGTGCCAGGACATTGTTGTTTCTTCATGACCCTATTTTGATGTTTTCTTGTCAAAGATACTGGAGTGGCTTGCCACTTCCTTCTCCAGCTCATTTTACAGATGAGGAAACTGAGGCAAACAGGACCACATAGCTAGTAAGTGTCTGATATCAGATTTGACCGATGAAGGTAAGTCCTCCTGACTCCAGACTAACACCCTATACACTGCCACCTGGCTGGCTGAGGCTAAATACCAGACATACAGAGACAAAAATAAAATGGTACCTGCCCTCAAGAAGTTAACATTTGTAAGAGGGCTCTGGTATATCCACAAAATGACTCTGACAACATTGCTGATGAGCATTCTTCTGCAAGAGCTGTGATAATGTGGAACAGAAATGTCTTGGAGAGACTGTGGAACAGGTGTAGACATTTTGGAACTGGTTTCGGTCTGTTAACAAGGTAATTGGGAGAAGCCTTCTTTAATTAGGTGCATAGTCAAAACTGGGGATGTCTCAGAAAGATATGAGTCAACTAAACCCCGGTTTCTTTGCCTCCTTCTCTTTAACTACACTCTAATGGTTTGACTCTTTCAATGAGAGCATCCCAGGAGAGAGGATGTTGTAAGAGAAGAGGACTCAGAGCATATAAATATGCCTTTGTGAACATTAATTGATGGAACTGGAGTGAGGTGGAGGTAGCCTACCTGGCTCTGAGAGGGCCCCACCTTTGCTACTTATTACCTGGGTGATGTTAGACTTCTATGATCTTAATTTTCTTATCTATAAAATGAGCAAGTTGAATTAGGTGAGTTCTAAGATTCTTTCCACCTCTAAACTCATGTTCCAGACTCTCTAGGTAAAAAATTTAGCTCACAGAGTACAGAATTGGAAAAGACCTGAAAGATTAAATCTAATTCCCTCATTTTACATATAGGGAAACTGAGGCTCCAATAGAGGAAAAGACTTGCCAAAAAAGACCTCGGAGTTGATCCCACATCTCCTTACTACAATCATGTGCTATTGAAAGCAACTGACCTGAAGCAAAGTATAGCTACACAGTGATTTCTGGAGTCATATAACTGCAGAGTGTCAAATCTGAAAGAGACCTGAGAAATTGCCTTATTCATAAGCTAGAAAAGTGACGAAACTGTTCACACCTATGTTGTAAGGGAAGAGGCCTTGAGTCCATCAAGACCTCATTCCTTGGCCTCTGAATTTGTTCTTTCCCAATCTAAGTACAGGGATTGGGACCTGTAGTCTTGGGACAATCTGTTAAGAGATGGAGCATCCACACTGCCTTGCAAACCTGTGGCTAGATTCTAAAGGCAACAGTTCAGCATTGTTGTCCAGAGGAATTAAGGACATATACCTCAAGTTGGGCAAAGACAGAGGGAAAGATTCCATATGCACTATAGGCACTCTTTATGGTAGTAAAAAAGCAGACAAAAAACAAACACGCAAAAAAAACTGGAAACAAAGTGGGTACCCATCGATTTGAGAATGACTGAATAAATTATAGCGTAGAAATGTAATGGAATATTATTACACAGTATGAAAAAATGAATATGAGAAATTCAGAGAAGCTTGGGAAGACTTTGTGAACTAAGTAAAGTAGAGCCAAGAAAAACTGACATATAGTGACCATGATAATGTAAAGGAAAACAATGCTAAAGGACAGAATTCAGATTGGTGGAATGACTGATCAATTCCAAGAAATGAATGAAAAAAGCATTTTTATTAAGCACTTCCTATGCACAAAGCATTATGCTAAATGTTGGGAATACAAACAGAAAATAAGATGGTTCCTTTTCTCAAAGAGCTCACATTCTAATGGAGGACATGACACATAAGGAAAGTTTTAGCTACAAATCAGATGGAAGAGTCCCATAGTCCTTAGAATACCACAAAGCAGATGTTAATGCTTTAATGTTTAACATCATTATTTAACGTCACTACTCCCAGGGTTTCTGGGTTTAGGATTCTTGGCTTTCCCCATCAGGGTCTGAAAGGAGATGGCTGTTGAGGGGGGGATTTGACCTGCCTGGCACATGCTACCTGTCTGTCCCCCAGAATGCTGACTCAGCTAGGCTGGCTTGCCTACCCTGTTTAGTGGTTGGTTGGAAGTTATCAGAGATACAAAGACTTCCCTGGATGATGGCTAGGCTGGAATGAGCACCAGAGATGTGGGAGTTACTGCAGCTCCCAGAGGTTTTGGGCCTACCTGATTGGTGATGGCAATTAGTCAGGAGCTATTGCTGGTAGTGATGAGGAAGGTGAGCCCTTTCCCCTCTCCATGATGGCTGTAGGAATTGGGCTAGAAGATCTGGTTCACTAGAAGTTCACTAGAAGATCTGGTGGTTTGAGGGACACCACTATTCCCAATGCTTTGGGACTGTCTCCATCAGGATCTAAAGGGAGATGGTGGCCAAGGTGGTAGTAGTGGTGGTGGTGATTAGACTTGCGTGGTACATGCTGCCTTCTGTTTCTTCCTCAGGGTGCCTTGCTGATGAATTTAAGAAAGTTGGTTTACCTTAAGCAAAATTACTTAGCCTCTGAAAGATTGAGTTTCCACATATGCAAAATGAGAGATCTGGACTAAGTGACCTCCAAGGCTCTTTCTAGTTCTAAATCTCTTTTCCGATGACCCTATAAAATAATGTATAACCAAATAAGGAATAAAGTAAGGCTTATAAGATTTGAAAAGTGGAGCTTTAATTACTTGACAGCTAAAAATAAATTGACCTAAAGAGGGCCAAACAGAGGAAGATTAGTAATGAAATAAAATGGTCATTGTAATCTAGAAATGATAAAGTATATACTCTTTGTGCCTATTTTTCTTTCCTGCTCTTTCCTATATTATATTTTATTTTTATACATATCTGTATACATGCATATATCATACATACATACATATATACATACATACATGGAGATATACAGAATGTGTTCCAAAAAGACTAATGGTGAAACATTCCTCCCTCCTCTCAGTAAAAAGATGATAGGCTACAGGTGTGGAAGGAAGCACACATTGTCAGATATGGTTAATATGTTGGTTTGTTTTGCTTAATTATACTTCTTTGTTTCAAAAGAGGGTATTACTGGAAGTATTAGAAAATGATAGCAATATTTTTAAATCACCAATAAAACCTTTTTTAAAATCATCTAACTCAAGCCCCTCATTTTATAGGAAAAAAAAATAAACTAAGTACCAGAAAGGAGAATTTATTTTTCCAGGAAAAATTTTCCACCTTAACAGGATGATTTGTACTAACAATGTGCAGCAGAATTTGTCATATTGCTAATTCAGTTTCACTCATGGTCCACTAGGACCACTAGTCTTTTCTTTGTTTCTTTGATCATTGCTTGTGGTATGGTTTGGGTCCCTAAAGGAAAGGCCTGAAATTTATTCCAATCAAGTTTCATCCCTTAAAAAAAAAAAGACTTCTAAAAGTTTTTTAATGTTTTTTAAAAGTTGTTTGACAGTTTTTTAATGTTTCCCAAACAATTGCATTTATTTCCTCTCCCTCACACTCCCCTCAATTGAACAAAAACAAGAGGAAAAGAAAACTCTCATAAAAATGTTAACAGTCAAGCAAAACAAATTCCCACATCAGCTGTGTCCAAAGATGTGTCTCTTGTACTTCATTTTAAGTCCATCACCTATTAAAGACCTTTTAAAAAGTTCACTAGATCAATTTTGGCCCAGGTGTCATTGACTCCCAGCCCCCATCCACTTTGATGACCTTTATGAATTGTATTGGGAGTCCAAAATCATGATGACAGCTCCAATCTTGCTCCTTCCTGAGACACTCGCCAGCACCAAGGCCAGGGGTGAAAGTGGGAGCCAGGAGCAGGGTCAGCACCAGAGTTGAAGGACAATGCAGAGATGTTCAAAACTGAACTGTCCTTTGTGGCTATTGTGAACTCTTGGGACAGCATTTAAAGCAAAGATTCAAAGAGGATGTCCCACTTTATTACAGCAGTTTGGGGGCTTAAAGGCTTTCATTGAATAAGTGAGTGATCTCCTGAGGCTAGAAGGAGCTAGTCTTTATTATGAGTATGTTTTAACTCACAGACGAAAAGGCATAAGGTCTAACTTGAGACACCTGAGGGATGATGGTAGAGCAAGGAAAAAGGGATTCAGGGCAAAGGATACATTTGAGCCTCAGTTACTGAAAAGTTAAGAATGTGGCTGGCCAGTGACTGGGCCTTGGGTAGAATGATCTTAGGACCTCAACTGGAAGATCAAAATGGGCCAATGATACTTTCAGAAACTGCCCTCTACTGTCATAACTGAGTTCAAAAGATGAGATGCCTTTATCACTTCATGCACCAAGGCAGCTCAGTGATGGGGGGGATGGGAGGGGAGCAGGAATTTATCAGAAAGAGCAGGGTCCCTATCAGGCACATGTGATTGATCTCTCCCTAATATCTCTCTAATGGCATCACCAGGGAAAGGCAAAAATGGGTCCCTTCTTCACTATCAACCATGACTTAGAAGTTACCAGAACAGAAGATTCTGTGACAAGAAAGATCCCAGATAAGGAGCAAGGTAAGGAGAAGAGAGGTTGTCTCAAGCAGAGGCAGCCTGTCATACATATGAGCTTAACAGATCTCAGAGATTTTTTCAAACTACTCAAGAGGAAAAAGCAAAATACATACTGCCAGGAGTGATAGAAGTTGGCTGTAGCCTCCTGGCAAATTCAGTTGTTTGCAGAGGGATATAGATCTAGGTAAGCTTCCAGAATCCAAGAAAGATGGAGCTGCATTATTTGGGGTTCCAAGGAGTCACCCTCAGCATAGGCATTTCTGTGTATATCTCTTCCCTTAAGAAGGTAAGCCGGAACCCGGGTGTGTGTGTGTGTGTGTGTGTGTGTGTGTGTGTGTGTGTGTGTGTGTGTGTGTGTGTGTGTGTGTGTGTGTGTGTGTGTGTGTGTGTGTGCTGAGGCATTTTGTATGCTGTAATCTACATGCTATCACTCCATTGGTTGGGGATAGGGCAGAAAGGTGTCATTCTTCCTCTCAAATTGATAAGACTTTCTGAGACAGCCTTGGTTGCTTCTCCTATACAGTAACTGATACTCTGTCCAATCAACAATGGAGCATGTTTGAGAGCCCCAAATATAACATGACCTTAGACAAGGCCTTTCCCCTCTCAAAAGCTCAGTTTTTCCATCTATATAATTATATAGTTAGGCTAAATCAGGGGTCCTTAACCCAGGATCTGTGAATTTGCTTTTTTATAAAAATACTTTGACCACTGCATTTCACTATAACTGGTTTCCTTTTTAATCCTCCGTATTTTATTTTATGCATTTGAAAACATTATTCTGAGTTTCTTCATATGAATGGGTGTGACAATAGTCTGATAATTCTCATTTCACAAGATTGTTGTGAGTTTCAAATGAGCCTTAAAACATTTGACAAACTATATAAAGAGGGGGCAGGATGGCATAGGGGATAGAGGACTGACCTTGGCCTCAGGAAGATGAGAATTTGAATTATGCTCTGTGGCCACAGGAAAAACAATGAACCTCTCAATGCCCTAAGTAACTCCCTAGGACCATAAATTACACAGAGTTGTCAGTCTGCATTAGTAGTGGGAGTTTCCACACTGAGAGTTCCCTAAAGGAATGAAATCATTCAGTCATTAATATTTATTAAGTGTAGGTGGGCAGCTAGATGTCACAGTGAATAAAGCACTGTGCCTGGAGTCAGGAAGATCCGAGTTCACATCAGACTTACAAGTTGTGTGACCCTGGCCAAGTCACTTAACCCAGCCTGCCTCAATTTCCTCATCTGTAAAATGAGCTGGAGAAGGAAATAGTACATCACTGCAGTGTCTTTGCCAAGAAAACCCCAAATGGGTCACCCAGAGTTGGACATGACTGAAAAACAACTAAACTACAGTAATAACGTACCAGGCACTATGTTAAGCACTGGCAACACAGAGACAGGCCAAAGACAGACCCTACCCTTGAAGAACTGATGGTCCGATGGAGAATCATGAGTCCAGACAAATAAACAAATGCCAGTTTTATTAGTAGTATCTTACCTGCTGTGTGCCCAGTACTGTTGTTAGCCATAGGAAGATGTAAGCATTTTAGATATGACAGATCTGACCTTCATAGAACTTTTGATCTAGTAAGTGGTTAAAATCACCAACACAGATAGCTCTAATATGTAGATAATATTACACAATAAATGCATTCGAAATCTGCAGAATTTAGATGATACGAACCCTGCCATCATGGAACTTAACAGTGTAATAGTGGATAAGGTACATACATAGATAACTATAATACACAATGTTACTTGATAAATGCATCAGACAGATGCAAAATAAAATACCTTGTGGGGTCGGCATGGAGGAGCTACATTGCTGACCAGGGAAATTAACTACTTTATAGTTTATAAAGTGCTTTTCTCCCAACACCAGGTCAAGATAGATAACGCCAGTCTTCTTAGGACCATTTTGTAGCTGAGAAAACTGCAGCTCAGAGACACTAAGTGACATGTCAAGGTCACAAAGCTAGCAAACGCCAGAATTGGGACCCAAACCAATGCCTTCTAAAACTAAGGGAAGTCCTCTTTCTTCTGTGTCTTCTTTGTCTTCAAATCCTCAAAACTTAATTCAATTTATCAAGCATTAACTAGGAAGATAATTTGTACAAGACCCTATGCTGGAAGCTGGAGATAAAAAACAAGAATGGTACAGTCTTGCCCCCTGCCCCCCCATTCCAATCTTGTAATCCATTAGGGAGGGTAAAACCAGTGCACAAATATATTTTATACCAAATGGGATGTAATCTAGGCAGAGCAAAGAAAGAGTGCTAAGAAAAATTTGATGAGAATCGCTTTCAGAAGGGAGAGTTCATCCACTGCAGCCAGCACCATTATGAGAAACCAGTTAGTCAATCAACCAGCAGTTATTAAGTACCTACTACGTGCCAGGTATCACATTAAGTGCTGGTGATATAGAGAAAGGCAAAAGACAGTCCCTGTTGTCAAGCAACTTACAGTCTAATGAAGGAGACAATGTATAAACAACTATACACGTATGTACGCATGGATGGATGGATATAGACAAAATCAAATATAGGCAATCTCAGAAGGGAGTAACTAAGATTTAGGGGGAACGGCAAAAGTTTCTTACAGAAGGTGGGGTTTTAGCTTGGAACTGAAGGAAGCCAGGGGACAGATGATGATGGAGAGCATTCCAGGTATGGGGAACAGGCAGTGAAAACATTCAGAATTAGGAGATAAAGTACGTCACATATGAGGAACAGTAAAGGTTCCACAGAGTTAGGAGGATGTGCCATTGGGGAAGCCAAAGGCTACAGTCCCAGGAAGGGAGGGATCATCAACAGTGCTGAAAACTTCTCTCCCCTGCTGAGTAGTCACAGGATCTGAGAGAACTGCATTCTTACCACTTGCTAGTTTTTCGATTCTCTGTTACCTGTGCTAATTTTGGCCTAATAATGAACACCAAGAAAACACAGGTGCTCCATCAGCCACCACCACACCATCCAGACGTGGAACCATGGATTACAACAAATGAAGAAGTTTGGAATGCTGTGGATAAGTTCACTTACCTTGGTAGTGTACTTTCCAGGGCTGTACACATTGACAATGAGGTTGATGCACGCATTGCCAGAGCTAGCTCAGTGTTTGGGAGGCTCTGAAGAAAAGTATGGGACAGAAGAAGTATTAGATTGACTACCAAACTGAAAGTCTACAGAACTGTTGTGCTGACCTTATTGTTGCATGCTTGTGAAACATGGACAGTCTACCAGTGCCATGCCAGGAAACTGAATTGCTTCCATTTGAACTGTCTTAGGAAGATTCTGAGGATCACCTGGCAGGATAAGGTACCAGACACTGAAGTCCTTGCTTGAGCTGAACTGCCAAGTATTCAAACTATGCTTCAGAGAGCGCAACTCCAATGGGCTGGCCATGTTGCTCGAATGTAAAATGTATACTTGCCAAAAAGAGAACTCATATGGAGCAGGCGATCACAGGGTGTTCAGAAGAAGCAATACAAGGACATTCTCAAGGTCTCTCTCAAGAACTTTTGATTTGATTGTGTGACATAGGAGACACTGGCATAGGACCTCTCACCATGGCGTGCCCACATCAGAAGGGGTGCTGTGCTCTATGAGCAAAGCAGAATTGAAATAGCATAAAGGAAATGTAGGATGCACAGATATGGAGTATCCACCCCAACTGTTCACATGGACCATCTGTGCCCAATCTGTGGTAGAGAATTCCAAGCTCGTATTGATCAGATCAGCCACAGTTGGCCACACTGAAACTTGAGTTTATCATCGTGATGTCATTTTGGTCCTCTTCAAGAACGAAGGAGAACAACCATTCTTTCACAAATATTTCTTGAACAACAGCTCATGCTTGGTTCTCCAAGCATGAGATACAAAGATCTCAACCATATCTTTTAAGGCAAAATGCCTTCCACATCCAGACAAAAAACTATGGAATTCAATCGCAGAATGTAGCAGATCATTTTTTTATGTGTGTTATGTTTTGGTTTGGTATATAATTTCTCCCATTCATTTTAATTTTTCTATACAGTATGACTATAGTGAAAATTTATTTAATAGGAATGTATATGTAGAACCTATATAAAATTGTATGGCATCTCAGGGAGAAAGGGGGAGGGAAGAGGGAGGGAGGGGGGAAGGGGGGAAATCTAAGTTATATGGTAGTGATTGTAGAACACTGAAAATAAATAATATTAATTTTAAAAAATCTCAACCATGACAAAAACTCTCCCTCTCTGTCTCTGTCTCTTGTCTATTGCCATCCCTCTCTCTCTCTCTCTCTCTCTCTCTCTCTCTCTCTCTCTCTCTCTCTCTCTCTCTCTCTCTCACACACACACACACACACACACACACACACACACACACACACACACACACACATATACACACACACACACAAATACCCATATTGAGTCAGAGCATTTGTCAGGCTACAAAACACCTTCCTATCCACTGTTCCATTTGATCCTCAGGATGTTCCCTTGAGGGAGAAAGCACAATAATTTTCTCAAGATTATGTATCAAATTAGTAGCAGCTACAGGACTTGAGTTCATGTCTCGTAACTCTCAGATTAAGGTTCTTTCTACTATATATGATTGTCTCTTAATAGGATGGAATCAGTCAGTCAATAAGCATTCATTGGGAGGCAGCTAAGGAGTGAAATGGATAGAGTGGCAGACCAGGTCAGAAAGACCTGAATTCAAATCCAGTCTCCAACACTTACCAGTGGTGTGACTCCAGGCAAGTCAATGAACTTTTCTCTACCTCAATTTTCTCAACTATAAAGTGGGGATCATAATAGCAACTACCTCCTAGAATTTTTGTAGGAAACCAAACAAAATAATGTTTGTAAAGCACTTTTCTCACTGGGCCTCAATTTTTTTCTCTATAAAATGAGGGACTTGGATTAGATGATCTCTAAGATGCCTTCCAGGTCAAAATTCTGTCATAGAAAAGGATTTCAACAGATAAAAATAAGGAAGGAGTGAATGACAACACTGAGGGACAGTGAACATCAGTATGCAGAACTGGGAAAGGGTAATACAGTTTGACTCCAACATACATTGCATGAAAGGATCATAGATGATAGGATCATAGATTTACAGCTGAAAAGGACATCAGAAGCCATCAAATCCAATCTCCTTATTTTACAGATAAGAATACTGAGACTGAGGGAGATTAAGTGACTTGCCCAAGGTCAAAGGCAGGATTTGAACTTACTGGTTTTAAGCTCAGAACTCTGTCCTCTATACCATAGAAGTGCTATAGACTAGGCAGAAGAGTAAGTGGCTAGGTGCACTTCCCAAGGAGATAAGATGAGCAACATAATAGAGAGGGTCCTAAATTGGAGGATAAAGAAGAGAAGGTCAAGGCCAACCTTCTACCCCATTCCATGTAGGAGGAAGGTCTTCTGTGGCAGTGCCACAAGATGGTTGGGCAGTCGGCATGATAGGCTCAAAGGATTAGGACTGGACTTACAGTTGAGGAAACCAAGGTCCACAGAAATTAAAGAAATTGTTGAAGGTTGCAGAAAATAAGCATTGTTGGGATCTGAACCCAGTTCTCTAACACCAAGTATAGCACTGTTTTCAATCTCTCATGTCTGTGGTCCCCTCAGGCTGTAGGTAGAAGCCACTTGACTGGTTTAGTATAAATGCATCTCTTTATAAATGTTCCTACGTGTTGGGCAGGAAACCAGTAGGCTATTTCCACCATACCAGGGAGCTCTAGTTGACACATTCTTGTTAAACTGGGTCCTGGCCCTGGTTGTAGGCTTGGGTGACCTGAATAAGCATATCCTAGCGTTTGCTAGGAGATAGAAGAGAAAATTGCTCATCTCTCCCTCACAGGGTGTGGAGACCCTCCTCTGCTTCCCTGCTGTCTAGGGAAGGGAGATGGCCCTACTTACTGCCGATGACTATTTAGTCAGAACCAAGTGTATGTCTTCAGCAAAAGTCATGGGAGATGCACCTGTGGCTCAGCCTAAAGCATTCTGGGTAGTTGGGGAGGAAAGAGATTCTGGTGTTTTCAGGAGTTCCCAAGGAAGGCTTCATGTAAGAGGCAAGCTTGGAAGGATATGTAGGATTTAGATAAGCACAGAAAAAAGAGAGAGGAATTCACAGTGGGGGGAGTAGTAGGACCATAGGCTGGGGATAGGAATGAGTTCAACAGAGAAGAAACAGCCTAGCCCAGGGCAGTGGAACACTTCACTGAATGAGAAGATTGTGGTTGACCTTAAGTACCAGGAGTACTTGGTACTTGAAGTTGATTTCATGGGTAAAGGGGGAGCCACTACAGGGTTTTGAGCAGAAATATATGATCCATACATAAGAAAAATTAGTCTGGTAGTGTGTACATTATAGATTGGAAAGGAAAAGAAATTGGGAATGAATTAGTTTGGTTAGAAGGCTATTTCAATAGTCCTAACAGAAGATGGTGGTAAGGGCCCAGATTGGGGAAGGAAAAGAAAATTCTTTCTAAGAGATCTTCTCACTGTAAGGCTTACAGAGGTAGCTATAACTCACCCACTGATGTTCTAGAAACATTTTTTACTGGGGGTGTAGTCTCTCCTGGGTAATTGGACCTTCTAACTATGAGGAGAGGTGGTACCTCTGTCATCTCCTTTCTCTAAATAACAAATTTTAACATTTCAACTTTAACTTGCCGTGAATCTCAAGTATCCCAGTTGGGATGGTGACCCCCAAAATAGTCTTTCCCCTCCCTCTACCCCAGCAAAAAAAAAAAAAAAGCAATGATGTAAACAGTTATCATGTTCTGGATGAAGGCTAGCTCTAGAGCAGTCAGTAGAAGAAGCAGTAACAGCATGAAATAGATGGGATTGTCTGTCTGTGGAGGAGGAGGGTGGAGAAGTCTACACATACATAAATGGCCATCTTTGAAAGGAGTGGCCCACTCTTAGCTTGTCAGAGACCTAGGAACATAAGGAGTTAAAGCTGAAAAAGACCCTAATGGAGAACATAAAACGTTAAAGCTGAATGAAACTTTAACAAAGCATATAAAATGTCATCACTGAAAGGGTCTTTAAAATGGACGAATGAATAAAAAGTTATTTATTAATCATTTACTGTATGGAAAGCACTGTGCTAAGTCCCCAGGGTATCGATCAAGACAGTCTCCACTGTTTGGGGGCAACTAGGTGACACAGTGACTAGAGCACTGGCCCTGGAGTCAGAAGGACCTGAGTTCAAATGGGGCCTCAGACGTTGGATGCTTACTAGCTGTGTGACCTTGGACAAGTCACTTAACCTCAATTTTCTTGCCTAATCTCCTCCAAAAAAACAAAAAAGCTTAAATTCTAATGGTGGTAACAACACCTACAGAATCCAGAATGTTAGTGCTACAAGGTACCCATAATCCTCTCATTGTGTAGATGAGGAAAATGAAACCTACTGATGAAGAAAGTGAGGCCCAGAGAGGGAGAGAGATGCTTAGAATTATACCACAAGTTAATCCTGAATCACCAAGGTTCTTTATGTGGGGACTGTGACCTTGTTTTTAATATCATGACAACTAGAGTTCAGTTTCCTTTGTAATCCTTAATATTTTATTTTATATGTTTAAAAAAGCACTATTCTGAGAAGGAGCCCATAGGATTCAGCAGATTGCCAAAGGGCAAGTTCCATGACTCACACAAAAAAGATTAAGAAGCCCTGTAGAAACTCGACATCTTGGTTTCCAGGCTCTTTTCACAGTCTTCTCAGGCTGGACTCTTCTGTACTATGGAGCTCAAGTAGATCCAGAAAGTGATACTGGCAAATAATTTGTTAGCAAATTTCCCAGAAGTGTTGCCTGATACCCACAGGTGACTCAGAGAAGGAAACACCTGTCCACATCCCCTCCACACAAATCCCAACTGGTTAAAGAGCTGGAAAAAAAGAAATCAACTAATTACCAGATGATTAATTACCTCCAGTGAATTAATGGCCTCAACAGGCTCTCAGTTTCTGGTGGTAGTAGAAGTGCAGTCACTGTGATGGGGCCACAGGTCACGGCATCATAAGGGAGGGATGGAACTGAATGATGGAGCTGGCCCTGAGGTACAGTGGGGCAGCAACCAAGTATAAGTGGGGAAACAAGGAAGAGGGAGGGAAGTAGGAGATCCAATTCAAAAAGATTTGGTCGGTCAAAAGGGCTGACTATCAAGAGGTTGGGGAAGGGGAAGTGAGGATTAGGAGAGAATTATTATCAATAATAAGTTAATAATAATAAATAATAAGTGACAATAATTGCACATGGTATAGCATTTTGTGGCTTGCAAAAAGCTCCCTCTGTGTCATCCCGAGGGACGGATGATGCTAATGTTATTCCCATTTTACAGAGGAAGACATTGAATCCCACAGTCACACAGCACTGAGTAAGTAATCAAACACGAACCAAGATGCTCCAATATTCAGTCCCGTGTTCTTTCTAAGACATCACAGATAAAGACCAAGGACCTACTGATAGCTCAACTTGCTGGGGGGTTCGAGGGGGGAAGGGAAAGGAGAGGCTAACACCAAAAGGGCAATGTCAGAACTGGAGTTCAGAAACATCGCCTTCTCTGTTCCCTCCCTTTGAACTCCTTCACGCTGCCAAACACCATTATCTCCTTCACTTTCCAGACAGGGAAGCTGAGGCCCAGGGAGGTTGGGACTTGGCCAAGATCACCAACCTAGTAAGCGTCAAAAGTGGAAGTAGATGCAAGGCCCTCTAACTCCAGAACCAGTGTTCTTTCACCTACAACTGTGCTACCTTCATGATCTTGAACTCTCAAAATTTTCCTCCTAACCATAATTTCCTATCTTTCTATCTCTCCAACTCTCTTACTCCTTCAAAACTTATTCTGTTTATCATCACCTCTGGTGCCTCTGTCCCTCCCTGTTCTCCTAGTCCATCACCTGGGTTCTGGCCTCATTTTTCTGCCTTAATAGTCTTGCCTCTATGGTTATCCATAAATAAAGCACCACCTTTATCCTCCACCCTTGACTCCATTGGTCCCTTGTCTTCTCGTTGTTCATGCCCTGCCAATACCTAACCCTCAATCATTTCTACTAGACATTTTTGTTCCAACTTTTAAATTGGCACAAAAAAAAAAAAACCAACATGGGGGAAAGTATTTAGCTTTGGAGTCGGTGTCTGGGTTCCAACTCCAGTTCAATTAATTATTACCTTTATGACCTGGGGAAGTCACTTACCCTCTGAAGGTAAAACGAGGCTGTTGGACTAAATAATCTTGAATTTCTCTTCTAGCCCTAAATCTTATGGATTTGTCTGGTTGGAAGAAGTCATACCACCAGGCATTTGGTATTCACTACAAATTCACATGATCTAATCTCAATGTTGCTCTTGCTGCAGCTGCATAGCCAGCCTTTTATTTTTCCTTTTATGCTTCTATAAAACATCCTTTATGCTTTATGACTCTCTATGATGCTCCCTTCAACAGCTCTTTCTCTCTCCTTATACTCCCAACATCACCACACCATACCCTTTCCCAACAGGACTGAGACTTTGCCTCCTGTTTTGCTGAGAAAACCAGGGACAATTGTCATGTTCTTACCTCCCTCCTTTCCAGGGATTGACACCTACGCACCCCTTTACATCTTCACCTCTCACCTCCTCATTGACTCCAGTCTCTGAAGAAGGGGTGTCATATCTTACCAAGACTAACACCTTTATTTATGTCCATGATTCTGTTCTCATCTCTTCTAGGACCTTTTTCTTTGATTATCTAGCTATAATCTCCCCTATCTGTCTAATCTTTGTATCTCATTTTCTCATCTCCAGAATGAAAATCGCTGAGTTCCTTCAAATGATAACATGATCTTGAGTTCCTTCAGTGACCTGGCTGCCTTCCACTGGTTCTTTGTGGTTCCACTGGTTCTTCCCTACTGCCTATAAATTTACCCAAATTTCTCCCATCGTTAAAAAGCATTCACTTGACTGCATCAGCTCCTAGAAAAAACCACACATCATGATTGTTTCCATTTCCTCACTTCCCAACTCACTTCTTGATCTCTTGCACTCTATGTTCCAACCCAATCTCTTATCTGAAACTGTTCTCCCTAGGACTAGGACTGATCTCTTCATTGTTAAACCCAAGGACATTTTCTCAGCCTTCATTCTTTTTTACTTTTCCGGATATTTGATACTATTGACCACCCTTCTACTTCCTCAACTTCCATACTCTCTCCTCGTCGTCCTCTTACAATTTCACCATTCCTTGGTCCCTATTGTTTATATTTTCTTTTATCTACCTCTGAACCCCACTCTAGGCATGGCTGTCCTATAGGGCTCTTTTTGAATCTCTTCTCTTTACTTTTTTGAGAGCTGATTATTAAATTTTCACTGTGACCATTTACACCTCACAGATCAGCAAATGCTACAAAGTAGGTCTCGTTTTATTGTTTTATGTACTTCTAGACTTAGAAAAATGATGGCGAAAATGTTAATAATACAAATTAAACCTTCAAATATGTTACGCATATGCCCCACCCCCAAGAGCAGTTGTTAAACATTTTTCAGCACATCTACCACTCTCATCCCCCATAACAATTACTTTTCAAGTACTACACAACACCCCCTGTATCTATACTATCCTTTCGTTGACACAGATACCACTCTACAGAAAACCTCTTGTACTTCTCACCTGGCTTATTGTAAGAACTTCCTGATTGGCTTCCCTTCTTCTAATCCTTCCCTTTGAAAGAATCATGCTATCTCAAGGACTAGAAGGGACCTTAGGAGGTCATCTGGTCCAGTCCATCTCTGGACAAAAATCCTCATTGAAATATCCCCAATGAGAAGGCATTCAGACTTTGCTCTAAAACATTTATGGAGGTGACAAGGCGGTGATAGAAAGGGGCAGGTAAGTGGAGCAATGAATAAAGCACCAGTCCTGGAGTCAGGATGACCTGAGTTCAAATCTGGCCTCAGATACTTGAAAAAAAAAATTACTAGTTGTATGACCTTGGGCAAGTCATTTAACCTCAATAGCCTTGCCTTCCCCAATCCAAAAAAAATTGAAAAACAAAAGGTGATGGAAAGGGGAGAACCCACTGCCTTCTGAGGCAACCCATGTAATTTCTGGATTGCCTTTGATGTCAGGAAGTTTTACATCAAGCCTAAATATGGTGTTTGGCAACCTCCACTGATATTTGTGAGGTCTGCCTCCTGAAACCAAGAAGAACAAGTATAATTTCCCTTCTGTATTATGTCTCTACATACTTGAAAAAGTTATCGTATCATCCCTATCATCTCCAGATTCTTTCAAATGATGGCAAGATCTTGAGGTCCTTCAGTGATCTAGAGACCCCCTAGTTTTTCCTGATATCCTTTAGGAAGGATATTAGTATCCTTCCTAAATTATGGAGCTCAACATTCCAGATGTTACTCTGCTCTCTTACGAGGGCAGAGTACAACAGTAACATTGGGACCTCATATCTAGAAGTAGGTCTCTCATAATGGCCCCTAAGATTACGTTAGCTTTCTAAACTGACGTATTACACTGCTGACCACTAGGGTCTGGTCAGACTAAACCAGAACAGTTCAAAGAAAGTCCTTGCTTTCCCTCATCCCAGATCTCACCATGAAATGGATAGCTCTCTAGGCTAAATGCTGATCATATGCACACACCATTCCTGTCCCTAAGGGAGATAACCCCTGCTCCAAATCCTGCTGTGCTTCAATCCTTAAGACCACTACCCCTTTCCTAGTGATCATTGGGCAAAGATTTGATCACTCAAATAACTTGGATGAGTAGGGAGCCAATCACAGCAATCCTTCTAGTAACTGGGAACTGTTGGTGGAACACAGACTTAGCCTCTTCCCTGTCAATGCTCCCTAAGTCTACCAGGCCTTATCATCTGCCCTGCCACGAAAATCCTCTAGGCCATATAACCTCTGATTGTTCCCTAAGGACTCGTGGGTTTCATCATATCCTAAAGCTAAACCTCCCCCTGATTAGGAAGTAGCACTGCCTTGCTTTTCTGTCTGCATCCCTAGGCTTGGCATATATTGCTTGCTTAATTGAAGTCTTTCATGATGATTGGGTTAGCTAGGGAGTGCAGTGGATAGAGCCTAGAGGTAGGAAAATCTGAGTTCAAATCCAGCCTCAAACACTTACTAGTGGTGTGACCCTGGGCAAGTCACTCAACCTCTCTTTGCCTCAGTTCCTCATCTGTAAAATGAGCTGGAGAAGGAAATGGCAAACCACTCCTTTGGCACTTCTTTGCCAAGAAAATCCCTGGACAACATTCATGGGGTCACACGGAGTTAGGCATGACTGAACAACATGACTGTTCCAACCTTGTGATCTATTACCCAAACTCCTCATCTATTTCCTCTTCCTGTCCTGATAGGCTATAGTATACTCAAATGACAATATCATTTCTACATTACCACTGTTCATCTTCATCCAAATGCTTCCTAATAAGCCTTCCCTCCTCTACCTCTTGGATTTCCTTGGATGAGTCTATCTTCCTCATATGCAATGCTGTTCCCCCCCACCCCTTTTCAGTTATTGTGTTCCTTATGAATACAATATACTCTTCCAAAAATATATTCCAGACATAGGTTATTTCTCACCAAGTCTTAGTGATGCCTATTAGGCTGAGCTCCTCTCCTTGGTATTAGGATCTCAAGTTCCTGCTTAGTTCCCAGACTTTGTGTGTTTGTGCATAGATATCCAAGAGCATGGGTTTCATTGATGATTTCCTCCTTGGATTTTATGTTCTGTGGAAGTCTGGGCTTCTTGATTGCTATGGCATCCAAGTCGGTATGTGTGCTTGGGTAGTTTTCTTCCTCCCCTTCTCTTTCCTTTTTAATTTAAATCTTCTTTGATTAGATTTGTAAGCATCTATGTAAAAACATTATTAGTATAACTTATAAGGTGCTGCATACCTTACTAAAAGCCTATCATAAATTTACCATTTTGTCTATACAAAGCCATGGTCCATACAAAGCCTAGTCTCATACATTGGCTGATTTTAACCAACTGATGACTTCTCAAATCTTCTGGAATATTGCAATAGTCTTAGTTAAGTTCCCTTCCTCGAGTCTCTCCCCTACTCTAGTCCATCCTCCACTCGGCTGCCAAAGTGATCTTTCTTAAGTTCAGGTCTCACCATGTCAAACCCCTATTCAATAACCTTCAGTGGCTCCCTATTACTTTGAGGATCAAATATGAAATCCTCTATTTGGCTTTTAAAGTTCTTCCTAACCTTATGATTCCTCACACAAGACATGCCATTTCCCCCTCTGTGACTTTTCACAGGCTCTCTCTAATACATGGAATGCTCTCCCTTCTCATCTTGACCTCTTGGCTGCCATAGGTTCCATCAAGTCTCAGCTCAAATCCCACTTTCTTTGAGAGACCCTCCCTGGTCCATGCTTGTGCCTTCCTTTCAAGAATATCTGCCATTTACCTTGCAAACGAGGTGTATATGCATATTTGGGTTTTTTTTCCCATTAAATCACACGTGAGAATGTGAGCTTTTTCAGGGAAGGAACTGTTTTTGCCTTTTTTCCTATCTCAGCACTTAGAAAAGTATCTGGCCCATAGTAAGCATTTGATACCCACTTGGTGACTTGACTCTTCTGAAACCCTTGCCTTCAATTAACATTAGTAACAGAAAAACTCCACCTGTGCCCCTTGGGTCTTCAGCTTCTTGCCCAAGCCTCCATAATCCTTGGCAATGCTTTCTAGATTCCTCCTGATAGTATCAGTGCACCAGCATGAATCACCAAGAGTGGGCGGCAGTCATCAGGCCTGACAAGTCTCTCCATGACATTGGAAACCCTGACCCAGGAACAGAGCAGCCTTCTCCATTGTTATTGTCAATAAACCACTGCCTCAGTGTCCCTCAGCCTGGAGTCACCAACCACCACCCTTGTCTTTTCTGACCTTTACTAGATGGTCTCACATTTTTAACCAACCCTGTGGGTCAGAAGCACTTTCCTTTGGGAACAAGCAGCTGCTTCTGCCCCCAGAGATTCCTTCTCTTTTGTCTTCAGTAAGAACTTCTTATCTATATTACCTCTAAACATTCATGCTCCAGTAGAGTAAAATGCACCCATTATGGATGCCATTGTTTTGCTTACCTAAATCAATAAGGATGAGGGTTACAAAGAAAAATTTTGACTCTACAGATACATAGTTTGAAAATTATTCTCAAGAGAAGAACTGAAGGATTTTTTTGGGAGTCAATTGGAGTTAAGTGACTTGCCCAGGATCACACAGCTAGTAAGTTTCAGAGGCTAGATTTGAATTCAGATGCTCTATCCACTGCACCTCCTGGCTGTCCAGAACTGAAGGATTAATGTTCTCTTTTTTGACTGACCAAAAAGAGACTCTTCTTTCTCCTCTGTGGAGATTTTCTAACCCTCCAGCTTCTTGACAAAGGTTAAAATTCCCCTCAGCAAATTCAGATCCATTTTCTTTATTGTTGCATTTAAAATTATTCCATCCTTTAAAAATGAAAGGTTTTGTCTTCACTGATAACTTATGACCCCTTAGTCTTCTAGCAAGGAGACCAGCATGAACTTTGAGTGGAGCTACTCAGTAGCAGCAGTTATGTGGTGCCATAAAGACTTATATTCCTGAGTTCAAATTTGGCCTCAGCCTTCGTCACCCAGCAATTCATGCACTTCATGACCTCCTATTCCTCTGTCACTGGACCTGCAGCCTCAGCCAAGAAGATCTTCATTAAGCACGTGATTGTCATTGGAGATGGGCTCATGGGTGCGGGGTTCACACAGGTTGCTGCATCACCTGGACATACAGTTGTGTTAGTGGACCAGTCAGATGAGATCCTGACCAAGTCCCAAAAAGAAATTGAAGAAAACCTCCGAAGAGTGGCCAAAAAGAAATTTGCAGGGAACCCTCAGGCTGGTGATGAATTTATT
The DNA here is from genome assembly GCF_028372415.1 of Notamacropus eugenii. Classification (NCBI taxonomy): domain Eukaryota; kingdom Metazoa; phylum Chordata; class Mammalia; order Diprotodontia; family Macropodidae; genus Notamacropus; species Notamacropus eugenii. Next base: position 55,749,874 of record NC_092872.1, on the reverse strand, counting down.
AAGAAGACCATGAGCAACATATATTTGAGCACAAATGTGGCTTCTGTGGTCCATAGCACTGACTTGGTGATAGAAGTCATCATGGAGACCTGAAAGTAAAAAATGAGCTTTTCCAGAGGCTGGACAAGATTGCAGCAGAACACACAATCTTTGCCAGCAATATTTCCTCTTTGCAAATCCCAGACTTAGCCAATTCTATCACCAGGCAAGACCGATTTGGGGGGCTCCATTTTTTCAACCCTGTGCCCATGATGAAGCTAGTAGAGGTCATTAAGACACCAATGACCAGTCAGAAAACATTTGAATCTCTTGTAGACTTTAGCAAAGTTTTGGGAAAGAATCCAGTAATTTGCAAGGATAGCCCCGGATTTATTGTAAACTGTCTCCTTGTACTATATCTTATAGAAGCAATCAGGATGCACGAAAGAAGAGATGCATCAAAAGAAGATACTGATGTAGCCATGAAGGTGGGAGTTGGTTACCCCATGGGTCCATGTGAACTCCTGGACAATGTTGGTCTGGATACCACCAAGTTCATCATAGATGGATTCGAAAGACTCATCATTCCAACCCAGCCAGTTGCTAAATAAATTGGTAGAAGAAAAGAAGTTGAGCTGGAAGACAGGAGAAGGATTTTACAAATACAAGTGATCCCCTGGGTCTCTTGAGTGGGAGGAAGTTTGTCAGCAGGTACCAGTTGGCCATCTGAAGAACCCTATGAGAATGCTGTTTGGGCAGAAATTCCCTCACCCAGCCTGCCCTGACTTTTGTGCATTTTGATTGTTATCTCTCTAAAGATTATTTGGCACTTGTTAGGTAATAACAAATTTCTCCATCTGGGAACTAATTGCTTTTTTTTTTCAGTCTGTCTCAATTTTTCCATAAGCTTGATGCCCTTTGTGCCTTGGAACAAATGAATCTGTTCATTTTCTTGTAAAATTAGATGCTTATAAAGAAGGTGACACCTATTCGTGTCTTCTCCTAACTATTTGGGGAATTCATGTTTAAAAAAAAACCAAACAAATCTGGCCTCAGATACTTACTAGCTGTGTGACCCTGGGCAAGTCACTTAATCCTGTTTGCCTCAGTTTCCTCACCTGTAAAATGAGCTGGAGAAGCAAATGGTAAACTACTCCAGTATCTTTGCCAAGAAAATCCCCAATGGAGTCAGCAAGAGTTAGTCACAACTGAACAACACAAAAAGTTCCTGACTCTAGGACCAGAATTCTATTCACTGTGCCACCTACCTGTCCAACAGGAGATAGCATGGCAGTGGAATATTACTGCTAGTCAGGAGCTCCGGGTTCAAATTTTGCCTTTGAGACTACTTGTGTGAATTTGAGTAAGTCACTAAACCTCTCTGGGTCTCAGTTTCCTTATTTGTAAAATGAGAAAATGGACTAACTGGCCTTTGAGTTCCCTTCCATCTCTGAGACTATGATACTATGAACACTCGTGTCCATCTCTCCTGGAGAACTGCTGTGACAACCTGTTTGTGATGAAATTGTCACCTTACCTCCTTAGTATCTTGACAGGAAGATCCAATTCCTTTCCCTTGTCTTACCTTGTCTTCCTTCTTCTTCTCAATTCATTCTTCTTGAGTTCTTCTCTTTCTCATCCTTTGATTTCTCATTAAAATCTCCCAAATTTTTCCTTCTAAATTCTAATCTTTGACCTTCTTAATTTCAAACCCTTTCAAGTCACCTTCTTCACAGCTTCTACTGCTTCTGTTTTATCTTCTTTCCTCTTTCTTTTTCCCATTCAACCAACTCTATCCAATCCATCAGTTGCCAAAATATCATACCAAGTCGAAAGTCTATGACCCCCACATACACTTAAAAATCTGTATTGGTTTCCTTATTGTCTCTAAGATGAAATGCATCTTTCTTAGTCTGACACAGGCTGTCCCCAATCTATCTTTGAAACTTTATTTCACAATACTCAGCATCATGAACACCAACATCTAGGTTTCAACCAAACAAGCCTATTAGACATTCTTGAACTCAACTATGATAGGATCATAGCTGGAACAGAGGCCAAAAATCATCTAGACTAAATCCCATCACATTTTACAAATACAGAAATTGAGTCTCACAAAAGCTAAGAGACCAGCCCAAAGTCACACAGGTAACAAGTGGCAGAGACAGGATTTGAGCTCAGGGCCCTTGACTTTAAATCCAGAACTCTTTCCAATGCATCATGTTGCCTTTCATTCCCCCTCCCACCTTTGTGAATTTGCAAAGGCATGCCCAACTGCATACCTAGAATGGGCTTCCTTCTCATCTCCATCATCCAAAACCATTCTATTTCTTTCAAGTCTCAGTTCAGGTATATGTTTTCCAAATAGCCTCTAATGATCCTTTCAATCAGTGCTTTTATATTTTTTGAATGTTTATATTCATGCATGTATGTGTTACATATGTACATATGTGTGTGTTTTGTATGTTCATGTTTATAGGTATACAAATGTTTACATGTTTATGTGTTCATGTAGGTTTATATAGGTTTATATGTTTTATATAGGTTTATTTATATGTGTATATATCTATGTCTATGTATCTAAACACATATGTTTATATGTGTATGTTTACATGTGTGTATGTATGTTTTTATGTGTATATGTGTTTATGTAATTTTCCTCTCCTATCCCCAATAAAATGTAAGCTCTTGGATGGCTGGGACTATTTTGTTTTTGTTTCCATGTTGCCAGAGCCAAACACAAAGTAAATGCTTAATAAAATATTTGCTAAATCTGTTCTTTACCGAGTCAGGAAGAGGAGTTGGCATACTCCTTGTTCCATATATGAGACATTACTGTGGCAAGGTAGCATGGTTGGAAGAATCTGGAGTATCAGCTACTCACAGTGGACAGGAAATACTGTCATATGGCAATGAAATAGAAGAGGGGATAAAGAAACCCACTCTTCTCCCTTCTCCCCCTTCATCCTGGGCCATTGGTTCCTTAACAACATTCGCTTAGGACAACAATGGCTTCAGATTTTAAATTTCCCTTTTTGCTTTTATTTTTTCTAATGATTACCTTGCGCTGGCTTAGAAAGCTGCCCCTGGTAGCACCAACGGGTTTATGAATTCTAGTGGGGTGCTCAAGGTTCAGCTGCTTCCTCCAAAGCAGGTGCTAGATGAGTTTACTGATTAGCAGGTTAGCTTCTCTTTTATGTAGCAGTGGGCTCTCTATAAATTCTCCATGAATACTGCCAGGAGTCTTCATACACTTTATGACCTCAAGGACCAGTGAGATCCTGAGAAAATGTGGTTACTGTGATGGAGGACCAAATTCTGAGGGATTACACACAGCTTCCCTCTGCTATTGTCACTCAACAACCTCTTCTCTCAGGTTCATTCTACTTGTCTGTATTATCCAGTCCATATCTTTGCTACTCTAATCCATTGGCCTTCAGTTTACTATCTCTCTCAAGGGTTCAGTACCTGGTTCAAGGTCACAGACACCCTGTCCTTCCAGTTTATTAGCCTGTTCAACTCTAATGACCTACACCTTTACTCTACTTCAGACACCTACATGAATGGTCATATCTTTAATCTTATCATCACCTATAACTGTGCCACTCTCTGATTATAATCTCTTGTCCATCCATTTTTCCCTATATCTCACTCCTTCTAAATCTATTTAGCATCCTCAAAGAAATTTCCACTCTCTCTAGCTCTAGCTCTCTTTGTTCCATAATTCCTATCTTGGACTCACTTTCCTCCCTTCCCCTTCCTTTTCCCCTAACTATAGTCTTAACCCTATAGCTGTCCTTTACTCTGAACTCCTTTGTCCTCTGCCCTTTCACCTTCACACTCTGTCTCTTCTCAGCCTTGGATCACCATTTTCTTTTCTCTGTTCCCATTGAACATGAACAGAGGAAATAACTCCACTGGGTCTACTAAATATTCATGCTAATATCAGCAAGGCTCTTACTGCTGCATGGCAATCCTTTTATTCTTCCTTGATTAACTATCTATTTCACTCCCCTCAGCTACTTTTTCAGATCGTCTCTTCTCTCCCCAAGCTCCTGATGTTATCCCTACTCATCTCTCTCAGTAAATGTCCTCACTTCCCATATTAATAAGGAAAATGAGCCAATACATCATGAGCTCTTTCATCATATCTACTCCAAACCTGAAAATCCTTCTCCATCTTCACCCATCCCTTCCTCCTTTATTCGGATCCCTGAGGAAGAGATTGCCCTTCCCCTTGCCAAGGTCAATCCCTTCGATATCAAGGTGGGGAGACAAGAGAAGTCCCAAAAGGTACAAGAAAGGAAGAGGAGGGAAGGGACTAGGGGACTGTGGGATGGAGCTGCATATTCTTGTCTCGGGAGACAATGATTTTGAATAAGAGCAATTAATGATATAGAGGATGCAAATTTGGTAGCCAAAGAACTGGTGGAATACTTGTTGGTTGGGCTTAAACCATGAAGAGTCCTATGATGATGAAGGATGGCATTGGTGCAAGTGTTCCCTCTGCAAACACCAGGGATCAGGGTTACTGTTGTTCATCCTTCATTCTCAGAGAGAATCAATGACATCAAATGCATGTCTGGATCTGCACGTGAATTGAATTTGAGTGAGGCAGACCTACACAAAGTCATCAGCCTAGTTCTCTCCTCCAGAGTTGTCAGAGTCCAGTGGCAAGACAAAGGTCGAGACAACTGGTGGTGACCAAAGATGTAGTGAGTGACCTTGGCCTTTCTAAATTAAGGTCTTTCCGAGGTCTCAGTTTGTCTGAGGCCACACCCATTCAATGACTAAGGGCTAGGTAAGAACTGAGACAAAAGATAGCCCAATTTACCATCACAAAGATATCAGTCTGGGAGGGGAAAGACCTTTGGAGTCGCTGGCCAGAACAGAAAACAATTGCTATTTACACTCATTCTAAGCTATCAGATCCTAAACCACAAGCTACAGAAGCTTGGGCTGGACCTATTACTGACCATTTAAAGAAACCCAGAATAATTTGGGTTTAAAGGTACGGTCAAATAACTCCATTTAAAACAAAATGGGCTTTTTAAAAGCCTTTTTTCAGAGCTATATTTCAAGAATCAAAATGAAAACTGCACAGGGCAAAAGTAAATTGTCCCAGCTTTTTAAAGAAAAATGGAGAAGGAAGAGAAGGAGGAGGAGGAAGAGGAAGAAGAGAAAAAGGAAGAGGAGGAGGAGGAAAAATAATAGCAGCATTTCCCAACTTGTGTTCAAATTAGCAGGCCGGGTCCCCAGAGGGCAACCACTGCTACTCTTGGATAATATTTGTAAAGATGGTTAAGAGAGGGATTGAGGAGTAAGATGGTAGAAAGACAGTTCAGGTCAGAGGTCTGGATCCACAGGAACCAAGAGAAATTCACACATGACCCCGGTTCTGTCACTATATCCCAAGATGGCAGGAGATGAAACACACCCAGAACATATCCCACTGGTGAAGCATGCACTTGGCTCTGCGTCAGGCCTGGTGTCTGTAGTCCCAATCCTTTTAGCAGACTCATGTCCTTTATCATTACTGCCTAAGTGATTTGGTGTTTTCTGAGCCCAGGATTTCATATTACTTAAAGCATCCAAGATATCCTTCACCAAGGAAGACAACATAGGGGGAAACCAAAGCATAAGGTTCCCAGAGTTCTACCCTGAAAAATTTTTACCTAGTTCTTAGTTCCTTCTCCTCCTCTTCCTCTTTCTCATTCTCCTCCTCTTCCTTCTCCTTCTCCTTCTTCATCATCATCTTCTTCTTCTTCTTCTTCTTCTTCTTTTTCTTCTTCTTCTTCTTCTTCTCTCTTCTCCCTCCCCACCCTTCTCCTTCCTCCTCCCCCCTTTTCTCTTCCCCTTCCTCTCCCTCCCTATTTCTTGTACAATCAGTTACATGACCAGCCATGTAATGGGCCAGCCTATAACAGCCTATAAGTCTGGCTCTCTTTGCTTTAATCTGTTGCCTGTAGACAATCACTGTATGGGAGAGAAGAAGGTGATGTAGCCTTTAGGACTATTGTTCTCAGCTTCTTACCATCACCATTGCTCGGCTACCCTGGCTGTTTTAATGTGAAAAGCGGTTCTCAGCCATCAAATTCCCTGCAAGTTCACAATGACATTCTTTCCTTATAAGGTTTGTCTGAATCAGTGGAATAAGTCTTTATTCAGTCCCATTTTCAACTTTAAAAAGGAGCAGAAAGAAATTCATCGAGACATTTTGAGTGTGTTTCTTTAAAAGCTCCAGTGGGTGTAGTTCAATGGAGAGAGCCTTCAGCTACAAGTCAGGAAGTCTGATTTTTCCATTAAGTCAGATCTTAGGCAAGTCACTTCTCACTCACTAGGCCTTCATTTCTCAACCTGTAAAATTTTAATGTAGGTTAGAATATTCATTGCAGCACTTTTGTGGTAGCCAAAAAAAATACAAAGTGGGTATTCATAAGTTGGGGAGTGACTGAACAAATTATTACATATGAATGTAATGGAATATTACTGTAACATAAGAGTGATAAATAGGAAAAATTCAGAGAAACATAGGGAGACAAGGCATGAACTAATGCAGAATTAAGCAAGCAGAACCAAGAAAACAATTTAAAATTAAACAATAATATGACAACATTTAGATTACAGTATGACTACAATTAGACTACAGTACAATGGGTTTTTTTTTTTAATTTAAAGCAAATGAACTCAGATTAATTATAATGACTAATCTTGTTCTCAGAGAATATTTTCTTCTCCTTGAGAGATGCTGGGGACTACAGATGCAGAATGTTGTAAAGGCTGTTCTTTGTTACAAGACAGTATTCAATGAGGGGAGAAGGAATATTGGGAAATAACTTGTTCTTTAAAAAAAAAAATTCAAAAAAACTTTTCACAAGAAAAAGGAATTTAACTAGATGATCTTCTAAGGTCACTTTTTGCTCTGATAGTCTATATTTTACATTTTAAGGTAGCAATTCTTAAACTTTTTGGTTTTAGAACTCCTTTACACTCTTAAAAATTATTGAAGACTTCTCCCCTACCCAAGAGTTTTTGTTTATGTGAGTTATATCCAGCAAGGTTTACCACATTAAAAATTAAAATATTTTAGTATCATGAAAATAGTTTTGAACTCAAGGACCCCCTAAAAGAGTCTCAGGGATCCATAGGGGTCCCCAAATCACACTCTGAAAACCACTGTTGTAATGTACTTTCCAACTCTAGCAGTCTATTTATTTTAAGGCCCCTTCCAGATCTTATATTCAATCCTCTAAAGTACCTTAATGCTCTGAAATTCAAAGTTCTTCGTTCCTGTTAAAGGAGAGGCTCTGGTCATTCATCTTATTCTCTTCTGCCCTCTGGTGGCAAAATAAGGATATGACAGCATAAAAAGCATTTATTAAGTGCCTACCATATTCCAGGCACTGTGCTAAGCACTGGGTAAAAACATTCCCTTCTCTCAAAGATCTCATAGTTTTAACTGGGGAGACAATATGCAAACCACTCTGTACAAACCAGATATTTATACACATAAATGAGATAATTATGGAAAGAAGGCACTAGCATTAAGTTCCCTTTCACTTCTGGTATTCTAAAATTCAATGAATTGGGGTGTTTTGGTCTCCTTCCCCATCCTCTCCTTTTCAGGCTTTGTCCTTCACTCTATAAGCAAGTGAGGCAGAGTATTTTATACATTGCTGTTTTGCATTGTGTTTTTATAAATTCCTTGAGGAAACCAATTTCTGTTTACTTCTCCATTCTGTTCTTGAAATAATAAAGATTACATCTATTAAAAAAAGAAGAGCCTACTATCAGGCTAAGCACTTTATAAATATTATTTCTTTTGATCCTGGCAACAACTCTGGGAGGTAGGTCATACCTTCCTTACCTTGCATTCACAAAGAACTTTACGGATTACAAAGGTTTCTTTTTCGTCACTTTTTTTTTATCTTTACAATAGCCCTTTGAGACAGATAGACAGGTAGTTCTATCTTCATTTTATAGAAATAGAAACCACTGGCCCAAAGTCACATGGCTAGTGAGCAGCAAGGTCCTCCAGCTCCAAATCCAGGGCTCTCTCCACCATCCTAGAACTGGTTCTCATATAAAAGGTCTTCATCACATTCCATTTGTCCCAACTTTCAGGATTAAAAACAAAGCTTTGTAGTGAAGTAAAGATGAGTTATATCAACCATTCAACAATTTTTCTCTGGAGCACTTGCCTGGTACCCATTTTTGTAAATATTATCCCTTTTAGGAGCAGGTGAAAGAGTAATTCATAGTGATAATGTTTAATATAAAATTTTAGAATAATCTCTTTGTTCTCTCTGAAGCAAACTCAGAGAGTGCCTCTTCCTATGTCAGCAAAAGCCAGCCAAGGCCGACTCTACACTCCTTGAGGAGACCTTTAACCTAAGACACTATATCTTGAATAATGAGGCTTTCCTTTGTATCTTGTTATCTGTAGACATATACTATGTTATGGCATATTAATGGTGAAGAAAAATAGACATCTTAGGTCGTAATTTCTATTGAACTTTGTTTAGCCTTTTCCTATGTCAGTTATCTGTTTGGGGCAGGAAGCCTGTCACTCACTAGTGGTGGGATTTCCTTTCTCGTCACCGAGACATGTGTTTACCCAGCTGGAATCCCAAGGCCTGACCAACATTACTTTGTTAATTGTCCTGTCTTACTGAATTTATGATTTGCTCAATTAGGAGAGTTCCTTTCTCACAGCAAAATGTATATAATCCAGAAGATTTCTGCACTGGGTAGCCAGAACATTTCTGGCTCCATAATGCATTATGTAACTGTTTTCTTTATGGGGAATTGATCAATTAATTAATTAAATCATAAAATGTATGCATTTAGCCATGTTGCCTTTTCTTAACCAAGTTTTCAGGTCAACAATAGTAAAGGAACATTGCAAAAGCACCTAGGTGACACAGTGAATACAGCCCTGAGCTTGGAGTCAGGAAGACCTGAGTTCAAATCCAGCTTCAAACACATACTGATTGTACAACCCTGGTAGCACAGTCACTTAACCTCTTCCCTCAGTTTCTTTTATTGTACAATGGAAATAAAAATAGAATCTACCTTGCAAAGCTGTTGCAAGGATCAAATGAGGTAATGTTTATAAAGTGCTTAGCACATAGTAGGCTCTTCTTTTTTAATAGAAATAATCTTTATTATTTGAAGAACAGAATGAGGAAGTAAACAGAAATTGATTTTCTCAAGGAATTTATAAAAACAATGCCATTTAATCTTTGTATGTATTCTGGAAATGTCTAAAAAATTTGATATAAAGGTACTTGGATCACATGAGCAGATGACAAAAGCTCAGTATGTGTTTTTTACCTCATGTCTAAAATTAAATTAAGATGAGAGAATATTAAATATATAATAGCTATATACACACATGCACACAATACATAATACACAACAGACTTCAGTTTTCAAAGTTTTTTTAATACCTCTTCCCTAGACACCTGCAGATGTTGTACATGTGAATTGATTTTTTAGTCTTGCTATAAATTAACAGAAGCTGCAGATTACATTATGGTCAAAGCGAGTCATCAGTGACCAAACACACAAGCTAACATATTATCGTAGAAACCTAATGTTCTTCATTCATCGGTCTGGTTTTCTTCAATCTGATATTCAACCTTCTAAGATCCTATAACCCAGTGTTTGTTGGTACGTACACAGTGGGTGCTTAATAAATACTTGTTTCCTTCCTTTCTCCCTTAGCTCATTTATTCAACAAACACTGATGAAGCATCATCTGTAACAAGCAAAGTTAAGAGATAATCCTTGACCTCATGTAAAGAGGTAGCACAGGGAAGAGATAGCTGGGGAAGACCCAAATTAAAATCCAGCCTCAGCTGTGTGACCTTGGGCAAGCCATTTAATCTTTGTTTGCCTCCATTTCCCCAACTTTAAAAATGGGGATAATAACATGAAATTAAATGAGATAATATTTGTAAAGTTCTTAGCACAGTGTGCAGAATATAGTAGGTTCTTAATAAATCCTTACTTATTAAATTAATCAATAAATACTTGTTTCCCTCCTTCATGGAGTTACAAATAGTAGAAAGATAAGATAACTAGAATGTGTTAGTATTAACTGCTAAGTATATAAAAGAGTTGTAAAACAAAGTGCCATGCAAGGTTCACAGGGGCAAGGTCTACGTATGTTCTAGGGGGAAGGTCATTATTAATGTTAGGTTCAGAGAGTATTCCTGAAAGAGGTAACATCTGAGTTGTGCTTTAAAGGATAGATGATGATTCAACAGGAAGAGAAGACAGGAGGACACTTCAGCTTTCAGGAACAACATAAACTAAAGCATGAAGGAAAGAAAGAATAAGGCATGTGCAAGGGACAGAGAGTATCTAGTCTGGCTACAGCATCCAACACATGTAGGAGAGGAAGGTGAGATGTGACTAGAAAATGGGGTGGCATCAGTTTATGGAAGGCCTTGAATATTAGTAAGAAAGTTTTGCCCTTTACTCTGTGCATAGCCACCAAAGATATGTTAGTAGAGGAGTGACAAGATTAGATCTGTGATTAAGAAGGATAAGTCTGTGTGTGGTATGAAAGAGATAGGCAGAGACAGAAAGGAGGGGAAGCAGAAGGAGGAAGGGAAGGAGGAAGAAGGAAGAGGAGGAGGAGATGGGGAGGAGGAGGAGGATGTAGGAGGGGAAGAGGAAGAAGAGGGAAAGAGAGAGACAGAGGGAGAGAGAGGGACAGAAAGAGACAGAAGGAGAGAGACAGAGAGAGAGATAGAGGGAGAGAGAGATTACATACAATGCTAACTCACTTTCTGTAAGTGCTGAAAGCAGGACACATTCTCTGGGACTAGTCCTGTGTGGTGTTTGTATTCCAGCAATGACCAAAGGACTGCTACCTGCACTCTGAATGCAGGCTAGGTTCCTGCCTACAGAGAAAGATGAAAAGACTGAAGGATGAATGATTGAATGCCTCTTCGGGTTCCAGATTATCAGGAACAATGAAGTGTTTCTTTTTTAAAATGAGAGAATTTTCAAGAATAAAATTCTGAAGATATGAAGAAAAAGAATTCTAGTGTGGAAGAAAAATCTGAGTTTGCTGAAGACACTGATTATGAATGCACAGTGAACTCACCCACCGACAGCAGGAGCCAGAAAAGTTAATATAATCTGGGGCTGCAATGAGAAATATCGAATCAAAGAAAAGTGTTAATCCCAACATACTCTGCCATGGCCAGATCACATCGAGAGTACTCATTCTGGATGCCACAATTTAGGAAAGGCTTTAATAAGCTGGAATGCTTCCAGAGACAGACAACCACAATGCTGAATCCTACCAACCCCCAAAACACCCTTCTTCCTTTCTTAATGAATCCAGGGTCTGACTCACCGTCTTCCTCTTCTCCCCTACTGCTGCCTTCATGCCAGGGGACTTCCATATACGTGTAGATTTTCCTTCAAATAGCCTAACCTTCCATTTCCTCAATCTAATTAACCCCTATGACCTATTCCTTCATTCTACCTCTCCTGCACACACAGAAGGGCTCATCCTCGATCTTCCCATCACCCACAAACATTCCACTTGAAAGATAAAGATAACTCTAACCATCCTTTATCTGATCATAATTTGTCATTCCATCTTTCCTCATCCCTTACTCCTCCTAAATGTGGTCTCTGTCTTCACCATGACCTTTAGTCTCTTCCCCTCGGTTCTTTCCCAGTGCATCATCCTTACTTTCTATATATTCTTTTTCCAATCTTGATCCCTAAGTGAAACAATTCAATTCCATGCCATTTTCTACTTTTTAATCCTTTTTCCCTTTGTCCTATCACCACTCAATTTGCCAAAGCCCAGTCCTGAATCATTCCTATCATCTACCTCCTCTATTCCTACTCCCTTAATCCTGAAAAAGCTGGAGGAAATCACCCAAATGTGATGTGATCCACTAGAAATATGCGTTATCCAATCCCACCTGCGACCTCGCTGCACCAGAGCAATCTTTTCATTCCTCCGTAATTGGTTTTGTTCTACTAATCAAAGTGGATGTTCTAGACCTTCCCTTCTCCCCTTAAACCTCCCACAGCATATCTTCTCATGAGGACATCACCTCATACTTTGCAGAGAAAATAAAGGCCATTTGATAAAAGCTACCTCTTTCCCACATCATCTCATAACCCTCAACTCTCTTTCTTTACCACACTCTCCAATAATGTGCCTTCTTGCCAAGGCCAACTGCTCTGCATGTATCTTGACTCCATACTGTGTTGTCTTCTCCAGTATATTACCCCCATTGACATCCCATCCATCTCTAATCTACAATCTTTCTCTAGCCTTCCCTACAGACTACAAAAATGTTCAAGCCTCCTCTACCCTTGAAGAAAAGAAAAGGAAAACCTTTATTAGATCCTGCCATCCCTACTAGTTATAAACCTATAGCTCTTCATCTTTCCTCACTCAAATTCTTTGAAAAGTCATCCACTTCCTCTCCTCTCTAATCTGGTTTCTGACTCCATCACTCAAATATAATTCCTCTCTCTAGACACCAAAGATCTCTTTATTGCCAAATCTAATGCTCTTTTCCCAATCCCCATCATTCTTGACCTCTACAGTATTTAATACGATTGACCACTGTCTCCTAGTATTCCACCTCTTTTATATTTTCCCAAAACCATTCTCTTTTCATTCTCCTCCTTTGTATGTGACTGCTCTTTCTCAGGTTCTTTTATTGGATTTTAATTTGTGTCTTACTTGCTAACTGTGGTTCTATCAAGGCTCTATCCTAGCCTCTCTTTTCACCAGTTCTACATCACAAACTGCCTATTCAAACTGTATCCCTGGTAGGCATATGTAGGCATAGGCAATCTCACCATGTCCAAAATAGAGCTCACTGTCTTTTCCTCCAATTCCACCAATCTTACAAACTTCTATGACATTAAGGACACCAGTATTGTATTATTTGTATTGTATAAATATGTATTAAGGACACATATTTCTCCTTGCCTCTTCACTCTCACTTTTTTCTCTCAATTCTGCTTCTGACTCTCTGGACTTTGACAGCGTACCTCAGCTGCCTTCTCACCCTGAAAGTTCCCTCCACCCCTATGGCATTCTCACCCTGAGACAGACCTCCTATAGCACCCTTCTCCCATTGGTGAGCTCTTCCCATGACCTCCATTTTGAAGAAGGTCCAGGTCTTCAGACTTTACCACCATGCTCTTCTGTAGGCACTTCCCTTCCTTCCTCCCCCAAGCTTTTCAGCTCCCTTTTAAGTGTTGTCTCCTTCCATGAGAATGTAAGCTCCTTGAGGATGGGGACTGCCTTTCTCTTTGCTATTTGTATCCCCTGCACTTAGCCTAATATTTGGCACACAGTAAGCATTTAATAAATGTTCATTGACTTTACTTGACTCACCCTTTATATCCAAACAGTTACAAAATCTTTTTTATTTCTATTCATATAACATATTTCAGATATACCCCCCCTTCTCTCCACTCAGACACCATCCTAATTTAGAATCTCATTATCTCTCATATGGACTATGGCCAGAGTCTCCTCTTTGGTTTCTCTGCCTCACTCCACGCCATCTTCCACAAAGCCACCAAAGTGATCTCCCTAAAATGCAGGTCTGACAATGCCACTCCACTACTCAATAAAATCCAACGGTTCCCTATTGCTTCTAGGATAAAATATAAACTTCACTCCATGACATTTAAAGCTCATTCCAACCTGACCCTTTCCTACCTTTGTAGGCTACTTACAAATTATTCTCTGCAGTGCTCTCTATGGTCCCATCATACTGGCCTACGTGTGGTCCCTCTCATAGGACTATCTGTGTGTCTTTGCACGGACTGTCCCCAGTGCCTAGAATGCTTTCTCTCCTCACTTTTGCCTCCCAGAATCCCTGGCCTTCTTCTAGACTCTACTCTAGCATCACCTTCTGCATGAGGCCTTTCTTACTTCCATCTAGCTGCTATTGACCTCCCCTCCTAAGTTACCTTTGATTACAGTTAGATATGACTGGTACATACATACATACATATATATGTGTGTGTGTGTATGTACATATACACACACATACACACATATGCTGTCTCAGTGTTCAGAATGTAAAGAGGGCAGGGACTATTTGGGGTTTGACTTTACATCTCTAGCACTTGGCACAGTGCCTGGAATGTGACAATTTAATAAATGACTAACTGATCATGTTAATGCATACTAAGGTGCCCCATTCCCTATTTAGAAATATTTTTAAATGATATTTTTTCCACGTTTTTTGTCTAAGAACCTTGGTCTCATATGAGTGAAAGATCTAATCAGTTATGCCTTGAATAAATGAAAATTCTAAAGAGGTGATGTCCTGATATAAAGTTCTTTTTTGCTTCATCCTTGTCAGAGGTCCAACGAGCTTCCAAGAGTAAGACCTGAACAACCCAGGAAAGAATTCTCTCTAAAAATTATTAGGATATTGATAATACTAAAAGGTAATTAAAAGAGGTATCTCATGTTCACCTTTGTCATATTGAAAGGAGATTATTTAAGGGGGATGGTTAAAAAGGAATTGTATGGTTTTAGGGAAATGATTCTTTAGGATGTATCAAAAATTAAGTTGCTATCGTTCTATTTGATGAATCAAATACTAATATCTAAACGTTGTTCTCCTGTTTGATCTTTTTATGTTTACTATTTTATAATTTATTTTTAATTTTTTTAAATTTTGAGTAACATTCTTTTCCTCCTTCTCACTCCTCTACCACTTATTGAAAAGACAAGCAATAGTTTATCATTTATACATGTGAAGTCATGCAAAACGTATTTCTATATCAGCCATGTTGCAAAACAACAATAAAAAGCAAGAAACATAAAGTGAAAAAAGTATGCTTCAATCTGCACTTGGAGTTCATGAATTCCTCTCTGGAGGTGGATAACATTTTTCATCACGGGTCCTTTGGAATTGTCTTGGATCATTGCATTAATCAGAGAAGCTAAATCTTCCATAGTTGATCAGTTGATCATCTTTACAATACTGCTGTTACACATGATGTTCTAGTTCTGCTCACTTCACTTAGGTTTTTCTGAAACCATTCTGTTTGTCATTTCTTTTTTTTGTGGGGGGAGGGGGTTGCCCATTTAATTAACATCATTTTGACAACATCAGCCAGATTTACACAACAGCCAGGCTCCATCCTCATCACAGACTTCACCCTTGGGTTTGGCCTCATTTGGGTCTCTTAGATGTTACAATCTCACAACCTGTATCTCACAAAACACAGAACCACAGGGAGCGAAGGCAATAGGACTGCTGGATTTTAGGCTATTTTTCTTTCAGGGCTTGGGGTGGGGGGTAGAGGAAAGGGAAGAGCTTAAATGGGGAGTTCCAAGGCATTGTTCTGGGGATAAGGAGTGTGACTAAAATGAACTCAATAAAATAAGACCTACAAAGGGGAAGGGAGGGATCAAGAGGGTGCACCACTCACTAACTTTCCTTTTTAAACCTGAAGAGAAACTGAAGATTTGGGATAGGTTGGACAAGAAAAGCACACAATCCTTTAAGGTAGATTGAAGCAGTGCTTTTTAAAACAAAGAAATCAGAACTAGAACATCTTAAATGTTTAATCATTTCTTTACAGGTTTACCTAGACCACTTTTGATTAAGAAAACTGTAGAAAATTAGTAACTGTCACAAGTTTATGCCAGGAGGTGATCCATATCAGTTTCCCAAAGAGTCCTGGTTATGGGGTGTTGGAAATGCACTGCTCCAGGTCTTTGCTAGCCCTGGTTAGAATCAATCACAGAAGATTTAGTCCATGGGTTGCTTTTCTCCATATTTCTTTGTAAACTCTTCAGTGTTCTTACAGAATTCTTTGTGGTCCTTAGAGTACTCTTCAGCTAGGTTGACCTGAAGGGGGTCATTCACCAGTGCTATGAGGGAATTAATAACTTGATCAATTTTGGTTGCTGGCTTTCAGTTTTTAGCACTAATTACTGGCAGACAGATCTGCCTTTTTTCATTGATGTTTGGGTAGTAAATCTTTGTTTTAGAAATGATCTTAAGTGGTTTGAATGGATACTCTGCTGGGAAGTTGATTTTGATTCTGAAGGCTTCCTTGTCATGTGGAGGGTTGTCAGGGGAATGATGAGCCCTTGCCAAGTCAATAAATTAGCTTCATCAACCTGGATGTTACAGAAGTTTTTCATCCCACACTTGCTGATTTCTTCCAGCACCTTCATCAGCTTCCTGCTGGCCACCATCTTGGGTCTCTGCTTGTCATTTCTTATAGTACAATAGTAGTCCATCACAATCATATGCCACAACTTGTTAAGCCATTCCCCAAATGATAGGCATCCCCCTCAATCTCTAATTTCAATTTCTTTGAAAGAACTGCTATAAATATTTTTGTACATATAGGTCCTTTTCCTTATTCTTTGATCTCTTTGGGATAGGGTCCTTAGAGCAGCTGGATCAAAAGATATGCATAGTTTTATATCCCTTTGGCCTTAGTTCCAAATTGTTCTCCAGAACAGTTGGACCAGTTAATGACATCACCAACAGTACATTATCGTTCCTATTTTTTCACATCCCCTTCAGCATTTATCATTTTCCTTTTCTGTCATGTTAGTCAATTTGATAGTTATGAGATGGTACCTCAGAGTTGTTTTAATTTGCATTTCTCTAATCAATAGTGATTTAGAACATTTTTTTCATATGACTATAGATAACTTTGATTTCTTCATCTGAAAATTACCTCTTCGTATCCTTTGGACATTTATCAGTTGGGGAATCTCTTATCTTTATAAATTTGACTGAGTTCCTTATATAGTTGAGAAAAAAAACCTTTATCAGAGAAACTTGCTATTAAAAAAATTTCCTGCATTTCCTGCTTTCCTTCTAATTTAATTTAATGTAATCAAAAGTATTCATTTCACTTTCCATTATCCTCTCTATCTCTTGTTTGGTCATAAACTCTTCCCTTATCCATAGATATGACAGTTTTTTCATGTTCCCCTAATTTATTTATGATATCACCCTTACTGTCTAAATCATGTAGCCTTTTTTACCTTATTTTGGCATACAATGTGAGACATTGATCTATGGCAGGTTTCTGTCAAACTGCTTTTCAATTTTCCCAGCAATTTTTGTCAGATGGTGAGTCCTTGCTCCAAAAGCTTGGATTTATCCTTGGGTTTATCAAACATTAGCTGGTCATTTACTACTGTATACTGTGTACGTAATGTATTCCACTGATCCACCACTCTGTTTCTTAGCCAATACTAGATTTTGATGATTATTGCTTTGCAATATAGTTTGAAATCTAGTATTGCTAAGCCACTTTCTTTTACATTTTTTTCATTGATTCTCTTGATATTTTTCACCTTATACTCTTCCAAATGAATTTTGTTATTATTTTTTCTAGCTGTATAAAGAATTCTTTGGCAAATTGATTGGTATAGTGCTAAATAAGTAAATTAATTTTAGATAAAATTGTTATAGTGACTCAGCCTACCCATGAGCAATTAGTATTTCTCAAATTGTTTAAATCTGTCTTTATTTGTGTGAAAAGTGTTTTGTAATTGAATCCATATAGTCCCTGGGTCCATCTTGGCAATTAGACTCCCTAGTATTTTATATTGTCTATAGTTATTCCAAATGGAATTTCTCTTTAATCTCTAAGCCCCTTCTTCGATCGTGGCTGTCAGGCAGGTTTTCCTGGTGAGATATTTCACTTTTTTTCTATTTTTTCTTTCTTTTGAGTTTGTTTTATTGTCTCTTGATATCTCATGGAATCCACTTGGTAAGTTCCACTTACCCAATTCTAATTGTTAAGGAATTATTTCCTTCATTGAGCTTTGGTAGCTCTTTTTCCATTTGGCCAACTCTGCTTTTTAAGGAGTTATTTTTATTAGTGAAGTTTCATACCTATTTTTCCATTTGGTCAATTTTGTTTTTTAAAGTACCGTTTTCTTCAATTTATTTTTTGTGATTCTTTTACCAAGCTGTTAATTGTCTTTTCATAATTTTCTTGCATCACTCTCACTCTCATTTTTTTCTCAAGTTTTCCTCTGCCTCTTATTTGATTTTTAAATCATTTTTTAGCTCTTCCAGGAATTACTATTGAGCTTGTGCCCAAATCACATTTTTTTTCCTTTGAGGCTCTGCTTGTAGCCATTTTTAAATTGTAATCTTCTTCTGAGTGTGTCACTATAATAGCTTTAATGGTCAAGTTTTGTTGTTGTTGTTGTTTGCTTATTTTTCCATCCTATTTCTTGATTGTGAACTTTATGTTAAAATTGGGCTTTGTTCCCAGGTGGGAGCAGGGAGAGGGGTGGACTGTCCCAAGCTTTTGTGAACTGCTATTTTCAGAACTAGTTTGGAGGGCTTGGAAGTTTTTGGTGCTTCCAAAGTGGTGTGATCCTGGGAAAGGTGTGGTCCTGTTCTCCTGGACTTTAGGAGTACTCTGGTCTTTACCCAGGAGGGGCACCTGATCCCTTGTAGCCACAAGTGATATTGCTCCTCAGAGGCCCTACTCCCTTGAGATAAAAAGTGCTACTTCTCCTCAGGGCCCCTAATCCCTTGTGACTGCCCCTAATCCTTTGAGACAGTGAACAATCCTCTTTGCCCTGGAACTGCAACCCAAAAGGGGTTAGAGTACTCTGTCCTGCACCCAGTGCTAGCACAGAGTTCCCCTTTAATCTCTTTCTGACCAGTTGCCAGATCCCCTTAAAACTGTAACTTGATAACTCCCAAAGTTGCTGCTGCTGCCTCCCATAGCTGGCGCTGCCACTACACGGGTTCTAAGCCAACCCCACCCCAGTGTCACAGACCTTTCCTTCTGGCCTCCCAAGTTGTCTTGGGCTACCTTGACCTTTTATTCAGAATTCAATTTAAAGTGTTATTTTAAAGGTGTTTGGAGAGGAAAGTTGGCAGAACTGGGCTGCTTCCTTTACTCTGACATCTGGGCTCCACGTCTAGTGTTGTTTAATCTTGATTACAAATCTTGTCATTTGAAGGATACGTACTATAGATTGTGAGTGGAAATAGCTTGTGCCAGGGAGACTTTCAAAGGCAGGCTAGATGTCTGTCCCTCTGGATTTCTCTAAGCAAATATATTTGGAATTAGAATTATTCTAATTATTATTATCATTAATTTATTCTAAATAACAAAATAGTCTCTTGCAGATTTGTGCCAAGTCCTGGTCTACATGGTATTACAATTAATAGAATTTGAAGCTGATAGAATGACTGAACTCAGAAAGTGGCCATTAATGACTCAATGCCAGTTTAGCAGGGGATCTCCAGTGGAGTGTCCCAAGGATCTATGACTCACTCTGTTCTTCTTAACATTTTTATCAATGTAGTTTATACAATCATTGATAGTGTGTTTACCAAATTTGTAGTTGTAAGCAATAGCTAACAATCTGGATGAGACTGAGAATTCAAAAAAGGATCATGAAAAGGTCCAATATTAAATAAGAATGGATGGATGGATGAATGAAAATTAATGAAATGAATGGAGGGAGGTTTATTAAGTATTTACTATGTGCCAAACACTGTACCAAGAGGAAGAAACACAAATACAAAAGTAATGACCATTATTTCCTTCAAGTAGTTTACATTCTAAAGGGAGAAACAATGCACGTAAGGAAGGAGTGGTCTTTAGCATAGAAAATGATCGGGAGGGTTGGTGAGACTTTCGGGGGGGATAGACTGACACACCCAGTCTTGGAACCTTAGTGGAGTTGATTTGATCTGGGTTCACCTGATCTAACCCTTCTAGTAACCAGAAACTCACTAACACCTTGTGGCTACCCGTTCAATGACTAGACACCTCTAACTGTTAGAAAGTTTTCCCTTATATTGAAACAAAATCTGTTCCTTGGTAACTTCCAATAATGGTACTAATTCTGTCCTGGGGACTAAACAGGACAAGACTAATGCCCCTTCACATAAAAATCATTCAGGCATTTGAAGACAACAATTACATCTCCCCTATATAAACTAGGGCATAATAAAAGCCTTCACAAATCAGTAATAATTCATATTTGTATAATGCCTTGAGGATCATAAAGTCTTAGAAAAATCCATATTAATGGAGTGGGACTAGCCCTGTGATTTTATTGGCATAGGAAACTGCCACAGGAGATGCTCTCTACCAATGCAAGTTGGCATCTTTCTGCTACTTACGGTCTAAGAGAATTGCCTTGAGCACTTAGAGGAAAAGTGACTTCCCAGAATCACACGATCAATAAACGCCAGAGATGGAACCTGGATCCAAATCTTCTTGGCTTCAATGCCAGCTCTGTGACCATGGTCAAGTCCCTTGAACCCTCTTAGTTTCCTCACCTGTAAAAGAGGAGGAGTAACTCAAGTTTTGAGGCAGTGTGGCATAAATGTCACAGTTGGGAATTCAATTGTAGGTTTCCTATTTCTAATTCCAGGGTTTTTTTCCCCACTATGCTTTGCTTTGCGGGAGTGTGCAATCCAAATAATTTAATCAATCTGATTAAGGAGAAGAGATGCAAAATCAGCCTTAAATACTTTCAGTGAGAAGGGTGTAATCAATTTTTTCCACCCAACGAAAGGTTGATCAGCAAACCTGAGTGAATCAGGATGGGGGAAACTGTCATATAAAAATCTTCCTCTTGTTACAAGGAAAGACAAGAAGAGACAGCAGCTGTGTGAACTTGGATAAGTCACTTCATTATTCTGTGACTCAATTATCACATCTGAAAAATGTGGATAGCAACACTTGCTTTGCCTATCTCACATAGGTGTTGCAAGGAAAGCATTCTGCAAACCCTCAACTGCCACAGAAATCAAGCTACTGGTTAACCTAAAGAATATATTATAAGCTTTGATAAAAATGATACTTCTGTTCCTGTACTTGGTTTGATTTTATTATTTGATTTGTTTATTTTTATCAATATTATTTATTAATATTGCTGATAGTGTTAATAATTAATGTTATTTATTCATTTTATTCATATTACTTATTCGATTTTATTCTTTTTCTTAATTCCTTAGTGAAGTTTTTCAAATCCTACCTCAGCTAATTGCTTCAATTGAGGTAATGAGAGAAGAAAGGCATCTGCCAACACCATCCCAAGGAAGTCAGATTAAGGTTAGTGACAGCAAGAGAAAAGAAAAAAAGGAAGAAACTCTTTGGAAAAGGGACTTTGAGCAGCTATCAAAGTTGCTCCTAAAGGTGTTTTTTGGCTTAGGCCAAGTGCCTGTGCCCAGCTTCCCCACAGCATTATTTGCACCAGGGTTTTGACTTTATCCTGTGTGTACTTCTTTATACCTCCAGGAAAATCTAACACAGAGGAGATCTGGATTCTCGTCCTCACTCTGTCATCAATTTGCTGTTGATCTATAGTGGGCTTCACCTATCTGGGGCTCAGTTTTCTCCTACATAAAATTTCTCCTACATATCTCATCCCATACAATTCTTGTCCATGTCTTTCCATAAATCCTCCATGAAGGAAGCAGTCAACATGCTGGAGGTCTTTCTCTCGTCCTTTTAATTCAACTCAATCCAATAAGCATTTATCTATTAAATACCTGCTATATGCCAGGCACTCCAAATCATAAAAATCTAGAATGATATGATCTTATATCTCTATGATGGCCAATGAAATTATGCTTAGTTTAACATAAATCAATTGTAATCACCAAAGGCACACATCTCCCCTCATAAGGTTGGTTCAGGCAATGTTTTTGTTTTTCAAAAGAAAATCATCACTGCATTGTAACTAAACTGCACTATATCAATAAAGCAGCAAGTCTTTATTAAGCACCTACTGTATGCCAGGCACCGTTCTAGGTGCTGAGGATACAGACAAAATCAAAATCAAAATATCCTCTGCTCTCCAGTAATTTACATTCTTGGGGGGTGGGGACAATTTGTACATATACAGGGTGTCCCCAACATCTTGGAGTCATTTTTAAAAGCTTTAATTCCTTTAAAGCTTTAAGTTTCGCGAGACTTTTGGGACACCCCGCATATTTGTGGGCACTAGGTGGCATCATAATGCACAGAGCCCTGGGCCCAGAGTCAGAAACATCTGAGTTTTAATCTGGCTTCAGACACTTACTATCTGTGTGACCCTGGGCAAGTCACTTAATCTTTTTTTGCCTCAGTTTCCTCATCTGTAAAATGGGGATGATAATAGCATCCACCTCTCAGGGTTGTTGAGGTGAGTGAATGAGATATTTTTTAAGTGCCTGGTATATAATTAGCACTATATATATGTTAGCTATTATAATTTTTGCTATTACATGAAAATACAAAACATAAAAATAATAAATTAAATATAAATATAAAATGTAAACAAAGCAAAGACAAGGTAATTTCAGGAGGATGGCGGGGGGAGAAATGGGGAAGAAAGGCCTGATACATGCGACGGTGCTTGAGCCGCTGGAACATCATTCAGCTATATAATAATATTTACAGAATTGTTCCTAGGGAACAAATTGGCCCACATAACATTGTTTCATCTCACACCGCGTTTCTGCAGAATCAGTTATTAGCATCAGGTGGAGCTCGGCTAAGAACGTGGGCATCAACATGTCAGAAATCCGCAATCAGTACAAATCAGGGCTAAATAAATTCCTTTGTTGATTGACTAGACTTAAGAAAGTGTTAACAATGCAAATTAAATTTAAAACTGTACTATGCCCATCTCCCCCATCCCCACCCCAGTCTGGTCACTAAATGTTTACTGGCTAATCTCCGGATTACTCGATAAACATTGCTTAAGCTTGGCAGGGGTGCGTAGAAGGGTCAGAAAAGGAACAAATTCATTAGCTGACTGGAAATCTGGTGACTGGAAGCAAATGATAACAGCCACCATAAGAATAACTGGCATTTACAAAGCACTCTAAGGTTTGTCAACGGCCTTACATCCATTAGCTCCCTTGAACCCCACCACCCCCCTAGCGAGGACTGTCTATTTACAGGCCAGCTGTTTTCCTTTCCAGATGTTGCTTCTCTTTGAAGGATGCACTCTCCTGGTCCCTCTTGTTTGCTCACAAGAGGATGAGCTGTCCAAAGTAAAGCAAGCTACACCCCCTCACTGGAGATCTCTCAGCAAAGGACAGAGGACTGCTTGTTAGAAAAATTAGAGTCTGTCTATTACAGACATAAATATATGTATCTGTATGTATATGTGTATAAGTGCATATAAGTATATGTGTATATACTTCATGCATCACACATCTTATATATGTGCTATATATTGTTACATACTATATATGTGTATACCTGCGTATAAATGTACATATGTGTGTATGTAGGTAGGCATATATGTACAGGTATGTATGTGTTTCTTTAAGGTATAAGTTGGACTTGGTAGCCAATGAAGACCCTTCTAGCTTTGAAATTCTGAAATTCTGTAAGCCACGGGCTTTAGTGAGAGGTTTGGGAACATTCAATGCCTTTCCACACGTCCTTCTGTGCAGACATTCCCCCCTAGCCTCTTTTTCCCCTTCTAATGCTATGCAGGTTCTGAGATGTGATTTCTACAAACCCACTCCCTGCTGCTGCCACTGGGAGGGTTTCCAAACAGGAAACACTACCTGTGGTTGCCAGGAACTGTCCAAAGCTGAAGCTCATTCTGGAAAACAAGGAGCTTTGGGAAACATACACATGCACGTATAAACATGCACATACATATGTAGTGCTTAACTCCACCTAACACTCTTTGTATGTTGAACATACATACACACATACACATATACATACACATGCAGATGCATACAAAAATGTATAAACACATATACACACGCATGTATGATTTGATGTACAGTATATATATACTTAAACATAAATGTATACATACATATATATTTTAAATACATAAAATAGCACATAGGATTATAAATAAAACCAATTACATTGAAATAGTTATCTATATAACATACATATATATGTATTCTAGATGCTGGGGATACGGACAAAAACAAAAATGAAATAGTTACTCCTCTTAAGTAATTTACTTTTTATGGCAGGCAATTTTTACATATACAAGACGTGTATGTACCACATCTAAATTGCATAAATATATTGTGTACATACACACATTTGTATATATACATAATTTTTATATACATATACTGATGTATGTGAAAACAATATATAGCCAGAATAAAGTGGAAATGCTCAGCAGAGGGAAGGTGAGAACCCCCTATATTTCAGGCTTAAAAGACACAAACATGCTGCATGTTCACCTGCGTGGGCATGACAGACTGCATATAAATAATCAAACAATCAAGCTCAGACCTTGTTAGATAGTCTGGTTTCTTTGAACTTCAGCCTGTCCTCAGACTACTGCTTCTTGGATCTCACTGAAGCCTTATTGATGACCTGGGGTTGCTAAGTGGTACAGCAGATAGAGCAGCAGTGCAGGAATCAAGAGGACCTGAGTTCAAATCTCACCTCAGACACTTGACATTCACCAGCTATGTGACTTTAGGCAAGTCACTTAACCCAAGTTGCCTCATCCTGGATCATCTCCAATCATCCTAATGAATAACTGGTCACTGGATTCAGATGGCTCTGGAGGAGAAGTGAGGCTGGTGACCTGCACAACCCTCCCTCACTCAAAACAAAGTCAAGTGTAAGTCATGTCATTATTTTTCTGATGGTATGGTCTTCTTCGACAACAAAGGAGGAACACACATTGATGACCTACCCTTCTGGTCCCCAAATATCTACTGTAACCCATTTTTGCCACTCTGGTAACTGACTTCCTTGATCTGCCTCGTATACCTTTTTAATGGTCTCACAAAAAAAAAAAAAAGACCCTTGTGAACTTGCTTCCCCCTTCAAATCCAGACAACCTGAGCCTGCCAGGACCATATCCTACAAAACTACAAATAATTCCATGGAGAGCACCTAGTCAGGAACTCACCAGGCCTCACCTCTGTGAGGTTTGATAGACCAAGGCTTTGCCAACCACCCACATAGGTGAGGTTGGTTCTTTCCCTAAGAGTCAGTCCCCAGACCTCGACTGGTCAGTTACCAGGAGGCTAAGGCTGAAGTTGCTATATAGACTCAACTTCCTCAAGACATATTTGACTTGGAGGTGGGGCCTTCAGAATTGCCAGATGTCCTAAGACCCCTTGAGTCATGAGGTTCGCAGACCAGGTGCCATATCCTGCTTGAGTATCCTTCCTATGCTATAGACAAATAAACCTGTTAGTGATTTTTGAATGGCCTCATTTTGTTACAATATCAGATCTAAACTACCAGGGGATAGCTTGAGTCAGGCCCAACCTCACGCAGAGGTCCAGAACACTAATGGAACTCTATTTTTGTCATTGTTGGAATCCTTTTAGCCCCAAATTTCTAGGGAAGCAGAAGAAACAAGACCTAGTATTCCTCTCCCTTAAAACGTATTGGTTCTTCTAGATTGGCCACCCCCTCCCTGAAGTGAGGCTCCAGGTTATTTTGACTCAAGTCACCTGCTACAATGAGGTCTTGGAAGGTATCGAAGAGTCAACCTCTGGGCTATATCTAGGAAAGATGAAATAGCCAGGGCTCTCATAGAGGCAAGGATTATGTTGTATGAGCTGTTGTGTACCAAATGCTATCTCTGTCAAGTCCTTTTGGGGCTTCCTCTTTCCCAGGCTGAGGGCTCCCCTCTGTGACCTCAAACCTACTTGTGCTGCTGGGTTAGGAAACTATGGATGCCATGCTGTACATGACCACAGAGAGACTTGTACTGATCACCTTTTAGGGAAATGCAATTTCTGGCTGACCCTAAACTCAATGAACTCAGTTCTCTCCTGCCCATGGGGCTCTATATAATCTTTCCAGTTTTGAGATTACCCTCTTCTTCTTATCTTTCCGATAATAATACCATCATATCAGTTAATACTTCCAAATTCTAGAAAGCAATATGGCTTGCTAAGAGGTCCAATAAGGATTATGAATGGCTGAACAAATTGTGTTATATGAATGCAATAAAATATTTTTGCATTGTAAAAAATAATGAATGGCAGGATTCCAAGAAACTTAGAAGACTTGCATGAACTGATGCAGAGTCAAGTGAGAAGAACCAAGACAACAGTTTACATGAAAGCTACAGTAATATGAAGGAAAACATATTGAAAAACTTGAGAACTCTGATCAATACAGCAACCAATTGCTACCTTAGAAAACTGATAATTATGAAGCATGCTTTTTGGCTCTTGGCAGAAAGGTGAGGGACTAGAAATGAAGAAAGGCATTTTGAGACATGTCCAATGTATTGATTTATTTTGCTTGACTAAATGGGAGAGTCATTGGGAAATTAAGTTGATGAATAATGATAGAGATCCCCAAAAAAAGAAAGGAAAGAAGAAAACAAAAAGACAGAAAGAGATACAAACAAGACAATTTCTATGTACCTTGTTAAATATGTGCCCTCCAAAAAAACTGTCACAGAATTTCTTATACAACTCTCATTTTTGTCCTTTTCTGTTGACATCCTTGTTGATAATTAAGTTCATAATAAAAGAGAAAATTTAATTATAAAAAAAGAACTTTAAGCTTTTACTTAAACCACCTCAAAAACACTTCTGCCAGCACTAACTTTTTCCAATCTAAAATTCTGCCTTTCAATTAGCAGGCTTTATTTTATTAAGATGAAAAGGTTGCACAGGGACTAGGATCATATACAGGCTACTAAGATTTGTCCTCCTTTGCTGAATCCCATTGTAGCAACAGTCACATCTCACTTTCAATCAAGATACCCCCATATGACTAGAAATCTCACCTTAAACTGTTGATAGCTTGGAGGTCTTCCATCATCAGAACTGATCAATACAGTATGAGGTCTCCCAATTTTTCTTTCCTAAAGACCAGCTGCACTAGATCTGTCACTGAAGAACACTGGTAATTAACACCGAAAGGAAGACTGCCCAGAATACGTTTAAAGCTGCGAATGTACCCTTCCTTCCACATGAACCAAATGCTTAATCAGGCCCATACCTCCTTCCCTTGCTCAAATCATTTTTCCCAAAGGTAGCAGAGTTAGGGGCCAGTCTTACACTCATAGCCCTCTTAAATACCTCAGCTCTAGAAGGTCACCTCTAGAATGACTCCACTGAAAATACTCTGGAGGCCCAATGTGAAGGGAGGAGGTTATAACCATTCTTTTCATTTTCAAGGTCTCATAAAGGTTACCCTCATGACAATGACCTGTGTTGTCTGGTGGTACAAATAAGGGAAATCCCCTTCAAGGACTGCCATTTCCAAATTCTACATAATGTTCTGTGTTCTAAAAGTCTATGATGCCTGTGAAATGATCAGATGATTGAGATCTCCTAACCAAAGTCCTTCCTTCCTCCTAGCCATAGTTCTTCTTGGCCACATTTACCTTCCATCCTTCTTGACCCCTTCTAGTCCTGCCTTCTTTAGTTAACTACTCTCAGGATGGTGTGGGATCATAGACCATAGGACATGTAAGCCAGAAGAGATTGCAGAAATCATCAGCTCTAACTCCTTTAATTTACAGATAAGGAAACAGAGGCCCAAGGACAATAAATTACTTTCCCAAGGACCTACTTGTACAAAAATATTTATAGCAGCTCTTTTTGTAGTGGCAAAGAATTGGACATTGAGAGAATATCCATAAATTTGGGAATGAGTGAACAAGTTATAGTCTAAGATTGTAATAGAATGCAATGGAATACTAATGTGCTATTAGAAATTGCAAGGGGAAGAAAAACCTGGGAAGACTAATATGAACTGATACAAAGTGAAGTGAGCAGAACATTGTACATAGTAACAGCAACATTGTAACAAGATCAGCTGGGAAAAACTTAGCTACTCTGACCAAGACAATGATCTAAGACAATTCCAAAGTACCCATGATGAAAAATGTTACCACATCCAGAAAACTGATAAACATTCAGTAAAGATTGAAGCATACTTGTTTACTTTCTTTATTTTTCTTTTGTTTGTGTACATAAGGGTTTTCTTTTGCAACATAGTTAATATGGTTTTGCTATATATATATATATAAAATTCACATATATAATTGATATCATATTGCTTTCTGAATGGCTGACAGAGGGCAGGAGGAAGGGAGAGAATTTAGAACTCAAAAATGTTTTAAATGAATGTTGAAAAAATTTACACATAATTGTGAAATATTTAATGAAATAAATTTTTTAAAAATGTAATGACTTTTCCAAGGCCACAAGGCAGTAAGTAGGAGAAGCAGCATTCAAACACAGTTCCTCTGACCCCAAATCCAGTGTTGTTTTTGTTTAAGTTGATCATCTAGTGCAACATCTTCATTTTTACATATGGGGAAACTGAATCTCAGAGGGGGGAATGGCCTTTACTAAAGTCATATAATAAGTGAATAAATGGCAGAATGGAGACTAGAATCTGGGGGTGAGGAAAGAGGAGGCTGGTGGGGAGGCATGCGTTGGGTTAAAAGTGGGGAGAAAGTAACAAAAGAGCCAGGAAGATCTAGGATGAGCTCAGTCATTAGTGTGGACCAAGGAGTCATGGAGGCTGGAAGGGAGAGAAAGAAGGTTCCAGTAAATGAGCTCTTTAGCTTTGTGAAGAAAAAGTCAGAACTTCAGAGCTCATTTCAAGAAGATGATCATAGGAAGTGGTTCACTGCCTCTACTAGGAAAGACTCACAGAATGGACACTGGAGCAGGCTGGAATGGGAGTTAGACCTCAGGCTGCGCATCTTCCAGGGGCATAAGAGATAAGAATGGTGAGTATTTGGGGATGGAAGAAATAGGAATAAGAAAAGAAAATGGTTGGACAAGTATGAGGAACACAGGGCAGAAAATGAAGAACTTTAAAAATGGAGTACACACTAATGAGAACCTCCTATGAGGAAGAGTTAATGATAATGAATCAGCAAAGAATCCTAATGGAGACCTGGAGGGAGGAATGGGGAAAAGTGTTATGAAATCTATCCCCTTAAATGAATTACTTTAAATGTAGCTGTTAGGCAAGTGTAGTTGATTGTGTTAATGTTTAATGCTACAGTTCTACTGGGATTGGTTCTGTATTTTCATTGGAGGTCCATGGGAGCTCTTAAGGAGGAAAATCCTTCTGCCAATGTAAGTCAACACCAAAATCCATCAGATTGTGAGCCCCTTGAAGAGACGTCTTTCGCATCTTTTTGTATCCTTAGCTTAATACCCAGTCCCTAGCACATATCAGATGCTTAATAAATGTTTTGCAACTTCAAGTCTTGAAAATTGCCTAACAAAACATTTAAATTAAAAAAAAAAATAAGTGGGAAGCTCTGGTCACAAGATGGAAAGGAATGAAAGTGAGTGGACAAGAAGGGAGGGTGACAGAAAGAAAGGGATTCTTCAGAAGAGGGGCTGTCCAATAGCTTCCCGGCTTCCTCTGCAGCCCCTAGCCTGCTTCTGCCCTCTCCATAATCAGCACCTGTACCCCACTGCCACTAGAGGTCACCCCATTTCCTTTGATCGGTGGGCTTCAGGTTTAAGGAAATGGACTGAGGAAACCAGGTTCATATATGTCCTGACCTCCTTCCTTCTGAGAATCTCCAGCCCTATTCATACTACGCCTTCCCCCAATTTGATAGCTTTTGTGGTTTCCTTCACAGATCACCATCCTCTTCCTCCTTACCGTGCTTGCCCATCCCTCTGCCCAAATTTCCTCTAGGGTACAAATATTTACAGAAGCAGAGTCCGAATGTTAGAATCACAGAATGTCAGAACTGGAAGGGACCCTAATCAGAAATGCTAGAACTGGAAAAGCCCATGGATCACAGGACAGAAAATGGCGGGACTGGAAGAGACCTTCGAATATGAAAGAATACTCAAATTCTGTAAAACTGGAGAGGACTTTAAAATACTTAACAAAGAAAGTTAGAGCCAGAAGGGATTGACGAAAAGAAAGCGTAGAATGCCAAAGCTAATAGGGCTCATGAAACCTGAAATCTGAAAGGTACGTTAGAGCATCAAGGTTTGTCGCTTAATATTTAGGTGACAATGGACAAATCATTTAACATCTCTTAACTTTAATATGAGGATGGCATAGATGGCCTCCAAGGTTCTAACTCTAAATCTATGATCTTGGGATTCTATAAAAAGCCCTCAGAACATAGAATGTTGGATTCTAAATGGACCTTAGAATCCAGACATTTGAATTCAGGGAGGGAGAGAGGAAACATAAAGAGGGGAGGGGAGGGTGTGAGCCAGAGCATTGCTGTTAAATTGATATTTCTGGGAGAATAGTGGAATCTAGAATGGAGAATGAGGCAAATTAAGGAAGGTTCAAGTGACGAGGGGATGAACGTGATTAAGGACAGCCAACACCAGGAAACTCTAGGTTTGACCTTGTGTTCAAGGACCCAGGTATATGGGGAAAGAAAGGGGAGTTGGCTACTCCAACGGGGTGGCTCTATCCCCAACTCTTTTACGTCAAACCCATTCCCTAAATAACTTCCTCCCAGGAGTCTATTTCCACTCTCCAATGCTCACATCTTCAGAGCCTGGGGGAGAGGGTTCCTCCCACCCAGAGACCAATAACCACAAAGGAATTGGGGCACTGCTGATCCAGGCCTTCCCAGAACCCAGACTTCCTGTACACCCCTCTTAAACCCTGCCCATTCTGAGAAGGTTTCCTGTTCTCCAGTCTTCTCTCTTCCTCCTGGCTCCTCTACTCAGTGGATAAATGCCCAAGTGTCCATCTTCTCCAGAGTAACCAAAATGTGCTCTGAATTCCCAGTTAGATCTACTGTTCAGACTAGGGGGAATAAAAAGATGTGGAGGTTCTAGGGTCAGTCCATCGCAATACAAGGCCAAGGCTGGCCAGGGTATTCTGGTTCTGACCCTAGAAGTTCAGGGGGTTCAGGAGGGCAGGGTCATTGAAATGTCACCTCCTCTTCAGGAGACTCCAGTTCCTGAAGGAGAGGCAATTGAGAGGTAACTGGGTAAACTGGTCGGGTGGCATTTCCAAGCAGGCAATCACCTCCTGGGATATAACCCCCTGCTTCATGGAGCCTGGAAGCTCAGTGCTCCCCAAATCACTCTTGCCTCGCTGACCCAACCAGCCCAGAGCCCCTCCCTGAAACCCAGGAGTTCTATTCCCCCGGCTCCCTGAGACCAGAAGGCATGAGGCAGCTCCACACACTGGCCCTCTTTTTTCTCCTCCTTCAGTTTGGTGAGTCTTCAGAAGCTGGAGCCCAGAATATCTGGGTTTGGAGTGAGGGGCCAAGGTTGGGGGTGATAGGGAGTGTGTGACCTAAAGAAGGCAGGCTGGGGACTGAAGGGCAATATACCTGGATTCTATTTTCTTCACTTTTTCTTTCACATCTTTTTCTTCCACCTTTTTTGGTCCCCATCTGCTTTTCCTTTTATCCAATCACATATTTCCTTGGTTCCTGTTTCATTCTCTCCATTCATCTCTGCATTTCTATGGATCTCTGCCCTATCTTTTATGTTTAAGTTGATCTCTCTGTCTCCTCACTCCCTTCTAGAATATGCCCAATTGTCTCTTTCTGCTGTTTCTCCTTCTCCCTAACACCCTCCCCACAACTCAGACTCCATGGCAGGGAGTAACCCCAGGGAGGGTAGGGGAACCCAAAGATTCCCACAGGACAGCTTGGCCTTAGATAGTCCAGGAACATTTGGGTTTGTTTCTTGAGGATTTCAGGGTATCTCTGGGAATCGAGAACACAGTTTCTAGGTCTTGGAAAAAGAAAAGGCTAAAGAAAGTCCCCTAACCATGGAGACCCCTGTAGTCATACCCTATAAAATCTATGAAGTCCTAAGATAAGAATTCACAAGGTTCTATAACACCTTGAGGTTTACAACCCTGTGAAGGATGTAGTTCAGGTATTATCACCCCCATTTTAAAAAATTAAATAATTTGCCTATGGTCAAATAGCTAGTAAGTTTTAAAATCAGGATTTCAGTCTAGGTCTCTTCAACCTCTAAGTCTTTTGTTCCTCCACCATGCTAGATGACTCTCCTACCCCTTATCCAAGTTTTACATGGCTAGGATAAGAATCTGCTCATGCTAAGATAGACACAGGCCTGAGAGAGATGCAGATTTGCCCCCATCAGGTGCCCCAGGCCTGGAGAGGAGGTAGCAATGAGCTAGGGGAGGGAAAGATCACCACGACCTGGAGAAAGCACCCTTTCTCATCTGTCATCATTCCAGAAGGAGGGTGTGAAGGTGGGAAGAGTAGGACCCAAGGGGCTTTACCAGCCAGTATGCCAATTGGGACTGAGAAGTACCAGGGAGGGGATGGGTGGGGGACAGATCTACTAGCCTCTGAATGGGGAGGGAAAAGCTATATATTTAAATGCCTTTCCTTCATTTGGAAAGAGAAAGGAAGAAAGGAGCCAAGAATTGCAGATTAGGTGAGGGGAGTGGATGGGGTTGATTAGGATGCTGGGAGATAGAGATGAGTAGAAAGCTGAGGGACTGAGGAGGAAGATGAAGCTGAGAAAAAGGTTTAGTTTAGGAGCTGAGGAGGATGATAGAGGATGTCGTTTAGTAGGAGAATAAGATTAAGAGTAGGAAGCTGAAAGAGATGATTGAGTAGGAGGCTAGAGAATGGAGCCTTCTAGGAGGGGAGGAGAAGACACCTAGAGGCAATATGGCAACATGAAAAGAAAAGGAGATCTGCAATGAGATGACTTGGGGTTCAAATTTCACCTTGGTCACTTATCATTGGTGTGACCTTGGACAAGTCTCTTCACCTCACTTCCTCAGTTTCCTCGTCCCTTGTAGAGCTAAATGTTTCTGGATCCTTTAGGGTCTAGAGTGGAAGGAAAGGGAGAAGGGTTAGGAGCTTAGACATTGCAACTGGAGAGCTGACTTTCATCTTAAGCTCTGAGGATATTATGACCACAAAGAAAAGTGTAGGAGGAGGGTGGGGTGCCAGCCTTCTCCCCTGATTCCAAATCTCACTCTAATTAGGGTCAAATAGGGTTACTCTGATCAGAGCAGCTCAGGGGAGTGACAGAAAAGATCACTAGGGAGCTGAGGGACAATACTAGAAGTCAGGACTTCTGGGCTGGTGGGAGGTCATCCAAGCATCTAAAGAGACACTCCTTGCTTTCCTGATTTTGCCTTCCCTTCCTTTGGGTGTTCTTTGCCCTGAAAATCATACTGCATTCCACTGGCTAACACACCCTACTCTGGAAGCAGCTGCATTTCCCTGTCCCTGTGTCACCTCCCTGGGATGGGCCTTGACCATTTCAGGCTGCAGATCAGGACTGGGGTTCAGTTTCATCATCTCGTGATGGCTGAAAGATGTGGGGGATAGGTACTACCTTGAGTGGCTCTAGGACAATCTGCTTTGGAAATTGTGCTGTTCTCTTTGTCCTGCTTGGCTCCTGGGACCCCAGAACCCTGTCCCCAGTCTCTCTACCTCTTCTAGTACCCTGGACGTCCCCCCTAGTCCTTGGCTCTTTTTATTTGGGCCTGTTGTTGCAATGATAATTGCGTTTCTTTGAGATAAGTGACCATACACCTTTTACAATCATAATAATGATAGATAATTGGATGTGATTGCTCCTGATATTATCGAGTAATTACTGTTATTGCCAATAAGGGCAAGGAACAGTGAAATTCACCTCTTAAAACCAAAGGCCATTGAGCCAGGGGAAGGGCCTTAGGCTGAGAGATGAGAATCCTGGGATGACTTGGTTTCTAAGGTACAGTTCCCTCTTATCGGCACTCCCCACCAGCCCAAAATTTTACATATGCATAAACTGACCCAGAGCAAGAGTTCCTATTCCTTGTACCCCCCAAGCATGCTCTCTCCTCTCCTCTCTCCTATTCCTCCTTTTTCTCCTCCTCCTCTTTCTCCTTCTCTCGGCCTCTCTTTCTTTCTGCCTCTCTGTCTCTGTCTCTCTGTCCTTCCAACCACCGCCCCCAGCCCCATCCCACGCCATCTCTTTTTCTGAATATGTGTCAGGATCTTTCCATTTCCTGTCTCTAGGTTCCAAATCTTCTTCCTCTACTCTGAGCTTTCTCCACCTCTTGGAGACTTCCATTTATCTCATTCCTTTCCCTACACTTTGTCTTCTAACATAAGACAGGCAACTACTTCAAGCCCAAAGTCATGTGGCAGGCTGCTATCACCAGAGCCTTTTGCAAAAGAGCTGAGTGGGCAAATTTTGTATATGTTGCCTTTCTACCTTCCTTCATCTTCCCTCTCACTGTACTCTCAGGATGTCCATGCTATTCCCCAGTGCTCTCAAAGCACCTCGAACTTAGTCAGTTTGGCCTCTCTTCCAAAGTCCTAGGTTTTAAAATTACCTTTCCCCACTACTCTTTTCCCCAGTTAATGTTCCCAGTTTGTTAACATGGCTGTCTTAGCTAAACATTTGTCTCTCAATTTGACACTAAACTAATGGACATTAATCTATGAACGTAACTAGATTTAATAGAGGAGTTTGCTAACCCAAATGAATTAGTGTATTTATATGGAAAGACATTTTTCAGCATAAGGTACAGGGGCTCCCTGGGACCACTGCCCACTCATATATCTGCTATCTCATATGTCAGAAGAACCAGAGGTCAGCATTTCTGAAAGATTGCTAAATTCTTTCCTATACTTTCCATTTCTTATCCTTGCCTATCTTCCTATTTACTCCTTTTTGTCAACTTCTTGGACTATAGTATTTCCTCATCACTGTCCCCTGTGCCCTTTCCCCTTTGCCTTTTTTTTCCTGTTCTCTGTCCCCTCCTCTATTCTCATCTTTCCCCCATTCCCTGGTACCTCTGTTTCCCCATTCTGATGATGGAATGTGTGTCTGCAGGCCCACCCCAGTGCACATAATACATCATAACTGTCCCAACCCCATACATTGAATTAATGATCTAATTATACAAATAAGCTCCAATCATGGGCTTGTCCATTTCCTGCTAAAGCTGTTCCTCAGCTCCATCTGGTTGGTTTTATTTGAATGTCCAAGTCTGAGGACCTAGGGTCACTAGTAACAAATCTACCCATTGGGTTCTGAGAACAGGGCAAGGTCTAAGGGAAATGATGAGGGCTGGAAAATACTTCTGACCTTTTAGCTGGAAGGGTCTTTTTTTGTCCCTCAGGGAATTCAGACCTAGGAAAGAGAGGAGGTAGATAATAGCAGCTCATTTATCCATAGAGCTTTAGAGATTACTAAACCCTTTTCTCATAGCAACTTTGTGAAGTAGGTAGTACAGGAAATTATAACCCCTATTTTACATAAGCGAACATGGCCCAGAGAGATAAAATCATGTGCCATGTCCACACAGCTGGTAAATAGTAGAATTGTGATTTGAAAACAGGACTTTGGACTCCAGTTCTAAGTTCTTTCTGGGCCACCACATTGTATCTCCCTTATTCATTCAATCAAATGTCCAATCAACATTTCTTGAGACCTTTTGTGTTTACGGCTTTAACTGTGTTGTTTCTCATTGTCAGGTCACTCTTTATTAGCAAGCTGTCAGAGCCTTGAAAGACTCTTGAGGGTGGAGATAATAATCCTGTATGGTTAAGGTTAGCCCTACCGCCAGGAGGAACCCCTTTAAAGCATATAGGCTCCAAGCCTGGTGGTTGGAGAATAGGATGGCAACCAAGGATACTAGGGGAAGAGAATCTGGAAGACTGGAGAGAATTTTTCAGTCTGGGGCTGTAGGAGAACTTCCAGTGGCAATGGCTGTTGACCCTCCACTCTTGTATCTTTATCTTACAGGAACAAAGGAGGCAGAATCAACTAGAGGTGAGTGTCTGATGCCCTACCAATGAAGGTGAAAAGGAAATAGATAGTATTCTAAATTCTCAGAGTATGGTCTAAGCAGGTAACTTTAAACAGGAAGTTTCTATCTCATGGGAACTAGAAAACTGGAAACCTTCAGGGAGCATAATTGCTGTCTTTGCATATTTACACATGAATAGTGTGGTTAATTTGATGTGAATTCTACTTGACATGCTTTACCCCCAAAGTTCAGAAAAAGAATAAGTGGGTATAAATTACAAGAAGGCAGATTTTTAATCAACATGAGGAGGAACTCAATAACAGTTGGATATGTTCAACATTGGAATGGGTTACTTTGGGAGGTGATTAATTCCCCAACAATGGAGCTGTTTAAATGAAGGTTCCATAACCATTTCTTAAGGATGTTGTCAGGGGGATATTCAGATTGATATTGGACTAGATGACATTGCTACTCAAGGATTCTGTTTCCATACCTTTTATAATATGAGGCAGATATGACTTCCCAAAGAGAATTGGGGGTACCAGGGAAATCCTGACAGGCAAAACTAGCTAGTCAAAAAGAAATCAGAGAGAATGGAGGAGTAGTTACTGAGGTCCCAAGGATGAATGAGGAAAAATGAATCACAAAGATGAGGCCAAAGAAAGAAAGGTAGAAAGGAGAAAAACTTATGAAGTCAATTCCAGCTCAAATTTAGCCTACTATGACTATAAAAATAATAGCTCATGTTTAATGTGGGAGAGACACGTCCTCCACAGGGCAGCAACAGCAACATCTACCTCTCTTTTTTATTCTCCTCTGCCTCCCAGCTTGTGGCCAGCCCCGAATGCTGAACCGAATGGTAGGAGGCCAGGATGCTCAAGAGGGGGAATGGCCCTGGCAGGTCAGTATCCAGAGGAATGGGACTCACTTCTGTGGAGGAAGCCTCATAACGGATCAGTGGGTCATCACAGCAGCTCATTGCTTCTCTAAGTAAGTCCTACACGCCTGCAGGCCAAACTGCCCCTATGCCTTTGGATTTTCCCTCTCTCTACTCGGTTCTGTTTGTTTCAGCACCATGGACAGCCTTCTGTCCTCTACAATTCCTACTAGGCCCACTTTCCCCTCAGCCTCTAGCACCACAGACAGCAGCGCAACGCCGGGTCTGTCTAACCAGACCTGTCCTCTCTTCATCAACACAGATAAATCTTTCAGGCTCACGGACTCAGGTATTTACTGTACTCTTTGACATAAAATAGACAAGGGCTTATGGATACTTGACAAAACGAGAATACAAAGTATCTGCTGATTTCAAGCCCAGCATTCTTCCTGGTATACCATACTGTGTATGATGCCAGCTCAAAATTCTTTAGCTCTTTATTATCACAAATCAATTTCCTTACAAAACACTATGAGGTAGGAAGTGGTTCAATTACTATTGTTACTCCTATTTTATAGTAGCAGAAATAAAGGCCCAGAGAAGTAAAGTGACTCTGACCCAAGCCCTCTGATGGTCATTTTGGTGTTTTTTCCACAAGGTCAGATTTCCTCACTTAGCTTAATACAGGCCAGACAGGCCCTGCAACATTGAGGTGATGCAACCAGGGGCATCCTTTTGGTACGAGTTCTCCATGAGAAAGAACCCTCAGCATGTTTTGAGAACCTATTACAGTTCATCATTGCTTTCATAGATGAACTTTTTTTACATTGAAATTCAATTTATCAAATTTTTTTGAGCAGAGTTTACATAGTTAGCTATATACAATGCATTATTTGGGGGGTTGGGAGGGAATCTAAATGACTAAGAAACAATCCTATCTTAAGGCTCCTTAAAGCCTAGAAGAGGGGACAACATACATAAAAA
Source organism: Notamacropus eugenii (assembly GCF_028372415.1). Lineage (NCBI taxonomy): Eukaryota > Metazoa > Chordata > Mammalia > Diprotodontia > Macropodidae > Notamacropus > Notamacropus eugenii. Next base: position 55,712,358 of record NC_092872.1, on the reverse strand, counting down.
TAAATACACAGGAAGATGTGAGAAAGATCCCAAGTGAGATAGGAACAAATGCCTTGGGGGTTCACAGAAAGAAATGATCATATCTGCTTGGGAGAGGCACCATGGTTTAATGGTAAATGGTAAAAATATTAAACCTGGAATTAAAAGACTTGGGTTTGAGCCTTAGTTCTGCCACCAACTAATTTTGTAACCTTGGGTCAGTGACTTAATTTCTCTGTACCTCAGATCTCTCCTCTATAAAAATAAAGTCTAAGAACTATTAGAGGATTTCTAGAATCCTTTCTTCTCTCTCACTATCTCCATATGTATTATTTATGTATGTATATGTGTATGTATGTATATGTGCATGTATGTATATATGTAGAAGTAAACCTAAGCCCTCGAGTTCAACTCCTTCATTTTTACAGATGAGGAAACCAAGGCTGTGACTTGCCAAAGGTCAGATTCCTAGTGAGGATGGTTTTTTGCAGATAATGGTTTTTGAGCTAGGCCTTAAAGGGACTCAACCCCACCCCCTCCAGGTACAATTGGTGAAGTTAGTCATTGGCCTCTGTGTTCTTGCCTGCTTGCCTTCTTTCTTAGGTTCTCCCAGTCCCTCAGACAGTTCCCTAAACTACCTCCTGTTGTGTTTCCTTCTCATTCTGTTCTCTGGCTCTTCCTAAATTCTGTGCCTTTTTGTTTCCCCTTCTTCTGATGCTCTTTGCCACAACCTGGAGCCTTCAGGTGAATATTTCTCCTGTATTCTGTGTCTTTGCCTGTCCCCTTCAAAGTTTCTCAGTACCATGGACATCTGCCCATGGCCAGTCCCACTCTTTACCCTGCTCTTCCTCCCTCATTCTATTTTCAAAACCATAGAAACTTCTATCTAATTCTCATAAAAGGTTCTTAATGGAATTTTTAGCTGGAAGGGTTACAGTTCACCTAATCTACTCTCCATTTTATAGATGAAGATAGTCTTCAGCAAAAATGGGAAATAATTTTGACTCACATTTCTACAGTGATTCAAAGATTATAAAGCACTTTCCCCATTTAAAGGAGAAAATTAGGGTCCAGGAAGGTCAAGTGGTTTGCCTGTCATGTGGCAATAAATATTAGGATCTAAATTGGAGCCTAGCCTTTGTGTCTCCAGATGCACTGCACCACACAGAGCACAACCTAGGGTTCTGTCCACATTTTACACCCTCAAGTGCTCAAGATATTCCTGCTACCCCCTGGGTACCTATTAAGTCTTCACATTCATGTGTGGCCCTCAATCTGCTCCGGGAGACCACAATCACAGAAATTGGAGAGATTTCCAATTTCTATGAATCACATAGAACCAGAGAGTTTCAGAGCTTGAAGGGATCTGCATTTCCTTATCTGAATAATAAGGGGGTTGGACTAGATGATCTGTGAGGGTTAAAAAGGCAACGGTTACGTTATGAATTAGTGGCCAAACTGAAACTTTCATTTAGATGCACAATCCAGAGCTCTTTCCAGTGCACTATCCCTAGATGCTTGGTGTTCCTAAATTCTCTCACTCTCTCAGGCTCCTCAAGAAACCAATGTCACACTAAGCTGAAGGTAACTGATAAACTCTCTTACAGTTGTCTTCATTATAAATGAATTCTCGGAGAGGAATTTTCCAAACCAAGGACTGATTCTAATGGTGGAATTTCAGGCATAATTATGAGACAAAGGAAAGATGTTTTTGGAATCATACCTCATGGGTAACAACCTAACCCACAATCAGTGTGATGCAATGGAATTGAGAATGGGACCGAAAAAGTGGCCATCCTGGATTCTAGTCTCAACCTCAATCTGGGACCTTGTTTGTGAAATTCCCTTTCCCTCTTTGGGATTCAGGATCTACCCTTGAACAAGAAGGACATTGGGTAACCACAACTCTGATGAACTGTGAACTTAAGAATGAAAGTAGGGTAAGCAGTGATGTAGTACGAAAGAGTGCTGGATTTGCAATCAGAGAACCAGCAAGAAAGGACTGCTAAAGTAGAATGATGAGAACCTTGAAGGGAACTGACCCTTCAATCTCAGAATTCATGAGAGAGGTGGTGAGGAAAGCTATGTATAATCTGACTTGTACCAAAAAAAATCAGAGAGCAGATTTCAAAGGACTCAACCAAAGATTAAGTAGGACTCCATGACCTAAAATTCTAGAAAGTCCTTCCAGAAGGAATAGCAAGCTGTCACAAATTAAATTATGAGAATTATTTCTTATAAGTTCAGAAACAATTTCAATGAAGAAGAAAAGGAACAGTTTTTGAAAAAGATTTGTGGAGATTAATCCACAAGGAATCAATCAGCTAATTTAGATTTTAATGAGAAATATACTGAGGGCAGAAGCACAGGATGAAATAGGGTGAATACAAAGATGGCAAAATCCTATAAGAATAGTTTCAGGAAGGCTAAAACTCAGAATGAGTAATTAAAATTAAGATAATAAAAACAGGCCAGTTTTAAAAGTTATTTTGAAAACCACCAGGAGGATCAAAGAAGAGGTAGGACCACTGTTTGAGTAAGGTGATGATAATGTATAATAGAGGGAAGATAGAACTACTCAAATTCTTATTTTGTCTGGTTTCTCCGGCAATAGAACTTTCCTTATACTGGAAAAAAATGGGATGAAACTGGCTAATAGGGCAGAACCTAAAAATAACAAAGAAGTTAGTAAGAGAGTAGATAGCTATTTTGAATTTGTGACCAAGTCCATATGCATTATACTCCAGGACATTAAAGGATTAGCAAATATGACTGCTAAACCTCTCAGTGATCTCTGAAAAGGGGTAGAGAATGGGTGAAGTACCATAGGACTGCATAAGGAAAATATTGTCTTTATTTTAAAAATTAGAGTGCAACTTGCAATCTGTGCACCATACAGGTTGACTTTGATTCCTGACCAAATTTTGGAACTCATTGTTAAAGGAATTTTTAGTGAACAAGTAGAAAGGAAAGTAATGATCACAAAAAACAACATGGCTTTATCCAAAATACCAGAAGAACATAATTTTCTTTTTCTTTTTTTGTTTGTTTCTGACAACGTTGCTAGACTGGTTCTCTAAACTTCAGAAAAGAATTAATTGGCAAAGATTCTGATGCTATTATTGTGGACAAGGTAGAGAGATATAAGCTAGACGACAGTTGAATTAGGTAAATGTGACACTAGTTTAATGTTTAAGAGAAATCATTAATGGTTCAATGTCAACTTGAGAGGAGGTCTCCATTTGGAATATAGTAGGGGCTTAATCATTGTTTGCTGATGGACTATTTGGTAGAGTATTCTATGGTGTTTGATATTTTTATCAGTAACTTGAACAAACGCATATATAGCTTGGTTATCCTATTTGTAGATGATGCAAACTGGGAGGGATAGTTCGAATGTAGAATGACAGACTCTGCAGGCAAAAATGATCTTGGCAAGCTAGAAAAATAGGACAAATCTTACCAGCTAAAATTTGATAGGGCTCAATATAAAGTCTTATACTTGAGTTTAAAAAATCAACTTCACCAGTATTATATAAAGGAGACACAGGAAACACAAATACAGACACGGAGGTCTTAGTGGATTGCAAGTTCAGTATGAATTAAAAGTAGACTAAGGCAGCCAGCCTAAAAAGTTAATGCGTTGTTAAGCTGTATTAAGAGAGGGAGAGTGTCCGGAACAATGAAGGTCATGGTCACACTGTCCCCTGCTCTGGTCAGAACACCCCTGTGTTATTTTTAGGTATCCCATTTTAGGATGAACATGGATAATCCAAAAAACACTTAGAAGACAACCCAAGATGGTGAGGAGCCACATGAATGAATCATTTGAAGTAACTAGGAATACTAATTCTGCAGACAAGAAAATTTGGAGGAGATATGGTAGCTGTCTTCAAGTATTTGAAGGACTGTGAGGATTAATGTTGTTCTGCTTGATTCCAGAGGGCAGAGAGGTAGATTAAGATTTGATGAAACTATTTTTGAAGCATCAGAGTTGCCCTGAAGTGTAACAGAAGATAATGGGTGGCTCCTCAGTTGAAGTCTTCAGTTGTAGGTGGATGTCTTTTAGGAATGTTTGCATAAGTGTTATTCAGTCAGGTATACTTTGCACTCTTCCAACTCTGAATTCTGTGATTCTATGACCTGTGTTTTAATTCCAGCCCTTCTCTAAGGGTGGCAGTGTGACACAGTAGAAAAAAAGGCTGAACCCAGAGCCTGAGTTCAAATTTCAGCCTCAACCATGTACCTCTTGTGCAGCCTACACCGAGTTACCTAACACCTTCTCAGCTTGTTTTCCCATCTGCAAAATGAAGGGAATGGACTATCAGGGCTTCTTAAACTGTGGATCATGACTCTACATGGGTCACAAAAAATTTGGCAACAGTAAAGGGGTTTCTGAACTTGCAACGACCAAAAATTAAAAATCAAACATATAATGAATCTGAGGTGTTTCTGGCAGTGCCTGCCTGTGTTGTATTGTGCAACTTCACAGCAGCATTGATTCTAAACACACTACACCAACAAATGCTGCCGAAACGTGAAAAGGGACCTCGAGTAGAAAAAGTTTTAAGAAGCTAGAGAACCTCCACCCAGCACTACCCTGATGAGTCTATAAAAAAGCACTGAATTTGGAATTTGGCCTTGGGTGTAAATCCCAGTTCTGTTATTTATCTGTTTGACCTCAAACAATTCACTAAATTTTTCTGGGCATGTTTCTCTCTAAAATGAAAGGATAGCTGAAATGGTCTCTAAGATCACCTCTAGCTCAAACTTGTGATTGTCCTATGCAGTCCCTCCTCCTTCCCCTCTCCTATGCGAACGTTTACCATTAAGATGAGCCTTCTTGTTACTTACTGTTCTTGTTTTGTCGTTTTCCTCCTCTATCAGCACCTCAGAAACTTTCCTGTACAAGGTTCTACTAGGGGCCCGGCAACTGGTGAATCCTGGGCCTCATGCCATGTATGCTCGAGTAAAGAGGGTGGAAAGCAATCCCCAGTATCAGGGCATGGCCTCCAGTGCCGACGTAGCCCTGGTCCAGCTGGAGGCTCCGGTGACCTTCACTGACCACATCCTGCCTGTGTGCATTCCCAGCCCTGAAGTCAAGTTTGAGGCAGGGATGAACTGTTGGGTCACAGGCTGGGGCAGTCCCAGTGAGCAAGGTAAACTGAGGGAAGAGGCAGATTGGGAATTTTCAAGAAACTTAGATGGTCCTGGGGAGAGGATTAGAGCCAGAAAGAGAATGGGGTACCTGCAGTCAAATACTTTGAAGCAGGGAGGGGAAGTAGCATCCTAAAAAGTATCAAGAAATTAAAAGATACTTTCCAAGTCCTGAATTCTGTGTCTACCTTGGCATTCCACTGGGTTAGAGGGGTCTAATTATAGTAAGATTGTAACAGTCTCATTAATACAGGATTGTAGGGTCCATGAATGACAAAGATACGCAATCTTTGAGACAATCTCCCATATTAGCCTCCATTCTCTCCAACCCTACATTTTAAGTGAGATGAAAATTTGGAAAAGGTGGGATCTAGGATGATGAAAGAGTTAGGGAAAAACAGAAGACAGAAAAGTAACATAATCAGAAGTGGTGAAGTAATGTTCTTGTTTTAGGGACCAGGTGTTGGGATGTTATGGGGAAAACTCAAAGTATTGGGGTCTCCCTCCCTCTAGATAACCTGCCCAGCCCCCAAATTCTACAGAAGTTGGCCGTGCCCATCATTGATAGACAGAAATGCAACATCCTCTATAACAAGGACTCAGAACATGGAGTGCTACCCAAAACCATCCAAGATGACATGTTATGTGCTGGTTATGCAGAGGGGAAGAAAGATGCCTGCAAGGTATGCCCCTATACCAGGAACTTGGCCATGGGCCAGAAGCTGATCTTGGTGGGGTGGAAGTTTAGGCCCTTGGTTCCTAATGCTGAAGAAGCCCTGTGTGCAGATTCTTTGAGTTAAATAAGTTAGTGAGGGAAGGAAAGAGGCTTGAGTCAGGAATGAGGGCATCTTGGTTGGGACAATGAATTACTGTGTAACTTTATCCAAGTTAATTCCCTTTTCTGTTTATCTCTAAAATGGGGAGGGTGAAATAAAGAATGACATTAAGGTTGCAAATCTGGGTGACCAGAAAGATGGTCATGTATTTTTTAAAAAATAGGGCAATTCTGCAGAAGGGTAGATTTGAAGGAAAAGAATGAGTTCTGGTTTCGGATGCATTGAGCTCAGAAGGCACAATATACAGTTGATGATGATTTAGCTGTGTTGGTTGTAATTACTAAGCATCTGAGATAGAAATCCAAACTGGGTCTTCTTGACCTCGAATCTCTGTGTAAATCTAGTCCCTGAGTTGAGTGCCAGTGTGGTGGGAGACACAGGACACATACAACACATTACACACAAATACCAGTGCTGATTGTACAGAAATAGGGAACACTTTGAATTGGGAAGGATGACAAAAGCTTGGTGGGTTTAGGAAAGCTTCCTGAAGTACATCCTTTGAACCCTTATGGTAGAGCTTTAAAGCTTTTTGGAAGGTTGGTAGGAAGGATAGAGGGGAATTGTGGAGGGGTGGAGGTAGGATGGAAAAGAGAGAAGGGGAGGAAAAGAATGGAGAAAAGAAGGCAGTGAAAGAAGGAAGGAGAACAAAGGGCAGGAGAGGGAAAGAAAGAAAAGATCAGAGAGGACAAGAGGAAAAAAGATACAGATGAGCTCAGAGGCAGAGAAGATGATGTTGTGACATCAGTGGGGCTTAGAAGCAGATGGCTCAGCGGAATGGGGGCACCATGAGGCCTGAAGTTGAGGCCTATAAACACTTACTAGCTGTGTGACTCTGGGCAATTCACTTAACCCTGGGTGCCTCAGTTTCCTAAACTATAAAGTGGGAATAATAGCACCTATCTTGAAGGGTTGTTGTGAGGAATAAAGGAGATATTTGTAAAGAGTGCTCAGCACAGCCTGGCACATAGTAGGTGCTATGTAAATGTTTATTCCCTTCCCCTTTGTGGATGCCTAACCATGAGTTTCGCTTCTTGCTACAGGGCGACTCTGGGGGACCCTTGGTCTGCCACATTGGTCATTCTTGGCTCCAGGCTGGAGTGATCAGCTGGGGAGAAGGCTGTGCCCGCCGCAACCGCCCAGGAGTCTACATTCGAGTGGCTTCACACCATGCCTGGATCCACAGGATCATCCCAAAACTGCAGTTCAAATCTGGCTACGACAGGAAGAGGGGGCCCTGGGGGCAAGAGACCTCAGAGCCAAACTATGCTCCTGGTCTGGCTGCCCACATGTTGCTACTTGCCCTCACTGTTCTGCTCACCTTTTGAGCAGAACCAGACGCACCTGGGTCAGGGCACAGTCGTGAGGATAGAGGCTCTGGCTATTTGATTGCCTGCCCATGCTTGGTCTGCCCCTTTAGCCCGTGGGAATGTGAACTGAAGGGAATCTGTCTGGAAACTTTGGAGCCCAGACACTGGAGCTGGTGAAAAGGATCCCACTCCTACTCTACTGGGAGCATGCTCCCTAAGGGCAGGCTGGCACTGCAGGGGAGTACCCAGAATATCATCTTCCTTTCCCAAGTCAACACTGTATATTTGTAAATATCCCTTTTGTCCCTCATAAGCCTATTTTTATTATATTTGCCCATTAATAAAGTCTATTCTCTCCATTCCTGGATTCCTCAGCTTGCAGGGGACAGGACACCTGGGATCTGGGAGGGGAATTGAGAGGGCAAGAATGCACTTGTCACGATCGGAAGAGGGTCTACGTGAAGCAGGGTGATCTGGGGCCACAGAGGTGAAAACAGAAGTAACTGCACCAGGAAAGGGCGAGGGAGGTATTGCAGAAGCAGTACTGTACCTAGAGACTCTGCCACTGATTAGGTGTGTGACTGTGGGCAAAATATTTCATCCTTCTGTGCCTCGACTTCATCACGTATAGCAAGTGAATAATACATTCACAGGTCAGTTGTGAGAAAAAGTGATTCATAAACTTGAAAGCACCACAGAAATGTGAATTATTATTTTTATTATTACTGTTAGTTGGAGGAGGACCCCCAGGGTCTGAACAGAAGAGGAAGGAACTGGAGAACAGTGTTGGGAGCCCTGGGTCCTGGAAAGCAGCACAGAGCCTAGAAGGAGCTAGATAATAAGACCCTTGGTTTCTGAGGTGATTGCAGATGTCTAACAGCCTCCCTGCAAAAGTCACAGGCCCGAAATCTAAGGGTGATTCAGCAGCAAGCCTAGTTGTCAACACCAGGTTACATGGGAATTCCCCTCCAGGGAGGGAGGAACCAGGAAGAGTGCTAGGTGGTGGCAGAAACAGAAGAGGGCTGGGGCCCTCCATCAAACAAAAAGCTATGGGGTAGGTAGGACCTAGGAGGATCTGAACTATGCGCCTCAGTTCTCCCAAGAGTAAAGTAGAACTGGAATCTCTCAGGGTCTTCCAACACCCATATAATCTGGCTCTGAACTTTTGGTCACAGGACATTCAGGGAATGGGAAGTGGCACCAAAGGGGGAATCTGTGGGTGGGGAGGATGATGAAGTCAAACTTGACCAACATCACAACTCCACTCTAATTAATGATCCTTTGGTCCAATGCCATGCTTTCCCCAGAAGACAAAGCACAATGGCTAGAATCTTTTGGCACTTTTGCAAGAAGGAAGGAAAAAGCAAACTTTGTTTCTTTACCAACCCATCTTGCCAATCCTCCTCCCTGGAAATCTGCCTAGTCAACTTCACCATCCATGAAGATAAGGAATCAGATTGGTGCTGCTTGGCCCTGTAGGACAAGAGTAGGATCAATTGTGGGGGGAGATGTGTGGTTAATTATCGGAGTTCTCCCATAATAGAATGGCTCACCTCAGGAACCAGTCATGCCAGGCACCCAGCTTTATTGACCCCCCAAGTTCGCACTCTTTCCATTACCTACACTATCTGGAAGGGACCTTTGAAATTATCTCATTCAATCCCCAAACTGAACTGATGACAAAACAAGCCCTCAGAGATCTGGTCGTTGGCTTCTTTCTTAGCTCCTAAGCCCTGTCGATTCTACCTCCAAACAAATCCCACACAAGTGTACCCTGGATGGTTCAGACTCTGCCTCTGTACAACACTTGTTGATCTTCACTGGTGGAAGTAATTTCCCCTCCATGGAGTAAACTACACTTAAGTGACAGGTCTGGACAATCCACTAAGTTTTCCATGAAGTTTACTGCTCACTGTTTTCCCATATCCATCTTCCAAGCTAGGCTAAAAGCAACATGAGGGTTCAGTCTCACTTCTTCAATATTCCCCATGGTGTCCAGAACAGTGCTAAACTAGTGTTAAGTCTTAACTTAAGTCTAACACTTAACTAGTGTTAGTCTTCAAGAAGAGTGCCCTTCTTAATAAAAAGAGGTAGAAACACAAGAGGCAGAAAATATTTTCAGATCAAACCAAAGTTTTAAAAGGGAAAACAGATTTATTTCATGCAATTTACAATTCACAATAAGCTTAGTGTTATGAAAAGGAGGTTAAAAAACACCCACATATTTTGTCATATTTGTTCTGGAAACAATGGGCAGCCCCTTCCGTCTTTGGATGAAAGAGAAAGCCCCAGGTAAGGTTCCCTCCCAGACTCCTCTGGGTGGGCTGTTTAGATACAACTTTCCATGTGCACTTTGCTGCTGCCAAGTTTAACCTTGATGCAACTGTAAAGCTCAGGAGCCATAGACCACTCTTGGCTCCAAGCTCTGCTGCACTAAGAACACTTTAAAGAGAGTGAAATAAAGACTTATTGCTAATTTGATAGCTGGGAAATAAAGCATCACAGACATAAGCTCAGGAAGGTGGTGGGCACTGAAAACACAGCCAAATGGGTCACTGTCTCCCTGGCAAAATAATGAGAAAATGGGAGCACTTGCTGAGGCTTGAGAGGCTCATGAGAAGAGCCTTCCAATCTGGGCCCCTGGCACTCAAGTCCAGCCCAAATGAAGACAAGCCTTAACTGAGCAGTTTTGTCTAGGAGCAGCTCAGGAGCCTTGGGAAAGGAAAGGAAAGAGTAGTCAGAAACATCCATCCATTTCCAGTGTCAGAGAGGTCCGAACCAAGGAAACAGTCCACATCCTTGGGGAACCACTGCTCTACTAGCCAGGGCCGGACTTGTGCATAAGCATCTTGGTCAGATCTCCAAAACAGAGAAAGAGTACCAAGTAAAGGAAAAAAAAAAAGTGCCCAGCCCCTATCCCAATTACCATTCAGGCTTTCAAGGGGAGGTGCCTTGAAATTGGTTGTCATTTCAGACCCATCACCTCACAGTGGCAACTCTAGCAGCAACAGTTCAAAGTACTAAGTCCAGAGAAGCAGTTCAGAGCTCGAAGCCAAGCTGGAGGTTCCAGGATCGGTTCAGTCAATCAGAAGGGATGGGGGCACGGGGAGCGTTTAGGGGAAAGGCATCATCCCACTCTTCTCGCCTATCACCTAAAATTCAAACAGGCTGCAGTGACAGACAGATATTCAGAAATGGAAAGTAAAGAAGAGGAAAAGAGAGGGGCAGAGAGGGAAGAAGGCAAAGAAATTCCCCCCAGTGACCCAAGGACAGTGGCATCAATAAATCAGACCCTATGGAGACCTAGTCTTCTCCAAGGGCATGTGCATCTGATCCAAAGTTATTGGGTTTTGTCTGGTTTTTTTTTTTTAAAGGCAGCAGCTACTCTTTCAAAATAAGTTTGAGCACCATTTCTAATTGTAGACAGACAGACACAGTCCCCAAAGACAAACCTGGAAGGTGTTAGCCCTTAACGTTATCCACCGCAATAAAAGTGTGAGTTCCTTAGGACACATAACGACAAAAATGAAACAATAACTAAAAAAACCCCACAATGGTGCAGAATTAGCCCTTTTTAGTCCCAGTTGGGCAGAAAGGCCAAAGTTGTTGCCAGGGCAGTTGGACCCAATAGGCCATTGCCGTTGAGGAAGGGAGTCGCTGGAGACTGCTATCAGCCAGCAAGTAAACCCTACGTGGGGACACAGTGATGACAACTGTTTTTCTAAGTGCTCTTTGGACCTACAAGGGAGCCCCTATTTCAAAGCATGTTCAAAGGATTAACCCTTTTGCTTTTCCAAGAGGTATCTGGAAAATGGGGAACAGCCTAAAATAATGGCCAAAGTATCATTCCTGAATTAAACCTCAGAACTGATAGTGAGTGACATCTCCCTCTCTAGAAATGCTCAGCTTTCTATTCCACTCCTTCCGATCTGCTTGGATGTCAGCTTTTGTGTAATTAGGGCCAGAAAATAAAGAATTCACTATAGAGCAATAGGGTGGTGCCAGGGGCACATCTCAAACTTCCATTTTTCTCCAGTTCCAGCAGCAAATCCTCCACAGTTAAAGCTCTGAAAGAAGTTTGATCCTTGGACAACTGGACTGGATAACTAATAAGAACCAACTGAGATTTTCATGGGCATTAGAAAATAAAAGGAGTAACAAAATTTGACCAGCAACTCTATGAGAAATGCCCTAGACTTTTAGAAGTCACACTTGATACTGGGAGGAAAGCTATAGGCTAATTGGTTTTTCATAGAATTTTAGTAAAAAATCTTCCAACTGATGGTACAGAATTTCCTGAAGTAACTTTTTTGCTAGTTTATACAGAAGATATCAAAGGAGAATGTATATTCTCAGAGGAGAGTTTGGGTGGAAAGAACCTATGGTAAACTTCTTTTACCCACAGCTATACAGAGTCAATTAACTAATGCAGAACAGACACCAGCATTTCTATAGCATAATACTCTTATGAGTTTGAGATAGTGGCAGGTGTGAAAATCCTAACAGTCTTTAGAATGATGAGCCAGATACACATGGCAGGCCTCGTCTGGAGACAGCCATCTGTACCTGTTCTCAGATACAAGATTTTGAAAACACAAGGAATAAAACAGCTATTACAGGAGGTCCTTGGGAATTCTAGGGGAGAAATAACCCTAGCCTAAGGTCTGACTTCATGGGCCATGAGAATGCTTTGCTACTTAGTAAGGGAAATTGGGTGCTTTTTTTTCCCTCCAAAAAATCCTTTCAAATGAGTTGTCTAGAAATTTCCCATGAAACTTGGGAAATCATTATTTATAGTCATTTTTATTTTTAGCGAAAAAGACAGACATAACAATAATAACTTTATGAGGTATCAGTAAAATTTCATTTTTTAAATGGTGCTTCTTCCCCCCCCAACCCTACCCCCAAACAGGGGAACAAGGGAGGCAAAAAGGCAGGCAATGCCATTGGGAGAAGCAAATGAACAGTGGCAAAGTATTCCAGTATAAAGTCACTCCATAAAGGAAATTCTTCAGTTCTGGACTACTTAGCACATTCTACTTCCAAGAAATCTACATGCTTTCTTTCTAGTGCTCTCTCTTTCTCTTTCAGGTCTGCTGGTTATAACCAGTCCTGAAAGGTCACACTACAGTTGCTTGGTCAAAAGAAAGGACTCATAATACCCTTCTTGTGCAGTGATTGGAATGTGGATGACAAGAGGCAGGCACTAAGCGATCCTTACTCCTGGGAATCAGGACTCTTGCTCCCTAAGGCAAATAAAACCAAGCCAAGAAAGAGAATGCTGAGCTTCCTCTGCTTGGCTCACAAGAGCCAAACCAATGCCTTGATAGGGGCAGAGGACTATGTAGACCACAGCTGGAGCTCAATGTAATGAATCTCTAGCCCCAGATACTCACCCAGGGACTTTGGCAGCAGAGACTTTTAGATGCAGTATAAGACACCAACAGCTGTTTGCTTATCTGTAAATATACATTATTATTTGCTATTTTCAGGGGGAAACTTAGGCATTAAACTTTAAGCTGATAAAATATGGATACCTAAAAAAGTATAAAAGTATAAATATCCCCTTTAGAATAAATTTTAGTTAAGTCTCAATATCTTAAAAAAAAAAAACACAAACACCACCACAAACCTTTCTTCTCAATATTACGGATCAAATGAATGCTAAGCAGCTAGCAGCTTCCTGCAGAGAGCATGTCCAAGTGGAAAAACATACTACAAATCCTTCCATGCCTCAGCTGGGTGAAAAAAACCTATTTAGCCTGTTACGAAATCTGCTTTGTAAGAAATATTTTTGTTTTTGTTTTTTTACAAATAGTTTAAGCCAAACCTTTTAACAATAACACACAACAAACTTTTTATAAAAAGGGAGGCAAGTCCTCGATGCTCAAGAACTTTGTTGAACATGTCACCGGCAAGACAAAGGGCTGGAGGCAACATTTCAGGAAATATTTTGAAATGCAACACTTTTAAAAGCCTTAAAATTCTAGATATCCTCCAAAGTGTAAATATAAGCAATCCTGAGGGTCAGTTTTCTTACACCTTCCCTTTGAAACAGTTGTTCATCAGGAGCAAGGAGTTTGCTCATTCTAGATACTCACATCTCTACCTTACCAAGCAGAGCTTTAGAAAACTAGTTTCCAACTACCACTTGAGTTAAATCTGTTTAAAAGGCATGCTAACAGATTTTTTTTTAAAAGGAATACTAACAGCTCCAATCTCATGTAAGGCTGTCGTATCCTGTCCTGGTTTTGTGTGAGATCTCAAACATCCTCACGATTCTAGAGAGAACTGCATAGTTTTACAAAGAAAATGAAAGAGGAAGAGAGAGACGTCTGATGCACTGTAAACATCCTGAAGTTTTCAATTCAATCCAGACTTTAAACTCAAGAAATCAGGTGAAAATCTGTGCAAAACTCCTCCCCAATCCCAATGGAGATCACCAGGACGACAGATGCACTGACAGAGGTCAGCAACTACCACCAACCAGTCTGTGTAATTTTAGGCAAAACTTGTACCTCTCATTAGATCATCTAACCTAATTCAAAAAAATTCTTAACATTTTTACGCATTTCTAGAAAGTAAAAACAGGAAGATTTTTTTTAAAAGGGGAGGGGCAGAGAATATAAAGTTTTCTTAACTGGAAAGTAATTATTAAGAGATTCCGTTTTTTTCTAATCCAACATTTAGCTGGGATGGAAGCTTAATTTTTGTTAGAAGAATTAGTTACTAAGATAAGAGGTCTTCAGGAAGTAGCGACAAAAAGAATCTTCTCTTCTTAGGAGATTCACTTTGAAGGGAAAGGTAAGCTCCCAACTAAATGCACGCCATCAGACTGGACGGCTGAAGCCAGCCAGCCTCTCACCACCTGATGTTGAACATATCACATTCTAATATCATTTGATCTCCTTAAGCATGGATGGGGTGACCAAACAGTGTAAGACAGTAAATTGGGGCTGCCAAGCATTTCCTAACAGTGAAGGCCCCAAACATCTGCATTTAAGGGTTGTAATATGTAGCACCAAGAACATTGTCCTTTAAACTATCCTCAATGATTAATACCAAAGAAAAAAAAAAGAAAGGTTAAAAAAATCACTTCACACCAATCATTATAGGACCTTTCTGCCTCAGTCCTGCAAAGACAAGACCTGGGAAAGAATTCAGGGTGAGCGCTTGTTCCAGCCGGGATCAGTCCTGCCATGCACCAGCATCAGGCTGAACACACACATTCTCTGTGCATTCTGCCAAGGAGTAGTTTCTTCACTCTCTCAGCCAGTCAATTCCATCTCACACCACCTCAACGGGCCCCCCAAAAAAGATTCAAATTCAAACCCAGATCTCAAGAGAAAATTGTCTAAAGCAGGTTTCTTCTTCAGCCAAGCCTCTTCAACATGGCAATTCATTGTATTTTGGGAGGAAAAAATGTGAAAATTCTTCAGTTCTCAATACTGTGGTCTTCACATCCTGGAACCCCTCTCTTGCAAAATCTGAAACATAATAAAAGCAGAATGAAAATCAGAAAAAACTTTACAAAAAGCTTGAGGGCTTGACTTCAAAGGGCAGTCACTCAGCTGCTCAGTCCCCAGAAAGGCAACCAAGCTCACTAAGCTTCTTGGAGAGGCAAACAAAACATTTAAAGGAAGCAAAGGAATGATAGACAGTGTGTCTCCATATCTTCAAGTATCTCTCTATTAGGAACTCCAGAACAGCAGGTAAAAGAACTATGAAACAAGTGGCAAGAAATGAGATGACAATATTTCTCACAACAGCAATCACTGTCAGATACAGAACAATGTCCTTGGAATGACTATCTCACACACACACACACACACACACACACACACACACACACACACACACACACACACACACACACACACACCCCTCTCTACCATCTCTTAGACTTTTGTGAGGAGCTACCCCTAGAAAATACAAAACAAAAGCATTTCTGGCCTTTGAAACATGACATATTTCAATACCATACATGGCCTATGCAATTTCACAAGGTCTCACACAGAGATGAGATTGTCATTTGACATTGTTTTGGGTTGTTATTGCTGTTCTTTTATCAAATTTGGACTAATCTCATTTCACCCAAAGTATGAAGAAACCACAACTAGTGAGCTGTGAGATGGATATGGGTACACATAACTCCTTGCATTTATGAGTATGGTTAAATGAAAAGACTGCTGCATCTGATTATCTATGGTCTCTTGTCTAACACAGAATACATTATTAACTAATTTCTGTTTTTCTTCTAAGCCAATGAATGTCATTTATTCTTAATTAGCTAATTAATTAATCAATTAATTCTTAAGTCCAAGAATGACAGAATAATGTGATCAGATCCAAGACATCAGGACTCATGACTGTACCAGCTAATCTCATAACCTTTCTTCATTTCATTTTTAATTCATGTATTACCTATGCACAAGAGAAATAGTTGATAAACTCAAAAGATACCATTATCTAAATTCAAAAAGATACTATTTTCTTTGGCTAAAAATTGAAATATCACCAACTTTGAGTAAAAGCGATATTTCTAATTATAAATTATAACACATGTTGAAATAGCTACTGTAAAGCTTTAGAGCCTTAGTTTTTGCAAAAGTGCTTTCTAAGATGACAGTGCATCTTCAATCTGCACTAAAGACTAATAGGTAATTTATAGTTGACCTCTGAAGGTTGAAACAATGTAACAGTGTAGGTTTCTGTATAATAAAGGCATACTTAAAGAATTATCAAAGATCATAAATTTTTACTATATTTTAAATGAACTTGTTTAGATTGCACTTTTGCTGAAAGATATTTATCAAAGCAGTTGTAAGGTTCTATACAGTCAGGGAAATATCTGTCTTCACACATATTTCACTGTTCTCACTTTGTGATTACATGAGTTTCACTCAGTTATTCCTACTGCAATGTTTCTTAAAATGCAATTTCAAATGGACATTTTGCATGTTATACAAATGGAGTAAAAAAAATCAGAGGAATAAATTTTATAGCACTTTGCTAGCTAAAATACACATCTGAGTTACAAAAACAGCATTGTATCACAAGTAATTTATTTCTTCTTAACAATTCTTATTCTTATAATACATAGCCAATGTTTCAAAAAGCTAATAAATTGAACAGTTGTAGGATAAAACCTGTTCGCCCACTATAAAAGCTGATATTTGTTTCCAAAAGTTACAATGAACATAGAACAAAGACTAAAAAGCACTGATTTCCACTGTTTGAAAATAAAACATCAATTACTGTATTCCATCTCCAAATGCACTGCATTGGTTCAGTTTTATGACAGGACAAGATTCCAAGCCAAAATGAAATACAGCGAGTATTTTAAAGAATTAAGTCATCATAAAAAATAAATCACATTTTTTTCAAGAGACAGAAATGTTGCCGATGACTGGGAACCCAATAACCCTGCGATGGCTGCACTGACATCTCCTCCTGCTGCTATTAAAAAAGCCTGTAAGTTTGCTTCAGTTTAAGAAATTGACAGAGGCTGCTGAATCTGACCTACAGATTTTACATCTAGATGTGAGGATCTGCCCCCGCACAGGCCCACAGTATTTGCTGAGTCAGCCACTGGTGTCCAGGTTCCGTAGCTGCTGCTGAAAGACTTGTGTTTCCCCCAGGTGCAGAGCTATACAGAGCAGCTCCTGTCAGCCTCCAGTGTTTCCCAATCTTCCTAGGTCAGGAGTAAATATTGATACAAGCCCTAGGGCTTCTGGTGCATCCTAGATTAGTTACTGCATCTCGATCCTTGTGCAGAAAGTAAATAAAAAGGTTCTGCCAAAGGTATGGATTTTCAGGTATCTGTTACAGTAAGTTTTACACTCCTGGTGTACTAACCACACCAGCCCCTACTCCAAATTCCAAATCTCACATGGTAGCTAATATTCTGTCCAGCAGGGCTGGACAATGGTGATCTCTAGGTCTTTGTGGTGACTGATAATCTGGGAGTCTCTAGTTGGGGGCCACCACTGCTCTTGTCGCTCTCAGTCATGGTAGGTAGCAGAGGGAATTCAAGGCCACCCAGCTTTCCACTCACTACCTTATTCCAAATTAGAATCCCTACCACACTGGGAAAAGGCACAGAGAACAATGGGAGTTCTAAACTGTGTGACGATGCAAATTATTTCGATTCAGTTTCCTAATCTGTAGAGGGATGATAATAATGATAGCACCCACCTCCTAGGGTTGTTGTGAGAATCACATGATTGTGAAATGCTTTAACACAATGCCTGGCATACAGGACATGCCATATAAAAGTTAACTATTCTTATTTCTTTAATTGAATGTAATTACTCCATACTGGGTTTTAGATTTGATTGGTATAAAATGCTGAAGGTGATAAGATGAATGATTTTCTATGTAAAGTTAATTTGGAAATGCATTCGACTGAATTGATATTATCTGATCAATAATAAATTTTTGTTTCATGTTTCAAATTTATAATATTGTACATGTTGTTATTATCACATCTCTACATTTTCTTACATTGTGAAATCTGGTAAAGCATTGTACCAGAAATGTTAGAAAAGCAATTTCTCTTTTAACCTGTGTTGTTAAAATGTGAATTGAGCTGTTAAGATAATGTGGTAAAAAATGTTTGAAAACTTAAATATTTAATGGGATATATTTGCTTTAAAGTGGATAATAATAACTTACTGTTTGGAGAAAGTACCACAGACCCCTTAAGTTATCCTTATCTGTGAGGTTCCTTGGAGACCTTCTACTTGGCCTGAGTCAAAAGTCTTTTTATCAGTCCTGCTGACCACCTGCTGAAATGTGAGTCACTAGGATCACTCCCAGTCAGACTGGGAAAATTTAACTGTTTGCTAATAGTAAAGAGTAAGTTTCCTCTAAGATCATTTAGCTATCATTAATGAAAATTGTGAAACTAACTGTTGATAATTATTACGTAGTGCGCCAACTTAGCAATAACAGACTTTAGAATTAGAGGTTTCATTCTGCCTTAGGGGTTAATCACAATATAGATATGTTCCTCTGGAAACTTTTAACAGCCAGCAAATTTTCTGGGCGTTGTGAGTCAATACTGGCTATGTGAAACTCCAGAATGTGATTATTCTTAAATTTATAAATGGAGGACACATGAAACATCCTTATATTTGTGCTCATTTTTAACTATTACTAGAACATGAAAGGAATGATAGTAATAATAGCCTGACCCTAAGCTGTGATTAGTGAAATTTTGCTATTTGAGGCAAAATCTCATAGACCCATAATCTGATACTGTTCTAAGTTTTTATTTCAGGTATGACTGTCGGGATTGTTTTGAGGCCAATAGTCTACCATTCAAGGGAGATGACGTGTTGTACGCCCAAAGGGAGTATTGTCTGAGGACTGCTACGGGTACAGAGAGGTCTGTCCCTGGAAAACTTTAAGGCGATGGCTTTGGCATAGGCAAAGGTAGGCAGGTGCCTCTTGACTTTGTTTTCCCCTATTTCCCATATTTCCTTTCTGAACAGGAAATTTTCCCACCTGGTTAATTCTGAGCCTCTTGCCTAGAATCAAACAGAACTAAGGGAGTTCTTCCCATTATGGCTTGTGTCAGATCAATATGTACCCTTGACGGAACAGTCCTGAAACTATCGTAACCATATCCCTCTCTTCCTTTCACAGGAAGTTTCTGTTATCAGGGCAGGTGAACAGTGGAAGTTTGTCATTCAACAGATTAATGCTGAAACATCTGAGTTACCTAACAGGACACGTTACAAAAGATCTTTTTATTTACTGCTGTTGACGGCTGTTTATTTATTTACCTATGTAGCTAGTTCTCACTGCTAATAGTTATATATTTATGTATAAGTACCACATTCCTTCAAGATGATAGGAAGATAATTTTTATGCCCTAAAAAGGGGGAAAGGGAAAAGATATAAAAGTTTTTTGTGTTTTTTTTTTTAATTTAATGGAGTTGCAAACTTTGGGGAAGCAACGAGATCAAACTTTTATCTAAGATCCGGGACATAAACATACCAAACTACGTCTAATGGAACAGAGAGGACTTTGGGTATGTTCTGGTAATAAACCTCAAAATCAAATTGTGATTTTTACATATGAAATTGCATTGATAATTATAAAGAATTTTAAATCATCTTTTATTCCCTACTTTAAAGTGTCTATGAGATAACAGCAGAGGAAAGGAGAACCCATTTACAAAACAGGTTCTCTTCCTTAAGCCAGCAGATTACATTGTTTCAGGTGAATTTGTTGTTGTTCAGTCATTTCAATTGTGTCCAACTCTGTGGCCCCATTTGGGGTTTTCTTGGAAGAGTTACTGGAATGATTTGCCATTTCCTTCTCCAGCTCATTTTACAGATAAGGAAACTGAGGCAAACAGGGTTAAATGCCCTAGTAAGGGCTAGTAAGTATCTAAGGGCAGATTTGAATTCACTGAAGATGAATCTTCCTGTCTCCAAGTTTGGCACTCATCAAATGTGTTACCTAGCTGCTCGGTGAATTATGGGTTCCTAATTTGTTACTGTTCTTATAGCTCTGTTGTTAAAAGGATTAGATTCCTACAGCTGAGTTACTTCTTGTCACATGAACAAAGACTGGAAAAGCAAATTTGGAAGGCTGTACTAAACCATAATGTATTAAGTCTTGTTATTGGCAGATGTTAGTTAGCAAAATTACCTAGGAATCTTTGCAAGTGACTTGGAACCAATGAAACAGGTCTTCTAGAAGCTCTTTGGGAGCTTCCCTGAAGACAACATCTATTCTAGAATGTCCAAGGATTCTATGGACCAGATGACTACACAGGCCATCTGGGACTCAAGATGGAATGTATCAATCAAATGAACATCAGAAGAGGTTTACCAGGTTACAAGGAGACTCGAGAATTATTGCATTACTTTGGCCTTTTGTTTCATGGTGTTTATGTTTACTGGGTTTTCTCAGTGACCTTGGAAATACGTAAACCTCCCCCCTCTAACTGGTACATCATGAACCATCTAACTAGTTGTATCTTTAATCAGACTTGGCTTACCTAGGGAGCCTATGTAACACAGTTTATCTCTTTAAGAGATATATGAGATTGTGACTCTGCTTATCTAAGTTTGTTCAACTTTGAGGGCATTTAAGGAAACGGGATTGTGATTTGTGATACTCATGGCCACAATACACTCATTTCCTGTTATAATTTTCAGGCCCCTAGTTTGTAGACACTAGTTGTGTGCTAAAACTCATATAAAGTGGCCTGATATACTTCCTCTGGCTTTATTCTATCTGTGCATCAGACTAAGGAGGTAATTATACATATTTCCTTTTGAAATGCTTTTCTGGCACTCCCTCCCCCTCCCATCCAAGCAAGAACTTTCCGCACAGGACATACATCTCTATCAGGAGAAGATACCTCCATTGCTTCTTATATATAGGAACAATAAACCAGGCTGCAAGAACTCCATGATGTAGGAGTGGAAGGACAGACTAGATCTACATTTAGACTTTTCAATACAAGAATTTCTAGCAGACCAATGGAACTCAGCCCTCTTGGAAAGGTCCGTTCCAGGTGCTGTTAACTTCAAGAGTAATCAAAATCAAGGGAAAGAATTCCTGGTTACGTAATTCTCATGTGAAACCTACCCCCAGCCCACACTGTTTCATAACGTTTCTGTCTGTTTGAGTTGTGCTGTTCTCTTGGTGGCCTGTCCCTTCTCTCTCTACTCCTCTCAGGAGGCTGGAAAAGACTTAATGTAGTCAGTAATCTTCACTGGAGGGAAAGGAGGAGTTAGGTCATGCTTTATGTCACCTCAAAGCTACAGAGCCTCACAAGGGTTGGGTTTGCAATCATATACCTCAAGGGAACCTTGACCCGTGGACAGTCCTTCCCATTATGGATTCTGAAACCATTGTGCAACTCACTAGGATTGCTGGAGGTGGGATGCAGGTCTCAGGAGGACACAGTGAACCCCTTTGACTCATGGGCCCCCCTTTCTCCTTTAATGCTGGCTAAATACACCCAGAGAAAAATAACCCCACTGGGAAGCAACTCAAGCTACTACCTTTGCTGAAATAGAAAATAGTGAATTCTTTGTATATTCTATCACAGCTTAGAAGAGAGTGGTAATATTGCACTACCAGTCTTGACCCCTTGTCTACATTCCCTGATATTTGTTAAGCAGAAGGAAGGGATTAATGTCACTTTGGCTCTATGTGATGTAGTGAATCACCCTCAAACTGTCCAGTTTCCCAGTGTCACTAAAGCAGACCCTTTCCTGTGTGCCACTGCACTAGCGTAAGCACCACCTCCAATAACAGAGCATGCTAAATTATGGTTTTCCTGGAAACCTGACCTTTAGTGGCTTCATAGTTGGCTCCTTCAGTGAAGGCACTTGGGGGGTTGACTCTAACCCTGCTGAGATCACCTCAGGGCGGTCAGGCCCACTTAGATCAGCTGCGAAATGGCTTTCCACTCCATCTGAAGCCCCCTAAGGATCAGCGACTCCAGAACAATTTGTATGTGGTGACAAAACTTATTCCTCCCTTCCCCTTAATTAGATTGGGACATGATTTGGCTCCACCAATATGAGTTTTTAGTAATACTATAAGACTAGTGGGAAAGAAATCTGCTTAAAACCTAGGGGCACAGTGGCTTGAATGTAAAAACAAAAAGAGAGAGATAAGACCATGGCTAAAGGGGATGTGGCTACAATCCAAAACCTTGTAAAACTACATGGAAAGGGGATGGAGTTCCTCTGGTTCCTAATTCCATATACTGGGGTCTTTACATTGGATCAGGCTGCTAGAACCTCTCACTTGAAACTGAGAAACTCACCTCAGCCACAAGGGAGTTGTCTTTCTCCTCCCTCTAAATTGAGGTAGATTCATTAGCACAAATGGTCTTACAAAATTGTATGGTCTTAGACTTTTTATAGCTCCACAAGGAGACACCTGTCCTATGATCAATCAGTCTTGTATATCATACATTAATCAATCAGGAGAAACAGAAATTAGCCTTTAACAATTCAACAAGTTACAGCAGAAATACAACTACCAGTCCCCCTTAACCCCTAGTAGAATCCCTCTTTTTGATTCTCTTGGCTGCAGGGAAATGGCCTGGTAATGAGCCTTGGTAAATGGTCCCTTATTGTCCTCTGTCTTACAATTCTTCTTAGACTTTGCATTACTTGATGTATTAAAGCCTCCTCCAGTTTACTCCTGGAGAAGCTGATGTTAGTTCACTCGGGTGACTATGACCATGTTAAAAATCTTATAGAATTGGCTTACACAAATTAAGAAAACTAAACTGACTTCATTTTATAGCATTACCAACATATTATACAGCTGCCAGAGTTTTATGCCTTATAACTCTGGGGAAGTCATTTATCACTGTATTGCCATTTTGTAGATGTAGGAATTGCAACCCATCAGGGTCCCCAAACTCTGGAAAGTCCTTAAAACAGTAACTGTACTTCACTATTAAAAACCTTTATAAATCTCTCTTCAGCGTGCTTGTGCTCCTGAGAGGGCCCTAGACCCAATTTGTTCTGCAACTGCATGCCTGAGGACTTTGTTTCCTCAGTTATCATAAAACTGCTCACAATAGAACAAAAACATACAGTAACAAAGGCAGCAGGTAATAAGAAAAAAATGAAGAAGCCGAGAACATCTTGAGAAGCACCAAGTCAAGCGTAAAAGGCATTAGACATGCTAGTCTGATTCGGAATGCACCAGTCAAGTCACTCCATTTCCCTCATCCTTAGTTTCTTTAACTGTATTCTTGACTACCTACCTTAGAGGGCTGTGGTAAAGGAAGTGTTTCATAAACTCTGAAGTGTTACAAACATCCTGTTATCTTTACACCTCAACACAATGACAGAATAAAATTTTGGACTTCCTGATAATATTTCTAAAGGTCTATCTGCCATTCCACAGACCCAGAAATATCCAGCCAAGTGACACCATGGAAAACGTGTAGGACTTAGAATTCAAATCTTTCCTCAGACACTTACTAGCTGTGTGACCTTGGGCAAGCCTTTCTTTGCTTGAATTTCCTCATCAGCTAAAGGAGGGGACTGGATTCAATGGCTTCCAATGTCTCCTCCAGCTCTAAATCTATGATCCTATGATCCCTGCCATGTATCTCAGGACTCAGGCTGCTTGCAAAAAAAAGTCTAATGAGCAAGCTCTTGCTCTATTCCTCTTGTGCAAGGTATTACATAGTGGTGCATCCCCTTCTTTACTATTTAGGAGCAGCCATTTAACAACCTACCTATATGCCTCCCTTACAGGGAGGGCACAATGTGATCGTGTGAACTACATACCCCACGTGAACACTGAGTTCTGTGCCCTGCTCCCTCCGCTCCCAATACAGAATGGCTCTGCTAATTGCCTGAGCAAAGCCAAGACCAGAGATTCCTCTACAGATATCCATGACAGGTAGTCTTCCAACTTGTGCCCTGATACTTTTAGGGATGGGGAACTCACTATCTCTTGAGGCTGTCCCCGAGTTATCTGGAAGTCCTTTCTTATATTGCAAGGAAAGCCCTCCTCTGTAGACAGGCATCCCTTGTCAAACTGAATAGCTCTACGTCCTTTTCTACATGACAGCCCTGATTTAATAATTGCTCTAATTTCATTCAAGAGACAGGTGAACTCTGAAGGAGTGAGTGTGTGGGAGTGTGCCAGGTGGACAGGGGAGGGTAGTGGCTGCACTATGACAGCCAGTCATCATGTGTTTCAGTTGTAGATTCACTCCCACACCTGAGGCTAACCCAACCTACAAGAAACTTTAATGCCTTGAAACAGGGTGATGGAACCTTGCAGCTTTGCTAGTAGGCTTACTACCAGCTACACATTTTTTAAAAGTCCCTGTGAGAAACAAAGAATTATAAAATAAATCAAGTCAGTAGTTTTTATAATTTGCTGGGAAAGTTCGTTCCCCAAAGTCAATAGCTGCTTACAAGGTAATTTATAATGTCAATTACACAGTCAGACAGAGAATTTCCTCATGAACATGGAAAAATGTTTCAGATCAAATAAAGAATGTAATCAGCAAGGATTCCAAATGTCAAGATCTCTTAAGTCACAAAGACTTTCCCCTGGAACACTCACGTTATCTGCCTTCAAATTCCTTTCACGCACTCTTCTGCTCTAAACGTTTCATTGGTTCCCTACTACCTAAAGCAGAAATGTCACACACGAAAACACTCCCTACTGATGGCAAACTGAAAACACAACAAAACACAGATAATGTAACTGTGTGGTTTTCTAAGTCAATATACAGCCAGCAGGGATACGTAGGATTTAGTGGCCTGTTTCTCTTTGAGTTTGACACCACTGGACTAAACAATAACAATCCAAAGCCTAACAATCAAAGCCCTCCAAAAATTTGGTGTCATGTTAACTAATGCTGCAACCTTCTCTCACACCACCTATCCTGTCACACAGTCATATTATCACTTCTGGCAAGCTGGACTGTTCATCCTGTTTTGATTGTCTTTGTTTGGGGAAGGACGTGAATCCAACAAATAAAACTAAGAAGTATCCTTGATTCCACAAATAAATTCCAAGTTTTCCCATTTCTCTAACTTTCCTTAGGCTAATCCCTATATCAGGATGCCTCTCCCAACAATCTCTGGCAAACTTTTATCCACCTTTCAAGAAAGACCCAACTCAAATGTTCCTTCCTTGGTGAAGCCTTTACTGATTCTCCCATCTGAAAGTGATCTTTCATTCCCAGACATAATATCATATTTTGGGAGTATTTCTCTTATGTATCTTCCACCTGTCACTGTGACAGTTAATTAAACTACGAAGGACTATATTTTAGTTATTTTTGTCTTTTCCCCACAACGAATAATTTTCTGCATATAATAGGTATTTAATAAATGTGTGGTGAATTGAACTGAAAAGCCTTCTGAAAAGAGGCAAATCCTTTCTGCCTTAAAGACTATTTGTTATAAATATAATTATCAATTTGGCCAAGATGACTGCCTGAATAGGGAATGAATAAAAAGCTTACACAGAGAAAGCCAGTGAGACACTATAAAAAGTGACATCTTCCACTTGAATTACACAAAAAGTTTGCTTCAGAAGCCCCCTAGCCGGCTCAAGAAAATAAGTCAGAATCTTCCCAGCATAAGACAAGGGCCAGATATACATGTATCATATAGGGCTCTGCATCTAGAGGCAGCCAGAATAGCAGGTTACCCTGAAAAAGTCCCAGGATGGTCAGAAGACACCAGGATGATTTGAAACCCACAGTGGTGATGTTGAGAGTACTGGGAGAGAGGCAGACAAAAGCAGGCAAGGAAGCATTAGGTAAGACCCAAATGGGCCAGAAGCTCAGCAACTCCCAGGGGCTCTGAGGTCCCTAACTCTCTGCTCTGAGACTCGTTTGAGAATCCTGAAGAACCAGCATTCTGAATCTTAAATTCCCAAGGGTGGAGATCAGTGGACCAAGTGACTAACCCAGAGTTAGAGCAAGTAAAGCTAAGTAGACCACCAAAAAGTGTAGCAGGGGGCAGATCCTCAGTCTAGCACAAAGTCCTAATTCAGGAACTGAAGCTGAAGAAATGAGTGCGCTAACGAAGACACCAACCAAGAAAAGAACTTTCTGTCGATCTAGAGAAACTCAAAATCCCAGCCCAAGAGAAAGCAACTCCATAATAATTACAAGCAAAGCTTTTCCATGACGACTGCATGAATGTTAGAAGTGAGGCAAAATGAAATAAAAGCTCTGGAGGAAAGAATCAGGAAAGGAAAGAAAAATGGTATACCTTACTCAAATAACAGATTCCCTGAATACCAGAATACAGCAAACAGAAATCAATGACTCCATGAAACAGGAAGAAATATTAGAACAAAATCAAACGACTGAAAAATAAAAGAAAATATAAGATACCTGATATCTTAAGCTTCCATGTTAAAAAAAAAATACACTGTAAACATTTAGAAAGAAGTTCAAGAATCAAGGAGCCACAAGCTAAGATTACATAAGACTTAGGAGCATTTACCATAAAGGAGAGGAAGCACTGGAATACAACCAAGAATCATTTACCGTGCCCTGCAAAGTTAAACACAATCCTCATGGGAGGTAGGGAGGGCAAGGAACAGATTTTTGAGGGAATAAAGGACTTTCAAACGTTTTGAGTGAAAAGAACAGAGCTAAAAACATACCAAAGTCAACACATAGGGACAGAGCACAGCCAAGGAGGAAACAGTCATAAACAAAACAAGTCTCCTAATCCTGAAGGGAGTATTAAAAGAGAAGTTAAAAAGAAAAGCAAAGAACAGAAATCTAACTGAGGGGTCCATCAGCTACAGAACAGCTTAATAAACTGAGGTATATAAATAAAATGGGGTGATGTTGTGAAAGAAATCATGAAAGAGATGATTTCAGAGAAATCTGGTTAGGATAACTGACGTGGAGTGAAGTGAGCACAGCTTCTGTAAGGACAACACTGCAAAGACAAATTCTGAAAGATGTGAGGGCTCTGATCGATGCAGTGACTAACCATCTCCAGAGAGCCTATGATGAAGCAGATTATGCACCTCCCGAAAGAGAGGGGAGGGACTCATGCTATAGAAAGAGAAATGGTTTTTGGACATGGTCCCTGGGTGGATTCATTTTGCTTAACTATGCTCATTTACTGCAAGGAGGATTTTTTCCTCTTAGCTTTTAACTGGGAGGTGGGGGTGAAGTTAACACAGGGAGGAGGGGATACAAAAAATAAGCGCATCACTAAAACGTTTTTTAAAATGCACGAGATAACAGAAGTTAAGAAAGGAAACACAGACAAGTGAGCAGAACAGTTTTGAAAGTAATGTATTTTTAAAAAATAAAACAATGCATGAAACAGAGATTTACAGTTTCATATAAAATTCCCTGTTCTCTTGTGAGTAGGAAATACTTTGGAAGGTAGGAGGGATTTAAATTCAGAATCTTAAAGAGTCAAAGATAGATAGATAGACAGACAGACAGACAGACAGACAGGTAGACAGACAACAGTCATATCTTCATTGTGTACCTCACTGCACTCCTCTGTGCTCTCCTACAAGATCATTTCACCCCTGAAACTTATACCTCCTCGGAACTCCCCTGTCCCTGCAGCTCCTTCCCTCCTTCTGACTGGAGAGGGTAGACAGTGGAGAGCTCCTTCCAAATTCTCCATCTAAGGAGGGTGCCTAGGTTAGTCATCTCTCCATTTCCCACCCTGCTGCACTCAATATTTCATCACCCCCTACCCCCTCCTGAGGTAGGTCCCCATCTCCCTACCTCCCTTTGAAGCTTCTTTTCCTGGGCTACCTTCCTCTATCAGATTGCGAGCTCCTTGATGGCAGTAGCTGTCTTTTACCTTTAGCATCCCCACAGCCTAGCAAAGTTCCTGGCACACAGTAGGCACTTAATAAATGCTTACTGGCTGACTAGGATCAAACGAAATAATATTTATAAAGCACTTAGAACAATGTCCAGCACACAATAGGAGCTATATAAATGTTTATTCCATCCCTTTTCTAAAGAATTAGTCTTTTATGTCCTACTCATTGTAACTTGAGCTGTTTTCTTTTTATATCTTCTCTAATAATATTTGACAGAGATGCTCACATTCAGCAGCTGCAAAGCATCAAGCTGAAGGGTCATATATGAGAATGTGTCAAATTAGGGTTTAACATTTAAATTCACACACCATTATTTGCAAAGGAAACCTGCCTATCAAAGGTAAGCTTGACCCTAAAAGGAAGGAAACTCCTTGGCTTGCTAAATTTATCCCACTCCTAACAGAACCCTCACCTGGCATTTAGTAACATCTCAAAAGTTTAAGCGCTCTATAGAGGAAAGGCCCCTTTTTCATTCTCACTGCCTCTGGCTCTAATTCTTACAGCATTTATAAACCTAGATGCCCTAGAACTCTGATTACCAGAAAAAGCACCCATCTGACTGTCTTTCCTATGATTACCGCTGCTCCATTCTATAACACGCTGGCCGTGTGTTTCTGGGCCACCAGAAACCTCATAGGAGATTTATGACATTATTCTCAGCTTTTAGCTTCAAGCCAAAATTTCCAAAATATGCTATAACTTTTAAGGCAATTCATACTAAAATTCTAAGAGCATAAAATTTTTGATATGTGAAATGAGATCCCAGAATACTGGCTAGTAAGTTTTGCTAACCTGAGCTTTCTGATAAATGTTGCCATAGTCATCCAAAGAGTGAATGTTTGGCTATGTAAGGTCAAATGGTTGTCTCTGGAAATTAAGCTGCTGAAAAACTATATTTCCTGAACCTGAAACTATTTTCACAATAAATCCTGTAGAAATATGTATTAACCAGAAACAATTGTGGAGTGATAGGGAACTCTGTGTATCTGCTTACTCCCTTTCTTTCTGAACTTAGGAACTCTTAGGAGTTAGAAGTTGCGGGGCACTTAGGAACCTCGTCCTAAGTGTATCGATCTGAATTCTGCCTCTATGTAACATCTTTTACTCATTAGTCTTCTGGAGTTCAGAAGAATAAATCTAATCCATTTTCTATGTTACAGGCCTTCAAATACAAAGTGTTCCAAAAGTCTTAGTGTGGTTTTCAGCTTTAATAGCTCAAAAGTTTTAAGCTTTTAAGCTTCGCTAAGACTTTTGAGACACTGTATCAGAAAACATTAATGTTATTAAATAAAGTCATAAAAAACAAACATTAATGTTGTTCCAATATACCTGGCCTCTCCCAAATCCCAGCCAAATCTTCTCTGCTCAAAGTGAAATACCTCAGGAATTTCAATAATTTTTTCATTCATTTCACCATCCTGGCCACCCCCGCCCCGACACATGCCGGTTTGTCAAAGTTTTTCCTAAAATGTGGTACGAATAACTGAACACTTATAGTCTGTCCAAGACAGAGTGAAATGTGACAACTGTTCACTTCACTCTGGCCTGTGTTTCTCTTAATGTAGCCCAAGATCACACAGATGACTTACACTGAGCCTACAGTCCACTAAAATTCCCAATTCTTTACATAAACACCTAGACAACTCACTCCTCAAATTGTATTGAACAGTCCATTTTTGAGCCTACGGGTAGAGTTTTACAGTGTTCCTTATTAAATGGCATCTGGGATTCAGTCCCTTGGTCCAACTTGCTGAGATCTTGCTACTAAATGTATTAGCTTATCCTCCCATATTTGGGTCACCCACACATTGTATCACTAGGCCATCTCTACCTTCATCTGTGTGATAAGTAAAAATGTTTAACAAAATAGTGCAAAGGAGAGAGAGCTCTGTAATATGACATTAGAAATCTCACTTCCAGCTACCATGACAACCAGTGCTATTTAGTGCTAAAATAAACTATGTACTTCCAACAAGTCTTTATAGTAGGTTGGCTCACTACACAGGATCTACGATCAGTCAGTTCTACTGCTCTAAGGAACACCAGTTACACAGGCCAACTACAACTGGACAAACATAGCAGCAGCACTAGCTATAGGGGAAGTTTGGGTTAAGGGTGAGGCATTTCTGGGGGAATTTCTAGGGCAGCTGGAGCTCACCATTACATTTAAACTTAATCTGAGTCATTCATATCGTAATCCGTCTCCTCATCTTCACTCTGGTTCAGCATGCACCATGCAGCAAGTACAGAGAAGGGATGAGGGGAGAAAAGACAGCAAAGTTTAGTCAACAGCCATGGCACTGGAATACAATTAGTCAACATATAAGAGTGTTCTCTGTTATTCAAAAGCTGGGGTGGAGCAGCAGTGCCTAATAGATGTTTTCCAATTTATAAAAGAAAGGAGTAACTGAAAAATGAAGGTAAGTGAAAACAACTTTTTAATAGAAGTACTTCTTTCTGTTTTCCATCATGCACAGAACTAAACCACCTGTGGAAGCCTTAGTAATGACCAGTTTTTAGAATCAACACACTCATGAGTCACCTGCTCACAATGCCCCACAACTTCTTCATACAGCAAAAAGAAAGCTTATGTAGGCACACATTGGAGAAGGGTTTTATGGTTACAGGGTTGGCTCCTGTAACCTACCTTTTTTATAAAATAAAATAACATTTCAAACACATTGGTACAAACACATCGGTCAGTGAAGCCAAGATAACTGCTTCTCTTTCTAATGTAAGTCAGGCAAGGTTACAGCTACAGTTACAGTTTTATAAATTAAAAAAAATTTCTCAGCATTAGTCTTCTCCCATAAGGAACTTAAATTTATTGCTTTTCCCCAAAATTCAAGAAAATATTTCGTCAAATTAAAACTGAAAGCTTCATTCGAATGCAATTATCAAGGACTAATGTGAGGAAAGCAGAATTAAAACAGGAGTGAACAATAACTTTTTATATTAACAAAGAAGCAAGAAAACATATAAATTTAAAAACACTATATAAATTTTTAAGGTATAGTATTTTCTCAGCTCCCCATTTGTCCAAAAGAAGTTCAAGAAATCCACCTTCCTTTCTGAGTTAACTCTGTTCATGAACTAGCAACCTTTTATAAGTCCTAGAATGTGCCTGTTGTGGCTGATGCCCTAATTTAGCAGAGGCTCTAGGATACTGTTCACAAAACTTATTTTTCGATTGAGAGTTATTTTTTTAATGGCATAAAAATGAACTTGGTTCACACCTTGGGGCCTCTTAACAACTGCTCCCATCCATTTCACAATCAGAAGCCACCTAAGCTGAACATGTGCACACACGAGAGAGAGCGAGAGAGCAAGAGAAAGAGAGAGAAAGAGAGAGAGAGAGAGAGAGTAGGGGGAAGGAAGAGGGGAGAAGAATGTGTTTTAAAAATTTCAAGTACAACACATCCTTGTTTACTAGCACAATATACATATTAACATCCTTATGATGGTTCAATGTGGAAAACAATGAATCCTTTTAACTGTGAACTTTGAAAATTTTTGGAAGCATGCTATCCTAAATCCAGTCCGAGAAGGATACCAAAGGAGACAGAGCAGAGTGCTTTACCTGGTCATCCGCTTGTTCTTCCTTAAAGGTCTCCCAGAGGAAGGTGGCCTCAATGCTGGAGCAAATTCACATCAGCTCTTAAAAGCAACTAAAGGACTCCAAATAGGTTACTAGGCTCTCCTCCACTCTCCAGTAACTCCAGGAAAATAGTACTGAGTAATTCAGTAATGGAACAGCCTCATCAGAGACCATTTACTGGAACTGGCCTTGCCTAAAGCTTTAACTGGTCGATGTAGTTGTGAAGATCAGGCAAACAGCTAGGGCTCATGGGGACCAAGGAGGTCTCAGGAAAACCTGAAGTTGGTTCACAAAGAGTTTCTAAACAGACTTCTAACAACATACAAAAAGCCACAAAATTTAAAATTCTGAGATGACATGCCGGCTTTTTAATAGTACAATACAGTATTGGTTCAAATATAGGCTGCATTTTTCCCCTTAATTAGCATGTACAAAAAAATTCATGACCTATAATTTACCTATCTATGTACACATTTTAGCTTTCAAAAACTTTTCCTGTTGGGATTAAGGAATAAAGACAACCATTGGTCCATATGATTTCTTATACTAAACAGAAAGTTCACAGTTCAAATCAAATATCAATTCAAATATCCTGAGCTTTTAGCTCATGCCATTTTTGTGTTCCTTCGAATCTCTTCCCCCTCCTAACCTTGTAAAATCTTACCCATTCTTTAAGATCTAAGATACATTATATCTTCATGAAACTTTCTATGTACTTCAATCCAAAGTTTTATCTCCATTCTCTGAATTACTTTTGCACTTACTGACTATAACAAATCTTTTGGCATGTCAATCATATGATGCCTTGAATTACTGCCTGCTTGATATGTGTAAGACATCTCCTCAGCAAGACTAAGTTCCTTGTAGGAAATGCTTCCACTACAGCTAATCCTAAGCACACAACTATAAAAGCAACATGTGTTGATTCACCTCGGACTCAAATGTGTTCTCTGTGTACTTGGCCAAATGGAAAAATAAAACATCTCAATTCCAGAGTTCTCTGCAAGAAGTATCATGATACAGGCTCATTCTAGACTCCACTAACACCAGGCTGTATGATAACCCTCAAAATTAAGGTTACCAATTCCAACTTTCTGCCCACTGGATGAGTAAGACATTTAAAAAATAGGTGGTCATCCAGTCTCTAACTTGAATACCTCTAGTTATAGGGGACTCACTGGAGCTACCCATGAGGCAGAGTACACCATCTTTAGACAGTGGTAATTATATAAATTGGAATTTACAGGGGATTACAGGGAAGGGCACAGACTTAAAATAACTACCTATTTACAGCAGCTAGTACTCACATACAATACTATAAGCATATGCTAGTGATATATGTAAGGCTCTATGGACAACAAACAAAATGCCAAGCTTTTTGTACAAGTAAGTCTAGCTTGAACAGTTTACCAACCATTTTGGTGGTTTTCAGGTACAAAAGAGGTATCCTTCAGCCCCTAAGGTAAAACGCTTACAAACTTCTGATGTTATTTAGAGAAATATATTCTGTATTTCCCTGTTATACATTCTCACTGATTTGAGATCTGCCCACAGAAACAAAGGGCACCCTTACCAAGTGAGAAAGCACTGCAGAGTTTTTGCAAAACCCATGTCTACCTATGTAAACAACTTTGGAAGATTTATTTCTAGAGCTAACTGAAATGGAAGCTAGAAGTTGACAAAATGGTTCAGTAGAACAAGCTCTTGACCTGTAGTCAGGAATCTTAGGTTCAAGCCACAGCTTTACTATTAACCAGTGGTATAACTTAGGCTAAGGCATTTCCTTTCTCTAACCTCAGATTCCTCATCAATAAAATGGACAGATCACTACTTGCATTACTTCACAGATTTTTTTGTGGGGATCAAAGAGGTAATGAACATAAAACAATATGTAAATACCAGTTACTACTAACATGAAGAGATAGATAAGAACACTTCTCCAAAGCTTAGGAAAACTGCTATCTTGTAAAAATTGTAACGACTATATGGCAGTGGAAAAGAAGAAGATAAGTGGACTGGTTGCAGATTGGAAAGGTTGGCAATTAAATGCTAACAGTAAGATGAAATAAAGCTAATGAAATGTGAGAAAAAAATGTATTTTTTAAAATAAGTACTTTATGAAAAACATCCTTGTGTAATGGACAGAGAGCTGGTCCTCAAAGTCAGGAAGACTTGGGTTCATGTCCCATAAATGGCACATCCTAGCTGTATGAGCCTGGGTGAATCATTAGAG
The DNA here is from genome assembly GCF_028372415.1 of Notamacropus eugenii. Classification (NCBI taxonomy): domain Eukaryota; kingdom Metazoa; phylum Chordata; class Mammalia; order Diprotodontia; family Macropodidae; genus Notamacropus; species Notamacropus eugenii. The sequence continues at coordinate 55,678,889 of NC_092872.1, read as the reverse complement.
CATCTCTCACTCTTCCAGGCAACATTCCTAAAGGAAAAGATGCAGAGAAGATGCAGTGCTCTCTCCCAGTGCAATCATATGTCCCTACAATAAGTATTCTCACAGGTCATCATGACAGTTACAACTAAGACACTTTTTTTAGTAGACTATAAAAACACTGTTATTGAGTGATGGCAGTGGGGATTAGTGACGGGGAAGAATACAAGTTCAGCACTTCTGTTTACTCCAAGACCTTCAGAGATTTGTGCCTACACAGATGCACCCTCTCTCCATAAGATACAGACCATAAGTCCTCCCCCCATGGTCCACCTTCTGGTAATGATCTTTTGGCACTGAATGCCCTTTCCCTCCCTCTTTCCCAATGACCTACCTTTGCCTTTTCGCTGGGTTCACTGGTTGTGCCATAAGAGGTATTATGCAATTCCTTGGAGACAACACAAAGAAATTCAGCTTGATCTTCATTTCCATAGTTATAAGATGAACCAATACTGACCAGCTAGAAGAAGATAAACAGCGGGTGATATATCAGTAGAAAAAGAAATTCTTCCTTTTCCCTTTACCTTATCATTGACCAATTTAATGACCTCTGCCCCCAGGAAAAACGCAAAGCTGACTCATAACCCTTGGAGACTTCTCCTATTGGGTTAAAATGACTTTCCAGGGTAAGGTGTAGGGGGTAGCCCTGTCAGCTAGTCAACACTCCCAGGAGATCAGATTATATAGTTTATTTAAACTCTACCTCAAGTAGACAGACAAATCAATGAGAAAGGATGCTTTTGAGAAGATATTTTTAATGAAGTCATGGAAAACAACTTCTTGAAGGATACACACACAAACTCCCCCTTTGCAGGGCCACATCATTTATTTTTCACATGTCAGGACATGCTCTTTCCCTCATCGGAACATTCAGCTTTCTAATTATCTCAATTTTTCTAATTGGACCAGGAGGAGACCATTCAACATCACAAGGGAGATTGGGGAGGAAGGACATTAAGGATCGGGGATAAAAGCAATAAGAGGAGTTTTAAGTAATCCAGCCATTCAGCAATCAGGTTTAGGGCAGCAACTGAGCCACACCTCTAAGCAAGGTAATGCCATCCAAGCAGTAAACCCAGGAGGCTGCTCCAAAATGTGAACGTTACACAAACAAGTTCTATTTGTTCTTCTTGGCAAGGCATCACTGTAGAAGTTTCTGAGTTTTCTAGCCCCAAGGCCAAAAAATGCAGAGGAAATCAAAGAATGGTTTACTCAAGGATTCGAAGAATAAGATGTATCAGTGATGTCACCAGTATATGCCTTCACTTAAGAGTTGATGGGGTACAGAAGGAAAAGGAAGGAACAGGCAGTCAGGAACCCCAGGTTCAAGTCATGGCTCTCTCGTGGTATCTTAATATGTGGCCATGGGTACACTAGGCTCTCAACTCTGGGCCTCACTTTCCTCCTCTACAAAATAAGGAAGTTGGACCACACAATTTCCTTTTAGCTCTAACATCTTATGATTCTATGAAGCGGCAATGAATCTTTGGCTCAGAGGTAGTATAAGAAACATTAGTGTAGAAAAACTCACCACGCTGAAAACCTTTCCATATTTTCCTTTAAAGTATGGGCAACAGGAAACAATTCTGAGCCACATAAAAACAGCAAGCTATTTGCACCGGGGGTCTACACAATCCATCAGACAACTGCTTCATTTTTATAATGCCAGCTCCTGGCACTCACAATAGATATATGATAAATAACTGTTCAATTAAGCTGAATTTATGTTCTGGAGCAGAAAAAACCTCAGATGGGAAGAAACACCCAATGGAGAGGTAAGTCAGACCTGAAGCATAAGTTTGTGGGCTTCCCACTAAGCCTTGAGAGCACTGGCCTTAAGTCAGACAGTACAGCACCATAAGTCGCCTCTATCGTGGGAGCCCAAAGAGAAAAGAAGGTATTTTCTCAGTAAATTTACTTTTACAGGTCAAAGCATAAGCACAGATTTTGCCCTAAAACTAAGGATGTGTCCTTAAACTAGTTTCAGAAAAAAACCTGGCCTAGATCCATTTTGTAGACAAAAATAAGCCTCGTCAAAGGATGAGAAGAACTGCATATTAAACATTAAGCTTGCAGCAAGAATCAGCAGCACATCTGCTAAGCTTCAGAGTGGGCTAAAAGGGCCAGCTCCTCCAGGGGAATAAATTACACTTGCATTAGGAACATGCTAAGTGGCCTAGAAGAAGGGTAGACAGTACTGAAACTGGTCATGATATAGGAATACTTAAGTCCATCAGCGGCTAAAACCAATTCTTCAATGGCAGTAAATCCATATCCTCTTAAAGGGGCAGTAACATAAAAGCAGATGACATACAAGCTGGGTTGAAGAATGTGAAACTGTTGAACTCCACTACACTGAGAATGTGTGAAAAGAGAGTGAGACAAGCAGTGGGAAGAACAGGCAGAGAGCGAAGCATCTTAGTGAGCTCTCCTTTTATTTGAGGGAACTGAAGTTAAAATTTTGGCAAAGTTAATAACTATTTTGGTGTCAGTCTTCCTTTATGCTCCTCAGAAAACCACCCCACAATCTTCTGCTTCTCCTCCAAAAGGAAAGGACTGCAGGGGCAGCTGCTGCCCAACAGGTAGCAGAGGATGAACAGCAACGAGGCCTGGGTGCAGAAGGACCTTGAGATATGGAGAAACCACTTCACATCCCTCAGCTAGAAGGCACCTCGGTGAAACACCAATCTATCCCTGCCAGGCAGGCATCCAGCTTTTGCTTGAATTCTTCCAGGAATAAAGAACTCATTACCTCCCAAGCTTCTCCTCCACCCTTGCCCACCTGAGGCAGCAGCAAGGATGGGTGGGAAGCTCCCCCTTACACCAAGCTAAAATCTCTCTCCCCTCAACTGCCATCTATATGTGAAGATTATGGCTTCTGAGAAAAGTCAGATTAAATCTATTCCCAAATAAAACCTTACATTGGAGAATACAGATGTTCTGAAATAAAGGAGGGGAGGAAAAATTTACCTATCAACCAATTTTATTATGTTCAGGATATCTGGAATCAAGAGACTTGGGGGTATCCTGGTTCTGGCCATGTGGAATCACATCCAATCTACAGGCCTCAATTTCCTCCTCAATAGAAAGAAAGGGTCTGAACTACTTAATCTGCACTAATCAGCTCTACTACACTATAATTCCTTATTCTAGTCTATGGAGGTGTCAGCTTATAAGAGATGGGGCAATTATTATGCCCCCTAGCCCAGAACAGTTACAGGGGCAGGACTCTCAACATCCAAATGGTGGCTTCCCTCCTCAGTGTCTGTCAATGCTTGGCCAAAGCCCAGATATTGATCTAAAGGGCCCAGAAAGACAGCCCCACTCTGCCTTAAATGACAGCTCCTTAGATGGCACTTCAATCTCATAGTCTTAGCTCTTCATTTCCAGGAATTACAACATTTCCAACTGAACTAATTATAATTTTTCTAAATAAACTAATATATCATTGCTGTCCTCAGGCAATGCTAGAAGGAACTGAAGAATGAGCTGGAAAGAGCCTATATAAAGCCTCTGACTTGGAATTTAGAAGATAAAAACAACCTATTTCCCCCAAAAAAGTCCTATGGACAGATAACCCACTGCCTTTGCCAAGATGCAGTGAAGAAAGATGCTTCAAGTGATGAGGATAATTCTCTTCCAGCTCCTGCCAAAAATCACAACAGCCAAACTGACGAGATAGCACTGTGAGAAGTGTAACATCTATGCTTAGACTCAGATTTGTCTGACCTGATTCAGAGAAGCTGATCTGGCATTCACATAATTCTGTCTTTAGAGAGAACTTCTTTGGGCAAGAAATGTGTTCATGTTTTGATATCAGATGACTAACACCATGGCTGCTGACTGAGATAGGTATTTTTGTTGAATTCTCTGGCTTTCTCTGAATAGCCCAGAATCCTGAATATAATAAATGCAAAATCATGGCAACTGTAAATAAAAAACTCCAGCCAGAGTTTTCAACATGTTTTCAGTATGAACCTCTGCAAGACAGTTTAAATTCAAGAAGAGGATTATAGTAAGTGGGCAGTAGACAGAGACAATTTATACGCTGAGGGTAACTAAGAACTAACCCCAGTCTGGGGCGGGGCTAAGTATAAAAGAAGAACAAAACCACTGAACTAACAACAAGTTCATTACATTCTAGCTTCATGTAGGTGCCCAGAAACATATGGCAGCAGAAAAGAAGGAGCAAGGGTTTTGGAGTCATTCAGCCTGGGTTTCCATCCTAGCTAAGCAAAAAATGTAAGATAATTACTCTTTGTGAACTACAGCAGACTTCTGCACAAATAATAAATATCCATGAACAATCTGGAGCTCCATCAAGGCAGAGGAGAAGGAAATTACGGCTGCCTTCAGCCTTTTAACCCAGATAAAAAGTCTTTTAACATTTACAACTCCTCACCTTTGAGGCCACAATTTCATTAACTTCTTTTTTCAGTTTACTTAATACTCATTGAACATTGTAGAATATGTTGCACTTCAGGCAATTTTGAAAAAACAATTGTGATTTAGATTTTGCATTAAGTTAGAATAGCCATCCCCCACTGAATCAGAAACACTTGTACTATAAAGGGGGTTGGACCATAGCATGCTCATCTGACATGTTCTGTCTCTGAAAAAGGTAGAGGTAGAGGTGGAGGGAGTTGAACTACGAAGGACCATCATCCATAAGAAATGACAAGTTATCTGTTTGAGAGAGAAAAATGAAAAGGAGTGACTACTTCTTGCCTTCTCTAAATTCACTTCTACTTCACCAGAGCATGCAAAGATTATTGCCCATTATTCAAAGATATAATAAAATGGTTTTGGTGTATTGAAAGAAAGGCTCTAAATGCAAACTCTTGATTACCTAGTCTGCATGTTCTCCAAGTTTCTTGGTTCTTTCTTTCCTGCTAACCATTCTTACACATATTTCACTATCAAAGTGTTTTTAAAGCTATAAAAACGTTGTAAGGTTTTCTGTATGTCAATAAATATCTTTTTAAAAAACTATTTCACTATCAGTGCCCCAGTGCAAAACAGGAAGAAGAAATGAAACCCAAACCAGCAATTCTGGTCACTTTGGGGTCAAAGAAAATTGACTAAATCGATGTTTTTAGATTATTCATGGATTTCAATTATGCATCTTATTCCTGGATTACTATGGCTGGTTACTATATAAGAATGAGTCTTGAACTACAAACAGCTCAAAATAAATAAAAATCTGCTGGAGAATGAAGAATTGACTAGACGACACTGTGACAAGTGCCTAGAGTGGATTTAGGGAACTGGAGTTAGCAATGAGCTAACCTTGAGAGGCATAAAATAGTTTTTATGGGAATAAACTTGAAGAAGAATCAACTGCTTTCTCACTGAACTAACCCTTTATCATCACCTTCTTTTGAGCATCACTGTTTACATGATGATCATCAAGTCCAGCCAGTACTTAAGCAGGAAGAACCTCTACAACTTCCAGGACAAGAGGTCAACCAACCAGCCTCCAAATGGAACCCCTTTTCTGGAAGAAGGAACTTACTACTTCTGTCACTGAGGTTCTTTAAATGGGGAGAGGCTGGTATAGTGTAGCTGAAAGAGTGATGGAAGTGTGTCAAGACAGAACCAGGTTCAAGTGTCTGCCCATGACACTTCCTAGATATACATCCATGGGCAGGTCATGTGACCTCTTGTGAGTTAGAAATAACATCTGTAATATATCACAGCCTCACAGTAAGGATCAAATGGGATTTTTCAAAAAGTACTTAGCAAACCTTAAAGCACTACATAAATTCAGTTGCTATTATCCCCAATTTAGGTAGGAGTTAGAAGTCCCTTCGAGCTCTGAGATTCTCTTATTCTAGGATCAGGTACTAATCAAGTGCAGCAAAAGCTACACAGTCATAGTCTGAAAGAAGAAACACAGTAAGGTTAAGTAACATGCAGAACTTAGATTCTTAAGATTTTCATTCTCCATAAGCCCTTTTCTGTTCCTTTATGAGATGAACATTTAGGGTATAATAAAATGCCATGGGCCAAAAGAAAGTGATAAGAAGCCAATCACAACCAAACTAGCTATGCACCTAAGGAAGCTGTGTAACCTGGAAGCAGCAAAAAAATAAAAAATAAAAAAATTAAATGCAAGGCATTCATTCATGCAGGTTGTGGCAAGATGGGCTTGGTAAGGGGTGGAATGGTGGGACACACCTCACTGCAGCATTTCTGGAAACGTGTCTCCTCCCCTGTCACTTCCCGAGACACTATCAGCAGAAACTCTGACTGGTGGTGCCGGCCATAGCCAAAGGCAGGACCTATACTGACAAGCTGCAACAACCAATCAGAGCAAAACACAAACAGAAATCTTGGTGATGCTATAGCATTCAATGTCCCCTGTGTCACAAAAGGTATATTCAACCTCTGTGACCCACATCCTTCTCCATGGTCATGAACATGCAAAATTTCCCAGCACCAGGATTCCAATGGTATTTCAGTGTGTGCAAACCCTTTGTATACTACTACATGGGAAGAGAGAAAATTAAGTTCTATTTGCCTTTGTCCCCCTGTCCCCAAGTTTGATTTTAATGGCAAATCAGAGCACTCTACAAATATGATCAATTATTTCAAATGACTTGGGGGTAAATTATCTCTTAACTAGGAAAGATGCTGTGGGAAACCAACAATTTTCTTCCTTCTTCCTGGGTAATATAAACAGGAAAACACAGGCTGCAGGAGTTGTAATAACACAGGACTAAATTACTATAAGATGAAAAAAAGTACCTAAAATAAATTATCAATAGGATGGTCTTCCTGAAAATCCAAAGTATGCCCCCCCCCCCCACCAGACTGTAATCTCTGAGGGAGATAGTTCTATCCTCACTACCATGGAGTTCAGTGTCTTATTTGTAATAGGCATTCAATAAATAACTATGGAATTGAACTGAAAGATGGGCCACTGAGAGCTGAAAGTTAAGACCATGATTTTTTTCCTATGTAACCAATAGATCTTGGGGAGTATCTTTGTTTCTCTCTATAAAAAAGAGAAATAGAAACTACAGAATCATGAAAAAAATCTGCAATCTCAAAAGCAACAAGCAAGCATATGGGTAAAGAAAAATTACTAAAGACTACACAAATGATAAAGGAAGTAATGACAAATCATCACAGTCTAATACATGGAAACAAACTAGGATGAGAAGGAAAGGCAAAGGAAAAATATGGAGCTGGTATATAAAAACTGAAAATACATACATACCGAAAATACAATTTTTAGCACAACAAATAAAAGGGGAAGAGAGTAGCACATCGTGACTTATTTGGCAAATTAATTTTACTAATAAAGAAAACAGCAAAATATTCAGTGACAAATGACAAGACAGTAAAGACAAAGAAGGAAGGGTATTTGACTTATACCAATGGTATAAAAGGATGTAAGAGAATCAAGGCAAAAAACATTTCCCCCAACTAGCAGAGTTGAAGCCATCAAAATTCAGCACACTGTTCCCTCCGGGGGAAAGCAGAAGGAACGGGCAGAGAAAGGAGAGGGAGGGGCAGAGAAAAGAGGAAAGGGAGGAGAGGGAGAAGAGAGACCAACCAGGGAAGGAGCCAGCACAGTTTACTTCATTTCCACTAAGGAAGCGATGGAGCACATTACAGAGAAGCAGAAAGGGCAAACACAAATGCCTTGAAATCAGCACATTGAGAAAGGAGCTGACAAAGATATTGCAGCAACAAAAGAGGATAAGATTTCCTTAAACTGAAAGGCAGCAGTTTTGCCTCACTTCTGATTTCTGTGGCTGATTCAACTAGCAAAGGCAGTAAAGGTGTTTTTTTGTTTTGTTTTCATTCTCTACTTGCTGGTTTATAGCACCTGAACCTTAAGATACACCTTCCTTCCAGGAATCATTAAAGTAGTAATGAGACTATGGAAGGTAGAATATTCCATTACCCGTCCCTTGAGCCACCAGCCATTAAAACATAATACTTTTGTAATTAGAGTTTAGGAAAGTATATGGTACAAAACAGTATTATAGATCATTCAAACCATTCCAACTCTGTTACATTAAGAAAAAGAAATAACCTCCAACCTCCCCAACATTCTTCTTTACCTGCTCAAACTTCCAGCCATCGGACATGGTTGAAACCATTTGGGTGAGCTCTTCCTCTTGACACTGAAGCACTCTGTAGACATGCTTGACTGGCACCTATCAAAGAAAAACGCCATGTATTCAAAATACTTGTATATCCCACAATCCTCAGTAGGCATCATTTCTTCCACCTGGAATCTGCAAACAACAAAGGTCATGCAAGAACTTTTAAATTCAGGCTACCTTGGTATCCTGGGGCCCTGAGGTTAGAATAAAAGGGATGTATTCACAAGATCAGAAGTAATATTTGTGATGGTGGCTTTTTTTTCTAATCTCTCATGTCTCCTTTCAAAATATTTCTACCCAGTCACTTCAAAATAAAAAGACCATGTTCTCAAAATTCAGAGGGCTTGTGCAGCTGGAAATGATCTTACATGCACTCAAGTTTTATTTCAGTTCCAGAGAGAAAATTATCAGGTAAAGAATCTTTTGAATGATCAGTAAGGAACTCAATTATTAAGACCCTAGAAATCCTTCAAATGCATTGTCCCCACCATTAAAATGTGAGTTTCTTGAGAGCAGCAACTATCCTGCTTTTTGATTTGTATCCCCAGTGCTTGGCAAAGTAATTTGCATACAGCAGGTGTTTAATAAATGCTTCATTTATTCATGCAATGTTAACAATCAATACACTTTATTCCTACCATTTTAAAAAATGTCAAGTCTCAGGGAATTGTGGATACACTGATCCTTTCCTATGTTCTAACAACTTTTCATTTTTTAAAGACACAAAAAGTTGGTATGGAAAAATCTTTTTTTGTGAATTAGTTCTCTAATGAACCTATGAACTCCAGGTACATAAGCACAATTCAAAGTATAGTGACTACTAGTTACTACAGAAATGCATTCCACTTTGCGTGAACAGGCCAGGTCAGGAATATTTGGCTCTTACTAGGGGGAAATGCCATAACCAGGAAATCTAATCTGTTCCCATGCTGTGGATTCCTATTGAAAATCAGAGTAAAAGAATGGAATGACTAGTGAATGACCAAAACTAGCCCAGCCGGGATGTCCCATGAGAAGGGCTCACTGAGCTTCTCTGGTTGTTACATCAAGGATCCCTTAAGGGTCAGCAGCTACAATCACAGCTGCTCAAACAAGGAGTTCCACGTGAGAGGTGCCTAACAGAAAAGGACTCACGATGGTAAAGTTCTTGGTTTCTATATACAGTATCTGCATTCTGTCTTCTCATTTTAATGATTCTTATATTGAGGTTGTCTAATTACAATACAATTTTATTTTAATGTGTAAGGAAATGAATGAGGGAAAAGGGAGGGGGGGACCTAGATGAGCTTAGCCCAATTAACTAGAAATAATGAAGATGGCCTCCTTTTGAAAACAAATTTATTTCCTAAAGAATGGTAGAATAGGAAAAAGGAAAAAAAAAACTTACGGAAGCAGACATATACACAAAATTACATATCCATTATCTCATACATATTTATATGAATGTGCATTTTAAAAAATAAACAACATACATTGACAATAACAGCATTCTGAAGGAAATGGAACGAGAAAAAGCTCCTGTGACTGAAAAGTAACCCTGGTATTACTGCTTTTATAATGATATCAACGAGTTAGTGTTCCAGAGCATCTTTTTGTTCACAGTACTCTGAGATAGTCCCCAATTTACCAATGGATTATATGCCAAATATTCATTTCTAATCCAGTTATATATCCAAAACCTCAGGAAACATTTTGTCATGGAAACAATGCCATGAAAGGTAGTTTCCCAGATCAGTTCACCAGTCTTATTTTTACCCATAATGCAATTGAGCCACAGGATGAACAGAGTATTTTATCCTGGGGAAGTAAGTTTTTTAAATTGACAATACCAACCACACAGCTACCCCCATCTTTATACCCACAAAAGCCCCTTCCAAACCAGCAATAAGGATTTTTCCTCTTTCCTTCCTCTATACCAACCATGGTGGTCTTCAGAGTCTTATAAAGGAAAGGAGAGGGTTCTGATGGTCAGGGTGGAAGATCTAATGGCTTCTAGGATGACATGAGATCCATGGGGACAGGAGAATAAAAGGAACACCCTAAGGAAGGACAATGGGGTAAAGGGTTCCTGATACCACTGAGTATGATAGGGGCAGAATAAGGACAGAAACCAGAGGTGGCTGAGTAAGCTTACTGACAGGTAAAGGTTCTCAAAGGAGAAAGGATGGGGGATTTCAAGACAAACAAGGTAACAGTGCTGCTATAACAGATGTGTATGGGAAGAGGGATTAGGGTTAAAGTGGCAGTAGCCATTCATGAACAGGGATTTTGTATATAGTGAGTTTTCTCAGGGAGAGAAAACTTTAGACTTGGTGGAAAAAATTATTGTACTGGGATTCCAAAGATCTGGGTTCTAGATCTGAGATCTAGTCCTGATTTTACTGCAGACTTATGGTGTACCTTAGGCAAGCTGCTTCTCCTGTTGAAGACTTAACAGTTTCCTCTTCTGCCAAATGAAGAAGTTGGATGACCAGAAAGGTTCCTTCCAGCTCTGAATGCTGGATCTTTACACAAATATTTAAATATTATGAAAGTGAAAGGTAGCAATGTACAGAATGGGAAGTAAATGAAAGGTTGGATATGAAAACAAAAAGATGAGATAGAGAAAATGGACACATTTGGAGGCCAGGGAGATAGGACTCAGTCCATATCCACAGAAATACCACAAAGCGTCAGGTAAAATAAAAGGAACCTCCAGAAGATGTAAGTGAAAAACTGTCTTCTCTCTTTCAGGGGACATGGGGGGAAGGGGGAGAGTCTGACTTTGGAATTATAGGGAAACACTTCTAACAATACCCCATTCTCGTTCCTTCAAAAGCACAACAACATATTTTTCCTGAGAAACACAGTACATGGAATGCGATGCTCTCGAGAATGGTTAAAAAAACCTTTCACCTAAGAGAGTGGTTTGATAATTATATATAGACATACCAGTAGCATTATGAATGGAAAATCAGAGTATAGCTGGCAAGCAATAAAGGAGTTTTTGGTAGTTTTGTTGTGGGTTTTTTTTTTTTTAAGATGATTCTGACTCTACTATAATAGTGGTGACTTTAAGGAAATGAGCTGACAGCCACTGCGCTGTGAAGACCCTTGCTAATAGCAGAGCTTGAACTGGCTAGATGGGAAAGGATCAGCTGTGCTTTCAACTGTAAAACTGTCTGACTCAGGAACAAAGTCTAATGATTTCAGTGCATTAGAAGATGCAGGAGTAGAGCTTACCACAAAAATACATACTTAATGGACAGCCACGAAGTCTCTACTAGTTCGGGTCAATGTTCATATCATGCCTCTGCTATGATCACTCAGGAACCTCTCCTCCTTTAAGAGCACTCTAACAAAATGTGTCAGAATACAAACCACGTCACTGGGTCATTCTCGATGTAAATGGCTTGCTGTTTTCATCTCCTCCCCAAATTCTACCTGTATAATAGGGCACCACAACATTCCTGCTCATGATCTCTCAAAGGCCCTAGTTTTCCACTTTCCTCAAATTTTATGACCTATTTCCTCCACCCCACCTCAGTCATATAGAGGGATGATCATACCCTACATCTCACCATCGACCACAAGAGTTCTACTTCCATGAGCAAAAATACTGTTATTCCTCTCTCTGATGCTAACCTGTCATACTCTCTTTATGATTTCCCCCTAAACATCCCCACTGTAACCTCCAAACCTTCTACTCTTCAGAACCTTCTCAGGAATTGTCTCTGCTCTGACTTCATTGTTATCCTTTCCAAATCTCAATCCCACCATTATCAGTATGGCTACACATTGTCCTCCTCAACTTTGGAATCCCTTGTACCTTTGGCCTTTTGCCACTTTTACCAGCTCCCATGCCTACTCACCTGCTGCTTAAAAGGGACAAGTTAGCAACTCTGAACAATACAATGATCCATGACAATTCCAAAGGAATCATGATGAAGAATGCTATCCACCTCCAGAGAAAGAACTGATAGACCCCTGAGTGCAGACTGAAGCATATTTCCTCTCTCTATTTTTCTCTCTTTTTTTTTTTTTTTGCAACATGGCTTATGTAGAAATGTTTTGTATAAGTTTTTATGTATAATGGGTATCATATTTCTTGCCTTCTCAATTGGTGGGGAAGGGTAGGAAGGAAGAAGAGAATTTGGAACTCAAAACAAAAAAGAGAGAAGTAGCAGCTTGAAAAAGTCATACAATTGAGCTAACTGGGTCTACTCTAAATGTGTGCTCCTAACCCACCTCTGATCCAAAATTCCATATTTATGTTGAAGACACCACCCTGCTTGCAGTCTCCCAGGTTAACAATCTTGACATTCTCAATTCCTCACTCTCCCTCACTCCATAAACCCAATGAACTGTTACCAAAACCTGCTACTTCTTTTGCAAAATCTGTTTTAAGTGCTATTTTTTATTTTTGTGTCACTGACATTTCCCACTGTATCCCTCCCTCTTACCCCTCCCAGGGAGTCCTCTCTTATAATAAAGAAGAAGAGGAAGAAAAAAAGTTGAGCAAAACTAACCAATTTTGACAAGGAGGGGGATGGGCAGGGAGAAAAGCAGGGAAAAAATGGCTCCTCATAGCTCTTCTTCAATACCAAATTTGGATTTTATAATCTGACAGCATTCAGTTTGGATTGGTTTTGGGTTGTTCTTTCCATTGACATTGCTGTACTCATTGTGTGCATGATTTTAGTTCCACTTACTATATTTTAAGTTAGTTTCCACTTTATCAAACACTTGTTTTTCCATTGCTTCTGACTGTCCAGGGCTTCTTTAACTTTTTTCCATTCATGATCCCTGGTTCTATCCCATTGTTATCGCTCTACTTTTTGCCATGGTTCTTTGTATTCATGTTTGTCATTTCTTACATGACAATAATATTCCATTACATTCATATACCACAATTTCTTCAGTCCTTCCCCAATCAATGGAGTTCTATTTTGTTTCTAGTTCCATGCTATCAAAAGTGCTGTTACAAACAATTTAGTGTATATGGGAACCTTCCATTTTGTCACTGACCTCCTTAGGGTACAGGCCTATATCTGTGGATCAAAAGGTAGACATTTCAGTCATTTCTCTGTATAATTCCTAACTGTCTTTCAGAATATTTGGACCAACTCACAGCTCCAACAAAAAAGTATTAAATATAGCTATCTTTCCATAAGCCCTCCGACACTGACAATTTCCACCTTTTGTCACCTCTGTCAGTTTGGATAGCGCAAGCTGAAATCTCAGGGTTGTCTGGCAAATCTTGCCATTTCCATCTCCACAAAATCTCTTGTATTCATCTCTTTCTCATTATTCACACAGGTCATCCTCACCTCTCACCCGAACTGTTAAAATAGCTCTTAATTGGTTTCTTTGCCTCGAGCATCTCCCCATTTTGATCCATCCCCCACACAGCTGCCAAAATGATTTCCTTAAGCACAGGTCTGACTCCTTTACTCACACTCCAATGACTCCCTTCTACCTCTAGGATTAGATATAAACTCCCCAGCTTGATATCCTGGCCCAACCTTCTTTTCTATCCTCATTACATGACTCCCCTTTCCTTCTTCAGGCTACTCCATGTCTTACCTGGGCCTCTGCCCTGCCTGTCCCAATGCCAGAAAGGCTATGTCTTCATCTGTCTCACAAAATCTCTAACTTCCTTCAAGGCTCAGCCCTAGTCTAGTACTTCCTTCTACACAAAGCCTTTCCTGATCAACTACTAAGTACCATCCCTCCTAAATTACCTTTTGTATTATACATTTTGTATACATTTGCTACATTTTGTATTACACATGTATTTATCTGCGTGTATACAATCATCTTTTATAGAGTGTAACTTCTTGAAAGCTGAGATTGTTTCACATTTGTCTTTGCATCCCCAGTGATAGAGAGGCTATGAGAAGAAATTAGAGGCAGCTGAGTGGCTAGTGCAGTAGGCCTGGACTCTGGAATTCAAATGAGATCAAACCCAGCCTCATACTCTTAATAGTTGTGTGACCCTGGGTAAGTCATTTAACTTCTATTTTCCTCAGGAATAAAATACAGCTGATCATAGCACCTACCTCCCATCACTGTCATGAGGATCAAATGAGACAATACTTGTAAAACTTTTAGCACAGTTCTTGGCACACAGAAAGCACTTAATAAATGACTATTCTCTTCCCCTCCCCTCCTCCTCTGAGTGCCCAACACAGCACCCAGCACATATATAGACATTAAATAAATCCCAAAGTACAAGAAAAAGCTGTAGTATACAGCATTTTCTGTCACCTAAATAAGCAAAGCATTTTTTCCAGTTTTGCCACTTCTTTTTGTGATCTTTGGAAGAATTCTATGACGAAAAATAGCAAAGTAAAGATTTCCCTGCCCAAACATCCAATATATAACGTGTCCACATGGGAGCCGAAAGGCTCTCCCCAAAGAAAAAGAGTGATGATGAGGATGATGTCACAAAGGGTTTGGTGGACTGGTTCCTCAGGGACTGGAATGACTGAAGAGGGAAAAGAAACATTTTAAAACTTGTACAGCCACAATCCACAGGCCTCACTGTAGAGGGCAGGACCTACTTTAGGTAAGTCTGCCCAAAACCATTGGAGACCAGAAAAAGAGTGAATCATATTGACCTCTTACTTCAGGAGTACAAAGACAGATTAGATTAGTCAGCAGTCTCACCTGTGATGTTTTGCTGTCTCGTTCTCTAATTTTGTCCTTGACAAGTTTTATTAGTGAAGTGATGTTATAAAATTCAGCTTCCTCCAGCACTCCTGGTGTGAGATTAAGAAAAAAGTCATTATTTTTTAGGAACTACGCATAAAGTTTATGAAATGCTTTTAGAAAAGAAAATGAAATGACTCCTTGGAGGGCATTCTCAGTTGATGTTTCTTTTCGTAAGAATCAATTTTCCTTTGAGGAAACAGCTCTTCCGATCCCCTGGATTCTCTTCCATTTGGGATCACTCTACTTTAAAGGAATCTTCAAACCAAGTCTGGGAGGACTGTACAAAAGACTAAGGAGTTTCTTCTAGATCATCAAAACAATACACAGTCTTTAGAATGCAGACGTTTTAAGGGATGGGCAATTTGAACATCTGATTCAAGGCCAGGTGGAGAACATGTTGTGTGATTGAGGATCCGAGGCTAAATGAATTTCCGAGAGTTTTCTCATCAACATGAGAATAATAAAGCCTGTACTTCCTATTTCCCCGGGCAGCTGTGCAGAATGTGACTTTTAATTGTAAAGCACTGAAGAAATTTGAACTCCCATCACTCTCACAGTACTAATCATTGTCGACATAAACAATACTGAATGCAACAATCCTCGGATCAACAATAGTTAAAACACTTGTTTTGCACCTACTATGTGCAGGGCATTGTTCTACACACTAGCGACAGAGACAAAAATGAACTCTTCCCACGCTGCACAGAACTCACATTCTGCTGGAGGGGAGGGACAGGCAGACAACAGATAACACATCTATAATTTTTGCCTGTATATGTAATGAGATTCAAATCATTTACCAAGTAATCAGTACTGAAACATAGTCTGGAATCTGTGTCCTAACCCATGATATTGGTATTAGAGGAAGTTCTCTCGACCAACAGAAATAGAGCAGCAGCTGTTCTGCAAATCTAGAAAGCTGCCCAGGGCACCAAGAGGTTAAATGAGTGACCCAGTGTCACATAGTATGTTTCAGATTTGGGACCATCCCACTGTTGTGGATCTATTGTACAGCACTTTCCAGTTTTCAAACTGCTTTTCTTTACACTTTTTACATGGCTATGAATGAACTGGTATTTTGTTATTGATTGTTTCCCCCTCCCACCATCCTTCAGTTCAAAAAGGGCAAGCTATATTTAATTTAAATAATACATCCCAAATGGTTCACATATTAGACACTCAGAAAGAGCCATTATAATTTCCAAATGAACACCCTAAAGGGAGTCTTTTGCTCAGAAACATCCATTTTGACAACATCTTTAACAGATCTTTGTTTAGAAGAGGTACTATAACATCAAGAGTTTTCCAAACTGAAGAAATATTACTAGAAATATCACAAAAACTTTAAAACTGAAAAGGTTTATCCTCCTAAAGAGTTCTATTATAGCTACAGAGTCTAAGAATCCCTGTTGGGATGAATGAAAACAGAGTAAAAAGAGTATTACAAGTTGTCCTGTTAGATCATCGCAGTAGGGAAAGGTCTCACAATCGGAGGCCAAACTACAAAGCTGGTCAGCAAGGCTGGTACTGAGCTTGGTCTACGTACAGAGGATCTGGCTTCCAAGACAACTGTGGTTGCCATTAACCAGTGTAAGATAACACATTACACAGGAAAGACCCTTGGAATTAAGATCAGAAGACCTGCTAAATCCTGATACTACCACTTACGAGCTTTGTGACTCTCATTCTGTTTCCACACCTGTAAATGTCTGTACTTCCAGCTTCACAGGGGTGTTATGAGGACCGATGAGATCAGTCACAGGTACAAAGTAACTGATATTTATATAACACTTTACATTTTACAAAGTGATGTCCTCACAACAAGCAAGTATTTACCCCATCTTACAGATGAAGAAATTGAGGGACAAAGATGAATTGATTTGTTCAGGGTCACATACCTATTGACAAAGTTCAGATTGGAGCTCAGGTCTTCTGACACCAAGAGCACCACTATTTCTACCTTGAGGTGCTCAAGTGCAGCCCTTTGACTGAATCCAAACTTCACAGAACAAATCCTCTTAATAAAAAAGGCCTCCAGGCCACAGGCTCCTCACCCCTATACTAAACCATATTGCTTTGTAATTATAAATCACTGTATAAAAGCCCAAGATATTACTACTATTGGTACAGAGCAAAAAAAAAGAAATCAGCCCCCAGGACACTGGCAAGTTCCCCTATGGAGATTATGGGAAAACACTGACAAGAATGACCGAGAAGTAGGTGGAAAGTGACTGTGATCCTCCTTAGTAGAGGAACAAGAAGAAAGTCACAGCACCAAAGTAATAAAGCATTTGTAACAACAGCAATGATGATGATGACTATTCTTTGTGAGTTCATTCAAGTCTGGAAGTGGAAAGACCCACAAATAGACTAGATTTGGTGCCTAAAAAGAGAGAATCACTCGAAGAGAAACAGATACAAGGTGTACATGGACAAGAAAACATCACAGGCTCGCTGTGCTTGTGTTAGAGACGAACCTTGAAGAACAACTTGATAAATGTTAATCACCAGGAAGCCATTTTGAGTATGAATCATATGATGAAAAGAAAAAAAATACGACTGGTGGGTTTAGAAACAGGAAGAGAATAAGACGAAACCTAAAATGTAAATGGATTGGCAGACATTTCATCGGTATGAGAGAGAGAAGAGGTGACTAAACCGGTTAAGCGAGGGGTTCCTCTTCAACCATTAAACTGCCTACAACCTGGAAAGCACTAGATAGAGCAAAGAGAGGTTCAAAGAAAAAGAACTTGAAAATCTGAGCCATCCTGACATATACCTGGCACTATTTTCCTAAGTTACAAATCAGTCCATTTAAATAGCAGACTTGGAAACACGGAATGGGATGGTTTCTTCTTCTTAGTGGTAGTTATCAGATATTCATGCTACCACAAAACACGCAAAGGATCTTTTGCTACTTGCAAGCATTTCTTTCAACCACTCAGGAAATGAGGGTCAAATACAGTACTTAAGTGTGATGCCTTTGTTATCTATTTTTATTAAAGGAACCTATGAAATGGCACAGGAGCTCTCTCTTTCCAAACAAACTTTGAGAACCAGACTTTTTATGTGGACTTTGAAATTAACTGAGGTCAAATCAGCATCATAAGGATGCCTGGTTGAAAATATCTGAGCAGAATATAAAAGCATATATTCCTATTGCAAATGATCCTCAATATTTTAACTCAGGAAGGTACTTTGGAAACCTATACAGACGTAAGCTGTCATCTGAAAAGTCACTTACTTGTTCAAAGCACTAAGATTTCAGAATCCATCTTAATGTTATTTATATTTAAGAATATGAGTACGTCCACCACCAAGGTTATGAATCTCAAATCAAAAAGTAAAACAGCCCACTCATTATCAATTTATGCTAAGAAACTATCACTACACCACATTTTAAACCCTTGTGAGAAGAACCTAAACCTGGCATCGCTGAATCAGTCTGGTAGAGTGAGAAGGATGCAAAGTCCAAGATGTAGGTACCTGGCCTAATCTGAATGGCCCTTCCCTTCCAGGAAGCAGAGTATTGATTAGCATTTTTGTCTTAGAAACATTACAAGGACCCCAGTCACTCTGGCCTTATTTCATTAAGGGAAACACAAAGCAGAAAGTATTCAACTTACCCTCTTCTGCAAGGTCCTTATTAATGACCAGTTTTCCATGTCTCAAATAGTTCAGGACTGGCCCAAAATAGGTGGGATCTCTGTCTATTAAATAGGCACCTGTTTCATCCTACAATAAACAAAACATTGGTGAAATAAATTCCAATCAATTCAATAAACATCACGGATCTCATATATGCATAACATTGAGCTAGGTAAAAGGTACAACCCAAAGCGGTCTGACCATGTCCATGTTCACAAAATCATAAAATTGGAGGGAACCTCAAGTTACATATTATCTAGGCCAACCCATTCCTTAATGAAATTCAGCCTATCCAAACTCTTCCAAAGAAGAGGAGCTCACTATTTGCTGAGGCAGCCCATTTCACTTTAGATAGTGCCATTTAATTGTTATAAAGATTTCTGGTCTTTGAGACTAAATTTTCCTCCCCCAAACTTCAATCCACTGTGGCTACCTCAGCCCTCTGGGGCAAAGCTGAATAAATGGAATCCTCATCTACATGACAGCACTAAAAATACTTGAACGCACCTTCCTCAGCGGTCTTTTCTTCCTTTTAAACAGTCTCAGACCCTCAAATGGCACAGTAGCATGGCCCCTCTAGATGCTAAGCACCTATCAGGATTCCTAATATGTGACCCCTGGAACAAAACACAGTACTCGAGATGTGGTCTGACTAGGCAAGGGTGTAATAGGACTGTGGTCTTCCTTATTCTAGATACTGATTTCTTTAATGTAGCCAGTGATCACATTAGCTGTACCACTGCTTTGCAACACTGCTGACTCTAACTGAACTTAGAAACACCCCCAGAACTCTTCCATACAAAACTGTTAGCCATGTCTTCCCCATCTTGCATTGTATAGTTGCTTTTCTGGACTGACTCCACAACAATGTCCAGTGTTACCCAGGAGTCTAGACAGGCAGTGTGGCAGAGACCAGGTAGCCAAAAAGACTTTGATTCCAACCCTACCTCTGACAATACCAGCTGGGTGAATATGGACAATTTTCTGGTTAACCATTCAGTGCGCCAAGCAACCTCTAAGGCTCTAACTGACAGATAAGCTGCTCATCTTCATCAGTGAACTGCAGTGAAGCTCATCAGGAACTCCCTACATCAATGAATCTACAAGTCAGGACCAAAAGTATAAGGGAGAATTGGAAAGGACTTTAGTATTCATCTAGTCCATAAGCTCCCAAAACTGACTTGGCCTACCTCCCCTTAAAAAAAAAAATTACTCATCATTCCCTGGAACTTACAAACTAGGAAAGAAGTTTCAGATTAAGTGTACAACTGCACCCAAGGCTACTACCACCTACCCCCTCCCCAGGGGAGGGGCCTGGAATTTGAGCAAGTAACAGCATTAACATTTTAGTGTAACAGTCACAGTCATAAATTAGGTAGTGATGTGGAAGGTGGGTTGGAAAGGAAATAGACTGGAAGCAGGAAGTCTAGTAAGGAATTAGAACATTAAGTCTAAGAATGAATTCATTAGAATGAACATTTAAAATATATACCAAATTTTAGCTACTGTATTCTGAAAGATTATGTGATCTCCCTCTGAGTATTCTCTACTGTGCCTTAGGAAGTCTTGTGACCAACAAACACAGAGGCAAACTGTTGGGGGTGTAAGCTCGGTTCCATGTGGACAGTCTCGGGCGGGTAAAGGTGAGAACTTCTAAACCTTAGAGTTCTCATGAGGCCCCCCAGGGAACAGCAGGGAATTGAGGTGTGAGACCGAGCTATTTCCGCCTCTTCCGTGAGAAATGTGATGGGAGAGAGCATCCCCGCCCTCAAGATTGGCCCAGATCTGAGCACACCTATTGTTATCTAACAGGCACGGTATTCAGGTGCAAACTATGCAGCTGGAGAGCTTAAGTAGGGTCAGGAAAGCCTGAAGGCGCTCTTAGCGCTGAGGGGCCCTTACAGGACAGAAGACCCCTCTTCCTTCTCTCCTCTCTTCTCTCTTCCCTCTCCCCTCTCTCCCCCTCTTCCATTCTCCCATTCTCCCCTCTCTCCCCACTTCCACTTCTGCTTTCATTCTCTTACTGTAAGATCTTTGCCTCCTTGGGAGATTTCTCTCTCTCTCCTAAGGAAGAGTTCCCCCTGCACATGTAACCAAGACCCTGAATAAAGCCTAACCCTTGTTCGACTCCGGAAAGTCTCTTCTCTCATACGTTTATCCGGTTTGGCCAGCCGAAGACCTGCGATAGGTAAGGTAAGACTCAGGTAGCCCTCAGGCCTCTAGGCCTGGCAGCAAACTTTCTGATGATGAGCTTCTTTCAACATAAGCTGGTCCCTGAATATCAGATATGGAGCCTACATTCAAGGCTCCTCCAAACTCAAAGGACTTGCCACAGGTTTCATTCCACTAGAAGAGCATATAGATCTAATGTGACCTAATAAATGAGTATGCCATTTCTAAAAGGTCAAAATCAGTTTATGAAGTCATATGAATAATCTATTTGTAGTAAATTTTTCTTCATAGGCAATGTGCAGTGTACGAGCTAGTTCAAATCATCAAATTTCTGAATCTTATTATGCTACACAAGGTAAAACAGACACAATCTATTTCTTAGTTAACAAGACTTATTTAATAGGAACCTACAGTTCTGTGGGACACTAGTGAGGGAGGAAGGACAGGACATATTCCCCATAGGAACCTACCTATCCATGAAATTATTCATAAGAACTAGAAGGGAAACTTTGCAAGGGGAACATAATTCACTTGTTTCTCCTTGTTTCTACCCTGGTGGAGGCTGTAGGTTATTTATCATCTTACAAGTCCCCAAATTAATAAAAACTTAAATTTTTCATACATGAAATTGTATAAATTACATTATAAAATCTTAAGAGCACATGAACCATTTTGTTTAACTTCTGAATAACATGGTGCTAAGAGGGCAATATGATTTATGTTCTGATTTTTTTCTGTACTTTATAAAGGTATTGAATGAGGATTCACTGATATTCAGTTAAAGGATGTAAGAAACTAAGGATACTCAACCCAGAAAAAGAAAAAAAAACTTCTTGTTGGGCTGTTTCAGTCACATCCAACTCTTTGTGACCCCATTTGGGGACTTCATGGCAAAAATATTAAAGGAAATTGCCATTTCCTTCTCCAGCTCACTGGATAGATGAGGAAACTGAGGCAAACAGTTACTTGCCCAGGGCCACATAGCTAGTAAGTGTCTGAGGGTGAATTTGAATTCATGAAGATGAGTCTTCCTGACTCCAAGTCCAGTGCTCTATCCACTGCATTCCCTCCCTCATAAAAGAGAAGACTAAGGGAGCGTATAATCACCATCCTGAAATATGTCAAAGGCCGGCATACGGATGAAGGAACATATTTATCCCATTTGGCATCAGAAGAAAGAACTAGAACTGACAGGTGGAAATTACAGGAATAAGATCAGTGCTCTTTAAATATGGAATGACTTCCCTAAGATAACAGTGGACTTACTATCATTAGGGATCTTTAAATAGAGTAGACTAAAAGACTCCTTGCTAAGACGTAGTAGAAAGGGTTATTCCTCCCAGAATCACAAGAGAGTTCATTAGCCATCCAATGCAATCTCATAACCTAAAGGAATCCACACCCCACCCCCACAACATCCAGGACAACTGGTCATCCAGTATCTGCCTGAAGACCTCCAAGGAGGTAGAACTCACTACTCTGGAGGCACTCCATTCTACTTTTGGACAGTTCACACTGTTAGGAATGTTGTTCTGACATCAAATCTCTGTAATTCATACCCACTGCTCCTGGTTCTGTCCCCTGGAGCCAAAGACAAACAAACCTAATATTTCCTCCACATAATAGTCCTTCAAATATTTGAAGACAGCTATCACATCCCCTTGAGTTTTCTCTGATCCAGGATAATTCCATCTCCACTTCCTTTGGTGAATCCTCCATGTCACAGGCTTAAGGCCCTTCATCATCCTGGTTGCCCTGCATGGGACACTCTCCAGCTTATCAATCTCCTCCTTAAACTGTAGCACACACCACTGAACACAATACTCCTGATGAGAGTTGATGGACTGATGAAGTCAGAATACATTGAGAGTATAACCTTCCTATTCCTGGAAGCTGCACTTCTCTGAATATAGTTCGGAAACACATTAACTCCTTTGGCTGTCACATAATACTGCTCACTCATTATTAAGCTTGCAGTCCACTAAAGTTTCCAGATCTTTTTCAAAACAAATGTTCTCTAACCATGCCACCCCTCATCTTGTACTTGTGAAGTTTATTTTTTATTTATCCCTAAGGAATGTTATCTTATTAGATTCAGTCTAATATTTTGGCTTGTCAAGAACCTGAATCCAGATTCTCATCATCCAGAGTCAGACTCAATAAACATTTATTAAGTGTCTTCTATGTGATATGTACTATGTGCTAAGCACTGGAGATAAAAAGAAAGGGATAAGATAGTCCCTGTCCTCAAGGAGCTGACAAACAGGGGGAAGACAATACACGTAAAGAACCTGGGAAAGGATGTAAGAAGGTGTGAGTTATCCCGAGTTTGCCAGTCTTCTCAGTTCTGTGTCATCTGCAAATCTGGTATTTATGCTTTTACTGAAGTCACAGATAAAAATGTTAAACAGCACAGGACCAAGCAGAGACACCTGAGGTACTCCACTAGAGACCTCCTACCACACGGACATAAAACCATGAACAACTAACTACTCTTAATCTGGCCGTTTCCATCAGCTGGGAATCCTTCTATTCTATTCCTGGCTAGATTATCTTACTTTACCTTCTCCACAGAACAGTCTGAGATACTTTATTCAAAGTCCATTGCTCTAATCTACTATTTTAGTAATCTTGTCAAAAATGACAGGAGTTCAGTCTGGCATGGCCTATTCCCGATTCTAGACAGATTCTGTTCATCCTTTGTTCCTGAAGAGGACCAACCACACCCAATGTTAGGGTCAAGATGGAGTGTGTTCAGCTGTGGCTGATAAGTTCAATATGGGCTTAGAAGATTCTACCACAGTTCGGCCACAAACAGCCTATTAGAACATTTGGGATGGAGCTGTCTTGCACATCTCATGTTTCCTTTGTGCTACTGCAATTCTGCTTTGGCCACCACTTTTTTTGACGTGGCTATATGAACATGTCTCACAATCAATACTAAAGTTCTTCAGAGAGACCTTGAGAGTGTCCCTGTACCACTTCTTCTGACCTTCATGGAAGGGCTTGTCTTGTGTGAATTCGCTGTAACACAGTCTTTTAGGTAAACATACATTTGGCATCTGGGTATGATAAAGCATTTATTAAGTGCTTACTAAGTACTAGGTACTGTGTTAAGCTAAGGATACAAGATAATTTCTGCCCTCAAGGAGCTTACATTCTATTCATAGGTCTCAGGCAGTTAGGTGGCACACTATGTTGGACCTGAAGTCAGGAAAACCTGAGTTCAAATCCAGCCTCAGACACTTACTATCTGTGTGACCCTGAGCAAGTCACTTACTTAACCTGTCTCAGTTTCCACATCTATAAAATGTGAATAAAAGAAACTATATCTTAGAGTTGTTATGAGAATAAAATAAGATATTTGTAAACACTTTGTAAACCTTTAAGGCCTATATAAATGCTGTCATCATCATCATACCTGATGAAGAATGAAATAAGTAGAGTCAAGAAAACAATATGCAGGATGACAACATAAATGAAGACTACAACAATTTAAAAGGAAAGAACCACAAAAAAGTAAGTTATGACACTATAAAGGACAATTATGTCTCAAAAGAAATGATAAGAAAAGAAACCTCCACTCCACTGCTGAGATGGGAGGTCCACTAGTCTGGTATGTTGCATATATTTTCAGAATTTTTCAATGTATTGATCAATTTTGCAGATTTTTTGTTTTTCTTTTGTATTGAAAAATATTGCTTGTTATATGGGAGGGAGAGGTAAAGGAGGAAGGATACTGGGATAAATCTTGATGATGTAAAAAAGATATCAATACAAGCTTATTTTAAAAAACACTATCACAAACTCTCCTGGGAAATTACTTTCTCAATACCTAAAATATAATGACTCTGATGAATTTAACAAAACAGAAAAGTTGGAAGGGACCTCAGAGGCCATCTAAATCCAATCAATTCATGAAAAAGAATCACCTCTACAAACCACATCCTAGAAAAGTGATCATCCACGAGATACCTTTCACAATTATGGTAAGAGAGAAAGTGCTTAACCAAACATCATACAGAGGAAATTGCCAAGACATAAAAGACAATTTTTATTACTTATCACTGAAAAGGTTTTGCACAAACAAAATCAGTGCAGCCAGGTTAAGAGGATAATTGTTTGAGAAAATATCTTTGAATCAAGTGTCTGCAACAAAAGTCTGATATCCCAGAAATATAGTGAAAATTAATACAAATATAAAAGACCAAGAGCCATTCTCCAATAGAAAAGTTGTCAAGAGATATGAAAAACATTATTAAAAAGAACCGTAAAAATCTGTAAAATCTTAAAAATCATAAGATGATTCCATATCACTAATAATAAGGGAATAATTTGAATATAATTTGAAATAATTTGAAATTTGAAACTGCAGGAAGACAAGCACAAGGAAATCCTTAGTGGCTAAAATGCCCATAGACAGGTTTCATATATACCAAATATTTGTAAGTTTATTATGGAAGCAAGAAGCTAGAAACAAAGGACTCTTCAATTGAGGAACAGCTAAAGTGTAGTGCATTGATAAAATCAATGTGAGACAGAGACACAAAATTTAGAGAAACTTGGGAAGACTTCAATCCATCAATGAACAACGAAGCAGTTAAGTATCTACTCTGCACAGGGTAGTGGGACTGTATCTCCAGCATTTAGTACTCTGCATGGCACACACTAGACAGCTAATAAAGCTCACTGATATGTTGGTTGACTTTGTTGAACTGTTTGGGCTTCCTCTTTTTTTTCTTGGCCAGGCAACTGCAGTTAAGTGACCTGCCCAGGGTCACACAGCTAGTAAGTGCCAAGTGTCTGAGGCTGAATTTGAATTCAGGTCCTCCTGACCTTAGGGCCAGTTCTTCACAACAACCTGGGAAGGTAGATACTGTTATTATTTCATTTTACAGTTGAGGAAACTGAGGTGAACAGGTTAAGTGAACTGCTCAGGGTCACACAATTTGTAAATGTAAACTCAGATCTTCTGGACTCTAGGCCTAGCACTCTAAGCACTGCACCACCTATCTCAGGGGAAAAGGGAAAGGTGATTGAGAAGTCAATCAGTCTCCAGGTAAAAACTGACAATGGGGGAACACAACTATCTTCTGAGGTAACTCCTTCCACTTTTGGAAAGTTCTTCCTACAATGGGGGAACACAACTATCTTCTGAGGTAACTCCTTCCACTTTTGGAAAGTTCTTCCTGACACTGAGCTATAATTCAGTTTGTAACTTCTACTCAGCACTTTTGCCTGAATCCCTTTATTACATCACAGACCTTCAAATATGTGATGATAGCTACCATGCCCTTACTAAATCTCTTCTTCACACTAAACATCCTCAGGTCCTTGATAAACAGCCTAGAGCAAGAAAAAATGCCCTGGATTTGGATTAGGAGAACCTAGGTTCAAATTTTGGCTCTGCTACTTACTACAAAAGTCTCAACCTCTCTAGGTCTCCGTTTTCTTTGTCTATAAAAAGAGAGAATTGAGCCATTTGAACACCAAGTTCTCTTCTAGTTGAAAATCTATGCTCCTTCAAATGATTTTCTAATTTAATGAAGGTCAACAGGGCACAACAGAGAAAACAGAACACTGGCTTCTAAACCGTAAGACCTGGAGTCAACCACCAGCTGTTGTCACTCACTTTGCACAACTTACTTCATCTCTCTGGGATAGTTTCCTCCCCTAGAAAAGAGCATTATGAAGGAAAAAAAAAAGCACATAGAAACAGTACTGGCTCTAGGGTCAGGAGACCTGGTTCAAATTCCGCCTCTGACAGTTAGGACCTATATGACCACGAGCAAGTCCCTTAAACTTCTTCCTCTGAAAAAATGAGGCTTTTGTCTTGTTTTGACACAATGGCCTTCAAGGTCTCTCTCATCTGCAGATTAATGCTCAAGAACTCAGAGCCTACCTAATCCATTCCACTTCATTTGACAGAGAAGAAAAAGAAGGCCAGAGGGGAAACGAGTTTCTCAAGGATTCCCAGTGGCCAAGCTGGGACTAGACTCCAGACTCCTAAGCCTGAGTTCTTTTTATTTCATCATACCACTAACAAATAAATAAATACAAGCATCATAACACCACCGAAACTGTACCTGGCAAAACCAGAGCACCTGAGAGCTCTAATAGTTATCTTTGTTTTTTTCAGTCACTAACTCTTTGGAAAATTACAAAGCAGCCATGCTCCAGAAAGGGTAAATTATCCAAATATTCACATTTTACTCCCAAATGACTTTTTGGCTTCACAATACATGCCTCCCCTCTCATTTCAAATTCCCTGTGGTGCCTAACAGCTTACAAAGGGCCTGCTTCACAACAGTCCCATGATGTAGGTAATGCAAACAGTCATTTTCTCATGAGAAAATGATCCCAAGTGATTGTGATCTACCTAAGGATATAATAATTCACATTTTTAGAACACCTGAAATTTTCTAAAGTGCCTTCATCTATTCAGCATGTTATCTTGCATACACCTAGCTGTTTATCCTTGAGGGCAGGGACTGCGTTTTGTCTTCCTCTGTATCCCCAGCACTCAGGACAATGCCAGGGGCATATAAGTACCATATAAATGCCTGTTTGCCCGACGTTCTTGACCAGACAATGCTGTGAGAAGATAGTACAAATATCATTATACCTATTTTACAAATTAGGCAACTAAGATTCAAAGAATTAAAGTTTAGGATTCCAAAAAATTAGGATGCCAGCCATCATTATTACTATACCATACTGAAATGCACTGCAAAAGGTCAATTGAATATTAAATCTTCTTGCTAATACTCAGGTACAAAAAAAAATATATCACAAGGCATAAAATGGTCTCTTGGTATCTGGTCCCTGGAGTCTACAGTAAAAAAGGTAACTTCATAAATCAATCTCAAAGCCAACAGGGAAGCACAATTAAGACAAGGAACTCTTAGAGCTGGACCACTTGTATAATGGCTTGGCAGCTCTCCCTCTGCATTAATATCTTAAGAGTGTTCTAATTTAAAAAGGAACAAAGTGCTGACAGGCTGGAAACAGCTGAACTCACTGCCCTCCAACAGAACAACAGATTCTGCAGGACACCACAGGCTGATACAACCAGACTAGCCCTCTTGGGTACCATCCCCATATTCCTGACATTCCTGGGCAGTACAAATTTATAAGGAAGGTAAATGGGGTCTGTAAACTGGTGTTTGGAGTAGTTTCTTATCGATGGTGAGGGGTGTGAAAACATCTATACCAAATTTCTGAACCAAAAATGGGGGTAGCAGATGGCACAGAGGTGATGGAAAGAGGCAGCGAGCGCCTTTAGCCTAGTGCCAGACCTTATTGTTTGCTGTTATCAAAGGAGTTGATGCTTCTGGCTTGCCTAGGGAACTATCATTTTGCGATACCAATCAATCAATCAATCAATCAGCTTTATTAAGTAATTATTATAAGTCAGGCACTGTGTAAAGCACCGGAATATAAAGATAAAAGCAAAAGAGTATTTGCCTCAAGGAGCTGACATTCCAAGGATCAAAAGAGAAACAACACATACATACACATATAAATCCCTTAGAGGACTGTGTAGACTGGACTACCTGCCCAGCCCAAATCCCACCAGGTACCCTCCTGGAGCCCTTCTCCTACCAAGAGATTATCCCAGTTCTCTTCCCATTAGCCATGAACCATCCCAACCCCAAAGGAGGGATTCCAGAGCACCCTCTCCACTCCTTTCAGATACATTCCCAACTTTCCAATTATGGCAGGGTCCAAGCCCCTGCAGACTCATACCTACAAGCAGTCATGGCACTCACATTTTAATGAGCAAGGAATCACCAGTTACAATCCTTCCAGTAAGATGACAAACTATATATAACTGCATCCCA
Organism: Notamacropus eugenii; assembly: GCF_028372415.1. Taxonomy (NCBI): domain Eukaryota; kingdom Metazoa; phylum Chordata; class Mammalia; order Diprotodontia; family Macropodidae; genus Notamacropus; species Notamacropus eugenii. Next base: position 55,650,370 of record NC_092872.1, on the reverse strand, counting down.
TAGACTTCCAAGCCTTTCCATCTGCCATGCCACTGCAGCTAAAGGATCTTGGGCCTTTCCATCTGCCATGCCACTGCAGCTAAAGGGTCTTTGGGCCTTTCCATTAGTCTTGAAACTGAACCCTCCTATACAGTTTTGTCTTCTTCATTTAGAATGTAAACTCCTTGAAAATAGGAATTATTTCATTTTTCTGTTTATAACTCTAGTTCTTGCCATTTAGAAAGCATTTAATAAATGTGTTTTCATACATTCATTCAGTCATATAAATATACAAAATAAATACAAGGTACTTGGGGAGAGAGGGTGCTAGCAGATAGCAAGTTTAAAGAAAGCCTTATACATGAATTAAATCTTAAAGAAAGTCAGGGATTATAACAAACACAAGTGAGGAGGGGACATGAGGAAAAGAAAATGCAAAAGAGCATGACTTCTGCTTTTGGATATACTGTATTTGAGATGTCTTGTAAACATCTTGTAGATATTTAAAAAGTCCAAAAAGCATTTGGTGATGTAGAAGTGAAACTCAGAAGAGACTAGGGCTAGATATATAGGTCTGGCCAAGTAATCACATACATAGAAATAAGTAAATCCATGGAATACTAAACAACACTGGCAATGAGTCAGATGATACAGCTTCAAACCCTGGTCCTGCCACTTATTTACTCTGTGACTCCGAGCAAGTCACTTCCTCTTTCTAGGCCTCAGTTTCCTCTTCTGTCATATAAGAGGGTTAGGTTACATCAGATGGTCTCTAAGGTTACCTCTAAGTCTGACATGCCATGACTCTATGAATAATGCTCTGTTACTCATTAACACCATGCTGGAAAGTACCAAAACACCACCCACTTCTCCCCGATCTCATGAAGAGATTCTCACAAATCAACTGTTAATCAATATGGATACAATAAATTCCACTGAATGAACCCTTACTATATACAAAGACATTATGCCAGACACACTGGGAGAAGATAAAAGGGACCAGAGGTCCCAACTTCTAGGTGCTAACATTACAGTCAACAAACATTTATTAAGTGTCTGCTACGTACCAGGCAATGTGGTATGGCACTGGGAAAATAAAGAAAAGCAAAAGACAAGCTTTGTTCTGAAGGAACTCAGTCTAATGGAGGAGAGACAACATGAAAACAACTACATTCAAACAAGAAAAACACAGGATAAATAGGGAATAATTAACAAAGTGAAAGCACTGAAATTCAGAGTGATCAGGAAAGGGTCCTTATAGAAGGCAGGTTTTTGCTGGGACCAAAAGGAAGGCAGGAGATAGAAATGAAGAGGGAGAGGATTCCAGGCATGGCAGACAAAATGAGAAAATGCACACAGTTAAGAGATGAAGTGTCTCGGACACCAAGGAGGCCAGCTAAGGAGGTGAGTCACATACACAGGAAATGTAACTAAAAATACAAGGTGTTGAATGACACAAAAAAACCAAACCCTATACAGGAAGGGCACAAGCTCTGGTGACATTATTGCTGGTGCAAGCCTAGGTTTATCTGAAATTTGCCTTAGTGGTTCTGTGAAGTATAGCTGAGAGAGTTGATCCTGTCTACTGCACTGATCCCTGTCTTGTCTAGATGGTACAGGAAAAAGAACACTGAACTGGGAGTCAGGAGACCAAAATTTTATAAGCTCCAGCTCTGTTTCACCCTGCTATGTGATCCCCAATAAGTCTCTTTTCCAATCAAGAATTGGGGTATTTCATCTATAAAATTAGGGTGATAGGCAAAATGATAACCTACAAGGTCTCCTTCACCTTTACCCTTCCACAGATGATTTCTTCACAGGGGTAGCAGTGGCAGCTTTGAGAGCCAAGAAGAAATCCACCAGAGAAAAAATCCAAGTAGGAGATAAATGTAGCTCAATGGCACAAACAATGATGAAGTACCAACTACAATGGGAGACACAGTGCTAGAGGCTAAGACTTCATTTAGCATCAGTGCATGTAAGTCTTCCCCAAGCTTTTCTGTATTCATCATAATCAAAGTTTCTTACAGCCCAATAATATCCCATTACTTCATGTACTACAACTGGTTTAGTCATTCCCCAATTGATTAGTATCTACTGTTTCCAGCTCTTCATTACTTTGGTAGATATGGGGGATTTCTTTTTGTCATTAACCTCTTTGAAAAAACCTCATTTTAAAGAGAAGGAAACAAGCCTACAGAGATGAAGCAATTTACTTAAGGTCATCACACAGTAGCAAAGCTGTAAAACCAAAGCCCACGACTCCTTAGTCACAGGTCAGTATTCTTTCCCTGTCAATACCACTCCTTAGGCTAAATAAGGGTCAACTTTAAAAGACACTAGAAGCTTCCTCATGGAGACTTCCTGAAAAACAAGATCTGGAGGAGTGATCAGACAGAAAGAACTACAAAAAGCAACATTATCTGCTAACCTCATTTAGAAGTAAAAGAATGAAAAGTAGGACATTGATCAGAAACTCTTAGCCCATAAAAGCTGTTCACTATCTAATAAGTACATGCGACAGGTTTTCAGCACTTACTTTGAATACCAATGTTCTAACAAACTTAAAAGTCATGAGAAGTGACAATTTACTTCTAGCATCACACTCTCAAGATATTAATATTTGATACAAATTTCCCAAATCTTTGCTTATTATTCTTAATAAGCAAATAAATAATTTAAAAATAAGAATATTATTATTCTACAAAACATGAGCGAATCTTGAGCTGAGTGAAGTCTCTAACTTTTGCCCTGAAAACAGTAAAAGTATCCTCCTGACAGTCTCTGGAAAAATCAAATTCTAATCTCCAATAATTTCCAAAGACCCCCTCTTTCTCTATTTTCTTGTGTTAGAGGTAAGGCAAGTTAAAGCACAGAACATCTCAAGCAGGCACAATGTGATGGCACCTGGGCAGAATGCCAGTTAAGGCTTTCAGTCTTTAAGAAGTACAGAATATCAGCACCAAAGGAGGCCTTAGAAGGTATTTATTCCAACCCCTTCACTGTATAGAAGAGGAAGCTAAAGCTTCAAAATTAAGTTACAGCCCCAAGATCACTATAAGAGACATCTCCTCACTTCCAGCTAATCCTCTTTCTAGTCCACTACATGCTATGCTTACCTGAATAAAACAGCAGTAAAGAATACTCAGAGTTATAGTGGAGTTAAGATACAGAATCTTCTGACCTATATATACCTGACCTCCCCCACAAGAAAAATGAGAGTTTCTTTAGGAATCTCATTTTACAATCAAAATCCTAGAATTGGAAAGAACTTTAGTTACCTAATCCAACTCTTGAAGCAAAAAGTGAACTCCGCCTTCTGGTCTGGATGGAGTAAGAACTATGGAGCTCAAAAATCTGTCCTCCCACTGCAATCTATGAATATTTATTGAAGCACTTTGTTAAGCACCTTGGGATACAGCAAGGAGAGGCACCATGGGAAAGTGAACAGAGCGCTAGTTTTCAATTAACAGACACAGGGTCCAGTATCTGACGTTTACTGGGCTTTGGGATCATCTTAAGCAAATGACATCTCTCGGAGCCTATTTCTTTATCTGATAAAAATGTGAAATAATTTCCCTCCACTTCTTCATCTGTTCAAATAATCCCTGATCCTTGTATTTGCAAACCTTAAAGCAGTTAAGAAAGTAATTTTGGAGATAAGCTGGAGAACATCCTGAGGAGGGCAGCCAAGATGGTGAAGGCTCTTGAATCCAGGTCATAAGAGGATAGGTTGAAGGAACTGGAGATATTTATTTGGCCTGGAGAAGAAAAAGGCCCAAGGAGGACATAATAGCTGTTTCCAAGTATTTGAAGGGCTGTCAGGTTAACAGAAGAGACATTAAATTTATTTTATTTGACTACAGGAGGTATGAACAACGAATAGAAGTCATTAGAAAGCAAACATGGGTTTTGATGGCAAAAGGATCTTTCTATAATAATTCAAGTTTATCCTCTAGAGTCGGGTACTTCTGCAGGCATAGGGTTTCCCCTCACTGAAGGTCTTCAAACAGAAGACTTCTTAACATTGGGTATGTGAATCTTTTTTAAATATTTTAAACTATACTTTAATGTCATCAGTTTCCTTTATTATGTATTTTAAAACATTATTTAGAGAAAAGATTCACAGGTTTCACCACTATCCAGCACAAACAGACAAAGAGTGAAGAACCCCTAGAGTTTGATTATTAAAGGAGTCCAAGTCATCATTCTTGACCTCAAGGAACTTACACTCCACAATTTGGGGATGTTTGTCTGCCACAGAAAATCTGCCATGGTGGCATGCACACCTCCTGTCAGATTCTGGAACCAAAAAAGGTATCTGCCAATGCCATTCTATCCCTGGTTCTTAAGGCTCCTGCAGAAAGGATGGCACATAGTAAATGGCGAACAAGGGACATCTGAGAAAATATTAATATCATTTTCTTTGTCAATTTAAATGTCAATTGACTTTGGCACAGTGCCAGTCCCCCTGCTTATAGCTAGAGGGATTTCATTAAGAATCAAATTAAAATCAGGTGTGAGATGGGAAAAGTGGGTAAGACAAAGATTCAAACAGGGAATATAAAGGGACCTGAACCAAAAAATGTCTTTCTTATCATCAATACTTTAAAAAAAAACCCTCAGAAGATTGAATTTAAATAAAGTTGGGGATTTTTTAGCAGTCATTAAAAAAAAGCCCTAGAGCTTTACAAACTACTTTCCCCCCACAAATCTGTGGCATGATAGAAATCCCTCCAGAAAGGCCTCAACCTGCCTGGTCTCATTTGAATTGAGGTCTTTGACACCAAGAGCAGCAACACTACACTACCTCTAATGAATAAAGGAGCAGAAAGAGGTTGTATGGGACAGCGGAAAGATCTGGATCTCAAAGAGGAGCACGTGATTCAGATTCCAGATCTGGCACCATGATGACCAGGGGCAAGTGACTTCTTCCTAGACCTGATTGTTCATATATCCAATGAGGGTGTTGAGCCAGATGACCTCTAAGACTTCATTCAGCTCTAAATCTCTGATCCTGTGAACAGTTCAAAAAGAATTAACCTCAATGTGTTAGGATTCTTCTAAATCAAATACAACTAAGGAAAGTACACTCTAAACCAATACCACCTCTGGAATGCATTATCTCAAATTTAACCTAGGAAAACTGAGTGCAATAAGGCAAATGTATTGGGTGGATAAACTTATTTGCTATATTCAATTTGTTTCACATGAATTCTGTTGTTGCTGGGCTTGTAACATTCAAGTGTTCAAATTGGCCAATGGGAGAATTCTACCCTGGGCATCTTCATCTTTTATTATTCAGGCTAGACTAAGAGCTTCACTGATTGGTCATGGTTGTCCTCATAATGACTGTTCAAAAGCATGACATCAATTATGTCATCAGCAAAAAAAGAGCAATGACTTGAAAGAACCAAATGGATATGGCGACAGCTTCTGGGAAAACACTAAGAACTTAGTTCCATAACTGCCTGTTCAATTCAATTAAATAAATATTTATTAACTGCCTACTATGTGCAAAGTACTTATTCTCTGTGCTAGAAATACAAAGACAAAAACCAAAAAATGGTCCCTATCCTCAAAGTGCTTACATTCAACTAGGTGATGCAACATGTAAACCAATAAGGAAATTCAAGACAATTTAAAGAGGGAGAAGGAGCACTTAGGATCAGGAAGGGTTTTGCTTACAAATTAGCACTTGAGTTCAACCTTGAAGGAAGTTAAATTACACCTACTCAGATGAGGTACCCAGCTGTGAAACCCAACTAACGCAAAGCTGACTATGGCCTCCAGAGACAAGACTGAGTCCAAGGCAACCACACTAGAATCCCTCCTATGCACTGCCCAGAAAAACTGATTTAGATGTCAGAGCACCTACCTTACAACAATACATGGACAGTATCCTTCCTGTATTGTATGATTTTTCAATGACATGCAATAAACTGGCACCAGCAGTAATGGTTTCTGAAATTAAACTAATATGGAATGTAGTGTAACATTAAACTGGGTGGGGCTACAATTTAGTTTTCTAGCCTCTTGGTATAATGGAACAATGCCACCAATTCATGGATTCCAAAGATGTAGCCTTTCTCCTATAATTCTATGAGAACAAGATATTTCTCTTGAGGAAGGACTGAACAAGGACACTGGAATGACTCGAGAATTTAGAGTCTGGGGATTATTGAATGGAGTGGCTAATGCACATAATTATAAGTAAACTGCAGGGGAAATAGAAGCAACACAGTAAAGACACAAAAGTTAGCTTAGCAAGGAACATTGGAGGTGTGTCAAAAGCAGATCGAGGCAAGAAAAAATAGACTAAAAACTCTATTTAAAGAGCACCTATGCCATAAAGAAAAAGTCACTTGTAGTCATGTCAGACTCTATGATCAAGGTCCTTTGGTTGTGGAATGGGAAAAACGTGAGAGCACTTTAAGCTCTGGAGTCCTCCAATCTAAGTGATCCTCTTCTATTGGCCACCTACCTGTCATCAGATCAGAAAAATAGATGCCAGTCAGCAAAAATGCAGGAGAGAAATTATTCCCAAAATGAGCTATAAGAACTTATCCAGGGCCTAGCAAGAGGAGGGCTTATCTCTCTAAATTATATCCATCAGCACTGAGACCTGAAGCCATTCATTACTGTGCACTGGGGCAAAGGAAATGAACAGATGTTAAAAAGGCTCTTAGACACTGGCTCAGAAATGCCATTGACTCAGGGGATTCTAAGAGACACCTGGGCCCCCTGGGTAGTTTGGGAGTTGGGGACAGGATTACCTGAATGGTAAGGGACGACTTCACCAAAGAGCCAGTGGGACCCAGATTGTACAAGGAAGGAAGGGGCGAGGGGAAGAAAGAAGTGCTCATATCCCTGTTTCGAATATATAAGAATAGATATATTGAGTAACTGCATAAAACCAACAGTGGTTCTCCAAACCTGCTTAGGTAAAGTGCAAGGATCTTCTGTAGGATCTTCTGCTCCCCTCTAATATTACAAACCAAAAGCAACACAACCTCCTTGGGAGAGCAAACAATTAAGAAATGTGCAACCATAATTTTCCAATGTCTGGATTGGAGATATGAGATGAAGAAAGATTAAATCACACCATAGGGGCCTCGTGTTAAAGTATACCAAGGACGGACCCTGGAAGGCAGTATGTATACCACCCATTCATAAGCTATGACCAATGACAAAGTCAAATAATCTGAAGCACAATATGAGTAAGAGTAGAAGAGATATGCCAAAGGATTCTGGGAATATCTCACTAAATGGCACTGCTATTAAACCATTAATGTGCCCCAAATTAAGGTCCAACAGCAATACCCTAATGCAGGTTCCCCACCCCTGTCCTAAGATCCAAAAGGAATATGAGATTAATAGACATGGACAACTTATAACAGATATTACTGCAGGACCCTTTCTAGGCCAATGCACAATGGATGTGTGAACACAGCAGATGGATATGTGGGAAGAAGAGAGGAGATTTATGGGTTAGAGATCATGGGATACCATTAACTAAGTCCAATCTCGCCACTATGGCAGTCCCCTGCCTCAGCACATATGACTAGCCTTGAACCCAAGGCACAGCACAATTCCTTAAGAGCAACCTGTCACTCCATAGTAGATGAACTATGTAAGACCCCATAGCAGGAAAGTCTGACTGGCATTAACACTAGTATTCCTGTTATTACCACTAGCAATCCCATTTTACTGCTAAGGAAGCCAAGGAATGACCCTGAAACAACATTTAAAATGAATTTTCTAAATTATCATTTAAGTCTCAAGTACATGGTATTATAAAATACTGAAATGTGCTCTTAAACATTTAAATAAAATATCCTTCAGGATGTCAAGATCTATGAGTCTGGGGAAGCACACTAGTGGGTATATAACTTAGTCTCTCTTTAGGATTCACGTGTCTGGGAATCGAGATGAAGAATAAAAGAAAAATAATTATACAAATATAAAAAATTCACAAACTTCATTTTTTTTAAATTGCAATACTCATGCTCTCCAAAGTCCTAGGGTTTGGACATTCTTGTATCTTGCAGTATCCCCTGTCAGTGAGAATTCTCCCATCCCACCCTTTCACTATGGGTAACTGAGTGGTCTAATGGCTCTATAATGCTTATTCTCTTCCACCCTAGAGCAACAGAAGGGACACTGGAAGAACATCCTCAGGTGTGAGTTCTTATCCTGAGGCAAGAATGCTACTATATATTCTACAATGCTTTTACTTTGGGGAAGAATAGTCGGTAGAAAATGTTGCCTCCTGATTCATGAACTGTGACCACTTGAAAAATTGTGGCTTGAACTGTCAGTATTTAATACACCAATTTATTAGTCAGGATACTAAGCAGAATACTAAGCTTAACTGCACTGAGTATAGTATTTGATGCTCTTTTTGTCCATTCATCCTATTTTAGTATATACTTTCCTTTTGTATGTCCTTTTTGTATATCTTTTCAGGTACAACAGTCCAAGATAAATTTGGAAACCTTTAGGACAGAGCTGCATAACACTGTTAATACAGCAATCCAAGATTGGGACCATTAGCTATGGAAAAGGGTGAATGAACTATTTAAAGAGATGAGGGAATATATTATCATCTATGGCTTTTTGTATGGCTATGAGGGTACCCCATATCTAAATTGGGAGGTAGTGTTATTAGTTTTGTTACTTTTTATAACATGTAATAATCATGTATTGTATATAACACCACAGAAAATCTGAGCAAAGAAGGAGGAAGATGGTCCAAGTATTGCCGCAAACACCTATGTTGTTTCCAACTATCTCTAAAAGTCTTGCAGAAAACAATCAAAACATAACAATACAGTTCTCACCTACTACATGAAAGTTTATGGCTTCTTCTACATTAGTTCATGCCTTTTTCCAAAAACTTCCTGCAAAGGTCAAGGGTTACAGAAAATCATTTAAATCCATTCAAAAACAAAGGAAAAACAATCTAACGGTCCAACCATTAAAGAATGACTGAACAACGAATGGAGTAACAGCACATGAGAGACAAGCCATGAGGAATGTAAGGAAATATATGAAAAATTGTGCAGTGCACAAAGCAGAAGGGTAAGATCAGCAGCAACACTCTGACTATGCTTTAAAAAGAAAGAAAAATACATACCCAAATCAGAATAGATGGATACAATGGGAGAGGGAAAGAAGGAAGGAGTAACCAATGACTCATTATATAGTTATATGCTGAAGTTCTTTTTTCTAAGTCTAGATGTTAATTTAAATTTAATTTTTATGGTTTAAAACTGCTTACAATAAATTTCTAAAAACACATACCAAAGGAATGTAAAAATAAAGCAACATACTCATTAAGGTCAGTCAGTCAACAAGCATTCAGGTAAGCACTTACTATGTGGCAGGCACTGTGCTAACCTCAGAGGATACGAGCAAAAAAATATTTCCTGCCCTCAAGGAGCTAACATTCTGAAAAGAAACACAACACATAAAAGGAAGGTGAGAACGGGGGACAGGGGTGGGAGGAATGTAGCATAGAGGGCTGAGTAGAAGGAGAAGGTACGCAGCTGAGAAGTTCAAAGTGAGACAAATCTGAGACTTTGTTTTTGATGATTCTAGAGGACAGCTAAAGTAGTTCCCATTTTCCCCCTGGTTTCCATCCCCTAAACCCCAATTACCTAGCTTAAGCTGTACTTGTAGTCCTAATGGCTTATTAAATGCCTTTGAATGGCATGATCCATCTGATATTCCTCTAAGAGGGCAAATATAAAGAACTGAAGTACCTCCTGAGTCACTGCTCATAACAATATACCTTGGGAATCTTTAGAGTATGCTACTATGACATGCTGAGATAGACACCTCTCACCCAAAACATTTACAGATGAAAGAAAACATTTGCAGGATTGTTGGATGGAGTTCAGAGTGGGTCTTGAAACAAAGTTTCTCTGTTAACCGAACTGGCTCATTCAGAGACCAAACCTACAGTGTCAAGAATTACTAACTTAAAGTCAGAGGTCCTAGGTTCAAATCCCAACTGTTATTTTCTACCTGTGTGGTCTTGGGTAAGTTACTACAACCAGAGGCTGCAGTTTCCTCATCTGTAAAATGAAGAGGCTGCACTAGACCATCTGTGATCTCTCTCCCTCTTTCCTACGAACACTGGCATTGTGAGGTCAACTGAAGCAAAGCTCCGTTTCTGGGATTCAGTTTCCCCAATTATAAAATAAAACTGGACTACATGTTCTCTAAGACCCTTCTACGCTCTGACAAACTCTGATAATCCTTAAGAAATAAGCTGCCAAGTCATACTAAAGAATTTGGTGAGTTTGAAAATGATTCATGGGAAAATAATTAACTCACTCAAGTTTTCAATCAGAGATAACGTGGCCTCCAATATCCTTCAGTACTTCTGAAGTACTTTTTCCACCAATTCAGTTCTCAAGTCCTTAGAAGACCATTTAATGAGTTGCTCCAGCCAAGAAACTTATCAACTACAAATCTACTTTCCAACATCTTTCAAGAAATAAAGACTAATTTTTTTATTCTATCATTCAAGGCCTGTCTTTTTTTTTAATGAGTTCAAGAAAGTTAATAGGATTGAAAAGACTATAAATGAGAAAAAAAATAAAGAAAAATAATCAAATGGGAAGCTCATGATCTTTTCATCCAAAACCATCACTTTAAGATTACATGCCCATTTTTTTGAGGGTACCACCATCCTTCCAGTCATGAAGGTTTACAATCTTAGAATCTTCCCTGATCCTCCCCTCTCCTTCACCCCTAATATCGGGTTGGATATCTTGTCAATCTTGTCTTCACAACATCTCTTACATTAATCTCCTCTTCTCCATTTACAATGCCATCCTAACTTCAGGCCCTTGTCACTTCTCAACCACATTATTACTTCTAACCAGTCTCTTTGCCTCCAATTAATACCCCACACAGCTGTCAAAACAATCCTCCTAAAATACTAACTTGACCACATCACTCTCCTGCACAATCGAAACGTATTTATTAAATGCCTACTATGTGCCTGGCACTGTTTGTTAGGCGCTAGAAATACAAGCCCAAAGAATCAAACAATGCCTATTCACAAGGACTTCATATTTTAACAGGGGAGACAAGTACATAAAAAAGCATATACAGCATAAATATAAAGTTAATAAATACAAACAGACACAAAGTAGTTAAATACAAGGCAGTTTGGGAAATAAGGAACTAGCAGTCAGGGGATCAGGAAAGGCCCGTGAAGAAAAGGGTGCTTGAGTTGCAACTTAGAGAAGAGAGGGACTGTATGATGTAGAAGGAAGGAGGAAGAGCATTCCAGGTATGGGGACAGCAGTGTAAATGCACAGAGACAAGAGATAAAATGTTGTATATGAGAAACAAAGACAGAAGGTCAGTTTGGGTGAATCACAGAGTGTGGAAAGGGGAATAACAGATATAGGGAGACAGATTAGGGCTAAATTGTGTATGACTATAAAGGCCAAACAGGGGAGTTTATATTTTACCCTAGAAGCAATAGCAAACCAATGGAGTTGACTGAATAGAGGAGTCATCTGCCCAAACTTACACTTAAGGAAAATGTCTTTAACAAGGATGTGTAGGATGGATTGGAGAAGGTTGAGAATTGAGGCAGGGAGACCAAATTACAAGGTTACTGCAATAATCTAAGAGAGAGGGGATCAAAAATCTTCAGTGACTGACTCCCCGTTCCTGTTTGGCTTTTAAAGCCTTTCATGATCTATTTATCAAGCTTACAACACTTGATTCCCCTTCATTAACAAATCAAGCAAGCATTCATTACATAAATACTATCTTCCAGACACTGGACATTCCAGGCCAAACTGTCCTCCTTATACTGTTCCATCCCGTCTTTGGCACAGAGAATGTCTTCTCTCCCACAGCCTCACAGCTGGACTGTACTGTCAATCAACTCCACCTCCAGGAACCAACCCCTCCTGGGTTCCTTCAGAGATAAGCTCAAGAGCCACTCCATGTACAAATATCAGAAGCCTATGATGGCTCCCCTATGACCAAAATTATCTTGAATCTTCACTTCCTATAGACATGTTTCTTTTTCCACTCCACAAATAAAGTGAAAGCTCCTTGAAGGCAAGACTGTTTCCTTTTCATTTTTGTGTCCCCAGCACAAAGCACAGTGCCTGGCACATAGCAGGAACTTAATAAATGGTCTTGTCCTAATGAGAAATGAACTTTTTCTATGCAAAATGTAATAGCATCCCAAAAAAAAGACTTATGGCCCAAAAGAATTATTACATTCAATGATCATCAGTGTGAACTAACACAAAATCACACTGACACAAATCTTACTATAATATTAATTCAAGATGACTATGCAGAAGTTTAAACATAAGCAGAATACAAAATTTCTGTACTTCTTTGACCAAAAACCAAACAAAACTTTATGACTCTATTCAAACCAAAATTAAATATTTTAATATTGATTTAATATCTTCCTGTGTTTTAAAATCCAAAAAGTCCAACCAACTTTCCACTGGTACAGTATGAAAAGGCTGATGTTAAAAGTTCTAATTAATTTGACAGACAAATAGTATACAGGGTATCCCAAAAGGTTTAGTGTACTTTTAAGCTTTAATAATGCTCAGGGTCTGCTGAGCATAGCCTAAAACTAAACTCAGCTTTCTAAGAAACCCTGTATAATGATGATATTAACTAGCTATCAGTAGAAGAGACACCAGGAGCATCCTCTAGCCAATATCACAGAAAAGTATATAAAAGCACAGTATTCTACTGGCAACTGTGATCAGGATGTGACAGTGATGGGAGGAAAGAAAAATACACACACATTTTTAAAATAAGAAAAAACAATAGTACATAAATATAATAAAATACTCTATCAAAGGAAAGTATGAATATGAAACAATCAGAGAAACATGGGAAGACTTATGGAACTGATTCAGAGTAAAATACGCAGAATAAGTGACTGCAACAATGTAAATGGAAAAAACAACAAAAACTGAAACTGAATGCAGTATAATTATAATGACCAGAGATAGAATGTATTTCCTTCCTGTCACTGCAGAGGTTGGAGTCTATGGAAACAATGTATCACATGTAGTTGTATGATCCATATGTTGTTGGTTTTGCTGAAATGAGTTTTTTTCCCCTTATTTATTCTTTATTATAAGGAAAGTCTCCCTGGGAGGGGAAGGATGTCCCCTCTGAGAAGAGGAAGGGATATGCAGGGAAATGAAGGTGAGTGATATAAAGTTAAACATATCAATAAATTCTAAAAAAGATACTATCAATTCAAAATACTCTCCTTCAACACAATAACATACAGCAATGTATATAACTAGCAGGCTAAACATATGATGGGATGTGCCAACAATCTGGCTATGTGGACCAAAACCAAGGCAGCACAAGAACTTTCTCTGAGTGGGTCAGAAGCTACAACAAATTCAAATACAAATGTAGTAAATTCTTCCTTATTATTAACTGTATCAGTACTATACCTATGAATTCAAAATAGCCTTTTTCTCTTCAATAGAATCACTGAGATTAAACACTGAGTTTTTAAATTAATAAGGCACTTTTTTTGCTTCATGTTCTTCACATTATTTTTGTTAATTTCGTTCAGTGTTTCATCTTTCCATTCTTCAGCAGAACATTCGTTCCTATGACTAAGGAAGTTAAGCTGGATGTAAGAAAAACTGTCAAAAGGAGAGGCAAGAAGTTACTAGAAGAATTTCAATCAGGGAGAGAGTAAGATTCAGTGGAAGGAACACAAAATTCAGAAGAGCCGAATTCTTGGGCCTGCTACTTCTCTCTAATATCCAAGAAGTCACTTCTCCTCTCTGATCCTGATTCTTCTGCAAAACGGGGATAATAATATAAGTCCTCCCTGATAAGAAAACTGGTTGTTGTGACGACCAAATGAAAGCATGAATGTAAAAGCACTTTTCAAACTGTGAATTATTATACAAAATTCAGTATTAATATTATTCATATTAAGGCATCCATTTAGAAGCTGAATAAATACCATAAATAATTTCTCTTTATCCATCTGCCTTGAAAGTTGCCCTGCAGTAAACAAAAAAAAATTTTAAGTACAAAAATCCATACCATAAACAATCACTGCTACTGTTCAAAAAAGATTTTAACTATTTTTAATATTTTAGAAGACAAGATGATTGATATAGCAGGAAAGATCACACTGGGAACAACAGACCTCAATTCTAATTCCAGCTCTGTTACTTGCTAGCTGTGTGAGCCTAGTCAAGTCAAAAAAAAAACAAAACTATCTTCAGTTTCCTCATATGTAAAAATGAAGGACAAACATAACCTGTGAGTGAGTAGCAGCTCCCCTCCCCTGTCTGGTGTTCTACCCAGGAGAAGGTGCACTTCATGACCAAAAGCTGCCTTTTTTCCTTTGGCTATATCTCTTGCTCAAAGATCAAGCCTTAAACCCAATTTCACTCTGGAGCTCATAGACTGGACAAGTCCCCACCCACCTAGCACAGAATGTATGTAATTACTAAATAGTAATTGTTTCTCTTTTACCCAGGAACCTTGAGGGTCTTCCCCTCCCAGTTTAATTTTTCTTTTTTTTGATTAAAGGGGTCATCCCTTGAGTAACATAAAGAAGCCTATCCATCAAATGGGTGTATCTCACTCAAAGTGAGAATTCTAAGACCTTAGCCTGAAAGGGCCAGGGTGTCCCACTGCATCCTGGGCCATCTCCCATCATCCTGATGAATATCAGGCCACTGGATCCAGATGGCTCAGGAGAAGAAAATGAGGTTGGTGACTTGCACAGCTGTCACTCAGATCAAAGTCATGTCATCATCTTGATGCCATGGTCCTCTTTGAGAATGGACAAACACAACAACAACATAAAGATGAAAGTACTGAATTAGATGATTGCTAAAACTTCCAGCTCAAAAAGGTCTATGTTTACATTGGTCCAATCAACCAGGGGCAAATCACTTAAGCTCTCCTTACTCCAAAAATGAGGGGTTTATATAGTAAATGACCTTCAAGATCTCTGCCAGCTATGATCTTGTGAATGAAAGAATGAATGAAAAAGTATCTAAGTATTTACTATGTGCCAAGCCTGGTTCTAAGGGTTGGAAATACAAACAGAAAAAAGCAAGAAGGAGCTCACGCTGTAATTGGTGGAGTCACATAAAAGAAAATTCAGTTGTAGACTGTGCATGGAAATAACCAGAAATCCTAAGGGGGAAGCAAGGAGACAGATGGCAAGAGTGTGATAGTCATTAGGCTAAATCAATGGGTCAGATGACAGCAAAAGGGCTGCACAGCACATAAAGGTAGGGCAGATAATAGGGCTTGGAGGATCTTAGCATGCAGGGTAGATGGTTAGAACTGGTGGTCTTCTTTCTCACTGGAAGGGAGAATTGGTGACTCCCATCTCCTCTAAGTCACGTGAGCAGTCAAGACAGATTCGGGGTGGCCCAGTTAGTGAAGGACAGAAGAAGTAACAAATGAAGGCAGGGTGCCTTGTGGTGGTCTTCCTAGCGGTGGAAATCCTCTTTTGGATGGGGAGGAAGATCCATGGCTTTCCACTGTACTCCTTGGAGGTCATGTAAAACATGAGGTCCACTACATAGTTTAGATTTGGTTTTCCTGGGCCTGGATGGCAAAACAAGGAGCAAAGGGTGAAAATTACTGGAAGGCAAGTTTCTGTCCAACATGTAGAAAAACTTTCTAAAAATTAATATTGTTAAAAAAATATAATGCCTTCTTGGAAGGTAGTGAGTTTTAGGCCAGCAGATGTTGTGGAGCAGAAACTGAATGATTATTTCCAAGGCATATTACAGAGACTAAACTACCCTGAAAAATAAACTAGATCACTGGATTTAGGTCAGGAAGGGTCATAAGATCACATACTTAAAGCCTAAAAGGTACCTTAGAAATTAAAATCTAGGCCAATCCACTCATTTTACAGATAAGGACACTTAAGTCTAGTAATTTAACGACTTGCCCAAGGTCATACAAGCAGTTATATGGCAGAGCCAGAATCTGAACTCAGGAGCTAAGAAGTACAGGAGATGGAACACTGGGCTTCGAGTCAGGAAGACACAAGATCAAATCCTGTCTCAGACACGCAGTAGCTTTGTGGTCCTGGGTTAAGTTACTTTATTTCCAGACTAAGTTTCCTCATCCACAAAATAAGAGGGTCAGGATTCAGTGGCCTCTAAGGCTCCTCCCAGCACTAAATCTGTGCTCCTATTGCCTTGGATTACAAAACTAGTGCTCACGCCACCTCTCAAAGTGGGGACCGAGATCGCTTAAGCCAACACCTCTATTTTTATGGTTCGGGAACTGAAGCCAAAGATCAATCAATCAATAAACAAACATTTATCTATTTGTTTGTTTATTAAAAGCCTACTATGTGCCAAGCACTGGGGAAACAAAAAGAGGCAAAAGATGGCCTCACTAACGGAGGAGACAACAGGCGAACAACTATATGTACGCAGCGAGCTACATACAGCACAAACAGGAAACAATTAACAGAAAGAGGGCACTGGAATTAGAGACTGGGGAAAGCTTCCTGTAAAAGGTGAGACTTTACTTGGGCCTCAAAGGAAGGCTGGCAGGCAAAGTTAAAGAACACCCCAGGCATGAGAAACAGCTGGAGAAAATCCCTGGAACTAAGATACGGAGTGTCTTGTTCATGAATTGCTCATAAAACAGTCAGGAGGTCGGTGTCACTGAAAGGAACAGTAGGTATCAGAGAGCAAAGTGTAAGAAAACTGGAAAGGAAAGGTAGGTTATGAAGAGCTTTGAATGCCAAACACAGCATTTTGTATTTGTTCCTGGAGGCAACAGGAAGCCACTGTCACTTACTGAGTTAAACAAGTAACATGATCAGACTTGCATTTCAGGAAAATCACTTTAAGGCTGAATGAAGGATAAACTGGAGTGAGGAGGAACTAGAAGCAGTAATTAAGGCATGAGGTGATGAGCACCTGCACTAGCATGGCTGGGTCAAAGTAGAGAAGGGAGTGTATTCAAGAAATGCTGTAAAGGTAAATCAGCAAGCCCTCATAACAGCTTGGATATAGGGGGCGGGGGCGGGGGGAGAGAGACAGTGAGGAGTCCAAAATAACTCCTTGGTTGAGAGCCTGAGGGACTAGGGAGATGGTGTTGTCCTTTATGATAATAAGAGGGAGTGTAGGAGGAGGAGAGGGTTTAGAAGGAAAAATAATGAGTCCTGTTTTGAACATACTGAGGTTAAGATGCCTACTGGACATCCAGTTCAAGATATCTGAAAAGCAGTTAAGAGATGACAGAGTGGAGTCAAGGTAGAGTTTAGGGTAGGATAGGTAGATCTGAGAATCATCAGCACAGAGAGGGTAATTCAATTCACAGGAACTGATAAGATCACGAAGCAAAGTAGTAAAAAGGGAGGAGAGAAGAGGATACAGGACAGAACCCTGAGGGACAACAATGGTTTGAGCAGGAGTGGGGAACTTGCAGCCTTGAGGCCCCGTGTGGCTTTCTCGGTCCCTGGATGCGGTCTTTTGACTGAGTCCAAGTTTTACAGAACAAATCCTTTTATTAAGAAGATTTGTTCTGTGAAGTTTGGATTCAGTCAAAGGGCTGCCCTTAAAGACCTAGAGAGCCACATATGGCCTCAGAGCTACAGGTTCCCCACCCCAGGGTTAAAGGGTGTGATTTGGAGGAGGATCTAGCAAAGGAGACAGAGCAGGAAGGGTCAGATGGGTAGGAGGAAAACTAGGAAAGAGTGGTGTCCTGGAAACCCAGAGAATATGGAATATCAAGGAGGAGTAATCAACAGTGTCAAAGGCTGCAAAGAGGGCAAGCAGAATAAGGATTAAGAAAAGGCCACTGGCTTTGGCAACTAAGAGATCCACCGGTGACAAAGAAATTAATTTAACTATTTCTATTCATGGCACTCACCATCCTTAGTCAACTAGACTCAAAATCTTGGAGTCATGTTTGACTCCTCCATCTCTCATCCCCCACATTTCAATCAGCTGCCAAAACCTGCCAATTTTACTTCCACAACTCTACATCTATCCCTCTTCTCAAAATTCTAGTATATTCTCCATACCTAATTACCCTATATTTATCTACACTGTATTTAAACTGCATCTAATTTATACAAAATAAACACATTGTGTACAATACACAATTTGTTCCATATTTATTCTTAGAAGAAGCATGATAAAGAAGATGGAGAGCCAACTTTAAGGTCAGGAAGACCTAATTCAAACCTTACCTCTAATACATACTGGGTTGTGAGCTTGGGCAAATTACTTAACGTTTCAGTAATCTAGGCAACTCTCTAATGATATAAGTTACAAAGATGCTGATCTGAATTGGTTTGAGGAAGTTTTTTAAACAAATGAAATTCCAGGTCCAATCCTTCTCCCTTTTTATCTGCATATACTTACATGGACACGTTAATCCCTCTGATAAAATGCAATCTTCTTGAAAGCAGAAATTATTCCAATCTTTGTACCTATATCCCCAGGGCCTACTGAGAACATACTAAATGACAGCTTGTTGATTTTTTAATTTAAACTGCCATCATCCTAGACAAGGACTTCATCACCACCAACCCGTAACTGGTTTCTCTGGCTCTAGCTTCTCACTTCTCCAATCCAACCTTCGAAAAACTAACAAAATAAACATAGTACATTTGTCTAACCATACCCCTTCCCTGTTCAAATATTTATCCTTCCAATGCCCACAGGACAAAATACAAACTCCTTAGCCTAGAATTTAAAGCCTTCCACAAGCCTGTCACTTATCCACCCTTATTTCATACTACTCGTGTACTTTCAGTTAAACTGGAATGAGACAATCAAGCTATTGTCCCTGAACTCACCATGCAAGTCCCTACCTCAATTCATCTGTTCAAGCTGTCCTTCCCTGCCTGCAATGCACCCTCCTCCTTGATCACTGCCTTTTAGAATCATCCTCTTACAAGGCTGGCAAAGTTATGCTTATCTGGAGCATCTTCAGAGTTTTGCAAGAGAGGGCAGAATTATCACTTTAGGATTACGCGTGTCAAGAACTTAAAAGCCCTAAGTTGTCTTCAAGTTCTGTCATATAGAAAAGGACTCCATTTGAATTAAGGACCATGGATTTAGGCTCTGTGTCTTTTAATCAAGACAAAGACTGAATCAGTCTCCACATCAAAAAGGATATTATTTATGGACATGAACAAAGAAATTTTACTGTAGAATAAAGGAGTAATAAATGGCAGTTACACTGCTGTGGACGGGACAGCATTGCTGCACGGGTCATCAAGTCCCATCCTGTCTTTCAGCCTGTTTTGTCCTCTATTCAATGAAGTTAGGTTTCTAGAGTTCCATTCCACTTTAACCTTCGTGACTGCTACTGCAATTCTATTCTAAAACCATCTAAAGTCCTGTACAATCTAACTGCAGTCTACCTTTTCCTACATATCATTCATCCCTCCTCCATGGTCAAGTCTTACTGCTGCATTTACAGCAAGCTCCCTTCACACTCTGACCTATGTCAGGAACACTCTACTCCCCCTCCTCACCTCCACCACTAAGAATCTTAGTCTCCTTCAAAGCTCGGCTCCAATGTTATGTTCTCCATGAAGTCTTTACTTACCCTTCTGGCTGCCAGTGCCTTCCAGCAAAAAACATTCCATGTTTATTTTGGATATGCTCATAAGCATGCATGTTGTCTCCAGTGCCCAAAAGTAAACAAGTTCCTTGAGCGGAGGGGCTGTCATCACTGTCTTTGTACTCTCAGTGACTAGCACAGTGCCAGACACATTAGCATGCTCTTCATTCTTGTGGACTGACTGATCAAGAAGATGTAAAAAGTGTCCTCAAATTCCAAAAGTACATTTCCTCTTCAAAGGAAATGCTGAGAGATTTAAAATATATAATTTTTGGATGACTAACATTTCAAGAGAGGGAGACAGTAAGTATTAGGGAAGAACAGGAAAAAAGAAGCAGTATGCAGATGAGGACAGCCTCAGCAGAGATGCTCTCAAGCTACTGATGGTGCTAGCAACTAGAAGCTACTAGGCAACTGTCATGATCAACTCGCAAATCAATAACATATACAGCCCAAAGTTCTGAGTGTGATGACCCATACAGTCCCAAAGTCTACTTTCTTTCTGATCAGGTAAATAAAAATAATAAGTGTTGTACATTGGAAAGGGCACTGGCTGAGTCAGAAGACCTGGGTGTAAAAAGTCTATGTTCCATCATTCAATCTCTGTGTGACACAGAACAAGTAAGTCCCTTCTCCTCCGTTCCTGCTGTTAATGTACTCTTCTTAAACAAATTAGTTATCATGTATTTAGCTGTTCTTATATCCCTCTAGTAGAATGTCAGCTCCTTTAGAGCAGGGATTTTCTTTTTCTTGATTTTGCATATCCACAGCCCAACATAACATCTCACACACAAGAGATGCTGACAATCTACTGACATGAATCTGTAAGGGAGTAAGCTGGGCTAAAAGGCTCTCTTTAGCTCTGACATTTTACAATCTAAAAGACTGCCAATTAAATACTATTGCTATACAATGACCAACCATAATCTCAAAGGATGAATGACCTCCAGAGATGATACAGAGTAAGATATTTTTGGACACAGACAACATGGGAATTGGCTCTGACTATGCATATTTGTTACAAGAGTTTTGCTTTTTGTTGTTGTTTTTTTTCAGGAGGGAGTAGGGATAGGACAGCCATCACTAAAGTATGTTTTAATGCACAGAAGAAAATAGAAGGATGACCAGAATAACAGATAAGACAGCTTAGAAAGTTAAATATTGAGTTTATAAGATAGTTTTAAAAGGAAGCTAACTATACTTAGGGATTAGCAATTTCAAGTGCCATCTTTTTTACCTATTCCACCATTTGTATATGGCAATACTTATTTAGTGTTGGTTAAGTTCAGAATAAAAAGAAAAACAAACACTTGATTAAATCTAAAAGGGACATCAAGTCCTAAACATAAATCAGGAAAGAACCTTTTTAAACCATAAAACAATACTTCAATTTTTCCCACAAATTGATTTCGGATCATGTAATATCTTCTCCAATACAAACTGCCTCAATGGACTTCGATCCTTTAGCTGCATATAATCAAACTTCCCTGCTTCACAAGAGAACTGTTCTCTATCACAGCAAATATTTTAATGTCCTGAATCTGGTATCTACTATATGTGGTTTCATCTTCCAACAGATCTCCCAAGAAGATTGGTTAGCTTTTAGTTTTATCTGAACACTGAGTAAAGACATCATCATAGTGGAAAATCTGCACCATGATGGGAAGCATGCCAGGGCTTCACAAATTCTATTTCCAAGAATATACTGAGAAGTTTTCTTGCACATCCCTAAGATCTGGGATCCAGCTGGGAATATCATCTAGTGTAAAGTTAAAAACCTGGAAATCTATTGCGATATTTCAACTCAACAAATACTAAAAGTCCCTACTACACAAAGTACTTTAATCCTAAGAAGCTAACCCAAGTGAAAAAAAAATTAAACTACTCCTGCACAAAAGAGCATTGCCACCAAAGGTAGAACAAGATTGCTATGCAAATAAGGATAATAATACAAGTTGGACAATGCTGAAAACCATAGGAGTATGCAAGGTGGCATAAAGGGAAGGGAGAGGAAAGGAAGAGTATTCGAAGACTTCACCAAAAGAACCGGAACCTGAGTTATTCTACACACAGAAAAGATATGTATAAATTCACGGAGAAAAGGACAGACAGAAAAAAGGAAATGGTGAGTAATTTTCTATATTTTAAACAGCAAAAGCATTACCAAAAATGAAACAGGAAAACACTCTGCATTACTACAGGAGAGCAAATTTCATCAAAGAAAAATCACATTCTATACAAATTTAAAAGGACAGTCAGGGTGCTGCAGTGGAACCAAGAACCCAGAAAATAAAAGTTCATAGTTACATGACCTGCAAGTAAGCCTTAATAGCTACCTGACCTACAAGCAAGTCTCTTTAACTTCTCTGAACTTTCCCTTCCTTACTTTTAAAATGGAGATACTTGAGCTACTGACCTGACTTAGTTGTTAGGAGAAAGAGCTATAGAATCAGCTAGAATAATTGTTTAATCAGCCATTTATTGAACGCACATTATATGTAGGGTCCTAAGAAAAGACACAAAAATAAATACAAACCCTGCTCTCATGAAGATTACAACCTAACAGGGATGAGGAACAGACCTGGGATTTCACCAGGATAAAAAACTCCCAGTGTGGAAATTTCTTCCCAATCACTTACATTAAGAGAGTTACCTGGGATACTGTCACATATGGTATGTTCTAAGTAGAACAGTTCTTGAAGGAAGGATAGCAATAGTGATGGACATAGGAAGGACTGCTACAAATCACTGACAGGTGCACATTGGTATAACCCTGGAGCTTTTACCTCACACCCAGAAAGCTGGCAAATCACAAAACATGGAAATGTTAGTTGCTGCCAGAGCAGCAAGAAGGCAGGCACTATTGATGGGACTAAGGAATGTTATAACCAT